>NC_090803.1:13509000-14140500 GCF_036512215.1 Solanum lycopersicum | reverse complement strand
CGATGACTCTGCTTCAGGTAGGTTTCGATTTTCCCATAAATATTTGCAATTTCTGAATGTTTTGCTCTTCCACAACCTTTCGTGATGATATGTGTGTGGAAGAGGAGTTTCTCTGTGTGAATTTCTTTGGAGAATTTAAATGTCGAGTTAATTTTCTTCCAAATTTTTGATATATTTTGATAAATTTATATATGTTTTTTCAGTAATTAATGTTTCCACTAGTTTCTATATTTGTAGCATTGAAACTTAAATTAAGAACCAGTAGTTTTAATGCTAGGTTTTATCGTATCTATATAGTGTAATAGATTTTGTTTTTTTTTCTTTATATGAACCTTCCTGGAGAAGCTTTTTTAGTTTTTCTTTCACTCATTTCTACATTTGCTAAATCGTAACTTAAATCAAGAATCATTAATTTTAATTCTGGGTCTGCTTGTTTCTATGTAGTGTAATAGAGTTTGTTTTTTTCTTCTTATGAAATTTCCTTGAGGAGCTTTGTCACAAAGCATAGAGCAGGCAAAATGTGGCTAGCCCACTTTCCAAAATGCTAAAATTGTTAGTATTTTAGGACATTCAATAGTTAGTACTACAGGACATTCTTTATATTTTTACCATCAAGTTATTTAGGGGTTGAGGTTATGGCATTCTGGTGTTTCTTGAGATTTTGCTTTCATTTGTGGTATTCAGGTTAGTGAACTACTGTATACTTTAAAAAGATCAGTTGTACTCTATTTTCGCATTCTTATTTTTGTGATAGATAGGTTTGTTTAGTTTTAATCGAGAGACTGAGAGAGATAGAGTGTGTTTAATATGTTTTCCAATTTTCCCATGTTTGGTTAGGACAAAAGTTTCGGAAAATATTTTCCAAATCAACTCATTTCCTCAAAATTAAGGAAAATGACTTCCCTTCAAAAATTAAGGAAAACATTTTCCATAACTCTCCTCCAATTTCAAATTACATTTTTTTTTTGAGAAAAACATCAATTTAAATGAATATTTTCAATTTCAAAATTTTATTTTTTCACCTAAATCCTTGACCCTACCCCCACCGGCCAGCCCCCCCAACCCCAACCCCTCCCCAAAAAATTAATTTTGCTTTATAAAAATATTTTCAACTTCAAATTTTTATTTTTAAACTCCTACCCCTCCCCCCATCCCGGCCAGCCCCCCTACCCACCCCAATCCCCAAAAAAATTAATTTTGTTTTTTTAAAAATACTATCAACTTCAAATTTTTATTTTTTCACTCCTATCCCTTCCCCTCCCCTCCCCCGCCCCCACCCCACCCCCACCACCACCCAAAAATATAATAATTTTGATTTTGAAAAATATTTTCAATGTCATAAACTATTTTTTACTCTAGTAAAAATAAAAGATTTCTCTCAAAAACATTTTTCATTCATAAATCAAACACTAAAAATTATTTCCAGAAAATATTTTCTACTCACCAACTAAACATGAGAAAATAATTCCAAAATCTACTTGTTTTCCAGGAAAACATTTTCTAGGAAAACATTTTCCATGGAAAACATTTTCCTCCATACCAAACACACCCATAGTGTGCACTTGTTTAGTATAGTTGAAGAACATGTTATGTTGCTCTGCTCTATTCAATGTTGTTATCTTGAAAGGTTTACTATCTTGTTGATCAGTTTTTTATTACAACTTAGTATAAGGGCTACCAAATGAACATGTTGAGATAAAATTATGATAGTTGAATGAGTTAAATAACCAAATAAGGGTATTGTAACTCGAAAAGGTCATCTGAGCAAATTTGTACTAGACATTAGCTGAACAAAACACAAAAGGTATTTTTAGTAAGATACGACAATATAGACCGCAATAGAATAATCAAACTAGACTAGATTATACTTTTCTTTGGTCGAGCATTCTCATTCATAGATACATGCCTTATTTGTGTGTGCAATTTCTTGGTTGCATGTAGGCTGATGACACGATCAGAGCAAAAGAACTAATGTCCATGTTTGTCGATACAAATGCTTAACTAAAAATTTAGTCTCTGTAAAAAATATAAAGAAATGTTGCCAGCTCAAATAGAGACATGACTATTACAAAGACGCGCAAGAGGCCTCAACTGAACAAGACGACTTCTAGAAGTTTTTGCCTTCAAATTAGACCATTGACCTCTAACAGTAGTGTTGATCAATGTACATACAACATAGTCTATGATGAAGTGATTCAAAAATGTCTAACTTAGAATACAACAAGTAAGAACTTGTATCATTAACTTTTTTTGAAAAATAATTGATTTACTCTTCTATAATTTGTTTTTTTAAAAATATCACCTCAAGTTTTCCTATAGATGTAATGTTCAGATTTGTACAATTTGGTCTATGATAAGCAAATGTTTCTCACATTCACTTCACAGAAAGATCAGCAAAAAAATCTAAGAACATCAATAATTACCAACAAGTTGAGGTATGCTATAAAAACAAAAAAATTCACATCTTGTTATATATATTTAGAATTCTGAAAAATGCAATCTTTTGTACGTAGACCTATAACTCGAATGTTGTAATCGTATCCACTTTACTGAACTGTTGTCATTAAATTGTACTACTTGAGTGAAACAACTATATTTCTGATCAATTCTTAATTATTCAGCCATATTCAACCTAAATTTTGAACAAAATAAAGAAAAGGTCTAAGATAAAGAGGTAGCATGTATATTTTGATCTTATTCGATGGTGACTTCACACGCAATGTGGCAAAAATTTACCTAACACGCACATGGTCTGGTTTAGTATGTTTTCATTGGCTAATGTATTGTCAAGAATAATAATTGTCACGACCAGAATCTAGACCCCAGACGAGACCGGCATCGTTGACCTCTCAGAGGTTGCAGACAAGCCTACATAAGTCATCTTTAGCTAGTGGAGCATGTTAAACTAGTGTTTCATTTCCAATTTCGTTTCAGACTTTGTATTGCTGTCATTTTGGTAAGTATACACTTAATGTAGTATTAAACTCTTTCTTTCATTTGATTATCTTAATGTTAGATGGTTGATTATGAACATTATATGTTTAAGAAGAATGTCTTATACGAATGTTAAATAACAAAAATCATAAGGACCTACCGAATCCGGATGAAAGCTCCACATCCGGATAGCTGCAACATCGCATTTAATAATCAAACATCCACCTGTGTGTGGACCTAAAAGTAGATATTTTTTAAGTAATTAGTTTACACTTGTACTAAGTATGGGTATATGCAAGCACACACCAAGGACATGCATGAATAAGAATGGATTTTCCTAACAACATGAATTATGGAAGGTCAAGTCAATGGACTTGCCAATTTGGATTAGGAAAGTCAATGACATGCCAAATATGGATTTGGAAAGTCATGCCATGAGTGTAACATGCATCATCAAGCTTATCATTTGCAATCAACACATGACATATTTCACATATCATATCATGTAGTTCATATCATTCTTTCATATGCCATGAGACCTTGGAATCATGAACTTGATATTAGGACTTCCTAAAATGAGGGCTCAACATATGGGACATTAACTAGGGAGCCGTCATTAGCAAACAAAGAGTATGCTTCATTCATTCATATGTATTTAATTTTTCATGTTTTCATATACAAGCGCAATCACCAGTCATACCTATGATGTAGTTTAAGACTCACATCGGGTTAGTTGTGCAATGATCATGAATAACCTAGTATCATTACTTAAGTCTAGCTCACCTCTTGATTATCCTATCCTAACACCTTTGGTATCGTTCATTTCATCATGTGCATCATTTGAGGTTGGCCTCATTAATTCTTTGGGAACTTTAAATTTAACCTATATAGATCATGTAAGCATCATAAAATCCAATGTATCCCCCACACCGAGGTGGAATCACCGTCCAACGTGACCAAAAATATGCAAGCGTACATGGGAATTAAACTCCGCTAGATCCCTGTATTGGCACTATAGGTTCGAAGACTAGGAGACATAAGGATACCCGTACCCGGCATGCCAGACAGTCTCATCTCATAAGAGTTACGTGAACCTCCATCCTTCCCGACAGAAGGCATCATCACTCATAGCTATCCTATTAGTGATCTGTATAAAGTTCCATTACATTCAACTCAAACATCATGGAAGGTGGCTTCTAGCATGAGGACATCATAGCTCATTAGATGATCTCTCATCTCATCATTAGTATTGATTTTGCAATAACTTCAATACTTTCATTAGAGTGGTCATAGAGATTGGTCTCTACATTAACTTTACACTCTTTTAGGTGAGTACGTTATGGTAACATTTACTTAACCTCATTTGAATTGCTCTCATATTTCGCATTGGCCTCTTATCATTTTGTCACCACATTCATTAACTTTAAGACATTTGCATTTCAAAATTACTCACCCCTTTACTCACCTCTTACTTAACCCTTCTAGGTTAACATCATTTTATCACATACATCTTAGGTTCACTTTCTTTTAAACAATATCCTATACTTATGAGTCCACACATGCAAGCCATGAGGCTTCATTCATAGTTTGTATAAGTGATTCATGTTTACCCAAGATTATGTTGTACAAGAATTATGCATCTTGTAGATATGCCAAGATATTATTTTGATCTTTAAAGGAATCACTAATTAAATTTTTTTTATCATATGACTTATGTGTCAATACGGAATTTGGGCAAGGAAACCCGACTTCGATCCCATTGGACAACACTTAGTTATTTTCTTCTTAACCTTATTTTTATTTACATTTTGGCTTGGGGAATCCGATATCGAATCCCCTTACTAACATTATTTTTCCTTTATTTTTCACTTTCGTCTTTTCACCTTAGTCTCTTAAGCACTAGGGGATCCGGGATCGAACCCCCATAACAACATTCATTTATTTCTCCTTTTTTTTAAGTTCTCCCTTTTTGGCAGACAAGATGTGGGTTCGAATCCCGCTCCTCTCATTATTTTTTTATTAACTATCTCTTTATCTCCTCCTCCAGCCAAGATGTGGTGGGTTCGAATCCCACTCCTCTCATTATTTTATTATTTTATATTTTGCCTTTGATCTCTTGTTTGGCCGAGAGGTTGTTGGTTCGAATCTCACACCTCTCTTTTTTTTTTAATTTATTTTTTTCAGCTTTCATGTTCTGAGGTCTTGGGTTCAATCCCTAGTTACCTCACATGCTTTAATTGATTTTTAAACTTCTCCAAAACTTCAAGCATCTGGCCAAAACTCCGTCACCAATTGATGGAAATTTGATGAAGTCTCTAGCCTTTACTTAACAACATTCATGCGTTCGTTTTGCGGTAGTTTTGCTATTTGTTTAACGCGTTTTTAGGTGTAGATTCATTTATGTTTTAACTAAGATTTTTTCACTTAAGATCAGCCACATTACACTTCATTTAAGCATCACAAATTACACATATTATGCACATTAATTCCAATCATTAAACTAACCATTTTAAGGCTTTAGAACCGATAACAACATACATTTTACACATTGCACAACATCATTTTCTGTTGACATCATTGAACATGCTTGCAATTCCAAACACAAAATCACAAAAAAATCATATTTCTCACTTAGGTACCAGCAACTATACAAACAACATGATTTCTAACCTAATTTAGATTGAAATCGGAAGGAGATTAGGGACAAGGAATTCTAAAATAGAGGGGACAACCCTAGTTTCTTACGTTGAATTTATAGAAAGAAATTTTCTCTTGGAGAAAGGATTGCTGGAGAGAAAACTCATAACCGGTTGTAGCTTTCAACACCTTCAGTGTGCTGCCCAAATCCTCCTCTAAACCATCAACACGAACTTCTCGAGAAGATTGTATAAATTTTTCTTTTCTTAAGTTTGCTTGTTTGCTTGTATTTTTTTTTGGTAAGTTCATTGACTGTAGGGAAATTTTTGTATGTTTTTCTGATCTTTTGTTTTCTTTTTTTGCAGCCAAGAAGAATGTGAAACGAGAGAGAGAGAGAGAGAGGTATAGGCGTGATAGAGAGGGATGTCAGATAGTGTCCCTTAGAATTAGGACTAGTTGGCAAGACTTAGTCAATTTAAATTAATAATTAAAAATTAATTACTAAGAATCTGGGTTCCCCTTTTTTCAATCAGCCAATAATTAAATAATATTAATTAATTACATTAATTTACCCACTTAAATAATAACAATTTAATTTATTGCTTCCACCAAGTTTAGAACCTGGGTGGAGCAAGATTTTACTCTTAGAGCCCATTTTCGGCACACTCTCGTAAAAATACCCCTCCACCTTTTTATTTAAATAATTAAATATATATTTAGGGTAATTATGATATGACCCTTAGCATGGTAAAAGGCAATTTTACCGCTAGACCCTCCAAACTTAAGATTTCCCCTTTTAAAGTCCGGTACTCCCCAAGTTAGTTGGCTTGGCTGTTGCAAGGGTTCAGAGGCCTAGTTCTACGTGCATCAATCCATGTGAAACCGGTCTAATCGTAGACATTTTAGACATATTAAGCATTACTTATCTTATACATTTTTTTGGGTTGTTACAATTATATTCCTTTTGTTTTTCATTGTTGTAGGGATCTAAAAATTCTTCAAAGCCGTAGAGAGATATAAATAGTAACACATACATCAAATTATGTTTTGTCTTCATAATCTCAGAGAAAGAAAGCTCGATTTCACCAGGTCATAACCAAGGCAAGCTATGGTTCTTGGAGGGCCTTCAATCTGCTTTTCATCACAGTTTGTAAGAACAACAAGTGGTTTTCTAGTTTTGCGTTTAGTTTGAACGATACGTGATTGTTTTGTTGTGTGAAGCTATAAGTTAACTTCCTATTTATAGCAGCAAAAACAATTAACAGGTGACAGCAAAAACTTTTGTTTCTTTTCTCTCTTATATGATCCCAACTAAATGAGCAAGTAAATTCTCAATTGCATTGGATTTCCAGATCGATTGATCAAAAATCATGGGTTGGTAGTGAATTTGAGTCGCAATAATGGTAGGAACAAGATCTGGAGGTGCAGTTTGAATGATCTTTTCACTATTCCAGTTTCCATTGATTAAAGAAAGACATTTTGATGTTGTTTTGTGTTAAGTTTCCTCTTTTCCATGCTTTATTTTGTGTGATTGTTATCATTATTTACATGTGTACATTAGATTACCCTGTGATTTTTCTCGCGCTGCCCTTGTTCTTCGGCCTAAATAGGACTTGGAGTTGGTATTTATGTCTAATTTAGTGTTGCATGAACTTAAAAAATCAGTAGTCTTCAAACTACTGCAATTTGCAACCTGGAATCTTGATCCAAAAATCAACCCTAGGTAATTCAACTATCTAACTAAGAAACTAGAAGATGCATACAAATAGAAATAGCACATACTACATAGTATGTTTCTTAGTTATAAATCTGTTGCAATATGATTTCTCCTACATGCTTTGTTTTGATTTATATTTTCATTTTAATTGTGTAGGAAAATTGAGGTGATCAAATTTGAAGGGTCGCCACAAGTAAATTTGTTCTCATTGAAATAGCTACAAGATTTTAGGCCTACCCATTAGGTGCCCTCAGCTATAATATAAGTACATAATATCTCCAACTGAATGTATATCTTTTATCCCTCTTAAGTCCAAATAAAAATATTTTTCTTTTATTTTTTTAAAATCTTATTCTTGATAAAAATTATTACTTTTTAAGGAACTTGATTCTTGTTTTCTTTATTTTAAACATGGTATTAACTTCTATGTTGGCAGGTTTCTTGTCCCAACAAGGACACACTTTCTATAAGTAGCGTTAACATCATAAGTGTTGTATGTTATCACAAACTTCTAAATGCCTACTTCTCAAAACAAGAAAATTTGGAAGTAGTTTGTTGCAAAAAATTGAGAAACTTGACGTCTCCATCAGAGGCTAAATGTCTTCTGAATCTCTGAAAGCTAGAGATAGGAGATTGTCAGTCAATGTAAGAAGTGATCACAAAATTTACTGTGTACCCAGTTTCTTGAGGTTGATAGCTCTACCTTGCTTCAAATTCACTTTGTTCTTTCTATTGGTTTTGGATTCTAATGCGCTTGCTATATTAATGCAGCTTTGCGGTTGAGTTGAAGAGAATCCCACAGGTGCCTGTGCTCAGTTTGTTTTTGTAAACATTGATGAATATTTTGATGATGATGCTTCGTTGCTTCCATTTGGTTTCTCTATCATTCTAGTGGAGCCTAAAATAAGTTAAGTGATGCCTGTTTTTGTATCTTATAACTTTAACGTATTACGAATTTTGGCTGAAGGAGAAACTTTAAGCTTTTTAGACACAAACTTTTTCTTTGTTCCATCTATTTTATAATTTTATATGTGCAATTTTTTGTTTGAGAAGTTACCTGGCATTAAAATACTGTCATGGATATGTGGATTAGTTTCTTACCTTATTCTTACAGTTTTGTACTGCTACAACTTATGATGTAGGATTCTCCTAGTGCTGCTCGGACATCAGATTTATCTTCTAACTCTTGAAGCTAAAACTAGTGGGACATGGCCAACTAGTGAGTTGAAGGAAGAAGTTTCAAAAATAGTTACGTCTTGACAATTGGATTCCAGTTTATTTTAGAATAACTATTGAGAAAATGTCGCTGCTATGGCTCAAAAATATGTACGAAGAATTGTTTGCTCTGTTCAGAGAGTTGCTATGGCTATTGCATCCTCTCGACTCTACTTTTGCAGTTGACACCAAAATATTTCCCTGGCTCACCGTAAACTATGACTTTTGTGAGATGGATTTGCAGGAGCTATAATTATGGGTTCTAACTTATAAGGTCTGTGCAAAAGTAATTCATAGTTATTCATAGTTATCTGAGTTTTGTACAACTAATTTGTGAATTTGTGATTCCTAATGTATGAAGATAAATATTTTCATGTGTGTAGCATAATATAAATGAAAGGTTCTCCATTCATATCCAAAACTAAATCCACTCTGATTCATTTGCACCCTTATATTATGAAATTTTGAATGACCTATCAATTAACTTGCAACCAGATATACTCATGGAACACTTTTAACATTTTCTGTGGTTTCTCTACCCGCTTTTATTAATTTAATGTATTTCAGGAATCATACTGGTGGAGAAATGCTGCAGGAGAATTCTCAAGCTGTCGGTGATGTTGTTCTTAATAAACTATACCATCAATACTGATTCAATAATGTGTTTCTCCGTCATAATGAATGTTAGTTTTGGAATGGTGTTGTTGCATGATGAATTGGAGGCAGAACTTGAAGAATTAGAAGCATAGCTGCTTCACTAGCAGCTACTGTTCCAGCTGCTCCAGTCCATGTGTTTGCAGGGAAGCAACCTACTCGGCCCTAAGGGTGTGCAAAAACTGAATCGACCGATAAATCGAATTGAGAAAAGTAAAATTGGGTTATTATTATTGGGTAATTGGGTTTGTAATGAGTTTACAAAAAAAAGTTACTGAGTTATTGGTTCGGTATTGGGTTTTTTTTATTTGATAAACTAATAACCCTATATGATTGTCATAATTTACTATTTTACCCTCCCTAATAATTATATATTAATAATTTAATATATAACAAAAAACTATAACTATATCGAATTGCTAGTACTCTATTCACTTCACACAAGACCACTTTACTAGTTTTTATTGTTTACTAAAAATCTAAAAACTAATTTAAGGTTTCAAAATTGTAGATTTTGATTTTAGTTTTAGTTTTAGTTTTGGTCTTGTTGGACTATTTGGTTTAAGTTTTAGATGGTAATGGTAGGTTGTAGCGTTTGCAAGTTTGTAAAGGTCCGTAATTTGATTAACATTAAAAATCTCATACCAATAATGGCGGTGATATGTTATTATAACCTTCGTACTATATTTAGATAAGTAAGAAGTCATATAATATTTCACTGATATATACTTATTGTGTAAACTGAAAACCGAACCGATAAACCCAAAACCAATAAAGAATATTTTATTGGTTTGTTATCGAATTAGCATATTTAAAAACCAAAAATCGATAAACCAAACTGAAAATATATAAATCAAACCGAGCGATGCACACCCCTACTCTGCCCATTCCTTAGAACCGTACAAATGTAGAAAATGAGCTTGGTGCGTTACCAACAGAAATGACTCTTTTAGTTAGTATGCCTATGATTTTTAACTAGTAACTTATTGATTGCTGAAATGTGAGGTCATGTGTTTGAAAGATTCCACCAAAAGATATGCAAACATAATTTGATATGAATTGTTCGAGTCCCTACTTCCATTTGCATATAGTGCATATAGTAGTATTTACAATCAATTGGTCTAGATTACTTGGATCAAAATTCTAGTATGCAATTGCAATATATGACCCTTTATTTTTTTGTGATCATATTTGTTTTTCTACAGATATTGTCACAAGTATCTTACATATAGAGACTGCTCTTAGGCATGTTAGAAAATACTAAAAATGCTTTCACATTGTCCATTCTATGGAAACACATTTTTGTTGTTGTAGTTGTTATAAAACATATGGATTGAGAACATTTGCAGGATTCATGGAACATATTGTAGCTACCATAACTAGGTAACCAATTTAGTCTACATTAAGTCTGCTTCGTTGCTTGCTCCGCCCTTTTAATGTTCTCTTTAACTAAAAATTGATTTACTAGCGAAAGAAAATAATAAACTGATTGTGATTATGTTAGTTGTTCCTTAAGAAAACTTGTGAGAAATACTCCTCTAGCATAAGGTCTTAACTCTAAGTCTACTAAGTTAATAACTTATCAACCTCTTTAACAAAGTTATTTATATAATGTCGATAAAGATGATAAAAACAATGATACTAGGTTCGTTCTAATGTTTGATTTATTGATCATAGTTTGATTCTAAAGTTTAATTGTATTTTGAATGTGTAGGGAAGTCTTGGAAATTCATTCAATTGATTGAGGTAGATGATGAAGATTTTCTGAACAATTGTAGAAGTTTGAATACACTATGTTTGGTTTTGTGAATTTTACTGGTCGTACATAAATTATTGCTTTATAGGTATGTGTAGTAAAAGACAAATTATTTTTATCTACTGTTTGTTCCTAATCTGTATATTGGAATTATTTATTAGATAATTAAATGCATATTCAATGTGCAACAATATTTTCATGTTTCAATTAACAACTTTTGGCATATAAATATTTTTATAGAAATAACATTGCACCCCTTAAAAGGTGTTTCCAAAGGGATGCTTATTATGTAGCTTATTAATTGGAAATTTTCATATGGATATTGGCAAAGACTACACTTCAAAGTGTTGTTGTAGATAAGCTAGAAAATGTCACGCTTTAGAAGTGTAGACAATAAGAAAGCTAAGGCTACGCTTAAAAGTGTAGTTGTAGGAGATAAATGTTGCTTTATGAGGTAATAAAAATCGTGGCCTTTTCACATTATAGACTACACTTTTCAAGTATGGATTATAAGACAACACTTGGAAAGCGTGGCCTAAAGACTAAGGAAACACTCGTTTAGGCCACCCACAGAAAAGAGTAGCCTAGAGTCGAAAAATGTGGTCTTTGATAAAAGGATACTTTTTTTTATTGTTTAGGCCACACTTTTCTAGTGTGGTTGAAGGCATAAAATGTTGTAGTGTTGTATGTATAGTTTTCCTTGTGACCTTAGGTGATGCATTTAACCAAGTATCACTAGATGGTTACTTGGGAGGTAATGAGTTAAAAGAAGAAGTTCACTGTGAAGGAAATATGGTTACTGTAAAGTGATATAAGTTACTGTAAAGTGACCTTAAATGTGGCTTAAATTCTCTATGTTATTTTATATGGTGTTTGTCCTTTGAAAAGTTCTATATGAAGTATGTGAATGATATAAATACTTTTGTATAAATGTTTTATGAATATTTTCTCAAGAAGTTATGAAGTATGATTTCAAGTATATGTCCCTTATGGTTTTCATACTTAATGCATTCTTGTACTAACTCAATTCTTCTCAACTTTTTACACAATGGTTAGGTTATAGATTTTTGAATGGACGTCTCTCTGATTAAAGAGCTTGATATGTTATTCCTAAGCTCAAGAAAAGGAATCCTTATGTCCAAGAATAACCGAATGTCCACTTTACAGTACAGTTATGTATAAGTATACTTATATATTATGTTATAAGGGTCGTGTCCCTAAATTACTCTTATGATGTTGAGTCTAGGATGACAAAAAGATACTAGTGTCTTTAACTATGTATGATGATATTTTATATATATTTATAAGAAGTAATGTTCTAGCGTATGATTTTCTAAGAAAGTTTTAAATTTTCCGCTAAATTTACCTATGACAATGTGCTGAATGATGACTATGGGATTTTATAAGACCTCTGAGAGGTTAAGTATGCCATGTTACTTTTAGGGGTTTTTCCCCAGATGTGACAATAAACTACCCTAAGCCTAAAACCTCACTTAACTCCTATAATTTTAAAAACCCAATTCCTCTTCCTTCTCTCTTCTTTGTCTTTCCCAATTTAACTCCATAGAAGAACAAGCAAGGGAGGGTTCTTGGGCTACAAAAGATTTATATAGATTTATATGAAGTAATGTTCTAGCATATGATATGCTAAGAATGTTTTAAATTTTCCGCTAAATTTACCTACGACAATATGATGAATGATGACTATGGGATTTTATAAGACCTCTGAGAGGCTAAGTATGCCATGTTATTTTTAGAAGGTTATCCCCGGACGTGACAATAAACTACCCTAAGCCTAAAACCTAACTTAACTCCTATAATTTCAAAAACCCAATTGCTCTTCCTTCTCTCTTCTTTGTCTCTCCCAAATAAACTCCATAGAAGAACAAGCAAAGGAGGGTTCTAGGGATGCAAAATATTATGTTTTCTCCATCAAAATTCATCAATTAGTGAGGTATGGGATTCCATTGACCTTTGGGATATCTTTCCCCAAAGAGTTCCTTCAAGATGATTTCAACAAGTTGAGTTTCAAGTGGGTTTCCTTCCAATACAAAATTGATCTTGTGAATTTCTTTGTTTATGATTCTTTTTTGTTATTAGGAGTATATTGACATGTATTATGATTCAATTATACTAATTCTTTATGGATTGACCTAGTTTGTGGAAGGTGACCCTTTCCCCTTAAACTTAGGTTGTCATCTTAAATTTGATTATCTAGTATTGATACAATTGTCTTGGTTAATATGTGAATTACTATTCTAGGTTGTTATTATGCAAATTTATTAGTAGATTTTGATGTATTGTAATTCTATTATGCTAGTTCTTGATTAATAACCCTAGGTTGTGGAGTAGATCATGAATTTGACCTAATTCCTTAACCCTAGGCTACGAACTAGTGATGAAATGTTGTGTAGTTATTCAATTGACTGTATTATTATGTTTATTACTATTGTGTGATGATATTAACTTATTCCTGTGTTGAATTTGATGGATGATTGTAAGACCTTGAAGATGGCCAGTGAAGGAGATTGGGGTAAGTCTTGTGATCTCAATTCTTTATTTTATATAGGATTATTTGTTATTTAATTGATGAAGTTGCATTGAAGTATACCTTATGTTAACGTTGATAGGGTTGGTAGGATGTTGAATTGGAATATCTTGAACTATGGTTAGTGATTTATTGTCTATGATGTAACTGCTATAAGGATAGTCATAACTTACCAATGTTCCTTATCATTATGTGATTGCGTAAATGTGTTGACCTCATGTATATGAATTGTAATGGAAGGACAATACTTATGCAGTTCTTATTGAGATACAATGATGATTTAATAAGGGATATACCCTATGACCTACATTAAGAAATGATGATTACTAAAGGCATTAAAGACATTTCAAAAAGAGACTTGAGCTTAGCACCGAGTAAACTAGAGTGAGGAGTGTCCCATCCCATATAGGGAAGGTAGGATCACTAATGTAATCATGAGATTGGTTACTATAATTCATGTAGAATAAAGAGGTTCCCAACTAAATCTCCTAGTTCTTGAGCTATATTTCCACATTAGCTCATATGGTCTATGTTAGTTAAGGCATGATGTTCCTAACAGGTAAAATGAAGTAATTCAATGAACTCTAACTGGGATGACCTAAGCGGTTTAGCTTAGTCTAGGTAGGGTTGTGGGACTCTACCTATATGTTGCACTAGTTAGACTTTATGTATTTTAATAACAGATAGTATTAAATAAATAGTATAAAATAATATTAGTATTTACTGTGTACTAATCCTAGTCCTATTAGGATTAGTACTCCTTCCTACATCTCCTATATATATCTCCCATGTATTCCCTTAACACTTCAATACAATCAATATTCCTTCATGGTATCAAGAGCTAGAAAACCTAGATCTTTTTTTCTCTAGGTTTTTTTCTCTCTTTAGGGTACCGATCGTTCCCTCTCTTCTCTTGGGCGGCGGCAGCCATGACAACCGAGGTGGATCCTCTCGATTCACTTCCTTTTGGCGTTAAACTCTTTCTCAGGCATCTTCATTCCCTAATTCCCAAAAAATTATCATACATAAATTACCCTACATGGAAAATCACCGTTCTTACAGCCCTTGAGGCCAATTACCTTCTCAAATACGTCAATGGAAGCACAGAACCACCGCCGACAGTCATCACCGCCACAGACAAATCAGAAAAAACCAATCCGGCCCATGCCGCCTAGAAAGCTGTGGATGGCCAGATCCGATCATGTTTGATTGCGGTCATCTCTCCCACGGTTCAGAAACACGTCCAATCCTATACAACTGCTTTAGCCCTATGGACGGCGCTCGCAACACGCTACGCTTCAATTTCCCACTCTCATAATTTTCAATTGCGTGATCGTCTCCACACAATTACCAAAGGCACAAAAACTATGGCGGAGTATTTAGATGAGGTGTCCACCATCATCACAGTCCTCGACACCGTGAACGAAATCATTTCCGAAAAAGATCTCGTCATGTACGTCGTTCGAGGGCTCCCATCAGCTTACTCCTCCATTAAACAGGCAGTTCGCATCAGTCCAACGCCCGTTGACCTGGCTACTCTCTCCTCGTGGCTAAAAAGTGAAGAAATCAACGTAGATCTGGAGAGAAAACTTCTTCTCTGAAAAGTCGTTGTTATGGAGCCGGCCACCGCCCTCACCGCAAGCCAGAACAATCGCGGGAAGCGTGGTGGCGGCCAGCACGGGAGCCGCGGGGCTACGGCAGAAACAGCGGAGGCTGCGGGCGCGGTGGTCGGCAAGGCAGTCGTCCGCCGTACGACGGTCAGCAGCACGGCAGCAACAACAGCCTGCACTCCTTCGGCAGCGGCGGGCAGTCATCTTCCAGCGGCGGGCAGGGCACTTACGAGCGGGATCGTCCAACTTGTCAAATCTATCAGAAAAGAGGACACAACGCTATTCATTGCTGGTTTCGGTATGAGGAGAGCCAAAATAGTGATAACCGTGCCAATTATGCATCTCAAGCCGACCCTTCCTCTGAATAGCTGTTGGATACTGGGGCCAACATGCATGTTACTTCTGATCTATCCAAGCTTAATGCTCCAAATCCATATCATGGATCCAATGGTATTACTGTTGGCAACGGTGAGTCCCTTAATATTTCTCACACTGGCACGGGTACCATTAAAACCCCCACCGCTATCTTTCACCTAGGTAACCTTACCCACGTCCCTTCTATTAAAACCAATCTCCTTTCAGTTCACCAATTCACAAAAGACAATAATTGCTCACTCTTGTTCACCTCTAATGATTTTCTGATCCTAGACAATAGTACCAAGAGGGTGATTTTTCAGGTCCCCTGTGAGCATGGTCTGTACGTTCTTCCTGGCAGAAGTTCGTCTGCCCACCCAGTTTCAGAAAGCGTTCTTGTGGCTCCGGTGGCTCTTTCGGCTGATGGCCACAGTCTGTTGTGGCACAATCGTCTGGGTCACCCGTCTACTCAAATAATAAATTCTTTAATGTCTCAATTAGGTTTTTCTTCCATTCATGTAAACAATTGTGACTCCTGTTCAATTGCTAAATCTAATAAATTACCTTTTACTTTATCTGAGAAGCGTACAACTGCACCTTTTGAACTTATTCATTCTGACCTATGGGGTCCTACTGCTGTTCATTCATTCGCTGGTTTTCGCTATTATATTTGTTTTGTGGATGATTTTACAAAATACACTTGGTTGTACCCACTAAAGCACAAATCACAGGCATACACCACCTTTGTCACTTTTGAAAAAATGGTCAAAACACAATTCAATTCTCATGTTAAACCTTTTCGAAGTGACAATGGGAAGGAATATGTAAATAACATCTTTGGCCAATTTCTGCAATCCCTGGGGATTATACATCAAACCTCCTGTCCATACACTCCCGAACAGAATGGGGTGGCTGAGCGTAAGCATCACCATCTCATTGAAACGGTTGTTACTCTTCTACATCAATCTCATCTCCCTGTCTCCTTTTGGGTAGAAGCTCTAGCCACCGCAAACTACCTCATTAACAGAATGCCCAGTCACACCCTCTCTAACAAATCACCCTATCAACTCCTTTACCAAGAACTTTCCAATTATACCAACCTCCGCATCTTTGGGTGCCTTGCCTACCCTTGGCTACCCCTCATATTACTCACAAATTACAACCCCGATCCCGTCCTTGTATTTTTTGGGCTATCATCCTACCTCCAAGGGTTATCGCTGTCTTGACCCACAAACTCATAAAGTCTACATATATCGTCATGTCAAATTTGTCGAAAATGAGTTTCCCTACGAGTCTATTTCCTCCTCCACAAATACATCATTCATTGGCGTCCTTCCCCCTTTTCCAACATACTCATAGGGTCCCTCACCACTTTCCCCCACACCTCCACCCACTACCCAACCACCCATCATCACCCCTTCGACCTTCACCCACAATACAACCGCAACCACCACCCACACTAACAACCAACCCGAACCACCCCATACCCACAACATCTCCAGCCCGATCCATTTTGGGTCATTCCCAGCCACCCCCGAATCACCACCGCCCGTGCCACCTCCCAATACTCATCCCATGTTAACCCGTGGCAAAGCTGGTATCTTTAAACCCAAAACCTTTCAGGCTACCATACTACCAAATACACCCCTTCCCGATAGTGAACCAACAACCTACTCTGTTGCCTCAAAAAATGCTTATTGGCGTCATGATATGGATGACGAGTTTAAGGCTTTGACTGATCAGAAAACTTGGGTTCTTGTACCTAAGCCCCATGGGCGGCACCCAGTGGGCTGTAAATGGGTGTACAAAATTAAACACAATGCAGATGGCAGTATTTTCAGGTACAAGGATCGTTTGGTTGCTAAAGGCTACAATCAGGAGTATGGGCTTGATTACTCTGAGACATTCAGTCCTGTTATTCGACAGGAAACTATTCGCCTAGTACTGTCACTCGCCGTGCGCAACAATTGGCTCATCAATCAGTTGGATGTTTCCAATGCTTTTCTTCATGGCATGCTTGATGAAACTATCTACATGACGCAACCACTGGGCTATGTTGATCCCCGCTTCCCTCAACATGTTTGCAAACTCCAGAAGTCTCTGTATGGGCTCAAGCAAGCCCCCCGTGCTTGGTACACACGTCTGAAAACGTTCCTCCAGGGACTCAGCTTCACGTGTTGCATACACGACACGAGTCTGTTTACTCGACATTCAGCACACGGTACAGTAATTCTTCTTATCTATGTAGATGATATCATTATTACAGGCTCTACTGCTGCTCTCATTCAGGATGTCACTCGAGCTATGCATACTACCTTCAAAATGAAGGACCTTGGCTCGTTACATTATTTTCTGGGAATGGAGGTTTCTCGGATAGGCAGAGGCTTGTTTCTTCATCAGTCCAAATATGCTCGAGATCTGTTGCAGAAAGCTGGACTGGAAAAATGCACCAGTCAACCAACACTGATGGCAGTCTCTTCGTCTACGAATGGAGCCGACACCCCCTTTGCTGATATCACCCACTTCTGCAGCCTCATTGGCGCTCTACAGTATCTGGCCATTACCCGTCCTGACATCCAGTTTGCTGTCAACCGAGTTGCTCAGCGCATGCATCAACCAAGTGAACATGATTACCATTGTCTAAAACGCATTCTTAGGTACATTTTTGGCACTCTTGGTCGTGGTTTACTCATTCGACCCGGGGACTTGGAGCTTCGGGGTTTCTCAGATTCAGATTGGGTGAATGATAAAAATGACAGAAAATCTACATCGGGGTTTCTCGTTTTTTTGGGGCCGAACCTGATCTCCTGGTGTACAGAAAAACAACCCAAGGTCTCTCGGTCCTCAACTGAAGCTGAATACCGCGCCCTTGCTCTTCTTGCTGCTGAGACCATGTGGGTCACATATATTCTTCGCGAACTCTGCGCCACTCACACTGTTCCTGCTCTCTATTGTGACAACAAATCAACCATCTGTGTGGCCAAGAATTACGTCCTACACACCAGAAGGAAGCATGTTGATACCAATTGTCTCTTTGTTCGCGATGAAGTTCAGGCCGGCACCATGACTGTGCAGTATGTACCCACTGAAGAACAACCGGCTGATATTCTCACCAGGCCTCTCCCGAGCCGATAGCACGATTACCTCAGTTCCAAGCTTCCGTTCGCTTCCGCTCAGCTCAGCTTGAGGGGGGATAATAACATATAGTATTAAATAAATGGTATAAAATAATATTAGTATTTACTGTGTACTAATCCTAGTCCTATTAGGATTTGTACTCCTTAATCCTATTACTATTAGGATTAGTACTCCTTCCTATATCTCCTATATATATCTCCCATGTATTCTCTTAACACTTCAATACAATCAATATTCCTTCATATTTCACAGAAGGATGTTCTTATGAAAATTTATTCTTATAAATCTAAATGATATGCATATAATGATCTTGCATATTGATGACACTATATGATATTGGTTTCACTTATGAACATGTTCTTTGTCTCTATTGCTAAAGTATGGTGATGGTTATTCAAAATGATATACTATGTCAAGTTGGACATTGTTTATGGTTCTTGTTGGGTTTACTTGATTGAGTAAAATTATGGACTTTTCTTAGTCATTTCACTTTATTTAACAAGCATAAACATTTTAGGCTAGATTGTTTATCTTATGTGTGTGTGTTTGTGTGCAATAAAAGTAGAAGAGTATATAATCTTCCTATACGAACGGTATATGTTTACTCGATATGAATATATATTATGTGTATGGGAGAAGTCTATGTAAACCTTATTATAAATAAAAGAAATTTTATTTAATTTTCCACATTTTTAACCTATTCATGTAATGATGTAAGCTAAGAGGCTAGTCTTAGTACTCTTCGAGGGGGAGGACGCCGAATCCGTCTAGGGGCTGCTCCCCGGATATGACAAGGTTATCCTAGTTAGGGTCCATTGCATTACTTCCATTGTCCATTTTTCTTTTGAGGGAAACTTTAGAATTAACCAACACTTAGACCATGGGTGCTAAACATGGAAAAGTGTTGTGGAACATCACACCGAAAGAAGGTGCTCTACCTTGCAAAAGTAGAACATTAACATCATGCTAGCATATTGGGTGATATAACTTGGTAGATCCTATGGGGCAAACAAAGTTTATGGAGATTGGATACATATATGGAAACCCTCTTTATGCCTATTGAGGCATTGTGGTTATCAACCTCGTGAGGACTATAGTAAACAAGCCTTCCCACTTGAAGAAAGGCCACCCCTCATCGAAGTTCGCTCGGTGCTAAGCTAAGTTCCCGTTATTAAACAACCATTATTATTACTTTATAAAACATAGGCTTTAGGAAAGTTAACTACACAAATGCTTAGCTGATAGGTCATAGATGATAAAATCCTTTCATCAACCTAAATCATGTGAGAAGACCTTTTACATGGACATAAAATATTCAAGCACCATCTAGTCAAGGATACAATTGAGAACACCTTTCAAGAGACTCTCTTTACTAGATCATCATACATGCATAATGGACATGCTTACATGTATATGTATGTGTATAAATAGAATCAACTTAGGGACTATCCTATCAAGGCACACATGTTCAATGTGTAGACAAGGTCCAATACCCGTGTCCACACAAGTACACCTATCAAGACATCCTACTTAAGAGATACTCCTATACATTTATGAAAATACTCTGCACATACATAGTAGTAGACATTGGTGCATATGAAAACTATCTTTTCAATAGCTACCTTAAGTCTATCCTACTTATAATCATGCATGAGGTTTGTGTGTATACATTTTATAACCTTATCACATAATGTAACAAACTTAAAATTGAAGCAACCACCTTACAAACTTCATAATACTCATTCAAGTCCCTTAAACCTTAGAACACTCACAAAACATTATAACATAGGAGAAAAGACATCTTTATCAATAATATAGACTCCTAATAATTCTTAACACTACACATTCATGTAGGGGTTCATAGGTAGGGGTTGTGCTACAGAACAATATCCAATCATCAATAGACTTCAACAAGGTCAAACGTATAGACCCCTAACCCTAACATCTTCATTCTCATATAGAGAGCATTACAAAATATACTTATAACATGATATTAGGATAAAAAGCTACACAAGAACTTTATAACATGATAATCATAATATCGACTCACTTCACATCGATTGCCTTGAAGGCCATTATCACAATATATATGTTGACGATAAGGTATACACCGCCACCATAAGTGGAAAGTACCAATCAATGCAATACAAGACCAATTAAACTATAGAGAAATCTATATCAAACTTACCAAACCTTCAAACCTTGATCATCATTGATTAATTACCCAACATTTAATCATCAATTTACCAAATGGAATATAGAACTAATAAATTCATTACAATCTAAACATAATTCAATCATTATCAAATATAGATCAAAAGACTCACATTATATCATAATTTGATGGTTTGGGAGGATCGTGTGTTCATCGTGAAAGTGGATTTAAATTCATCATTAAAACAATAGATAATTATCAGTTTATAATTATTATTCTTTTGAAATCAATATGAGAAAGAACCCATGATTATATAGAAAATGGGAATTTAGGTCTTTAAATCACTTTTGAAAATCCTTGATTGAACTCCTTAGATAAATGGATAACTAAGTATGAAGGATCACCATACCTTATGATGTAAGATCCATGAAAAATTGAAGAAGATTCCATGAAAATCCAGCCCCTAGCTTGAACATTGAGTTTTCCCTCCAAAGGAGGTTTGAGAGAATTTCAAAGAGAAGAGAGCTTTTTGGATTTTTGATTTCCTATTGGGTGTTGGAGTTTTGACTTGGGAAAGGGGTTAAATAATTCCTAGAATGTCCTTCATTAATCTTGTTTCATAAAAATGGCTTTAGAATAATTAACCCCTCATATTCTTAGTTTATCGGTTATAGATGTGAATGTCCTTTCATCAACCTAAATCATGTGAGAAAACCTTTCACATGGAAATAACATTCAAGCAATATCTATTTTATAGTAAAATTGAGAACTCCTTTCAAGAGACTCCCTCTTTACTAGATTATTAGACATGCCTTCTTATATACATTCATGTGTGAGTATGTATACTAACATGAGGAAACCTTTCACATAAACACATTTTAAACACTACACCTATTCATACTTCATAATATCATATACTTAACATCACAACATAGACTATCACGTTCATAGATTAATCATGCATTCATATAATATACATAGATATACCACCCAATGGACTATTCTATAAAGGTAGATATGTGCCATGTATAGAAAAAGGAACACACCTTTGCCTACACTAGTACACCTATCAAGTCATCCTAGTAAAGATACATATCATACTTCATCGATAAATATTTTACATGCATAGAAGTAGATATTAGTGCATATAAGAATCATCCTTTCATTAGACACCATGAACCTATGCTACTCATAAGCATGCATTAGGTGTGTGTATATGTGCATTGGACAACATGATCACATAATGGATATAACAACAATGTTGAGGCAACTGCCCTCTTAATACCATATTCCACATTCATGCATAAAACACACACAACATTATAGCATAGGAGACAAGAAAACATCAACATTTGCATTCTACACTACTAACATTGGCTAAGATCACCTATTGATATAAGGGTACACTGGTAGGGGTCATTCACCATTATAACTTCATCATTGGAATCACATAGACAAAATCTAACACTAACAACTTCATCCAAACGTTGAAGACACAAATAGCACCTAATACATAATACTAAATTAAGAGACTAAAGATGCTATTTCATAGATGTGATCATCCTAACCACACTTCATAATTCACACGCTTTACTTCAAGGACATGATAAAAATATATAGAGTTTGACTATAAGTAAACATTGTCACCATAAGTGGACAACACTACACAATCCCATACAAGGGCAATTCAACTATCAATTATAGAGAAAAGTAGAGGATGTATGGAAATCTTAACAATTCACAATCTTTGATCATCATTGATCAATAGTCAAAATTCATATAAAATGCAGCAGATAAAGGTACAATACCATAAGCGAAATCCACAATTCAATCATCATAAGATCAAGATCACATTACCCACATTATAGTCTCAATTGAGAATTGAAAAGGATCATGGGTTCATCAAGAAATTAGATTAAAAATCATATTAAAGATAGTATTTAATTATCAATTCATTATAGTAATTCTTTTTAAATCATTTTTAGAAGGAACCCATGGCTATATTGGAAGATGGACAATTTGAGCATGAAATCTCTTTGAAAACATTAGAATAAATTCGTTTGAAAATGGAAAAAAAGTATGAAGGATCACCATACCTCATTTTAGGAGTAAAACAGAAAAACTTTGTGAAGAAACCATCACAATCCATCAACCAATCTGTTTTTGAGTTTCAACTCCAATAGAGGTTTCTAGAGAGGTTTTGTTTTAAGAGGGAAGGTGAAATTTGAATAATGAAGTCTAATTGGGATATTGGTATTTCTAACAAACTTAATATTCCAAAAAATAGATGAAAAAAACTTCTTAGGGTTAATTTAGGAGGTCAGGTGAATTTCCCATTCACCCCTTTAGTGGACAGCACACCTCCAACAAAACTGTAGTTTTCATCCACGTTAGGACAGATGGACCATCATCTGAACGACATGGACTTACTGTCCTTGTGTAGTTGATAACTGAGGCTACATTTTGGGGCCTTAAGTTCACATGTATAATTGTTCAGATAATCCCCCATCGACGGGTCATCACCTAGTGTACGGGCCGTCGTTTGCCAAGCGTAGATGGTTACTGCCAAGGCAGTGTCTAGGAAGCCTTTGGGTCCTCCTCAAGGACCCCTTTGGTGGTACTTGGGAAGTCATGTGATGATATTTTGAACGTAACTATGATCATATATAATTTAAGGATCTTCCCTATAAATTTTAGTATCATACAATATGTAAAACATAACAAAGGCACACTAGAACAAACTAGCACCTCTCAAAGCTAACTTTCAAACGTCATCGGATGTTCTTGAATGTGTGCCCTTCAAATCACTTCAAATCAGTTATGCACACTGTAAAACCCTTAATTCACATATTTTGAACCTTTTTAGACACATGTGAGGCTCTAAGCACCTTAGTTCATTTTGAGAGACCTTACAATATCCCCCACATAGGAACATTCTTCCTCGAATGACACTTGCGACATTTTAAAACACTTTCAACGAATCAATGAACCATAAAGCAACTAACATAATTCAAAACACCATAACATAAAATTAAATGCACCAAATGTACAAGGAACAGAAACTTCAAACCATTTTGCACTCAATGCATCACAAGAAAGCAAAACTTTAATTACTCACACCTTTAATACATCAAACGCATAGTCTCTTTTCATGTTTATAAGAGGAACATCCTTATACTGATTATAAAATGGTATTTACACCTCATTTCATTAAGATCTAAACATGTGTAATCGTTTAAGTAACTCATGCACAAATTCAACAACTCTCATGAAGCACACAGTAACTCACACTAGATGCACATAGGCGTGAGTCAAGGAGATGAAAAAAGATTCTCATCATTTAGACATAATTCCATCAAGGACATATTCAACCTTACCATGCTGAGTCATATTTTTTGAGGAACGTCCTTCTCTTCAAATAACTTACATGTCTTTATGAGTTCATACACAATCAATGCACAACGGTCAATTCACTTAAATTAGAACTTCTCACGATTTTAATCAAAGCATGCTCATACATCTTTCCTAGTGAAGTCTAAATGGAAAATCAGACCACACATATTACAACAATAGGAAGTCATTTCACATAGCTTCAATATCTAGAATAACACTAGCTTCCATAAGTATTCATAAATTAGGGAAATTATTGCAATTTATAGGCACACAACAAGAGAACTAGTTAAACATACCAACATGTCTTAAGAGTGAGCCTACATTATGACTTCCCAAGTCATAAAAGTCACACATTTTTAAGAGTCTCGTGATTTTTCATTTAAAAGAGACTCAAATTTCCATTATTGTCATAAAACACCACTTATTATAAGTGAAAACCAGCATGATCCTTCCATTATCTCATGAGGACAAATGAACAAGAACATGAGAAAACATGAGTTTACTCAAAAAATCCGTTTTCTAATGTGTAAATCTTTTTAAACCATGCACGATATAGTGTCATTTAAGAAAAGAATAACATATGGAGAACATGCAAGTTATACTTATATTCAAAACTCCGATCATGAACAAGATACTAGGAATAGTTAAGTAGATACACCTCAGGAGAGGCCACCTTGTAGCAAGTGCGGAAAACATAATGTAGGAGGGAGTATGAGGGATGGTAACGCTTGTTACAGTTGTTGCGAACCAGGTCACATGATGAAGGATTGTCGTATATGAGAGGTCGAGAAAAAGGGAAGGAGAAAGTTTAGACGAATGGTCCAAGTGAAGAGGCTCCAAGGAGGCAACGATTCTTGGCACTCAAGTTTAGGGGTGTAGGGGAAGACCCCTCTTGTGATGTCTCAGGTGCATAGTGTAATTAGTTTTTCATGTGTATGGTTTTATCCACTAGTATGAAGTTCATATGTTGGACTCACTATGTTGGTTGCTGACTTTTGTGACTTATGAGTTTATTTATGTTGTATTCTTTTATGAGACTAGTTTAGGAAGGAGTTCCTTTTCCTATTAGTGCGAAGCTGCTAGTAGGTCTCAAGGATGTACACCAACCTACTAATATGTGAATCATATATTCACCAACAAAAAGAATTGAATAGCTTAGGTATGGATTTTGTCCATAAGTTTAAGGCTACTATAGACTATCAAATCAGGGTAGTGAGATTTCAATTGCCAAATGAGATAGGGTATAATAGGCAAGGCGTGGATCGATCCAACAAAGACATATAATTTTAAATCTTAATGCCAACAAGATGTTATCTAATGGTTAGATATACTCCTCCCAAGGCTGGTTTTGTTTAAGAAACTCTATGTTTTAGTGCAATAGTTGACTTGGTGTTGTATGTCCAAAATTGTATGTTTAATAATTGCACTATGTGAGTTAAAATAAAATCATGTTTGCATGTAAAGTTGTTGTTTTGGTATAACGTGGGCATGATTATTTTTTTGTGTTGCATGAGTTGTGAGGTGCATCAAGTTAAGTGCGATTGACAAGGAAGTTCCTCAATCAAAAATACTAAGCTTCAGTTAAGCTTGAGTACTATGCATTATCCAGAGTAAGTGTGAAACAGCAATTCACACGGAGAAAAGTCTCAAATATGTTAAAATATTTTGGGATAATGCACAAGTACCCCCTCAACCTATGCCTGAAATCCCAGAGTCACACTTATACTGTACTAAGGTTCTATTACCCCCCTAAACTTATTTTATAAGTAATTTTCTACCCCTTTTTAGCCTATGTGGCACTAGTTTGAATAAAAAGACAACCATCTTTGGGCCCATAAGATAGTGCCATGTAGGTCGAAAAGGGGTAATAAATTATTAATAAAATAAGTTCAAGGGGTAATAGAACCTTAGTATAGTATAAGTGAGTCTCTGAGACTTCGGACATAGGTTGAGGGGGTACTTGGGCATTATCCCAAATATTTTTGAAAATCACCCAATTTATCTTAAAATGATGTGTAGTGTAATTCAGGGACAAATGTTCCTAGGGGGGATAAGTAACAACCATAAAATGACAATGCTAAGTAATGCTTAATATATCTAGAATGCTTACGATTAGACCGGATTCACAGAGTTATCCATACTTGATCGAATCATTCAGCCTCTTCCTTTCCGCTTACGACCCCTTTAGAATTCAAATTCCGCTGGAATTGGTATGCTTGGATTGATGCGCGTAGAACCAAACTTCTTAACCCTTGAAACACCCAATCCAAACAACTTGGTGAGTTAGTTGAGTTGAGAATGTTTGGTCCAGCCATTTAGGGCACCCGAATATGTAGATCTACCCGAATGAGTCTTAACCGAACTTAAAAAGGGGTAATCTTAAGTTTGGAGGGTCTAGGGGTAAAATGGTCTTTTTGTAGGCAAAGGGTAATATTGTAATTACCCTAATTAATTAATTAATAATTAATTAATTAATTACGTGGAGGGGCGATCCGGGTAGAGGTTGTCGAATTTGACCCTTTAGGCAAAATCTTGCTCCACCCGGGTTAGAGGCTTGGTGGAAGCAATGATTTAATTCATTTATTATATTCAGTGAATTAGATAAATTAATTAATATTTATTTTCTGATTTAATTAAAGGAAAATCAGATTTTTCATAGAAAATAATAATAATAATAATAATATTAAATATTGAGGAGTCCTAGTTCGACTAAGTCTCCCCCTAACTCTCCTAATCCTAATTCTCTCATTCCCATGTCTCTCACTCTCACTCTCACGTATTTTATCAGTAAAAGAACTGAAAATAATAGTTCTTCACTCTTGAAGAACGTATGCACAAAAACAAAAATCAAAAGTTAAGCTAAAAACAAAAATCAACATTCTTCTCGATGGGTTGTGTTTTGGATTTTGATGATGAGGCAGTGGTGTCGTGAGAAACGGCAGCATTTAAACCAGTGTGGAACGACATTAAGGTATGGGTTTTCTTCTCTCTTGGTTCCTTTCCCAAGAGACCCCTATGTTTAGTTTAAATTCCAATGTAAAAACAAAGGTTGTCCCCGTTGCATGGCCCTGTCATTAAATCCTTTGAAAGATTCAAAGTATGTGTTGGTATGTCTTTTGGTAGATGATGGTAGTGCTGGTTGTGATTACATGTTTGAATGTGTGTTCGAAAATTATGTAAGGAATGAAAGTTGTGTTCCGGAAAAGTAACTTGTATTAAGTTAATTGTTTGTGTATGTGTGTGCCGTGAATTAATTATGTTTTGCTGCTTGAAATTTACATATAAAAATGTTTTATTATACGTGTACGAATATTTTAAAAGTTTGACGTTCATATAAGTGTTATGTTGCTGAATAAATGTCTCAGGAAATACCCCAAGAATCAACATAAAAAATAAAAGAAGAAAGAATTGAAAGAGGACCAAATTTCCAGCTTGCTGGAAATGTTGGTCTCGGCCTATATTTTTGAGTTGGAGCTATTTTTTAAATTTTATTGAAAATGTGACGTCATTTTGTATTGAACCCAAGACCTCACCAACTGCATATTACACAAAATTTCATGAGAAAAACGAAAGGAAAAATAAATGTGGTGAGTGGGGATTGAACCCACAACCTCTTGCATCGGTGAGAAAGTTAAGAGATAAATTAAGAGAAAAAGAATGAGTTTGTGGGGGATTGATCCCAGAACCTCCTTGCCTTAAACGAGAAAGATATGAGGAAAAGAAAGGAAACATTACGGAAGTGATGGGGAAAGAACTAGAGTCCCCCAAATCTGAAAAATGTAATTATCAAGTTTAATATAAGATTAAGTGTTGCGTAAGGAATTCAAAATTGGGTTCCCTAGCCCAATCCCCTATTGACACCTAACTAGTACGTGAACAAATATTTAATGAATGCTGCCTCTAAGGAACCAAATCGAATCTTGGCATAACTACAAAATGCATGTCTTGTACTACATATTCTTGGGTAAATATGAATCACTTAGACGAACTGTGGATGAAGCCTCATGGCTTGTATATGTGGACTCATAAGTCTAGTATACGTTTAAATATAATTGAAACTAAGATGTTATATGAAGACGTGATGAAACTCTAGAGGGGTTAGGTAAGAGTGTGATACACATTAAAGGGCCAAGTGTATTGGCTTGCGATGAAATGAAAATTCACGTAAAAGAGGTGAGTAATTATGAATAGTAAATGTGTTGAGTTAATGAATGTGGTAAAAACTTGATACGAAGCTAATATGAAAGGTGAGAGAAATCTCAAATGAGTGTAAATAAATGTTACCAAGACGTACTCACCTATGGGAGTGTAAGGTTAATGAAGAGACCAGTCTCTATGAACACTCTAATGATTGTATTGAAGTTAAAGCATACTTAATACTAATGATGAGATGAGAATTCATCTAATGAGCTATGATGTCTCATGCTAGAAGCCAACTTCTATGATGTATGAGATGAATGTAATGGAACTTTATAGTAAGCACCAATATGCTAGTTATGAGTTGCATTCCTTCTTTCGAGAAGGCAGAGGTTCGTATAATTCTCATGAGATGAGACTTTCCGTCCACACGGGTATGGGTCTCCTTATATATCCTAGTCTTTGAACCTATACTTCCAATGTAGGGTTCTAATAGGGTTAGATTCCCTATATATGCTAGCATATTTTGGTTTACTTTGGCCGGTGATTCCATGTCATTTCGTTGTGGGGTTAAACAATAAATTTTTTGACGCTCACATGATCTATGTCCGTTAAGGTTAAAGTTCCCAAAGAAATCATGAGGCCAGCCTCAAGTGATGCACATAATGAAATAAACGATACCAAAGGTCTTAGGATAGGATAATCAAGATGTGAGCTAGAATTCAGTAATAACACTAGGTCATTCTTGTTCATTGCATAGCGAACCCGATGAATGTCTTAAATTACATCCTAGGTAAGGCTAGTGTTTACGCTAGCTTACGAATGAATGAAAATGAAGTAAGTATGAATGAATGAAGCAGACTCTGTGTTTGCTAAATAAGGCTCCCTAGTTGAGGTCCCATATGTTTAGCCCTCATTTTGGAACGTCCTGATGTCAAGTCCATGATTCCAAAGTCTCATGGCATATGAACAAATGAAATGAGATATGATATGTGCTATATGCAATATGTTATGTGATATCTGCAATATGGTACGTATGATGATGTATTTTACTCTCATGGAATGACTTCCCAAATCATATTTGGCAAGTCCATTGACTTTACTTTCCATAATTCATATCAGTAGGAGAGAGCTCTTCTTAATCATGTGTGTCCTTGGTATGTGCTTGCATATACCCATACTTAGTACAAGTGTGTACTAATCCCATACAACTCTCTCTTTTTAGGTGCAGGTGCAGCTAGACGCTAGAACTTATGAATCTACGCTTATGTTTTCCAGACGTGGGGCTTTCATACGGATTTGGTAGGTCCTCATGCTTTAGAGGATGTTGACTATTCTATTCTAGAATTAGACGTACACATTAGCTAGTGGATTGTGTTCCACTAGCGTTTCTTTCTAAATAATTTTTAGCCATTATATTGGTGCCATTCTGGCTACTTTATATTTTATGCAGATATGACTTTTTCATTCAATTGAGTATCTTGGTATTAGATGGTTTTTGTGTATGATTATGAACTGATGTAGATAAATCTTATATGAGTTTAACATATCCTACTATGAAGTCTATGTATACTTCCACTAACTAAAATTTTTAAATTTTCTGCTAAAATTAACCTAGATGATGTAATGATGACGTATGTAGGCTTGTCTATGACCTCTGAGAGGTAAACGACGCCGGTATCTTCTGGGGTCTAGACCCTGGTCGTTACAAATTAGCTTCATCAATGTATGGATATTGATAATTGAAACTCTCTTAATCAAGGAACCCAGCTCTCAAGAAGTTTTCTATTGTGTTTAAAGTTGAATTGTCCAATTTCATGATTCTACCATGGGTTCTTGCATTAATTGTTTTTAAATGTTTATTACGGATTAAATTTCTATTGTATTTGTGATTTTAACCTAAATTTCTATGAACCCATGAATTGGATCAACCTAGTTTTTGACAAAGTTATAGGTTAATTGATAATTATCTAATGTTGATGAATTATGGTGTAGATTTCTATGGGCTGTCTAATGATGTAATGATTGTAGTAGATTGATACCGAGTTTGTATTGGATTGATGAATATGTAGTAATTTGACCTAGTTTTATGAATATTGTTATAATATTATTGAATTGTTGGGGTAAGGGCCTTCTGATATCGAATGTGATGATTTGATATTGAATTAAGGTGTTGAGGATGATGTGGTGTTAGGCTTCCCTAATTCATTTAATTTGTGTTAATTAGACTTCAATTCTAATTGTGATTGGTATGGTCCACTTATGGTGGTGGTTTTATATGCTTTACTTGCGATTGGTATGGCCTTGTCAACAATATTTTAAGTAATGTGATGATCATGCCCTTGTCGGCAAACTACTTGAAGTAATGTGGCTATGTGTTTAGTTGATTATGTGAAGAATGACAATATCTAGCTACATGTGAAGTCATATATGTATTCTTGTATCAATGGTAGTTAGGTGATCATGTTAGACTATGACTCTGACCTTTTGAGTATAGTCTTAGGGTTGAGTCTTGGTTATTCCTACTTTACTATATGAGTCTATGATGGTCATAATTATATTGATATGATAATATATAGGGTGACTTAAATATGATAATATTTACCTCTATGTGCTTATAGAAAGACATGTATTGTAAGTTAAAGTGAAGTATTTGGTGTCTTGTCTTAGTTGACTTGTGTCCCTTGCTTGATGTATAAATGAATGTGAATATGCGTTGTATTGACTAAGGATGCTAAAGTTCTTAGTCTTGTATGTATAAATGACGTAAGACCTTAAATGATGTCAAGAGAGTCTTTTATAAGGACCTTAAGTATGAAATACTCTATGCGAAAGAAGGCTAGTACCGAGTGAGTATTGTAAGGAAGGTGGTTCTTGTTAAAGAATGATACTACAGACAAACCATGCCTTTCATATTCCTTAACCATGTGCCTACATTGGATAAACCTCTGGATTCCATGTCTTCCTATCATGGTTTATGTCGGTTATTGCCAACTCTCATCATATGGAATACCTATTAGCATTAAGAAGTTCTTTGAAGTTTAGGTGGTTGTATGAGACTCTATTTAGACATTGCACAATAGTCTTTGAAGGTGTTACTTAGAGTTCCTAGGTCTTGTCCAAGACCATTACTTGAATGTCATGTATGTGTTCAATATATCCTAAATGAATTAATGAGTATAATGACTTAAGTTAAGAAAGTATGTTAATTAAATAAGTACTTATCTTGAATAGTTAAGGGTTGTTTAGTTAAGGTGTGAAGGGGCATATTAATGGTCACTTCATATCATACCTAGATGAGTCTTAAGAATTACGCTACTTGTGGAAATTGGTTGATTTTGTGGACATGATCTATGCCTTAGGTAGTCTTAAGAATTATTTAGGTAATCTTGAAGATGTCAATCATGGACGTTATCTTCTTGATTTACTTAAATAGGTGTTTTGATAGCCTTTGGAAGGAGAATGTTATATTATAGATGTGTTGATGCTTCAATGTCTAGTAATTGTATATGTGTCTTATTATTGGTGTTCTTGAGGGTCATTTAGGTAAGCTTAGGGAGGTTGTGTGGGGGATCTCTATTTTGGGTTGTTTAGGTAGATCTTAAGATAGATTTTAGTGAGAATACTACATGCAATAAAGTGTTTAAAAAGTCGATAAAGAACTTCACTGTTACAGTGAAGCAATTCACTGTACGGTGAAATTAGCTTATTCTAAAGTGAGCTTGAAAATGTGAATAATTGGCTAAATATTATCTTATGTGTTTCTAACATGATAAATTTAGTTATTATGATTATAATATCATTTTTAAATTAAAAGTGCATATTTCTAATAAATGTTCATTTTCATGATTTTCATGCATTATGTCATACTTAGTACATGTGGTTGTACTAATCCTTGGTTTTATTTAAGTCTATAGTTGTTGCTAGGTAAGGAGAATTTGGTAAGGGAGGCTTGGTTCGTAGCATCATTCAAGAGAAATGGAATTTGTCCTCATTTGATTCGAGGGCATAGATGTCTTTTTTGTTTTTTATTTGAAGTATTGTAATAGACTACGTATTTCTATATTAGTATTGAAGTATGGGCCATGTCGCAAGTATTCTCGTGTTTTAATTTTGATGAGATTGATACTTTGTATTTCCTATGACTTAATATGAAAGAGTTTTTAAAGACTATTATATGTTTTTTGAAAAGTTTAATTCTGCACTACTTTTCACTATATTTATGCGATGAATGATATGTAAGGGCTTGTATGAGATCTCCGAGAGGTCAAGTACGCCTATTACAATTCAAGATTTCTCCTAACTTCTACGGTGTTGTTTCAGATGTGACATATTTAACTTAAGTCACTATGTTCAGTAAACCATTTAAGACAATTTTAACAATTAAGGACTTTCACATAATATTATTGGAGAGGACACAAGGAACCTACATACTAACATCTTCAGTGCCTACTCGTGTAATGCCTAGATAGAGTACCATTCCACTTCATAATCTTCATAGAACTTATACAACACAAGCATGTATCCAACATATGAGAATTAGCAATAACCAACATAGACCATACTATCTAGGCATGTAATCCGGTGTCAACCCTACTCCGTTAGAGAGTGTTGTACTTGCCAATGGTAGAACTAGAACACATTATGTAGGAAAACGGTTAGGGAATATTAAAGGTTTCTTTGTTCTGTATCGTAATCTTCAACTATAGCCACTCCCCATGCATACACATTCAGTGCTAGCCTATGTTCTCATATATTAATTCAATCAATGAGCATATGAATAGGTACCATATCTTTTTCATAACCAAATCATAATACACTTAATCAAAGAGGGTCTACTAGGTCTGCCTACAATGGTTACTTGAATAGCTCATTGACTTTCCTGAGGATGATTTCATGCATTTCCAGCCAAGCACCTTTAAGTCCACCATTCACCCAAGAAGGATACCATTACGACTTTCAACTTCAAGGATATCAAACCTCTTTTCTAGAAGGTTCCACATAAATGACCTTTTTAACCTTATTCAAGATCACATATTAATCATACATAATACATTCAAGACAAATGTGCTTTAACCTACTAAGTCAAGTATTCATATTCCTATTTTTCATGTATGAAGTAAAAGACATAAGTCAACAAAAACAAGACACACTTTATTATCATCTTAACAGATCTATTACCCCCTGAACTTATTTTATTAAACCTTCTTGTCTGAGGAGTATACATGTTGGTATTGAAATGCCTTTACCTTTGTGTTTAAGAGCATTATCTATTTACGCTTATCCCAAGTGGGAGATAATGTGCCTAGATGGTAAGGTCTACAGTGCCCTTTATGTTCCTATGTTGAGTTCCTTGAATTTCTTTATGTTTGAATTCACTTTTGGGTGGTATTGAGGGAGGGTGCGCTTAAGCTATATTCACCAGAATGGGGTGATTTGCTTGGACATTGAAGTTGGTGAATTGAAGTTCTCCTAACTTGGAATTCAGTTTCTCTTAAATGAGTGTTGTCACGACCGAAATCTAGACCCCAGATGAGACCGGCATCGTTGACCTCTCAGAGGTCGCAAATAAGCCTACACACGTCATTCTTACTTCATCTAGGTTAATTTCAGCGGAAAATTTGAAATTTTTTGTTTCCTAATATGCTTAATAAAAATTCTATTACATATATAATAGTTCACCATCAACCATCTAACATTAAGATCATCAAATGCAAGAATCAATTTATTTTAATGATAAAGATGTGCTTGCAAAAAATGCACCAATACAATGTCTCAACAAAAATGGGAAAGAAACGCTAGTGGAACATACTCCACTAGCTCAATCCTACAACTAAGCTAGAATGTAAATGGGCAAGAATCCTCTAAACCATGAGAGCCTACCAAGTCCGGATATATGCTCGACATCCAGATAAATGCAGCGTTGATCCTTTAGCTCTAGCGTCCACCTGTGCCTGCACCTAAATGTTTAAAGTTTTATAGGGTTAGTACATACTTGTATTAAGTATGGGTATATGCAAGCACACACCAAGGACATAAATGAGTACGAATAGCTCTTTCCTAGCAATGTGATTATAGCAGGTTAAGTCAGTGGACTTGCCAAGTGGAGATTCGCAAAGTGAGTGAACATTCCAAAGTTGAATTATGAAAGTTTATGAGCTTTCCAAATTTGGATTAGGAAAGTTATGCCATGAGAGTAACATGCACCATCATACTTACAATTTTGCGCACAACACAAAACAACATACAGAAAGCACATATCATAATTCATATAACACATAAAATTGTTCATATCATTTATTTGTATGCCATGAGACCTTTAAATAATGGACTTGACATTAAGACTTCCCATAATGAGGGCTCAACATTTGGATGGTACCTAAACTAATGAGTCTGCTTTAGCAAACGCAGAGTCTGTTTCGTTCATTCATACGAACTTCATTTCATTTCATTCATGGGCCAGTGTAAACACCAGCTATACCTAGGATGTAGTTTAATGCTTTCATTGGGTTCGTTGTGCAATGACCAAGAATGACCTAATGTCATTACTTGAGTCTAATTCACCTATTGATTATCATATGCTAACACCTTTGGTATCATTCGTTTCATTATGGGCATCATTGGAGGATGACCTTATTCATTATTCATTGGGAACTTTAAATTTAACCGACATAGATCATGTGAGCATCATGAAATCCAGTTTCATGAAGCCCCACACCGGAAAGAGGTTGAATCACCGGCCTAAGTGACCCAAAACATGCAAGCATACATGGGAATGGAATCCTGTCAGATCCCTATATTGGCAGTATAGGTTCGAACACTAGGAGATAAAAGAAGACCCATACCTGACATGTCAGACAGTCTCATCTCATTAGAGTTAGGTGAACCTCCACCCTTCCCGAAAAAAGACATCACCGCTCATAGCTAGTATCTGTGCTCAGCATAAAGTTCCATTACATTCAACTCATAATGCATGGAAGGTAGAATCTAGTATAAGAACATCATAGCTCAATAGATGATTTGTCATATCATCATTAGTATTAAGTGTGTTAATCTCAATACTTTCATTAGAGTGTTTCATAGAGACTGGTCTCTTCATTAACTTTACACTCTCATGGGTGAGTCTGTTTTGGTAACATTTAGTTAGGATCATTTGAGATTTTAGGATCATTTGAGATTTCTCTCATCTTTTACATTATCCTTATATCATGTTGTCACCACATTCATTAACATTAACACATTTTCGCTTTATAAATACACACCCCCTTTTTACGTGAATGTTTATTTTATTATATGCCAATGCGCTTGGCAATTTGGTGTGTTTCACAGTCTTACTTAACCCCTTATAGGGTTTCATAATTTCATGTTCATTTCATCATTTTATTATATACATCTTAGGTTCACTTATTTGTAGACGTATGCTAGAGTTATGGGTCTATACATACAAGCCATGAGCCTTCATTCATAGTTCGTTTAAGTGCTTCATATCTTCCTAAGATTATGTAGTACAATACTTATGCATCTTGTATGTATGCAAAGATCTCAATTTCGATCAAAGTAGGTGGAATTATTTTTGAACATTTAATGCACGCATGACTTATGTATCAATACGGAATTTGGGAAAGGGAACCCAAATTCAAATCCCTTGGACAACACTTACATTTTTCATTGATTTTATTTTTAGTCCACATAACAATGGGACCCTAGATCGAGCCCCAACATTCAACATTCATTCTTTATTTCTCTCCTTGAAATATCCTCTTACATGGCCGAGGGGTTGTGGGATCGAACCCCCAAAGCCACTTTTATCAAAGTTCTCCTTGTCCAATTCGCATACACCATGAGGTTGTGTGATCAAACCCCCACAACCTCTATCTATTTCTATTTTATTTTGCAGCATGCCTAGAGGTCAGGGTTCAATTCCCACGCCTCACCTTTCTTTTATTTTTTTATTTTCCCTTTCTCCTTTACTATCCTTCATAGATTTGAGGTCATTGGTTTGATTCCCACGCCTCACATTGCTTTTCTTTTATTTTTTCCTTTTCTTCCACTCGCTGCCTGGAGGTCGTGGGTTCGATCCCCACGCCTCCCATTTTATTTTTATTAATTTGTGTACTTTACTTTTCAGCCAGCACACCCAAAATCAATCCCTCTTGACCCCATTTCCCTTTTGACGTTTAAGTTCTTTTCAAGGGTGAGGTCGCGATTTCGATTCCTAATGACCTCACCTAATTTATACCCATTTAAAATTCCAGATTTATACATCTATGTTTAGAAAAAAACAACATATAATTTGCTGGAAATTTTATCACATTTTGCATCTATCTTCCATCAACATTTACACATAAATTCATAGGGTAATTTGTAGATAATTTAATACGTTTTGGGGTGCATTGTTCATCGATTTGTTTAGCCAAAAGATTGATACTTAAATAAGCCACACATTCATTTTAATGAACATCACAATTAGTAAGGTTTATGCACGAAAAATAACAACCAAAACATTATCAATTTGGAGCGTTTATCCAAGTAACACATAGTCACTGCCACATTTTTGCACATACATTAACTTGGAACACCCAGGTTATGTTTCATAAAATTTGAAGTACACAAACATAATCATATTCATCACAAAAACATAATATACACCTAAATCTACCAGCAATCATACCAAACCTATGATTCGTTTGGAGCTAGTGACATGGGCATGCAAAAAGGGAGACAATCCTAGTTTTTCAGACAAATAATATGACCCTTAAGGGGTCTCTTGGGAAAGGGACCAAGAGAGAAGAAAACCCATACGTTTTTGACTTTAAACTCTTGACTTTCTGCCCAAAAACTTAACCCTAGAATACGTCTAAGCCTCCTCCATATCAATTCCACTCAAATGACAACCTCCCTTAGCCTAGTGTGCAATTAACGTTTATTTTTCTTGTGATATTGTGTGAGTTCTTCAAGTGTGAAGAACTTGATTTATTTTTCTGATCTTGTATCTTACTTTGGCAGATAAAATACGTGAGAAAGGATATGAGAGATTGAGCATCAGAGTGGAGAGATAAACGTGAGAGAGTGGAGTTGTAGGAGGCTTAGGTGTCTAGTTTTACTACTTAGTCAATAAGGTTTTGTTTATTGAATAAAAATCTGATTTTTATTTTATTTTAAATCAGATAATGAGTAATTATTAATTAATTACATTAGTTCAATAGCTTAAATAAAATCACTTTAATTTATTGCTTCCACCTAGGTTCAAATCCGGGTGGAGCAAGACTTCACTTCAAGAGACAAATTTCGGCCCTCTCTCCCCAAATTTCCCCTCCACCTTATTAACTAAATAATTAGTTACATATTAAGTCTATTTATGATACTACCCTTACCCATTAAAAAGACCATTTCACCCCTAGACCCTTCAAACGTAAGATTTCCTCTTTTTAAGTCCGCTAAAGACTACTTCTAGTAAATCTTCGTATACGAGATCCCTACATGGTTGGACCCAACCTTTCCAAGCTCAACTAACTCCACAAGATAGTTAAGAAAGAGTTTCGAGTTCTTGTTCTATGCGCATCAATCCATTTGAAACCTGGTATGATCATAGGCATTCTTGACATATTAAATATTTCTTATTTTATCAATTTTTAGGGTTGTTACATTATCCCCTTCCCTAGGAACATTCGTCCCCGAATGATACTACTCTTATTAACAATAAGTAAGTCATCTATAGAATGTATGCATACACAGGTAATTCAATACTCTCTATTGGTGAATATCTGATTCACATATTAGCATGATGGTGAACATCCTTATAAGTTATTAGTAGCTTCACATTAATAGACAAAGGAACTCTTTCCTAAAAAGCATACAACTTAAGTAAACATGTAAGTCATACAAATCAGCAACCAACATAATTAATCAAACCTATTACCTCATACTACTGCATAAACACCATACACAGTTAAATACCTTAAGGACTAATTAAGGCTACTCACCCGAGACTTCAGCAGAGGTGCCTTCCCCTGCACCCTAGACTTGAGTGCGAAGAATCGTTTCCTCTTTTGAGCCTTTTCACTTGGACCAATAAGCTGAGATCTCTCCTTCCCTTGTTCTTGACTTCTCCTATTTGGAAAATCCTTCACCATGTGACCTGGTTTGCAACAACTATAACAAGTGTTAGTGCCCATCATACACTCTCCTCCATGTAGTTTTCCGCACTTCCTGCAAAGTGGTCTCTCCTTAAGTGTATCTACTTCATTGTTTCTTTAAACTTTGGACTCGGAATCCCTATCATAGAGACCCTTGGATGAATTTGACTCCCCTTGGTGGGAGAGTTCCTTCTTAAACTTGGGCTTATCCCTGATTCCAGTACTACTCTTCCTTTAAAAGTTCTCCTCAACTTGCCTTGACCTGTTCCCTGCCCTAGTGTGCTTCCTCTTCCTTCTATTCTCTACTTGCTGGACATGGACCATAAGCCTGGAAAGGTCCATACTAACATGAATCATAGCTTCCCCACTCCTCCTCGAGATCTTGAGAAATTCCTATCAAGAATCTACTCATCTCGTCTCTGCTGTTAGACACAAGAGAAGTGACATAACTAGATGATATCACAAACTTCAGGGAATACTCCCTAACTATCATCGATCCCCTTTTTAAGGTTGATAAACTCCTCAACCTTGGCCTCTCTAATCTCCATAGGGAAAAAAACTCTCTAGGAAGGCTGTCTAAAACAGCTCCCACGTGATCGGAACTCCTCCCAAAGATCGGCTATCCTACCACATCTTGCACTAAGTCTGTGCAACATCCTTGAACTAATAGAAAGCCAGTTCAGCTTCACAGTATCTGTGGGCCCCATGGCCACCAAAATCATGTGTAACTCATCCATGAATTTAAAGAGATCCTGTTAATTCAGGGACCCGGTTAAAATAAAAGAATTCATCCTTGTAATGCCTCGTAGCGTGTCAGCCATGCTACGTACAAGTGGGTTCTTCCTTTGAACATTTTGTCGGTTGACCTGTGTAGTCATGGCCTAGTCCTTCATAGTGATGTCATGTGCCATATGAGTCAGAGATGCCTGCACCTCCGCATTAGTCAACCCAGCAGTGTTAACCAGCATAGCCACTAGCTGGAGCGTGAATGGAATTTGATTGTCGCCATCAGCTGCTACTCCTCTTCTCTGACCAATAGCTTTCCTAGTGTTCGTTCTCTATAAAATTGAAACAAGTATTGGTGTTAGAAACACTCATAAAACCAATAAAATCAGACATTAGGAAAGGCACAATAAGATCAGAAGAAGACACATTTTCATATGCATCATGCAGTCTCTAATTCAAGATAGTGGTGCACTTCACTACCATGACTTAGAAACTACTCAATTTGGTTGATGTGATCTTATTATTCTCGTAATTTAACGTAGTGCTCTGATACTAACTTTGCCACGAACATAATCTAGACCCCAAACGAGACCGGCGTCATTGACCTCTCGAGGTTGCAGACAAGCCTACATACGTTATTCTTACTTCATCTAGGTTAATTTTAGCAGAAATTTGAAAATTTTTGTTTCCTAACATTCTTACTAAACATTCTATACATATATAATTGTTCACAATAAATCATATAACATTAAGATCATCAAATGCAAGAAGTAGTTTATTATAACGATATAGATGTACTAGCCAAAATGGCACCAATACAATGTCTCAACAAATACGGGAAAGAAATGCTAGTGGAAAATACTCCATTAGATCAATCCTACAATTAATCTAGAATGTTAATGGTCAAGCATCCTCAAAAGCATGAGTTCCTACCAAGTATGGATGAATGATCGGCGTCCGGATAACTACCACGTTGATCCTGTAGCTCTAGCGTCCACCTGTGCCTGCATCTAAAAGTTTAGAGTTGGGTAGGATTAGTACACACTTGTACTAAGTATGGGTATATTCAAGCACAGAGCAAGGACATGCATGAGTAAGAATAGCTCTATCCTAGAAACATTATTATAGCAGGTCAAGTCAGTAGACTTGCCAAATTGAAATTAGGAAAGTGAATGAACTTTCCAGATTTGGGTTAGGAAAGTTAATGAGCTTTCCAAATTTAGATTAGGAAATTTATGCCATGATAGTAACATGCACCATTATACTTAACATCTTGCGCACAACACACAACAACATACAAATAGCACATATCATAATTCATATAACACATAACGTTTTTTATATCATTTTTCCGTATGCCATGAGACCTTGGAATCATGGACTTGACATTAGAACTTTTCAAAATGAGGTCTCAACATATGGTACCTCAACTAGGGAGTCTGCTTTAGCAAACATGAAGTCTGCTTCGCTCATTTATATGTACTTCATTTCATTTCATTCATGGGCCAGTGTAAACACAAGTTATACCTAGAATGTAGTTTAAGGATTTCATTGGGTTGTTCGTGCAATGACCAAGAATGACCTAATTGCTTGAGTCTAACTCACCTCTTGATTATCTAATCCTAGCACCTTTGGTATCATTCGTTTCATTATGTGCATTATTTGAGGTTGAACTCATTCATTCATTGGGACCTTTAACTTTAACCGACATAGATTATGTGAGCATCATGAAATCCAGAGTCATGAAACCCCACACTAAAAAGAGGTGGAATCACCGGCCAAAGTGACCCAAAATATGCTAGCGTACATTGGAATTGATCCCCATCAGATCCCTATATTGGCAATACAGGTTCGACGACTAGGATATATAAGGAGACCCATACCCGGCATGCTGGACAGTCTCATCTCATGAGAGATACGTGAACCTCCGCCCTTCCAGAAAGAGGGCATCACCGCTCATAGCTAGTCTATCGGTGCTCAGTATAAAGTTCCATTACATTCAACTCATACGTCATGGAAGATGGCTTCTAGTATGAGGACATCATAGCTCAATAGATGATTTCTCATCTCATCATTAGTATTAAGTGTGTTAATCTCAATACTTTCATTAGAGTTTTCATAGAGACTGGTCTCTTCATTAGCTTTACACTCTCATAGGTGAGTACATTTTGGTAACATTTACTTAGGCTCATTTGATATTGCTCTCATGTTTTACATTAGCCTCATATCATGTTGTTAACATTCATTAACATTAGTTCTCTTTATAATTACTCACCCCTTTTTACGTAAATGTTCATTTAATCATATGTCGATGAGCTTGGGCATTTGGTGTGTTTCACACTCTTACTTAACCCCTTCTAAGGTTTCATCATTTTACTGTATACATCTTAGATTCACTTATTTTTAAACGTATGCTAGACCTATGGGTCTACACATAAAAGACATGAGGCTTCAGTCATAATTTGTTTAAGTGATTCATATCTTCCTATAATTATGTAGTACAATACTTATGCATCTTGTATGTATGCCAAGATCTCCATTTCGATCTAAGTAGGTGGCATTATTTTTGAACATTTAATTCACGTATGACTTATGTATCAATACGCAATTTGTGCAAGGGAACCCAAATTCGAATCCCTTGGACAACAATTACATTTTTCATTGATTTCATTTTAAGTCCACATAACATTGGGACCCTAGATCGAGCCCCAACATCAACATTCCCTCTTTGTTTTTCTCCTTTAAATCTCCTCTCACTTGGCCGAGGGGTTGTGGGATCCAACCCCCACATCCCCTCTTATACTTTTTCATTAAATTCTCCTTGTCCAATTCGCATCGACCATGAGGTTGTGGGATTAAACCCCCATAGTCTCTATTTATATTTCTTTTATTTTGCAGCCTGAATAGAGGTCATGGGTTCGATTCGCACGCCTCACATTCCTTTTCTTTATTTTTTTCCTTTTCTTCCACTCGCTTCTTGGAGGTTGTGGGTTCGATTCCAATGCATTACATTTTATTTTTATTAATTTTTGTACTTTACTTTTCAGCCAGCACACCCATGATCAATTCCCCTTGACCCCATTGCAACTTTCACGTTTTTGTGCTTTTCAAAGGTGAGGTCGTGAGTTCGATTCATAATGACCTCAACTAATTTATACCCATTAAAATTTCAAAATTTATACATATGTGATAAGCCGAAAACAACTTATAATTTTCTGGAAATTTTCACATTTTCTAGCTCACTTCCTTCAACATTTACACTTGAATTCATAGGGTAATTTGTAGATCCTTTAATACGTTTTGGGGTGCATTGTTCATCGATTCGGTTAGCCAAAATATTAATACTTAAATTAGCCACACTTTAATTTTAATGAACATCATGATTTACAAAGGTTTATGAACGTAAAATAACAACCAAAACACTATCAATTTTGTAGCCTTAATCCGAGAACACATAGTCACTGCCACATTTTTGCACACACATGCACATAGTTTTTAATCACATAGGTTATCTTTCATAAGATTTCAAGTACACAAACATAATCATATTCATCACAAAAATGTAATATACACATAAATCTACCAGCAATCATACCCAACCTATGATTCATTTGGAGATAGTGACAGGGGAATGAAAAAGGGGAAACAATTCTAGTTTTACAAACGAATAATATGAACCTTAAGGGATCTCTTGGAAAAGGGACCAAAAGATAAGAAAACCCATACCTTTTTGAATCTAAACTCTTGACTTTCTGCCCAAAAATTTCGCCCAAGAACACGTCTAAGCCTCCTCAATATCAACTTTACTCGAATGACAACCTCCCTTAGCCTAGTGTTCGATAAACATTTGTTTTTTATGACTTCGTGTGAGTTCTTCAAGTGTGAAGAACTTGGTTTATTTTTATGATTTTGTATCTTACTTTGACAGATAAAATACGTGAGAAAGAAGAAGAGATATTGAGTGTCAGAGTGGAGAGGTAAACGTGAGAGAATAGAGTTGTAGGAGGCTTAGGAGTCTAGTTTTAGGACTTAGTCAATAAGGTTTTGTTTCTTTAATAAAAATATGGTTTTTATTTTTTAAATCATCTAATGGATAAAAATTATTAATCAATTACATTAATTCAATATCTTAAATAAAAATCACTCTAATTCATTGCTTCCACCTAGGTTCAAACCCGGGTGGAGCAAGACTTCACTACAAGAGCCCAATTTTGTCCCTCTCTGCCCAAATTGCCCCTCCACCTTATTAATTTAATAATTAATAGCATATTTAAGTTAATTATTATACTACCCTTATCCATGAAAACGTTCATTTTACCCCTAGACTCTTCAAACCTAAGATTTCCTCTTTTAAGTCAGTTAAAGACTCATTCGAGTACATCTTTGTATTCAAGATCCCTACATGGTTGGACCCAACCATTCCAAGCTAAACTAAATCCCCAAGTTAGTTGTCCTGGCTTTAGCAAGGATCCGAGGTCTGGTTCGAAGCATATCAATCCGTGTGAACCCTTGTCTAATGATAGGCATTCTTGACATATTAAGCATTGACGATCATCTCCGTATTTAGGGTTGTTACAAGTTTACCTAAGTGGGGGATGGTGATGTGAGTAGTAAGGTGGTAGATATCTCTATCTTGTAGTTTTATTCTTACTTGATCTTGAAACCAAAGAGTTCTTAAGAGATTGTTCATGATAGCAGTCTTGCATAAAAGTATGAGTTGCATGTTCTCCATATGTTATGTATGTCTTAAATGACACAATGTTATGCATGTTTTGAAGAATCTAAATTGCATCGAAAAAGATTTTTATCAAATTCATGTTTTCCAATTTTGATTTTACACTTTTGTGTGTTAGTTGCTCATTTAACTTCCTGACATATGGAAAGAAGCATGTTTGAAATCACTCTTAATGTGTGGTGTTTAGCTTCATAATGTGAAATGTGAGTCTCCTTTAAATGAAAAATGATGATTCTCTTTTAAAATATGTTACTTTTATGGTTTGGGAAGTATGATTGTAGTCTCACTCTTGAGAAGTGAAAGATCTAATAGCCAATGTCCTTGTGAGTGCCTATCAATTGAAAGTGTTTTCCCTAAATGAAGCATGTTTATGAATGATAGTGTTTTTCTATAAATTGAAATCATGTCGAATGACTTTCAATTTTTGTAATATGTGTGGTGTCACTCACCATTTTGACTTCATTAGGAAGGATGTATGAGGAGGATTTGGTTACAAGTTGATAAATTCTCATTTAAAATGAATTGACCTTTATGCATTGCTTTTTTATGAACTCAAAATACATGTAAGTATGTTGAGGAAAAGGACATTCATTTCTAAACATAACTAAGCATGGAAAGGTTGAGTATAGCCTTCATGGTACTATGTCTAAATGATAAGGATTTTTATTGATTTACTTGACTCAAGTCTAGTTGCATTGAAGTATGAGTGATTATTTGCTTCTTGAGTGATGTTGAACTTGACTTTGTGTGAATTAAGGTTTTGCATAATGAGATCTTAGTGAAATTAAATGGAAATACCATGTTATGATTAGGAGAAGGATGTTCCTCCTATGAACATGCCAAGAGCCGATGTTTTTGGTGCATTTAAAAGTGAGTTAGTGAAGTTTTTGCTTGATTTTGTTGCATTGAGTGCTATGTGGTTTGAATTTGGTGTTCCTTGTAAGTTTGGTGCATTTGATTTCTATGTTATGATTTTATGAATGTGTGAGATACTCTATGGGTAATTGAAATCCTTAATGTGTTTGAAATGTTCCAAGTGTCATACGAGGACTAATGTTCCCAAGTGAGGGATATTGTCAGACTCCCAAAAGTACGTAACTCTGATTTGAAGTCATTTTGAAGTCAAACATCAAAGAACGTCTGTTGACGTTCAAAAATTAGCCTTGAGACGTGCATGTGTGTCTTGGTGTGCCTTGGCATGTTGTACATGTTCGTTTTTGTTGAAATTTATTTTGAGGTCCTTAGCATGTTAGTGAGTTTATTTACGTTGGAAATTTTTTGGTACGACTCTGCAAGGGCCTATCAAAAGGCTCTGAAGGAGGACCCCAAAAGCTGCCTAGACTTTGTTAGTGTCCACCAACGCCCAAGAATGACCCCCAGTAGTGTCAGCTACGCCCCGTCGATAGGGGGTGTATCTCAAAACTTTTCCATGTGAGCATGAGCTCCCAAAGTGCAGCCTCAGTCACCATCGACGGAGAATCAGGACGGGTCGTAATTGCATCAATGCCCCCATCAATTTGCTTCAGTAGGTGTTGCCTCCAATTACAGCATGCACGCTGCCATGCAAGGGGTAAATTTGGAAATTCACCCCATGTCCTTAAATTAATATATAGGGTTATTTTATGAATTTTTGGTACATTATGTTTGTATTAAGATCAATACCACATATACAATTCACTCTTCAAAAATTAGACTTCCCTCTCAAAAGAAACCTCTCTAGAAACCCCCATTGGAGATGAAGCTCAAGGTCAGCTTGTAGATTTTATTTCCATGGATTCTTAATCAAAATTTTGAGGTTTCTTCATCTAATAAGGCGTGGTTATCCTTCATAGTTAGATAATCTTCCATCTAAAGAGTTTCTTCCAATGTTTTCAATGAGAATTCATGATCAATTGTCTATCATTTAATCTAGCCATGGGTTCCTTCCCAAAATGATTTCAAAAGAATGCTTATGATGAATTATGGATTAGCTACTGTTTTTAAAGTGAATTTGAAACCAATTCCATGATATACCCATGTCCCTCCCAAATCTCAATTTAGCCTATGTGATGATTATTATAATCTTGATATTAGGAGGATTGTAATGTGATTCAATGATAATAAATTTATTATAGCTACTGCCTATGATGTAAATTTATGGTGAAGTATGTTTAATTGATCAATGAGGATAATGGTTTGAAGATTTGGTAAGGTTGACCTATGTTTCCCCACATTCTATGAATTGATCAAGCAGTGTACATAATTTGATTTTTATCCTATTGTTATTGAAGCATGATTACGTTTATGTTATAATACTTTTAGCTACTTCCGTAAAATTGAATTGTGGATGAATTATGATTATTGATCAACGATGATCAAAGCTTGGAGAAATTGTAAGTTGGCCCTATTCTCTCTACTTCTCGATAGAATTTCTATTTGAATTGGCCTTGTATGGCTTTGTATGGTATGTTCCACTTATGATGGCGCTATTTACCTTATTGTCATATATATATATGATGTGATAATTGCCTTGAAGACAACTGTATTACGAAGGAGTAGAGGTGATGATCACACAATGTGAAGTATTATGCTAGTCTTTCATTCTAGTTATGATCTATGTTGTGTTGCTAATGTTATAAGCATGTGGATGACTATGTTAGGGTTCGGAATAAGTTCTTCCATTTATGAATTAATAATGGTTAGTGAACCCTAACTATGTAAGTATATGAGTGTGTAATTAGCTAATGTTAGGAGTATTGGATGTTATATGAAGTTATCTTGTCTCCTATTCTAAATTGTGGTGTGTGGTCTATGCATGGATGTGAATTGTGGTCTTAGTCATTATGTGATCATATTGACCAATATACACACGCTGACACATCATGTGTGCTTACAACTAGTATATGTTCACGGTGTCTAATGAAAGGATATTATTATATGCACTAATATCTACTACTATTCATATAAAGTATACGCCCATAAAGTATGTTATGTTTTCCTTAACTAGGACAAGTTTATAGGTGTACTAGTATGGATAAGGGTATGAGACCTTGTCTATGCATTGCAAATGTGATCCTTGATATGATAGTTCCTAGGGTTGTATTGAATGTACATGAATATGAATGCATGTTGAGCTATGAACATGTATTATATGATACGATGATGTATTAATATGCATAGTTTCTAAATGTGTTTGTATGAAAGGATTTCTTATAGTTATACATATTCACTTATGTGTGAATGAAGTACAAGTATGAACGTCTGTGGTCAAAGGGTGTTTATGTGAATGGTTTTCTCATATACACACACATTAAAGCATGTCTATGATGTTTGTATGATCATTTAGTCAATTGAGGGTCTTTTGAAAGGTGTTCTCAATTGTAGACTAAACTAGATGGTGCTTGAATATGTTATTTCCATGTGAAAGATTTCTCCCAAGATTAACGTTGATAAAAGGACTCTCTCATCTATGACCTATGAGGTAAGCATATGACGGGTTAACTCTCCTAAAGCCTATGTTTTATAAAGTAATTATAATAAAGACATTCAATAAAGGTAACTTAGATTAACACTGATTGAATTTAGATGAGGGGTGACCCTTCCAGATGTGGGAAGGCTTGTTCACCATAGACCTCATGAGTTGGACAACCAAATTACTCAATAGGGATAAAAAGGGTTTCCATAAATGCCACTAAGTTCCATAAATTATGTTTGCCCCATAGGATCTACCAAGTGAAATCACCTAATATGCTAGCATGATGTTAATGCTCTACCTTGGCAAAGTAGAGCACCTCTTTTAAGTGTGAGGTTCTACAACACCGAATTCCATTTTTAGCACCCATGGTCTTAGTGTCGGTTAAGGATATAGTTTACTTGAGTAAAATAGACAATGGAAGTAAGATAATGAACCCTAACCAGCATAACCTGAGGTAAGTTTATTAGGATGGGTGAGAGTAATCAACTTACCTATGCATCGCACAAGTAGCTTTTGAACAGAGTTTAGGGGAGGTCCTCTAATGTATATTTATATATTTATGTTCCTTATGCATGGCATTGTAATACCTCGAAAAAAACTTATGTGAATGTGGAGCCTAACATGGTTTTCATGATGGTATATGGTCCTAATATAATCTATAATACGGTATTGAGGCAGTGTGTAAAGATTTAGGTGCATTGGAAGTTAAACGTCAAGGGACAACCAAGAAGTTTAACGACTAAGTCACTTATGTGCCTCATATGTAATTATATGCTTATATTTGTGTTTTGATGAGTTAATTAGGTCCTTATATGAGTTATTATATTTTTTATAGGCTGCGCGTCATGTTTCGTGAAGTTTGGAGGTCAAACGTTTTAGAACGTCCTTGACATTCGAAAGATTTCCCTTGAAATGACCTTGTGTGTCTTGGAATGTTTCGTTGAGTTTTACGTATTTTTTTATTGAAATTCATGTGAGAGGTCCTAAACTTGTATATGAACCTATTCGGGTTGGAAATGACCGTGCAATATTCCCCAAGGACAAACCAAGGGTCCTTGAGGAAAGACCCTTTCCTTGAAGCCAAGATTGCCAAGATAGACCCAAACGACAGAGAAAGTAGATGTCTCGTGGTCCAGTAGACACCCGACGATGGGTGCCATGGGTCATTCATTACCTAGGTGTGGGAGAATTCCAATTCAAGTACCAGCGTCAGTCCCAAACCACGGACCAACAAAATAGTCCGTTGGTTAGGAGTCGGTCCGTTGATGGCCACCCGTCTGTAAGGTTTTCTCCTGGGCGCAGTTCACTGGAATGTTTAGGGGTGAATTTGTAAATTAACCCCACTAGAAAATAAGACTTTTGGGGGTTCCTAAAGGGTCTTTTGGGGTTTTTAAGCATGTTTATAAGCCTTTAATACTTAGAAGAATTCATTCTTTAAATATCAAAACCCAAATTCCCTTAGAAATTCTCTAGAACTCTATTGGAGCCAGCACTAAAGGAAGGGATTGGATTGGAGATTTTATAGTGGTAATTCTTCATCAAATTCGTGGATTAACAGGTATGGTTTTTGATCCTTGAAACTCTATTCATCAAGGAGCCCAACATTCAAAGAGTTTTATGATGTTTTAAAGATGAATTGTCAAATTTTATGATTTATCCAGGGATTTTTGCGTTAAAGGTTTTAAAGAATTTTATATTGATTAAATTGTTGTCAATTTTATTATTTTAACTCAATAACTTATGAACCCATGTAATTGATGAACTCTACTTTTTGACTACTTTATGGGTTAAGTGCTATTGACCTAATGCTTACGAATTCTAGTGTAGTTTTCGATGGTCTATTGAATGATGTAAGAATTGTATTTTATTTATTTATAGGTTGTCTTAGATTGATTAATATATATTGAATTGAACTAGATTCATTGAGTATTATAGTTTTGTGTGGAATTGATGTTCATGGCCATAGGTAAGGGCCTTATGGTATTGAATAAAATTATTTAGCTATGGACTGAAGTGGTGAGAATGGATTGGTGGTACGCTGCCTATTTCTATTTATTTTATGTTAATTAGACTTCAATTATTTTTTGATAAGTATGGTCCACGGTGACGGTGCTATGTTCTTTACTTCCAGTTGATGTGGCCTTGTCGATGTTATTCTTTGTGTTATAATGATCATGGCCTTGTCTGCAAACTACTTGAAGTACTATGGTGATTTGTGTAGTTGATTTATGTGAAGTATATATATATATATATATGTATATATAAAGTAATGTGAAATTATGTATTCCTTTTATGTATATTAGGAGATCACATTAGACTATGACTATGTGTTTATTAGTGTAGTCTTAGAGTTGATGCATAATTGTTCCTACATGACTATATAAGTCTATGAGGGCTATATTGATAATGTTATATTAATGTATAGGATGACATAAAGATGATAAGGGTCATTCCTAAGTGCTTCAACAAATGAGATGATATATTTAATATAATAAAGAATATTGTATCTTGTTTTTGTACACTTGTGTCCTTTACTTAATACATGTATGAAAGATATGTGAATATGAGATGTGTTTATTAGGTAAGATAGTGCACCCTTGTCATGTATGAATGAATGATATGTGATTCCTTAAATGAGTTTATGAAGGTGATGTATGTGAAACCTCAAACCTAGTGGTAAGATTATTAAGCTTGAAGTTGAAAGTCGTAATGGTGTCCTTCTTGTAACGAATAATGGACTTAGGGTTGGTTTGGTGGAAAGAAATCATATCATCCTGAGGAAAGTCATAATGAGCTATCTCTGTCTCCATTGTAAGGTAGACCTTGTGGACCTTTTTGGTAGGGTGAATGTGATTGGGTTATGAACTAGAAATGGAACGCCTTTGTATGCACCTTTAATGTACATGACTATAAGAGAACAAAGGCTAGCACCGAGTGAGTATGTTATAGGAAGTAGCTCTACTTGAGAATTATGCTAGAGTACAATGTATCTCTACTTGATAATAAGACTAGAATGCATAAAAGCCAGTTATATTCCTTAACCATGTACCTACATGGGATGTGTCCTAGTTCTACCTTGGAAAGTTGAACACTCTCACCGGAGTAGGTTAGAAATCTGGATTCCATGTTTAGCTATCATGGTATATGTCAGTTATTACCTATTCTCATCACAAGAAATACGTAAATCTAAGTTGTGATATGAGATGCTATCTAATCATTGCATAATAGGCTTTGAAGGTGTCAGTTAGAGTCACTACGTCTTGCCCAAGACCATTACTTGAATGTCCTTATGTGATGAATGAGTTCTAAATGAACTAATGAATGTGATGATTTAAGTAAATACATGTTAAATGAATAAGTTCTTATCTAGAGTAGTTAAGGGTTTTGTAGTTAAGGTTTTAAGGGGGCATAGGAATGGTCACTTCTTATCTTACCTAGATAAATCTTGAGAATGACACTACTTAGGAAAGATGGTCAATTATGCAGACATGATCTAAGCCTTAGGTAGTCTTAAGGATTGTTTAGGTAATCTTGAAGAGGTCAATCATGGACATTATCTTCTTGATTTACTCAAGTATGTCTTTTGATACCCTTTGGAAGGAGAATGTCTTATCATCTATATGTTGTTATATTAAGTGAGAAGGATTCTATCATTGGTAGTCTATAGGATCTCTTAAGTGTGTGTGCAAGGGATTGTATGAGTGGTCACTTCACAACTCAATCAAATGAGACTTAGAATCACCTTTGGTAGAAAAATCTAATGTTCATATGTTTGGTGTCTTATAAGTGTATGTTGATCTCATTATAAGTGGTCTTAACGATTATTTAAGTGTTCCTAGAGAGGTTGTATGGGTGGTCTCTCTTTGTTTTACTTCTGTGAGTCTTACGATTGCTTGTAGTGAGGGTATTACATGCTAGAAGGTGTCTGAAGTGAAGTTAAGAAATTTCACTGAACAGTGAAGAAGTTCACTTTATAGTGAAGTAGTTCACTGGAAAGTTGTTCCTAAAAATGTCATAAATTGATTAAGTTATTTCTTATGTGTTTCTAAGGTGTTAAATGTTGTTATTATGATTATATTATAATATTCAAATGAAAAAGATGCATATTTCAAATAAATGTCCGTTTTCATAATTTTTATGCATTATGTCATACTTAGTACATGTGGTTGTACTAATTCCATGCTTTTATATATCTCTAAAATAATTCATAGGTGAAGGTGCTTTGGAAGATCTAAACTTTTATTAGAATATCATTCAAGTAAGTTGAGGTATGTACTCATTTGACTCGAGGGCATAAATATCTTTTATTTCGTTTATCTAAGTATTGTAAGTTGAAGTATGTCCTCATTTGACTGGAGGGCATAAATATCTTTTATTTCGGTTATCTAAGTATTGTAATAGACAAATAGTGTATTGATAGTGTCCCAAAGTAATCTTGTGTCTATGATTTTATGAAATGAGACAGTATTTTCTATGAGTTTTATGTGAAAGAGATTTTAAAGACTTATAGAATGTTTGTGAAATGTTTTAATCCCACACTACTTTTCATTTGTTTATATGCGATGAACGATATGAAAGGGTTTATACAAGATCTTTGAGAGGTCAAGCACGCCGGTTGCACTCTGGGAATTTCATATCTTCTAGGGTGTGCTCTTGGGATGTGACAAGCTTGGTATCAAAGCATAGTTTATGAAAGTGGTCTTAGGAATCAAAAAGTCTCATAAAGTCACGTCTAGAAGAGTCTTGACAATCGGTATGATTCGCGACACATCTATGGGAGAGAGGCTATAGAACGATAGAGTTTCTCTTCTTTTCTACTCTTATGTCATGACGTAGGGCAAAAGTTATTGTGAACACCTAATTTTTTACCAAAACATAAACCTTTTATACCAATTTGAAAAGGGTTGTATTTAAAATAAAAAAAAAAATATAATTAATACCAACTATAAGATCAGTTATAGTTTTATAATACTAAAAAATTAATAAATAGAAGTTGGAAATTTGAATTATTTGTTAATTCTATCTACTATAAAAGTAATAATAATATATAAAAAAATTATGAAAGAATCTAGAAAAAGAAAGAAAAAAGGAGTCCTAAATACTTTCAAGTTTGTTTTACCTTATCCTAATTAATCCCAACTTCCTAACTTATTTTCCTAAAAATACTCATCCTATCTTGTTTTTCTTTTTTGGCACAATTTTTTTTTTCGTTACACAATTTTGTTTGTTTGTTTTTGTTAATTTTTTATTATAATTATTTACTTATTTTATTTTATATCCTTATCTCAACCCCATTTTTCTCAGCTAATTTTCAAAGTAAATTCTAATCCCACTACACTACGTTCATTTGAATTACCAACAGATTCTCACCCAAAAAATATCATATAACCCCACGTTCAGTTGAAAAAAAAAGAAGATACAGAGATATATAGAGAAAACACAGAGGTAGATTGAAATACAGAGAGAGAAAAAACAAAGAGAAGAAAAATGAGTTATCTTTTAAAAATTAGGTTAGACTTAGAGGTTTTGCTCTTGGTTCCAAATTCATGACTATAAATTTCGCAGTAAGGTAACTATAAATTCTCGCGTGATTTAAATAATTATACTTTTATGAAAATTTGATTCAATAGTATGAAAGTCTTCAAATCACATTTATTATATTTATTATTGTTACGTTATTATTATTGTTATTATTATGCTCTTTAGATGGATTTGTAATTTATATCTCTTCATGATATTGAATTGTTAAGTTTGAATAGATTAGCATATTTTTCCCTCTAAATTTTAATTCAGAAGATTTTGTTGAATTTATTGTAGACTTTTTAGATTAGGATATAGACTAAAATTTGATTGATTAGCTATTTAAAAAACATATGTTTAATATGTTTTAGTCTTTCTAATACATTAATTTGATTAAAAGATGTCTTTAGAATAACATAAGATGCTTGTCTAATTTAGATTACTAAAATTTATTATTAAGATAATATATGAATATTATTTAGAGTTATAATAAAAAAATAATGAAGTAGAGTAATAAAAAAAAGATAATATAAGAAAAACAACAACAATAATATTTACAGAAAAAGAAAAAGAACGATGAAGAAAAAAATGATTAAAAAAAAGAAAACACAATGTTACAAAAAAAAAGTAATAAAACAGAATGTTAAAACAAGAAATATTTAAACGAAAAAAATAGAATAAAAATAAAGAAAAGATAAAAAGATAAATAAATAGAATGTTTTTTTTGAAATATATATATATATATATACACACACACATATATATATACTAAAAAGGTAAAAAATAAAAAAATAATAATAAAAAAATACAAGAAAAAATATATGTGTAGAAAAACGAAGAAGAAAAAAAATGAAAAAACGAAAAAAAATAAGAAGAGAGAAGTAGAATGAAAATAAAAAATGAAAATATAAAAGTAATAAAACAAGAGATAGAAATTAGGTCAAGTCATATCAAAGTTAATAAAGCAATCGTGGTAGAACCACGGGACTTGAAGGATACCTGACACCTTCCCCTAGGTCAACCTAATTCCTTATCCGTATTTCTTGTTCCAAACCAATATGAAATAGAGTAAAAAAAATTTTTATTAGGGATTTAAATAAGGTGACTTGGAACACCAAAACTCAATTTCAAGTGGCGACTCCGAATATTAATTATTATCTCTTTTCAAAATGTCACCTTAATTGGAAAAACTTTTTTTCTTTCAAAATAATTTAAAATAAAAAAATGTTTGAGAAAAAAAGGGGCGTGACGGAAGGCGACTCCACTGGAGATAACAAGAATTCGAGCTTATAATGTTGACTTATGTCTGACTATTACTTATTTATTTATGTGTTTGGATATTGTATTTATTATCTTAATGTGTTAATTGTCTATTTATTTACTATTTTAATTTTATTTGAACGGTATATAAATTGTCTTCTTTTGCGCACAACAATGATTATTCTATAATAATAATATGGGAATTGCGAGTGCGCACTCCGTTTCTATAAAGATAGTCAGTCGATCTTCAGTCCATAATGAAGTACATTTAATCACATATGTATAGGATGGTATCACCCATGAACAAAGCCAAAAAGTGCTACTACCGATACGTTACTACTCTCTGAATCGAGTTGTCCGCTCGTTTTAAAGCCTGTCTAGATATTTTTCTTCGAAAGTTTATGCTTGGTAGAATTGAAACCAAATATGGTTGTTCCTAGTAAACTTCATTATTTTAATCATTTACATATGATTTAATGAGAGACTCTACATATGATCGGATAAACTAGAATAGATAACTCCATTTACCTTTTTTAATTAAAATCAGAACAACAGAAAAAAGTTTTTCCTTTAAAATCTAAAGTTCACTAAAGGAAATTTTAAAAGTTTTTTCTTATAACAATTTAACGAATAAAAGAGTCGCATTTTTCAACAAATTACTAACAAAAATTATTTAAGTGTTCGATCTGGACGAACTATGCAGACCTGATTTTCACCTTTATGAGATACGTAGGCAACCTTTCTTCTGTTCTGTGATCTTTATTTAAAAAATAAAAATTTTAAAAAATCTTAATCTTTGTTTAAAAATTCAAAAATGAAATAATATGTGTATCCATTATAAAAGAAATTTGTTCTTAAGAAAACAAAAATAATTTTTTTCATATTTTTTAACTACGTTTGACCTGATTCTTGTTTTAACAAGATAAGTAGACAGTCTTATTTTTGTGTTCGATCCAACCGAGAAAAAATATAAACATCCTCGTTACATAAACTGGGGAAAAATGGACTTTTTTAGACTTGGTAGGTAACAACATGCTTAGAGTTATGCTTAAGAAAAATTAAAAAAATGTTCAACTATTAGACAAGACAGATCAACTTTGTTGTGACCTCTAGACTTCAATTGGCATCTCTCAATATATTTATGTAATACTTGAGAAATTATCTACTTTAAAGTTACGGATGTGATAAATTCGACCTAATTGTTTCAAATGCGTTGTCCGGTGAGCTTTATATATAAAATTCAAAGGCATAATTTTATTGATCTAGAACTTTGCCCGAATGTTGGCTGAGACGAAATTTTGAGCATATTTAACTTGAGAAAGTATTATAGGATTTCTTTTATTTTATTGTGCCTTTCAAGTCTACCAAATGACATGTTATCCATAGAACTCCCATTTCGAGCCTTGAAATTTTTATTTTTATAACCACATCTTAGTATATACCTTTTTATTGTATAACTGCACTAATCACTTTGTCTTACCTCCTTGAGCGCTATGAAATAAGTACATAATGCTAAATACCTAAGTTGGATAACAAAGTGATATGTGAAAAGAAAAAAGATAGAATGAAAAAAAAATAAAAAAAATCTCAAACAAAAAGGAGGGAGAATAAAAAAAAGGAAAAGAAAAAATAAATGAGAAGGAGCTTACAAGAAAACAAAGGTCAAATGCAAAAATGAAAAAATAAAATATAAAAAGCATTTTGCAAAATCTAAGGAGGAAATAGTCACTTTATCGCGAATAAATATCCTACCTTTCCCTAAGACTACATCACAAATCAATGACAAGTCCTATTTGATCTCATTTTGTATGTTTTCATATTAGTGGATGCTTACATGAGGGCCAAGCATATGATATCTCAATCTCATGCATTGAACACCTTTTTGAGTGTTAGTGACTTTAAAAAATGTCCTACGATCTAAATTATTATATTGTGTGAAGTAGGACTTTCATATGTTGCGAGTGCATTTGAAACATGAGCAAACGAATAATTCTATCCCTTAATTTTTAGAAGATAAATTGATCTTGTAATTACTTAATCATATTTGAGATACAATTTGAAACTATATAAATTATTTAAATTTGACCTCAAATTTATTCGAAAGTAGTTGAATGTGGTTCATATGAATAATACTAATTTTTGGTACCAACTAAAGTCAAGACATTATCAAACATGAATTATTCTATTTCTCATTTTCATTATATTTCTAAAAATAAATAAAGAAAAAGAAAAATAATTTTTTATGATTGAACTACGTTTGACTTGATTCCTAAGAGGATACGTAGGAAGCCCTTCATTGAGGTTCGATTTAATTACTCAATAAAATAATAATCATGTTTTTTGAAATCTCCAAGGGTTAAAAACATGACCTTGTCGCCTATAGTGTATTACAAAAAAAAAGAGTGTTATGAGTGAGAACCCTCACGAGAACCATTAGACTATAGTAAAGAGATAAGAATATCTATTAGGTAATAAATCACAAACAACACCATTGATCAAATGATGACATTCCGTCTTGGAATGATAACAATCAAGATATAAATAAATTTATTCTCTGAAAGGCTATAAATACAAATCATGCAAGTAATTCGCTAGAGAGAAACACCACAAATATAAGTTCTTGAATCCTTGTCTCTAATATAATATGCAAAAAAAAGATTTTTTTTCTTAATAAAATCTGGGACATTTTATTTTATTTTAGATTGGTAAATGTACTAATAAAAAAAAAATATTAAATAATAATAATATAAGTAAAAAAAAATAACATATTGTTGAATATAGGGCACAATAATTCCTATCCTATTTTTCTCGTCTTCACAGAGCACAATCAATTTGGTTGCATATAGGGAACAATAACCACCCTATTTTATTTTTCATTTTCCACAGGGAGCAATAACCCTTGGTTGCATATAAAGCATAATAATGCCTATCTTATTTAAAATGTCTTCACAGGACACAATAACCCCTTCTTGCATATACGACACAATAACCCCTATTTTATTTTATGTAATAGCTGGAGCTACGAATCAGAATCTCGATAAAACCTCAATCGACTATCTAACTCATTGGAACTATGCCTGACTCCTTATCATCAACTTAGGATATGTAGTTTTTCAAAAGTTAGGATGCGGTCAAACGTCTTCTCTTTTATCAATTTTGTACATTTTGGCATAAATATTTCAGTAAAAAATAAGTCACATTATTCATGTCTTTGCATGAAAACTCTTCATGTTTTCAAGTAAAGAGGGGCATACCGTGAACACCTAATTTTTTACCAAAACATAAAGCTTTTACACTAATTTTAAAAGGGTTGTATTTAAAATTAAAAAATATAATTAATACAAACTATAAGATCAGTTATAGTTTAATAATAAAAAAATAATAAATAGAAGTTGGAAATTTAAATTATTTGTTAATTCTATCTAGTCTAAAAGTAATAATAATATAGAAAATATTATTAAAGAATATAGAAAATGAAAAGAAAAAAGGAGTCCGAAATAATTTCAAATTTGTTTTACTATACCCTAATTACTCCCAACTTCCTAACTTATTTTCCTAAAATACTCCCATATTTTTACTTTTATTTCTTTTTGGCATAATTTTTTTGGTTGTTACACAATTTTTTTTTGTTCATTTGCTATTATTATTATTATTTATTTATTTTATTTTTATATTCTTATCTCAACCCCAATTTTCTAAACTAATTTTCAAATTAAATCCTAATCCCACTACACTATGTTCCTTTGAGTTAGTAACAAATTCTCACCTAAAAAATATTATATAGCCCCACGTTCAGTTGAAAAAAAAGAAGATACATAGAGATATAGAGAACACACAGAGGCAAATTGAAATACAGAGAGGAAAAAAAGCAAAGAGAAGAAAAGTGAGTTATTCTTTTGAAAATTAGGTTAGAGTTAGAGGTTTTGCTCATGCTTTCAAATTTGCGGATAACAACTTATTTTTGTGGTATCAAATTTGACAGTGAGGTAACTATAAATTCTCGCGTTATTTAAACAATATTACTTGTATGAAAATTTGATTCCAATAGTATGATATTCTTCAAATCACATGTATTATGTTGATTATTGTTACATTATTATTATTGTTATTATTATGCTCTTTATACGCAAATCGTAATTTATATCGCTTCATGATATTGAATTGTTAAATTTGAATAGATTAGCATATCTTTCCCACTAGTTTTCAACTCAAAAGATTTGTTGAATTTATTGTTTACTATTTAGATTAGGATATATACTAAAATTTAATTGATTATCAATTTATAAAACTTATTTCTTCTGTGTTTTAGTCTTTTTCATACATTTAGATTAAAAATTGTCTTTAGAATAACATAAGATGCTTATCTAATTCGGATTACTAAAATTTATTATTAAGATAATATATGAATATTATTTAGAGTTATTATTAAAAAAAACAATGTAGAAGAGTGATAATTAAATGAGATAATATAAGATAAAACAACAAAAAAAATACTATATACTTTAAAAGAAAAAGAACGATGAAGAAAAAAATAATTAAAAAAAAGAACAAGAAACAACAATGTGAAAAAAAAGGATAATAAAAAAGAATGTTAAAACAAGAAATATTTAAACGAAAAAAATAGAATCAAAATAAAGAAAAGATATAAAGAAAAATAAATAGAATTTTATTTCTTTGGAAAAATATATATTTATAAAATCACTAAAAACGTAAAGAATAAAAAAATTAAAAATAAACTAAAAATACACAAGAAAAAAATACGTGCAAAAAAAAATGTGAAAAAACAAAAATCCAAAAAAATAAAATAAAAAATAAAGAAGAGAGAAGTACAATGAAAAAAAAAATATAAAACTAATAAAACAAGAGGTATAAAAGATTAAAAAAAAGAGAAAAAGAACGTAAAAGAAAAGAAGAAGTAAGAAAAATTATTTTTTTAAAAAAGGAGAAGAAATCAAAATCTGTAAAATAATGATAAAATAAAAAAAAAAAAAAACATAAATAGAGAAACGGAGTTGTTTCACAGAAAAACTATATATATATATATATATATATTAAAACAACAAAAGGGCAAAAAAAATAATAAAAGGAAAATTTTCTTTTTTTTTAAAAAATATATTCCTCCTAATCTATTTAGAATTTCTTGATAAAACTAACTTTAACCCTTATAAAATTTTATTTTCCTATTTTAAATCTAAAATAAATAAATAAAAATATATAATTCTAAATTAACTTGAACTCTAAATATCTCCTTCCTACACTAACTCTAATTCTTAGAAGCTAGATATCAATATATATTTGACCTACAATAACATAGAAAAATAAAAGCAGAAAAAAATACGGATGTTCAAGTTTAAAATTAATGGATGCACAACAAAAGAAAATAAATAAATAAGACCATTTAAAATAAATAAGACATTTTTAAATAAGTTTAGAATAAATATGAGGGTAAATAACAATTTTATTATTAAGTTAAAATTAAGTCAAGTCATATCAAAGTTCATATATCGATCATACTAGAACCACGGGACTCGAGGGGTGCCTAACACCTTCCCCTCGGTCAACAAAATTTCTTATCCGTATTTATTATTCGCAGACCAATAAAAAATAGAGTCAAATTTCCTTTTAATTATGGATTTAAATAAGATGACTTGGAACACCAAAACTCAATTTCAATTGACGACTCCGAATAATAATTATTATCCCTTTTCAAAATATCACCTTCATTGGAAAAAAACTTTTTCTTTCAAAATAAATTAAAATAAAAAACAATGTTTGAGAAAAAAAGAGGTGTGACAGTTATGAGTACTGTTTTTTTATGGGTTCTCCTTTTGTTGCTAGAAAGATGAATACAATGAGGACACCGACTTGGATAGTTGAGGAGAACGATGTGAATGAGGAGATTCCTCCTCAAGTTGAGCAAGTTGAGATAGTTCCTCAAGGTGATCAAGTCCCTATAGTGGGTGGAGGTAATGATGTTCCGGTGGTTCTCCCGGAAATGACTAATGGGGAGATTAGAGAGGCTTTGATTACTTTAGCCCGAGCTTTGACTACCCATGTGAATATGGGTATTGAACCTAGAGTGAATGTTTTGGAGAGAACTATGATATCTATATTAGGATACTTAGTGAGGATGAATCCTCCTATTGTTCTTGGCTCTAAGGTAAGAAAGGATCCCAAGAGTTCCTAGATGGAGTGTACAATGTGTTGAGTGCCATGGGGTTGATATCTAGGAAGAAGGATGAGTTAGATTCCTACAAATAGAGGGAGGTTGCTCAAGTATGGTACACTCAATGGAAAGATAATAGACTGATTCCTTCGGGTCCGATAGAGCCGGAGGAGTTCAAGAGTGCTTTCTTAATGGAGTACTTTGTCTATGTGAAGAGAAAGGTGAAGATTGGGAGGTTCATTGACATTATTCAAGGTAAGGGGAACGTTTAAGAACCAAAAATTAGGAGAAGTGAAAGGATCTTGAAGAGGAGCATGAGGACTTTGAAGAAGGGCAAAGCCAATAAGCAAGTTCAAGCTATGCTTAAGAAGAGAGCCCAAAATCAAGATAGACCTAGTGTTACGCCCTAAAATGAACTAAGGTGAACTAGATACTTGTGAGTGTTTCTAGAGTTAATTTGAAGTTAAAATGAGTAACATTAAGGTTCTTAGGCAGTGTGTGATTTTTGGAGGTCAAACGTCTGAGAACGTCCATGACGATCGGAAGGTGTGCCTTAGATAGCGCTTGTGTGTCTTAATGTGTTTGAGTGAGTTTTACCTGTTCGTTTTACTCGAAATTGATGTCGGATATTCCTAAGACCTAGACGAATATATTTAGGGGTTTAGGGTTCAGGTACGAATCCATCGTGGACCCACGAGGGGCCCCGAAAAAAGGACCCACCTCTTGGCAACAAGTTGCCAAAACAGTGAAAGACGAAGACCCAACGGACGATATGTTATTCAACCTTCGGTTTGTCGACCATGGGCATCCATTGTAACTGAAAGTTCAGTTTTCCAGGCTCCAAATAGAGTTAGGTATCAACCAACAAGACCCCACCAACGGTCCATTTGTTGGTTCGTTGATGGACGCTGCCCCAAAAGTTGTCCCTTTCCTCTGATGTCTTATGGTGTTTGGTAAATTCACCCCAAGTCATTTAGGTCCCTGTGATGATATTTTTAGGGTTTATTAGGTATATTAAAGTGTTTCAAACCCTAATACCTAATTTTAGACTTCATTTGCTAAAACCCAAAACCCCTCTCCCTTAGAAGACTATCTCAAGTCAACATGGAGGCTAGAAGTGAAGAAGGAACTACGAGGTCTATTGGTGGCCGTTTCTTCTTCAAAAATCATTGTTATCTCTTCAATATGAGTTATTATATCTACCCTTTAACCCTCTTCCATTCAAGGAGTCATTTCTTATAGATTTTAAAACGAGTTGTCAACCCTAGTTTCTTCTATCTTTAAATCTTTATGTGGGTCTTGTATGAAAACATTTTAAATGACTTAATAATGATATTGGTAAAGTTATTTGATGATTTTAAGGTTTAAAATTCAATGCATGTTAAAGCTTTTCATCTAATGTTGGCTTACCAAATGGGTTCAATGAGCTTAGTTTTGTAACCTTTGAACTTTGGTTTTCTTATGTTGTTATTGATGTTTATCTACTTCCCTAAAGTCTAATTTTTGATGAATTATTGAGTAAGATGATATAGGTGATGGAATCTTGGATTTAAGAGTAAGTTAGTTATATTGATTAAGATTTAGTTATAAAATGCTCTTGAGTGGTATGGTCCACCTTCTTGGTGGCGATGTTTACTTGATGAATTTGGTTATGTTTAGTATGTTTTGTGAGTGTGTCTTTAAAGGTTTGTTCTGTGAAATGAAGTTATATTGATGATAGGCTTATGTTGTTTTTTGTGAAATTTAAATTGCATATTTGGCATAGATTATACCTTAATGAAGTATATGATTAGGTGAAGCATGTAAAGTGTATGATTTGATGAATGGAGGTCTATGTCAAGTATAGAATATAATGTGAATGAAATGATGTTTATGTACAAGGTGTAATCACATGTACACACATAGACTTAACTAAGTGTATGAATCTAAGTTGAGTAAAAAGGGGAGTTTTAGGGTGAACACTCTTCGTGAGTTGAGATAAAGTGTGTAGTAGATACCTCACTACCTCCCAAGAGCTTTCTAAGATAGGTCGGAGGATGTATATTCTTCATGAGTTGAGATGTGTTTCTCACTCGTTATTCTTAACCTATAGTCTATAATGTTGAGAATCCATGGGGAGTTATGCCTAGCACTGATAGGATTTGAAGAAGAGGTCGTTACACTTCATGAGTTGATATGTTGTATTCCAATGTAACTCTTGAGAGGAATACTCCTCGATAGTAGACAATGAGTTACTTAGTAACAATCTCTTTGTTCCTTAACTATGCGCCAGCATAGGTGTAGCTAATGGGAAAGCCATGTAAATGCTAAAGTAAGACCTTACCCTAGGCAAGTTAGGTGACCCTTCTTTGATAAGGGAAGTATCAGAATTCAATGTTTAACTCTCATGGTCTATGCTAACCCCCACAAAAGAATTGAATGAACTAATTCCTCTAAAAGAATGTGCTACTTAGGGTAGGTGATGGTATGGGCCACTATCTATCCATTGCACTATGTAAGACCTTCTGAAAGGGAAAACTTGGTGTCAAACTTTCTAAAATAGGGTAATAATTAGGGTAGGTGGTGATATGGGACACTATCTATCCATTTCACTAAGTAGGCATTCCAAAAGGGAAGTCTTTGGTGGTCTGTTGAGTGTCCTTCTAATGTCTTGTGCTTTGAGTTGTGACTTGTTCTCCCGAGTGGAGTAAGATTTTGGTGGGTAGTCCTAAGGATCTCCTTTGTGTGCATTGAAGGAGGTGTTTAGATGTTTCCTTCATAACTTAACTTGCAGAGTCTTAAAACAACCTCAGTAGGGAAACTCCTTGGGAAATTGGCTCACTTCCTCATTGGCAATACCTTTGAAGTTCACTATCTTTGAAGTCTCTTTAGTTCACTGTAATTTTTTGTATAGCTTACTGTATTTTGTTTAGTCATTGTAATGTGCTCAAATCCAATGGGAATTCATTAGGAGCAGTAAGTGGGAGTAGTAGTATGGGATGCTACTCTCACATTGCACTTAGTGTGACCTATAAGTACTATTGGAAACGGTTACTTACATGAAGTCCGTACGAATGAATGTTTGGCATATGTTTAGCTAAGAGTGTCGATTTGATTCCCATATGAGGTAAGCCTATGGTTGGTGGTCTTAAGGATCCCTTTTGTGTGACATGAAGGGAGTGTGTTGGAGATCCCTTCTTATATTAACCCAGGGAATCTTAGGATAACTTGGGTTAGGTAAACTTCAATGGAAAAGGGTTCGCATGATTTGCACTATGTCATTCATTGTAATGTGTCAGCTTTAATAGATTTGATGTTACTAAAATGTGTTCTATAAATTCTAAAATTATGAGATCCTTCTGTTAAGTGTTAAATGATGTTTTTATGTTACTTTGTTTCTAAATTCATCAATGTTTCTATTATTTGGAATGAAATGTTATTTTACTAAAATGTCCCTTTTTGCAGTTTTTTGCATATGCCATTTTTAGTACATTCTTTTGTACTAATCCCCACACTTTTCTATACTATTTAAGTATAGGTTGAAAGTAAGGTTGAAGTCTAGAAGGAAAAGCTTGGGAAAGTTTCTATCAAGACAAAGTATGTCCTCGCATATTCGAGGGCATAGTCCTTTTCTTACTTTCTTATTCAAAGACTTGTTATGCATTTCTTTTTAATGTAAAGGGCCGTGTCCCTAAGATATTATGTAGTGTCATTAAGTTGGCTTGTGACGATGAGATTCTCTAAATATTTATGAAAAAGTAGTTTTTATTAAATTTCTTGAGAAGTTTTAATTCTGTACTATTTTTCATGTCTTATATACTGAATGATAGTTAAAGGGCTTGTAAAATACCCCAAAGGGTCAAGTACGCCTTGCCACAAATCAAGGGTTCTCCCTAAATTCAAGGGGGTACTTTCGGGTCTCTACAAAATTCGTATTAGTAATGGGAAATAGTTTAGGTTCTAAAAGTCTCACAGGCCACGTCTAGTAGAATCTTGGGCATTAGTGTGAATTGCGAAACATCGATAGACAATAGTCTATAGGACGATAGATTTTAAGTTTCTTCATTAATTTTGAATCGTTCCATATAACTAAACTCCATAAGTCCTCTCTCTTTTATGTTCCCTTGTCTGGTGGTCTTCTCGGTGTGATTGCTTTGAAGGGGAGATGTCTCTAAGTTTGAGGGAATGAAAAAGGTGAATTTTGATGTTCTGATGTTTTTGTGGCTAGAAAAGTCGATATGAAGTTAAGTTTGAAAATTTTTATGTGATGCCATTTATGGCTAGGTGTTATTTATAAGATGGGGAGTGTTGTGATAGGAAACTTTATGGTGGTGTATTTCTAAGCATGGTAATAATTATAATGATTAAATAAAGTGCCTTTGAATGGAAATGATTTATCTTGTAATGATATTCAATGATGGTAGAAAAGCTTCAAGGTTTAAATTTGAGGAATGTTGAAAAAATGTGGAGATTTTGTAGGAGTAGAGGGAAACACTCTTGTGTGGTTAATGTTTGAATAGTTGTTCTTGTGATTTCGTTGAGGTTCTTGTGTAGGTTTACACTAAGGAGGAAATGTTGTATGAATACCTAGTAAGGGAGTTTTGTTCCATTAATTTGATTTAAGTGATGCCTAAGAAGTGAATGAGGTGATGTTAAATGGAGTATGTTTAGGCTTGAATCCTAAGAGGAAAGTGTTATGCTTGACTAGTAGATTGGATTTTAATCTTGATGTGAATGAGTTGAGGGTGGTGTGAGTCCCTACCCTGTGAGCGGCTTAATGGTACTTTGAAGTATGAGACCTTGAAGATGGCTTTACCCTAAGTGGGAGAGAATGAGATGAGTGGAATTTCATGTAATGTACTTAGTCCAAGAGAATCCTCAAGGGTAACTAAGTGGGAGTGGTAGTACGGGATGCTACTCTCATATTGTCACGACATCTTGTCAAAGTTGCATGAAAGGTGCGTTATTGAAATTTTAAGCATGTGACAAAGTCAAGTTTTCAATTCACTGGAAGTAAGTCCTAATTTTGAGGAATTTTTTTTTCATGTATTATGGTTTCAATGTATTTATGACATGAGGTTATATAGTACTATGCTTCATATGATCATGCCTTCTTGATGAATTGCTCAAATAATGGAATTTTGAAATTTTAAGCATGCTTAACAGTGTTATAGTGATTTTCATTGTAAGTTTTTTGAATTTTTAGAAAATTTTTCTTGTCTTTGATTGAAGGTTCAATGTGTTCAAAAGTGTTACATATGAGAAGGTTTTGTTTTGGAGAAGGTAGTTCCTCCATATGTGAAGAATAAGAGAAGATTTTGAAATGTGAAAGTTTTGCTACAGTGCTAGTGTGGTAAAGTGTGAAATTGTTCTCCTTACTAGATAATGATTTGATTTTGAGTTTTTTTTAATCATAATTGTAATGATTTATTTTATGCTAAGTTATTCCTTGTTGATCTTGATGTTTTAGTATCATTCGAGGACGAATGTTGTTCTAAGTGGGGGGAGAATGTCACGCCCTAAAACAAACGAAGGTGAACTAGAGCCTCGTGAGTGTTTCGTGAGTTTTGAAGTTAAAATGAGTTACATTAGTTTTCTTAGTCAGTGTCTGAAGTTATGTTATGTTTGGAGGTCAAACGTCTGAGAACGTCTACGACATTTTGAAGGTGTGTGTGTCTTGATGTCTTTCAGTGGGTTTTACTTGTTTGTTTTGCTCAAAATTTATTTGAGATGTTCCTAAAACCTATACTACTATGTTTAGGGGCTTAAAGTTTGGGTACGACTCCATCTAGGACCCACGAGGGCCCCTAGAAGAGGACCCCACCTCTTGGCAACATGCTGCAAAAAAGTGACAAAACGACGACTCAAGGGACGGTCCGTTGGTAAACCAACGGTCCGTCACCATGGGCATCGATTCGACCTGCAAGTTCAGTTTGCCAAGATCCAAATGGATCTAAGTCTCAATAAACAATACCCCACAAACAGTCCGTCCTTTGACAAACTACCTATTGGTTGGTCCGTCGATGGAGACTGCCCCAAAAGTTGTCCCTTTCCTGTGAAGTCTTGGGGTGTTTGGTATTTTCACCGCAACTCTTTGAGGACCCTAGGATGACATTTTTAGGGTTTATAAGGTATATTAAAGTGTTTCAAACCCTAAGACCTCATTTTAGACTTCATTTCCTAAAACCCAAAACCTCTCTCCCTTAAAAGGCTCTCTCAAGTCACCATGGAGGCTAGAAGTCAAGAAGGAACTAGGAGGGCTGTATGTGGTCTTTTATTCTTCAAAGATCATTGGTATTTATTCAATTGGAGGTATGATATAAATCCTTCAACCCTCTTCCATTGACGAAGTCATTTCTAAAAGATTTCAAAATGAGTTTTCAACCCTATTTTCTTCTATCTTCAACTCTATATATGGGTCTTGCATGAAACCGTTTTAAATGACTTAATAATGATGTTTCTAATGTTATTTTTTAATTTTACGTTTAAAACATCATTGAAATCATGTTAAATCTTTTCATTTAATGTTGGCTTAATAAATCGATTAAATGAGCTTAGTTTTATAATCTTTGAATTTTGGTTTCCTTATGTTGTTAATGCGGTTTAGCTACTGTCCTAAGGCTAATTTATGATTAACTATTGATTAAAATAATATATGTGATGGGAGCTTAGATTAAAGGGTATGTTTGTTATATTGATTAAGCTTTAGTTATAGAATGCTCTTGAGTGGTTTGGTCAACCTTTTTGGTGGCGGTGTTTACTTAATAAATTTGTTTATGTTTCGTATGTTTTATGAGTGTGTATTCGAAGTACTATTATGTTAAATTAAGTGATGTTGAAGATAGGTCTTTTATTGTGTCTTGTGAAGTTTAAATTGCATGTTTGGCTTAGATTATACCTAAAATGAAGTATATCATTAGGCGAAGCATGTAAAGTGTGTGATTTGATGAATGAAGGTCTAAAGCATGTATAAAATCTAATACGAATGAAATTATGTCTATATTTAAAGGTGTGCTCACATATACAAACACACTCACTTAAATGAGTGTATGAAGCTAAGTTGAGTAAAAAGGAGAGTTTTGGGGTGAAAACTCATCGTGAGTTGCGATGAAGTGTTTAGTAGCAACCTCACTACCTTATAAGAGCTTTCTAAGATATGTCGGAGGATGAATATCCTTCGTGAGTTCAGTTGTGGTGTTCACTAGTTATCCTTAACCTATAGTCTATAATGTTGAGAATACGTGCGGAGTTAATGATACGCTCAAACTTCTCAAATAAGAAGTAAAACGGTCGTGTCAAGTAAATAACCCAACTAGTGAGGTTGGGATCATTCCCACAAGGAAAATAGTTTAGACTTAACTTCAATTTATTACTACTAGTGTTCAGTCAATTACTTCCTTGGAAAGAAAAAATGATAAAAAGGGGATTTCTATTCCTAAATAAATGAATATAACTAGCGAAATAAAAGGAGACAACTAACAGCTTCGAATGTTGGAGTTTAATCAATTAATCAAAGTAACTAGGGTTTACGTGTTCCCATAGGTTCATAACTTGATAAGTCTAACTATAACAATTCTTTCCTAGTATCTTGCATGCAAAGTGATAAGTTATGTATTTCTAAATCCTTGGTCCGGCATCTAGAAAATGTCACTCCGCACCATGATCCGGCTACGTGTGTTGCTATCCTAACCCTTATCTTTACCTCATATTAAGCATCGTATCTGATATTTGACTAAGTTATTACCTCGTACCAATCAATACTAGCCTATTAGATAGTATACACTAAATCTATGTTGATAATTCTTTTCCTATTATCTACCTCCTTGGTCCGGCAAGTAGCATTAAGGCGAGTTCTAACGTTGGCCATCAGTTAAAAAGACTTCTATGCGAAAGAATTATCAATACATGCAAGACACTATTCTAGAATTGTTATTTAAGTTAGGTTTTACCTCATTATTTTCCTATGGTTCCCACAACCCTAGTAATGGAGTTTAGTTACACATAGTCATAATCACAATATTTAAATATATGATATAAGAATTGATGTACTTACTTCAATGGGAAACAATAAAATCAAAAAGTTCACTTGATTAATCAGCAAAAGTCACCAACAATCAATGATAAAAGTCTCAAGATAATTATTAATCTCCCAAAGAGTCTACAAAATAATCAAGAGTCTCACAATATTCAAAAGTCCAACAATGGTCCAGAGTCTAACTTAATAATACCGAGTCTTACCTAATAATACAGAGTCTAACCTCAAAAATGAGGTTTATTAAACTATTTATAGAAAATAAAAACCTAATTAATCAAGGACTCTATTTGCTGGAAATATGTCAAAACGCGGATGGGTCGACGGACATCGTGACGGATCGTCCTGGTCACGACGGGCCGTCATGGATTTCGTCATCCCATACTTTTGCAATTTTCTTCTGTTTCTCTCTTCATTACCCTCGACAGCAGGTATGACGGATCGTTACGAGCACAACGGTCTGTCGAGGGTCTCCGTTCCAAAACACTTGAACTTTTGGAATATGGGTACTGGGCCTACTTCTCTGATCTTCATGATGAACTTGTAGGACGGACCGTCATGCCTACGACGGTGCATCAGGCTTTCCGTAACCCCACACATGGTCAGAATTCCTCATCTTCCTTCTGCAGCTGCACTACGCTGCCACCTACGGACCGTCACAAGCATGACGGACCATCACAAGCTCCGTAGGTGGTCTCTTCTGCATTTCTTCGCTCAAAAACCTCCGCATTTATCTATGGACAGATTTCCCGCAAATAAGGAGAAACTTATATAAAAATTAGCACAAAAAGGCTTTTGAACACACTAAACTTAAGGAAAAAGTATTAATAATACCGTGAAACCACGGTATATCAACACCCTCAACTTAATTTCGTTGTTTGTCCTCAAGCGACGCACTATGACTCAATACACAATCATTGTACAATTGTATCCATGTTTTATCCTTCGCAATCATTTGACTATCAATCCCGATTAATCTCATCATTTTTGTGCATGCTATCACTATTAGGCTTGAATTATGTGGAATCAGACCATGACAGAGACTCACCATGCACTAACACCTAACCTCTTCAATTTCTCACCGAGGTGCTAATATTTCCGGTAATGCAACTAGTGTCCTCACTTCAAAACAAATCCTCATTTTTCACACAATGATTTTAGTTTGAGTATAAGGATTACTTTTCAACACTCACTCTCAGAACAAATTCACACTCATTCATAGCTGTTGCCATAAGCTTGCCTTTATTTTCACTGCCTTAAGTTCGCTAAACAACCCTTAGGATCACGATAGGACTTTCTTAGCTTGTAACATAGGCTCAGGGTCATGTAGGGCATATTTAAATATACTTTAGTGACTTTTTGCCCTCCTTGACATATCATCTAAACATACCATTTTCTATCATTAAACTTTGCTATTTTCTCTTCTTTCTTCATTTGTGTAAGTGACTCTCTTCTTTTCTTGCTTGTATTTCATGTATATTTTTCTTTTTCTTTACTTTTCTTTCAACAAATTCTTGAGTCACTTTACTTTTTTTTCTTTCTCTATCTTTATTCTTTCAACCCCACTTTCTAAAGCATTCCTCATAATAGCCACCCTCAGTTAGGGCCATAAAAAGGTTGTTTACTTCATTAGCCACCCTCAACTTATGCTTTTGGCATAATCTGAGTTGCACATGTCCAAGGAGGGACCAGGGCCAATACATTATTCGCAGAAAAGATCAGTTGCGGTCAGAAAGAAAGGTCTAATTTAAGCTCAAATCATTTGGATCAAAGAAGGATAAATTTCATTTGGTTTTCTTTAAATTACGCTAAAAATGGGCTATATTGAATAATGACCTATGATCCTTTCCTAATTGTCTGTTACAGCATTTTTTAGCAGGACTAACCAGGCAAGTTCTAGCTCATACAAATTGTGGACTATTCAAATCTTCCTCACACTCACTTGACATCTCATCACTCTACAAGATTATCAGACATCTAGTTCGAATTTTAGACTTAGGGACATGCAGTAGTGTACCTCTATGTCATGCTTAGAGCCACACATTTAAAAATTACTATGCCTAGTCATGCATCATTCTCCATTTTATCAGGATATCATTTTAGCCATCATGCTCAAGAATTAAACTATGTACACAAGATATAGACATGCCGGTTCAACGGAAAAAGTAATCAGTCTTTCGAGGAAAAAGAACACAGGCAAGAAAACCCCAAAAGAGGATAGTGAATTGGGCTACTCAGACTTCACCCTAGCACTCACTTTCCATTTACCCCACCCCCAACAAAACGACATGCAATTGTCCCCAGTGCATAAAAAATTTAAATACTAGCCTGGTAGGTGAAGCAAACCTGGGGCGCAAAGCGCTGACGATCAGCAAGCTGGTGGGTCCGGTATCCCGGAACCCACTATCTCTGAAATCTGGACACCCTCAGAGGTGTCCTCAGCCTCAATAGCACTATCAGCATTGCCTCCCGCGATTTCCATAGTTCTGGAGCTAGACGCCCCAGAAGCTAACTTTTCTGCTCTCATCTGAAGCGCCTCCTCCTCAGCAAGCGAGTCTCTCTTTGCAGCCTCCATCTCGCGGTGCTCCTTCTTTAGTGCTCGCGCCTTATCCTCCTCTCGACCCCTACGCCTCTTGGCATGCTCTCGAGGGAGAGGTGGTTGAATGTCTGAAGTGGGGAATTGGGCCGCCATCACTGTGTCTTCAACAGGCTCTGCAGAGGGGCCTCAAACTCAGGCACCCTAGCCTCTAAGATTGTATCAATATCTGCTCGAAGACTATCGACCGCAGCCTGAAGGGTCAACATATCTACCGGAGTGGCTGGTCGGTCTAGCACTTGCAACTCAAAAGCGTCCAAGCGCTGATGAACCTCAGCGATCTTCCGCTTTGTGTGTTTGACAATTCTCTACTCCAAGCTCTCTTCTGCCTCAGCGATAGACTTTTGCATCCAAGGCTGGATGTGATGCAGAAGTGTGGCAATCTGTGCCTCTAATTTTTGGACCCTAGCAAGCGGGACCAGAGCGGGTAAAGGCACTGAGCGAGAGGAGCTTGGGAATGTGCTACTACCCTGGATAGACTCGATCGGGGTAATGTCAGTGGAAGCTGACTGTGTAGCCGTGCGAGTCTGGATGGGGCCCTCTGTGTGGTTCCAACTCATTGGCCTCATCCCTGATGAGGCCGATATCAACTGTTCCCAGCAGGGTCTTGAGCTGATAAACGTGCCATATAGGCACACCAGCAGACCAGCATAGAGAAAATATCATGCACGGGAAAGGGTAAGCTGTTGTGACTTTAAAAGCCCTCTCATGTATGACCGCTTGTATAAGCCACGCAAAATCCACCTCAAACTTGGCTATCATCGCAGCCATCAGTATTGCTCGATCCTATGTGATGATATTATCAGCGGCTGTGGGGGAAGGCAGTGGCTGACAATCAACCACAAAAACATCACCGTGAAAGTCAGGTTGGCCTTCTTGATGGCCCCCTTCGGCTCAATCACCCTGTCGACACCCTCTCCATCAACGGACAAGTGCAGGGCCATCCACCTCTTGGTGGTCTCTCTCAACGATGGCTCACGCAGAAATTGTCCATCTTTGACAATCTTCCATGTGTAATCAAATTCGGTAGTGAGAGGGGTTCGATTCGCATCAACATTCTCGCCGTATAGAAACCGCCGGATAGCAGGCCGAGAGATATCAATTGGAATGCCACGTACTCGGACCTGCTCCAGTGGGGCCTGTTTGGCGGGGGCAGCCCGCCTTTCAATCTGCGATCGGCGAGTCGCTACATAGGATGCGTAGAACTCTCGGACAAGTTCTTCACTATAACGTGTGCTGTCCACTCCAGTCGATGTCTGCTGAAGAGATTCCAGATCTCAGGCATCGTCGGGAGACTCCCTATAAGGACCCGCCGCTCTAATGTAAGTGTCTGACTCATAACTCCTTTGTCATTCAGGAACTTGGCATCGGAATAGACTTGAAACTGCCCGTCTACACACCACAGGTTGGGATGGTCGGTGACCGGGGTGAGAGCACGAGCTGTTGAACCGGGTGTGGATTCCAAATAGTCATCCTCATCAGACGAGGCTGACGCTGTAGTGGTGGCGGGTGCAGGAACCTCAGTAGATCTGGAGGCTTCCTCTGACCACGAAACTCCTAAGGAGCAAGACGCTCCTTCTTCATTAGTGGATGTCCTAGAAGGTGTGCCGATCAGTGTGCGCTCCTCATCCGACTGGGAGGCAGTGACTACGCCGGATGCCACCTTTTTGGGTGTGGCTCTTGCAGCACGTGCATCACATGATAGGGTGGAAGTGCCTGGGGGCACGTACTCGGGGTCACGCTCATCCTCAGAGCCAATGACCAGGTAAGCAGACGGGGCGACAGACTTCGATCACCCGCGTGCATAGACTCGATCTTGTTTTGGTGCCATCGTAGATAGTACCTGTAAAGGATAAATATTAGTACTAGAATGAGCAAACAAGACAAGCAAAACCAGACAAGATAAAAAAATATTAAAATAAAATGACATTTCTATAGTAACAGTGAAACACAACGGACCAGGTGACGGTTCGTCATTAGTACGACGAACTGTCATGGGGTCCGTCGTGTCTTACTTGAACTATGTTCATATGGAGAACCGTTAAGGAGAGTCTCTGAAAAGTATGACGGTATGTGCAGGACGGACCGTCACAGGTAAGATGGTCCGTCGTAAGTGTCCGTTAGAGGACACTTGAAAAAAAATAATGGAGACCCTTAGGAGAGGGGTCTCTTACCATCAAAACGGTCATGCAGGTCGGACCGTCACAGATAGATGGTCCGTCGAAGGTGTCCGTCAGAGGATACTTGAAAGAAATAAGGAGACCCTAGGAGAGGGGTCTCTGACCGTCATGATGGTGATGTAGGACAGATCGTCGAGGGTATGACGATCCATCGTAAGTGTCTGTTGAAGGACACTTAGAAAAAGTGAGAGACCCTTAGGAATAAGGTCTTTGACAACCAGAATGTTTGTGCAGGACGGACCGTCACGGGAACAATGGTCCGTCGCATGTGGCCATTGGTGGACACTTGGAGAAAAATTGGACAGTGGAGTGTTAGGGCGGTTGGAACGGACCCAGTGACGGTCCGTCGTGAATACGAAGGTCCGTCATCAGGGTCTCGTTCTGTAACTCTGACAGAACTGGAGATGCCCCATTCATCCCCTATGACCCAACTCGAATTGGTAGTGTTTTGACCTACATTTGTCTAACCCAATTACCTAGTAAACTAGCAATGCTAAGACACTTATTTCTAGGGTTTTAACATGGAAATTTTGGGAATTTTTTTAACCTAGGTCAGACAACATTTGATAAAGAATAAACGTATCAAGAAGAACTAGACTACTACTAATTGATAAACAAAAATGCAATATAAATGAGTAGAAATTATAGACACATACCTTAGAATTTGAGAAAAAGAAGAGGGAAAAGGTACTTGGTGATCAAGAAGACACCCACAGCAGAAGCTCCGACTAGTAGATAAAGACTTTTAGGACTTTGGAGAATTTGGGGAAAATGATCGGTTGAAGAGGGAGATGATTTTCGAAGTTGAAAAGGGAGGGAAATAGGAGGAAGACTGAAGGAATTGGGTAAAATGAAGGATTGGGGGTTTTATATTGTTATGCCTCGTATTTTTTTTATACGTAGGATACGCAAGGTTGCCTATGAGTTGGATCTACCATCTGATTTGGAGGCGGTACATCCAGTCTTCCATGTATCGATGCTACGTAAATGTATTGGTGATCCTTCTAGAGTATTCCCTGTAGATGATATTCAGGTAACAGAGGAGTTGTCATATGAGGAGAAACCCGTGGCTATACTTGATCGTCAGGTTAGAAGGTTACGTACTAAGGATGTGGCTTCCGTCAAAGTGTTGTGGCAAAATAACAATAGGGAGGAGATGACTTGGGAAGCGGAAGACGAAATGAAGAATAAGTATCCTTACTTGTTCCCCGTACCTGCAGGTAATTCAATTCCTAGCTTGACTATATTGATAGATAATGAGATTATGTAGCTGTGAGGCATCTGTAAGTTACGGAATGCAGGTTGATAGGGATAACTTTTAGAGAGACCTCGCTGGAATTTGTTTTTGCAAGACGCTAACTTAACATTCGAGGACGAATGTTCCTAAGGGGGGCTGGATGTTATGCCTCGTATTTTTTTTATACGTAGTGCGCATCGTGATCTAGAAGACGTAAAGAAATATTAGGCAAGGATGTTATTTCCAAATGTGATATTAAGTATGAGTTGGCTAATGTAAGTGCCATTAACTTTAAGTGAGAAATTAATTAGTGGCTAATTTGGATTGATTTAATCCAATGGGCCCCACCACTCATAATTGGTGGCTGATTAGGATTAATTTAATCCAGTGGGCCCCACCACTCAAGGCAAAAATTAAAAAGGGATCAGATTGTGGGCTGGCCTTAGTGGACAGGTGTAGAGGGGGGGCTGCCTCCACTTCATACTATTAAATGAGGTGGAGAAATCCACTCCATGCTAAATAAAGTGGTGAAATGCATTGCTGCATATCATCTTCTTCTTCACCACTTGTCTTAGGCAGCCATGAAAATGGAGAAACCAACCCTGCAACTCTTGGCCAGCAGCTGCAAATAATTTGTTTAGTAATCTCCTTGTTTGGTGTGTTAATTCTTTAGAATACCCTTGTTAATTATCCATTAATTTTAAGAAGGGGGCGTGACCAGTAGCTTAAGAAGTTTGTTTTAGTTATTGAATGTGCTAAGTATGAATGGAAACCATAATCAGATTATTAGTGGTGTCGTGTTGGTGCTTGGGTGGTTTTGATTAAAGCAAACTGCAGGAAATTCTATTTTGGCATTATGTATATGTTGAATGTGATTATGAGTATATACTCAAAACGATGAATACGATAAGGTAGATGTGTTGCGAATTATAAAACGAGTTATCGCTTGGTGTATCGTTGCTTCGCTGCTATGGTTGCCGAGACAGAACTATTTTGGGGAGGGGCTGTTTAATATGATTCTTTGGGTTATATGTGTTATTGGTATTGCTGTGGATAATTTGGATTGTTGTTGAATTGGGACGAAGTAAGGAAAATAGGGGAGGTGCTGCCAAATTTTCGTTAGATTATTAGCTAGCTTACAAGAAAGTAAAGTACGATGTTTATCTAATTGCGGCACGATTGTTGCTTGTTATAGATTTATAGCTTGAGCAGTAAATATTGGACGTGCGGCTCGATTATACGGTATGTAACGCCGTCCCTTCTTTCTTTGCTTGGCATGACTTTTAAAAAGAAGCGAATAACGGACAGATTTGATACTTATCTCTAGAGCGTCTAGGTGACGTATATTCTTGCTTCCACATTTATTCCTCTATATATCGGCTATGTCTAAGGCTATGATGATCTCTAATATCTATGGTAATGCTTCTTAGAGTCATTGAGATTTTACGTTTCCATATCGTATTAAAGGTTCATAATCTTGATAAAACATTAATCTTTGGTAATACTCCTTGCTGGTTCACGTTGATTGTTCTTGTAACGACCCGTTTAGTCGTTTTGAGCAACAGACTTCAATTCTGGAAAAACTGGCAGAAGCGACGGACCCCACGACGGAACGTCATGGGCACGACGGACCGTCGAGGGGGTCTCGTCCCAAAATACTTAGAAAATCTGAAATTGGGTACTGAAAATCAACTCTCTGAACTTTGTGATGGAATGGCAGGACGGACCTCACAGGTGTGACGGACCGTCACAGACCCTTGGTGGAAATTTGGGTCTCTGAACTCTGCGACGACCTGCAGGACGGACCGTCACAGGCACGACGGCCCGTCACAGGTTGCGCAAATCCCAGGCAGAGTCGGATTTCTGGTGAAGTTTTAAGGGACGTTTTTGGACTATTCTTTCCTTAATTATAGACTTCGTGGGTTTATATTAATAACTCAAATTCTTGAGGGTTAAAAGAGGTAACCCTAAGTTAATTAGTGGGGTATTATTGCCATCTTTTATTCTTAATTATATACTAATTAGGGTAAAAGAAAGAGGGTTTGAATAAGAAAATAGAAAGAACAAGAAGGGAGAGAGAGAAACGATCGAGAAGAGGAGGAAAACACCAAGCTTTGAGGATTAACTTGCTTGATTTCAATTCTTCGGTGGAGGTAGGTTATGGTTTCTCTTACGATATTCGTAGTAAACTCTTAATAGAGAATGATATGTATTGATAATATTGTAAACCCTGCTATATGCTTATTTGTATGCTTGCATGAATATGATTATGTGATTGTGATAAGATAAGCATGATGAAAATATTGAATCCCAAATCTTGAAAAGAAACTTTAATATACATTATTAATAATGATGCCTTGGTATAGAAGAAGGCTTGATGAATTAAAGTAATGGGATTGATGATGCCTTGGTGTAGAGAAGGCCTGATGATTTACAGAATGATATTAGTGGATCGGGTGTCACGAACCGACACGTAGAATTAGGGGATCGGGTGTCACGAACCGATACGTAGAATTAGGGGATCGGGTGTCACGAACCGACACGTAGAATTAGGGGATCAGGTTTCACGAACCGACACGTAGAATTAGGGGATTGGGTGTCACGAACCGACACGTAGAATTAGGGGATCGGGTGTCACGAACCGACACGTAGAATTAGGGGATCGGGTGTCACGAACCGACACGTAGATATAGGGGATCGGAGTGTCACGTACCGACACAAGAGGAATAATGAATATGAGGGATCGGAGTGTCACGTACCGACACAAGAGAATTAAAGATAATGAATCTTGAAAGATGTTAATATACTCAATCTAACGAACATGATTCCCAAATGAGTATGGTATTGGGGCTTGAGCCCTCATGTGTGAATTTGATGGTACTTATTGATGATTATAATACTTGTTGTTGTTACATGTTGAGTTTTATAGTTGATTTATGATAATACTTGATATATACTGTTCCCTATTTTGAGTTGGCCGATGATATCTACTCAGTACCCGTGTTTGTACTGACCCCTACTTTTATTGTTTTCTTCTTGTTTAATTGTGGAATGCAGCAAACGCGCCGTCATCTTTGACTCAACAGTAATTCAAGCCAGTCTTCGTCACACCGGATCTTCAGGGTGAGCTAACACTTCTAGCTTGGACTGGATCTCCTCCGTCACGTCTTGATGCCTTGAACCTCCGGCACGGACTAGCTTCTTATGTATTTTTAGCTTTTAGAATACTCTTAGTCTAGTCATTTGATTGTAGATGTTCTTGTGGTGATGACTTCATGATTCTGGGGATAATGATAAGTTTTTGAGTTATAGAAGTTGATTATCGATTTTTAATGAGTTTAAGTCTTCCGCATTACTTTTTGTTGTTATTACATTGAAATGTTAAGGTTCGATTGGTTGGTTCGCTCACATAAGAGGGTAAGTGTGGGTGCTAGTCGCGGCTTGGATTTGGGTCGTGACAAACTTGGTATCAGAGCATTAGGTTCGTTGGTCTCATCACACAAGAACAGGTCTAGTAGAGTCTTAAGGAACGGTAGGGGGACGCCTTTACTTTTCCTTGAGAGGCTATAAGACTTTAGGAAAAATTTCACTCTTTCATTCTTTCTTTCGTGCTACTACTTGAGTCCAATTGGTATCTAGGCGATACAAATTGGTATCTGACCATCTTCACTCTCTTTTGCAGATGGTTAGAACTAGAGCAACGACTACGCCAACACCAACATCGGCCAGACAAGAAACAATTGAGCCAGCCACTGGGGCTGTGGCTCGAGGAAGAACAGCGGCAAGGGGCCGTGGAAGAGGTCGTGGGAGGACGTCCTCTAGAGGGAGAGGACAAGCACCTAGCCCATCTGATACTAGGGCAGTGACTCCTCCACCGACCGAGGAAGTAATAAGAGAAGGGGAGGATGGGGAAACTGAACAAGTGCAAAATGAGGAAATGCCACCCCAACCTACCCCAGAGATGATCAATCAGGTTCTGGCTTATCTTAGCGGTTTATCTGATCAAGGTCAGGCACCTCCAGTGTTTTCTGTGCCAACACCTCCGGTTTCAGAAGTACAACATGCGGCTACTATGGCTCCCCGCATGGATGTTCCATTGGACATAGGCACATTTCCACGTCTGACTACTGGGCCTATAATGACAAATGATCAGCATGAACTTTTCAGTAAGTTCTTGAAATTGAAACCTCCGGTCTTCAAGGGTGCTGAATCGGAGGATGCCTATGACTTTCTGGTTGACTGTCACGAGTTACTACACAAGATGGGTATAGTAGAACGGTTTGGTGTGGAGTTTGTGACTTATCAGTTTCAAGGGAACGCCAAAATGTGGTGGCGGTCACATATCGAGTGTCAACCAATAGAGGCACCATCTATGACTTGGGCCTCATTCTCTAGTTTGTTTATGGAGAAGTATATCCCCCGGACTTTGAGGGATAGGAAAAGGGATGAGTTCTTGAGCCTAGAGCAAGGTAGGATGTTGGTTAATGCTTATGAGGCTAAGTTTCATGCACTATCCAGATATGCCACTCAACTCTGTTTAAGTCCTCAAGAGCGGATTCGCCGGTTTGTGAAGGGGTTGAGGTCAGAATTGCGGATCTCGGCCTTACAGATAGCGGCAACGGCAAAATCCTTCCAAGAGGTGGTAGACTTTGTGATAGAAGTGGAAGGAGTGAAGCCAGACGACTTCACCACAACATCGACATCAAAAAGGCTTCGAAAGGGAGGTGAGTTTAATGGTTCTTACACTAGAGGACAGGGTTCGGGAAATTACTCGGTCCGACCAATTCAGTCTCCACTACAGACTGTAGTTTGGGGACCACCTCAGACCGGTCAACACTTCTCCGAGGGGCATATGATCGACTCCAAAGAATGTTATGGATGTGGGGAGATTGGACATATTAGGAGAAATTGTCCCCGACCAAGTTATAGACCCCCAATAGCTAGAGGTAGAGGTGGTCATGGTAGAGGCCGTTTTTCTGGAGGGCGTGGTGGTCGAGGTAATAGTGGTCACCAAAACGGCAGAGGTAATGGGCAAACTGGGGCCACTACATCACAACATGGTAGGGGCAACGGACAGACGAACGATAGGGCCTATTGTTACGCTTTCACTGGGCGGCCTGAAGCGGACGCATCTGATGCTGTCATCACAGGTAATCTTCTGGTTTGTGATTGCATGGCTTCTGTATTGTTTGATCCTGGATCCACGTTTTCTTATGTATCTTCCTCATTTGCTAATGGTCTAAATTTACATTGTGAATTACTTGATATGCCTATTCGTGTTTCTACTCCGGTGGGTGAGTCTGTGGTAGTTGAAAAGGTGTATAGGTCTTGTTTGGTAAACTTTGTGGGGAGCAACACCTATGTAGATTTGGTTATCTTAGAAATGAACGATTTTGATGTGATTCTGGGTATGACTTGTCTTTCTCCGCAATTTGCAATCTTCGATTGTAATGCTAAAACGGTGACGTTAGCCAAGCCTGGGACAGACCCGTTAGTGTGGGAGGGTGACTACACTCCCAATCCGGTCCGCATCGTCTCCTTTCTTTGTGCTAGGAAAATGATTAGTAAAGGGTGTTTAGCTTTCTTGGCACATCTCAAGGATGACACTACCCAAGTACCTTCGATTGAGTCGGTTTCAGTAGTTCGTGAGTTTCTAGATGTGTTCCCTGCAGATCTTCCTGGTATGCCACCGGATAGGGATATTGACTTCTGTATTGATCTTGAACCCGGTACTCGCCCCATTTCTATACCCCCTTATAGAATGGCTCCCGCGGAGTTAAGAGAGTTAAAAGCACAACTTCAAGAGTTATTGAACAAAGGCTTCATTAGACCAAGTGCATCTCCTTGGGGTGCTCCGGTTTTGTTTGTAAAGAAGAAGGATGGGAGTTTTCGAATGTATATAGACTACAGACAACTAAACAAGGTAACCATAAAGAACAAGTATCCTCTTCCCCGCATTGATGACTTGTTCGATCAGTTACAAGGTGCTTGTGTCTTCTCTAAGATTGACTTGAGATCCGGTTATCATCAATTGAAAATACGGGCAACGGATGTGCCAAAGACTGCTTTTCGAACGAGGTATGGGCATTACGAATTTGTAGTGATGTCCTTTGGTTTTACGAATGCCCCTGCTGCGTTCATGAGCTTGATGAACGGGATTTTTAAGCCATATTTCGACCTTTTCATGATCGTATTTATTGATGATATATTGGTATACTCAAAGAGCAAGAAGGAACATGAAGAGCATTTGAGAATGGTATTGGAAATGTTGAGGGAGAAAAAGCTTTATGCCAAGTTCTCTAAGTGTGAGTTTTGGCTAGATGCGGTGTCCTTCTTGGGGCACGTGGTTTCTAAGGATGGAGTGATGGTGGATCCTTCTAAGATTGAGACAGTGAAGAATTGGGTAAGACCCACTAATGTGTCAGAAATAAGGAGCTTTGTTGGGTTAGCTAGCTACTACCGCCAATTTGTCAAGGGATTCTCTTCTATTGCTTCCCAATTGACGAACTTGACTAAGCAGAATGTCCCATTTGTATGGTCGGATGAATGTGAGGAAAGCTTTCAGAAGCTCAAGACTTTGTTGACTACCGCACCTATCCTTACCTTGCCAGTAGAGGGTAAGAACTTCATTGTTTATTGTGATGCATCCTATTCTGGTTTGGGTGCAGTACTAATGCAAGAGAAGAGTGTGATTGCTTATGCTTCAAGACAATTAAAAGTGCATGAACGTAACTATACCACTCATGATTTGGAATTGGCCGCGGTAGTGTTTGCATTAAAACAATGGAGACACTATTTATATGGGGTTAAGTGTGAGATCTATACGGATCATCGTAGCCTTCAGTATGTCTTTACTCAGAAAGATTTGAACTTAAGACAGAGGAGATGGATGGAGTTACTAAAGGACTACGATATCACTATCTTGTATCATCCGGGGAAGGCGAATGTTGTAGCGGATGCTTTAAGTAGGAAGGCGGGAAGCATGGGAAGTCTAGCTCACTTGCAAGCTTCTAGACGCCCATTGGCTAGAGAGGTTCAGACTCTAGCTAATGACTTGATGAGATTAGAAGTAAATGAGAGGGGAGGATTGTTGGCTTCTGTGGAGGCAAGATCTTCCTTTCTTGACAAGATTAAGGGAAGACAGTCTGATGATGAGAAACTAAGAAGAATCCAAGATAAAGTATTGCGAGGGGAGGCTAAGGAAGCACAAATCGACGAGGAAGGTGTTTTGAGGATCAAGGGAAGGGTATGCATACCCCGCGTCGATGATTTGATCAACACTATTCTGACAGAGGCTCATAGTTCAAGGTATTCTATACATCCGGGCGCAACCAAGATGTATCGTGACCTAAAGCAACACTTTTGGTGGAGTAGAATGAAGCGTGACATTGTGGATTTTATTACCAAATGTCCAAACTGTCAACAAGTAAAGTATGAACACCAAAGGCCCGGAGGAACGCTTCAGAGAATGCCCATTCCAGAATGGAAGTGGGAAAGAATTGCAATGGATTTTGTGGTTGGTCTTCCAAAGACAATGGGTAAGTATGACTCCATTTGGGTGATTGTTGATAGGTTAACTAAATCTGCTCATTTCATTCCGGTCAAGGTGACTTACAATGCAGAAAAGTTAGCCAAACTTTACATCTCGGAAGTGGTGCGATTGCATGGGGTTCCACTATCCATCATATCAGATAGAGGTACGCAGTTTACTTCTAAGTTTTGGAAAACATTGCATGCGGAATTGGGTACTAGGTTGGACCTTAGTACTGCGTTCCATCCTCAGACCGATGGCCAGTCTGAAAGGACGATTCAAGTGTTGGAGGATATGCTTCGTGCATGTGTGATAGAGTTTGGTGGTCATTGGGATAGCTTCTTACCCTTAGCGGAGTTTTCATACAATAATAGCTATGACTCAAGCATTGATATGGCCCCATTTGAAGCATTGTATGGTAGGAGATGTAGGTCTCCCATTGGTTGGTTTGATTCGTTCGAGGTTAGACCTTGGGGTACTGACCTTTTGAGGGATTCGATGGAAAAAGTGAAGTCTATTCAAGAAAAGCTTCTAGCGGCGGCGCTAAGTACGCAAAAAGAATATGCAGATCGAAAGGTTAGAGACTTAGAGTTCATGGAAGGTGAACAAGTCTTGTTGAAAGTTTCGCCCATGAAAGGGGTGATGCGGTTTGGAAAAAGGAGTAAACTAAGTCCAAGGTACATTGGACCATTTGAAGTACTCAAGCGAGTAGGGGAAGTGGCTTATGAGTTAGCCTTGCCCCCAGGGCTGTCCGGAGTACATCCGGTATTCCATGTGTCGATGTTGAAAAGATATCATGGGGATGGAAATTACATTATCCGTTGGGATTCAGTTTTGCTTGATGAGAACTTGTCTTATGAGGAGGAGCCTGTTGCTATTTTAGATAAAGAAGTTCGCAAGTTGAGGTCAAGAGAGATTGCGTCCATCAAGGTGCAATGGAAGAATCGACCGGTTGAAGAAGCCACTTGGGAGAAGGAGGCGGATAGGCGAGAAAAATACCCACATCTGTTTACAGATTCAGGTACTCCTTTTCGCCCTTGTTTTCCTTCTTTTGATCGTTCGGGGACGAACGATGGGTAAATTGGTATCTAATGTAATGACCCGTTTAGTCATTTTGAGCAACAGACTTTAATTCTGGAAAAATTGGCAGAAGCGACGGACCCCACGACGGAACGTCATGGGCACGACGGACCGTCGAGGGGGTCTCGTCCCAAAATACTTGAAAATCTGAAATTGGGTACTGAAAATCAACTCTCTGAACTTTGTGACGGAATGGCAGGACGGACCGTCACAGGTGTGAAGGACCGTCACAGACCCTTGGTGGAAATTTGGGTCTCTGAACTCTGCGACGACCTGCAGGACAGACCGTCACAGGCACGACGGCCCGTCACAGGTTGCACAAATCCCAGGCAGAGTCGGATTTCTGGTGAAGTTTTAAGGGACGTTTTTGGACTATTCTTTCCTTAATTATAGATTTCGTGGGTTTATATTAATAACTCAAATTCTTGAGGGTTAAAAGAGGTAACCCTAAGTTAATTAGTGGGGTATTATTGCCATCTTTTATTCTTAATTATATACTAATTAGGGTAAAAGAAAGAGGGTTTGAATAAGAAAATAGAAAGAACAAGAAGGGAGAGAGAGAAACGATCGAGAAGAGGAGGAAAACACCAAGCTTTGAGGATTAACTTGCTTGATTTCAATTCTTCGGTGGAGGTAGGTTATGGTTTCTCTTACGATATTCGTAGTAAACTCTTAATAGAGAATGATATGTATTGATAATATTGTAAACCCTGCTATATGCTTATTTGTATGCTTGCATGAATATGATTATGTGATTGTGATAAGATAAGCATGATGAAAATATTGAATCCCAAATCTTGAAAAGAAACTTTAATATACATTATTAATAATGATGCCTTGGTATAGAAGAAGGCTTGATGAATTAAAGTAATGGGATTGATGATGCCTTGGTGTAGAGAAGGCCTGATGATTTACAGAATGATATTAGTGGATCGGGTGTCACGAACCGACACGTAGAATTAGGGGATCGGGTGTCACGAACCGACACGTAGAATTAAGGGATCGGGTGTCACGAACCGACACGTAGAATTAGGGGATTGGGTGTCACGAACCGACACGTAGAATTAGGGGATTGGGTGTCACAAACCGACACGTAGAATTAGGGGATCGGGTGTCACGAACCGACACGTAGATATAGGGGATCGGAGTGTCACGTACCGACACAAGAGGAATAATGAATATGAGGGATCGGAGTGTCACGTACCGACACAAGAGAATTAAAGATAATGAATCTTGAAAGATGTTAATATACTCAATCTAACGAACATGATTCCCAAATGAGTATGGTATTGGGGCTTGAGCCCTCATGTATGAATTTGATGGTACTTATTGATGATTATAGTACTTGTTGTTGTTACATGTTGAGTTTTATAGTTGATTTATGATAATACTTGATATATACTGTTCCCTATTTTGAGTTGGCCGATGATATCTACTCAGTACCCGTGTTTGTACTGACCCCTACTTTTATTGTTTTCTTCTTGTTTAATTGTGGAATGTAGCAAACGCGCCGTCATCTTCGACTCAACAGTAATTCAAGCCAGTCTTTGTCACACCGGATCTTCAGGGTGAGCTAACACTTCTAGCTTGGACTGGATCTCATCCGTCACGTCTTGATGCCTTGAACCTCCGGCACGGACTAGCTTCTTATGTATTTTTAGCTTTTAGAATACTCTTAGTCTAGTCATTTGATTGTAGATGTTCTTGTGGTGATGACTTCCAGATTCTGGGGATAATGATAAGTTTTTGAGTTATAGAAGTTGATTATCGATTTTTAATGAGTTTAAGTCTTCCGCATTACTTTTTGTTGTTATTACATTGAAATGTTAAGGTTCGATTGGTTGGTTCGCTCACATAGGAGGGTAAGTGTGGGTGCCAGTCGCGGCTCGGATTTGGGTCGTGACAGTTCTATTGAGTTATAAGAAATGATTTTAATTGCATATGGTTGCTCATAATATTCTGCTCGTGTATAGAGTCATTTATCATTTCACCGAGTCCCGGGCCGGGTAATGTTCGTGCGGAGTTTCTTGCATATGTCACCGAGTTCCTCACTAGAGGGCCGGGTATGTATATTATATATATGATTTGTGATGAGGATGGTTATGATGATAATGATGACGGAGATGACGTGATGATTATTTTGCCGAGCCCCTTACTAGGGAAGCTGGGCACTTTAAATGTTAAATATATGGATGATTTTCACTTAAAAGGGTATATGTGTACTGATATTTTGTTTCGACTTGCCATATTGGGTATCCTATCATCTTTACCTTATGCTTTACATACTCAGTACATTGTCCGTACTGACCCCCCTTTCCTCGGGGGGCTGCGTTTCATGCCCGCAGGTGTAGACGCACAGTTCGGTGATCCTCCCGCCTAGGATATCTACTCTGCTGATTGGGAGAGCTCCACTGTTCCGGAGCCCAGTCGTTTTGGCACATAACTTTTGTGTAGTCTTTTGCTCGTGTATGGGTATGACGGGGCCCTGTCCCGTCGAGTTTCACTAATGTACTCTTAGAGGTCTGTGGACATTATGTGGGTTGTATATATATGTTTTGGATAATGGTCTGGACATGGTTTGTTTGGGATGTCCGCTTGTAGAGGGGCAGCCTTGTCGGCTGCGTACATCATTGTGTATTGTGAAGTGGCAGCCTTGTCGGCTCGCGTATGCTGTTATGGTTGAATGGTTATGACTCCTTATGAGACAGGTCCTCTTATATATATATGACGTTGGGGTTGGCTTGATTTGATTAAATTCCATATTGTCTTAGTTTCAGTTGGTTATACTTAGCAGGTTTGTATGTGGGTGTCCAAAACGGGCACTAGTCACGGCCATCGGGTTGGGTCGTGACATATATGTTTAATTTTTTAAAAAACACCGAGCCAGGTCGGGTCACGTATGCCTCATTAATGATGCGATGAGTCCCTGATGATGGTCTGTCTCATTTGTGACGGTTCGTCGTTTGTTCAGTCGCGTGTGCCCTAGTTTCAAAATAACAGAAAGACGTACCTGACACGACGGATTCATGCGACGGTCCGTCACAGTTGACACGGTCCGTCGCTGTATCCGTTAGTGACTGCTGCAGAGCAATTTTCTGCAGAATTTCCTAGTAATGTGCCTGCATATTTAAAACCCATTAGTAGAAAATAGTACCATTACTAGAAATAAAAACTATACGTATTGGGTTGCCTCCCAACAAGCGCCATATTTACTGTCGTGGCACGATTAGGGACACTTGATTACTTAGACTTCATCAAGATGGTATGCCTCTATCACTTCATTCCATGATGCTTTATGCCCAAAATAGAGTTTTTTTCATTCTCTATTCATCTTAAACCGCACTCCCTTCTTGGCTTTTAACTCAAATTCTCCATGAGGGAATACTTGGGTAAACAAGTAAGGGCCAGTCCGTTTGGACTTGAGCTTGCCCGGAAGACTAGGCGACCTAGAACTATCTAAAAGCACCAAATCCCCAACCATAAACTCTTGTTTTGCACTTTTTTGTTCATTCTCCTTCTTCATCTTTTCTTTGTGGTATATGGCGGATACAGATTGGAGCTCACCACTATGCCTCATGGTCCTACAAACGTTGAAGGTCGCTTCTTCATTGTTCACCCAAAATTTCATCTGCACCTTTTCCATATCAACTAAGTTTCTACCTGTAGCAAGGAATGACCTCCAAAGAATAATAGACACTTCAAAATCGACTTCACAATCATGAATAACAAAATCTGTCGGAAATATAAATGACTCCACTTTTACTACCACATCATGGAGTATCCCTATAGGCCTTTTCACTGTTCGATCAGCCATTAGTAGCCGCATTGAAGTGGGTTTTGGGTCACCCAAACCCAACTTCTTGTAAATCGAGAGGGGCATGAGATTTATGCTTGCCCCCAGATAAAATAATGCTTTCGAAAAATGTAATGACCCGACTCTAAAAGGAATTGTGAAAGCACCCGGATCTTCTTTCTTTTGTACGAGAGATCTTGTAGCAATAGCACTACAATGCTGTAGTCTATCATCATCCTTGAAAGTGACCGATTTTTTCTTTGTAACCAGATCTTTCATAAACATGGCATAACCGGACATTTGTTCAAGAGCTTCTACCAAAGGGACATTGATAGAAAGCTGCTTCAGCATTGTTATAAAACACCGATATTTACCATCCTCAGTCTTTTTCACTAATCTATGAGGGAAGGGTGGTTGTGGTATAGGCATGGGAATTACCTTCATAGGGACTTCTGCATCTTTTCAGTGCTCTCTTCTGCTTCACCACTACCCTTTACCAATTTATCATCATCCTTTCTCACCTTTTCCTCTTTAGACGGATAGGTGGGTCAATGATTTGCTTACCACCCCGAGTAATGATTGCCATACAGTGTGCATCATTTTTCGGATTTTGGACAGTGTTGCTAGTAAGAGTGCCCGATTGCCGTGCGTTCACAGTCGCAGATTATTGGGCCATTTGCAACTCGATCTACTAAATCGATATTGCATTTGTATCGACTTTTTTCCCAATACCTTCCAAATCACACCTTAACTCTTTTATGTGTTCATCACTAGCATCGATTCTCCTCATCATTTTGTATAACATATCCTCAACTCGCGCCATACTATCTCCACCATCCCTAGGAGTAACTTCACAATTTTGAGGAGGGACATAGGGCCCATTCCTATCATATTTGTTACCGTAGTTACCCTTATTGAAGTTGTTGTCGCGGTTGTAGTTTCCATCTCGGACATAATGACCCTCACGGTTATAGTTACCATAGATCCGACCTTCGTTCCCTTGACCTTGGAGCCAATTATCCTGATTTGAGCCTTGAGCGCTCGGTCTAAAACCCCCTGTCTGCTCATTTACTGCATAGGAGTCCTCCACATAATAGCATTCATCATTAGGAGGTGGTGGTTTAGGCAAGTAGTTAACTGCATTTATCTTTTCTACACCCCCAGTGATATGTTTTAGTGCAACCAAATCTTAGTTCTCATCTGAGCCATTTCTTCACGAATCTCATCTATGGATGGGTTGTGAGTGGACTATACTGCGAAGGTATTTCTCCCGGTATCTGACTTCCTAGTACTCCAAGCTTTATTATTCCGGGAGATTTTCTCTAATTTTTCAGCAATCTCAGCATAAGGACACTCCCCGTAAGATCCACCTGCTGTAGTGTCCAACACCGCTTTGTTATTATCATCCCGTCCCCGATAGAAGTATTCCTTTAGTGACTCATCATCTATACGATGATTTGGTACACTTCTCAAGAACGTGGTGAATCTTTCCCAAGAACTACTAACTAACTCTCCTGTTAGTGCCACAAAGTTGTTCACTCTGTCTTTGTGGTTTAGTGTCTTGGAGACCGGATAGTAGCGTGCTAAGAAAACATCCCTTAGTTGGTTCCAAGTGCAAATTGAGTTGTAAGGGAGCTCAGTGAACCATATAATAGCCTCTCCCGTCAGTGAGAGAGGAAACACTCTTAGCCCTATTACATCCAAGTCCAAGTCAGGCCTCTCTACACAGCTTTTACACACATCCCTTACCTTAGCGATATGGGCATGTGGATCCTCAGCAGAAAACAAACCTCTGGCTGTGAGCATTTGCATCAGGCTACTAGTTACCACGAAGGTGTGGCCTGGTGGTAGAGGAGGCAAGACAAGTGGCTCATCGGAGTCTACTATGTTGTCATAGACTCTGTAGTATGCTTGGAACCGTGAAGCGGGATTTTGTCCCCTCTGTTGGTGTTCACCCGGAGCATCGGGTAACAACTGACCATGAACATCAACCGAAGTTGGGATGTTCTGGTTTTGATCATTATCATTGATTCCCAAGTTTCGATTCATGTTGCATAGTGTACGCTCTAATTCGTGATCGTAGGGAAATAAGGGTTCTCTTCCTCTCCGTGTATTTTTCATACAAGGAAGATGGTTCTGGAAGAATCAAAAACAATAAAACAAAGTAAAATCAAGAAAATATCAACTAAACTATAGTAATAAGTTTAAGTTAATCTAAAAGCTACTTTCCCCGGCAACGATGCCAAAATTTTACACGCTCAAACTTACTTCTCAAATAAGAAGTAAAGCGGTCGTGTCAAGTAAATAACCCAACTAGTGAGGTTGGGATCGTCCCCACGAGGAAAATAGTTTAGACTTAACTTCAATTTATTACTACTAGTGTTCAGTCAATTACTTCTTTGGAAGCAAAAATAATAAAAGGGGGGTTTCTATTCCTAAATAAATAAAAATAACTAGCAAAATAAAAGGAGACAACTAACAGCTTCGAATATTTGAGTTTAATCAATTAATCAAAGTAACTAGGGTTTACGTGTTCCCCCTAGGTTCATAAATTGATAAGTCTAACTATGACAATTCTTTCCTAGTATCTTGCATGCAAAGTGATAATTTATGTATTTCTAAATCCTTGGTCCGGCATCTAAAAAATGTCACTTCGCACCTTGGTCCGGCTACGTGTGTTGCTATCCTAACCCTTATCTTTACCTTATATTATGCATCGTATTCTATATTTCACTAAGTTATTACCTTGTACCAATCAATACTAGGCTATTACATAGTATACACTAAATCTATGTTGATAATTCTTTTCCTATTATCTACCTCCTTGGTCCGGCTAGTAGCATTAAGGCAAGTTCTAACGTTGGCCATCCGTTAATAAGACTTCTATGCGAAAGAATTATCAATAAATGTAAGACACTATTCTAGAATTGTTATTTTAGTTAGGTTTTACCTCATTATTTGCCTATGGTTCCCACAATTTTAGTTATAGAGTTTAGTTACCCATAGTCCTAATCACAATATTCAAAAATATGATATAAGAATTCATGTACTTATTCAATGAGAAAGAGTAAAATCCAAAAGTTCACTTGATTAATCAGCAAAAGTCACCAACAATTAATGATAAAAGTCTCAAGATAATCAATAATCTCTCAAAGAGTCTACAAAATAATCAAGAGTCCCACAATATTCAAAAGTCTAACAATGGTCCAGATCTAACCTAAAAATACCGAGTCTAACCTAATCATATAGAGTCTAACCTCAAAAATGAGGTTTTTTGAACCATTTAATGAAAATAAAAACCTAATTAAATAAGGACTCTATTTGCTGGAAATCTGTCAAAACGCGGCTGGATCGACGGACAACACGACGGATCTTCGTGGTCAGTGGGCCGATCATGGATTCCGTCCTCCCATACTTGTGCAAGTTTCTTCTGCTGCTCTCTTCATTACCCTCGACGGTAGGTATGATGGATCGTTACGAGCACAATGGTCCGTTGAGGGTCTCCGTTCCAAGACACTTGAACTCTTGGAATATGGGTACATGGGCTTCTGATCTTCATGACGAAACTGCAGGACGGACCGTCATGGCTACGACGGTCTGTCATGCTTTCCGTAAATCCACACTTGGTCAAACTTCCCCATCTTTTATCAGCGGCTGCACTACGCTGCCACTTACGGACCGTCACAAGCATGACGGACTGTCACAAGCTCTGTAGGTGGTCTCTTCTGCATTTCTTCGCTCAAAAATCTCCGCTTTATCTATGGACAGATTTCCTGCAAATAAGGAGAAACTTATATAAAAATTAGCACTAAAAGGCTTTTGGACACACTAAACCTAAGGAGAAAGTATTAATTATACTGTGAAACCACGGTATATCAACACCCTCAACTTAAATTCGTTGTTTGTCCTCAAGCGACGCACTATGACTCAATACACAATCTTTGTACAATAGTATCCATGTTTTATCCTTCGCAATCATTTGGCTATCAATCCTGATTAATCTCATCATATTTATGCATGCTATCACTATTAGGCTTGAATTATGTGAATCAGACCATGACACACACTCACCATGAACTAACACCTATCCTCTTCAATTACTCACCGAGGTGTTAATATTTCTGGTAATGCAACTAGTGTCCTCACTTCAAAACATAAATCCTCATTTTTCACACAATGATTTCAGTTTGAGTATAAGGATTACTTTTCAACACTCACTCTCAGAACAAATTCACACTCATTCAAAGCTATTGCCATTAGCTTGCCCTTATTTTCAATGCCTTAAGTTCGCTAAAAAACCCTTAGAATCACGATAGGACTTTCTTAGCTTGTAACATAGGCTCAGGGTCATGTAGGGTATATTTAGGTATACTTTAGTGACTTTTTCCCCTCCTTTACATATCGGATAAACATACCATTTTCTATCATTTTATCTCGCTTAGTTTCTCATATTCTTTCACCTTGCTATTTTCTCTTGACACTCTTCTTTTCTTGCTTGTATTTCTTGTATATATTTATTTTTCTTTACTTTTCTTTCAACTAATTCTTGAGTCACTTTACTTTTGTTCTTTCTCTCTCTTTATTATTTCAACCCCACTTTCCAGAGCATTCCTCATAATAGCCACCCTCAACTCATGGCTTTGCCATGAGTCAAAGTACACAATACCCAAAGTTGGGTCAGGGCCATAAAAAGGTTGTTTACTTCATTAGCAACCCTCATCTTATGCTTTTGGCATAAGCTGAGGTGCACATGTCCAAGGAGGGACCAGGGCCAACACATTATCCCTAGAAAAGATCAGTTGGAGTGAGAAAAAGAGGTCTAATTTAAACTCAAATCATTTGGATCAAAGAAGGATAAATTTCATTTGGTTTTCTTTAAATTACGCTAACAATGGGCTATATTGAATAATGGCCTATGAACCTTTCCTAATTGTCTATTACAGCTTACTTTTAGCATGACTAACCAGGAAAGTTCTAGCTCAGTACAAATAGTGGACTAGTCAAATCTTCCTCACACTTACTTGACATCTCATCACTCTACCAGATTATCAGACACCTAGTTCGAATTTTAGACTTAGGGTCATGCAGTGGTGTACCTCTATGTCATGCTTAGAGCCACACATTTATCAATTACTATGCCTAGTCATGCATCATTTTCCATTTTATCAGGATATCATTTTAGCCATCATGCTCCAGAATTAAACTATGTACACAAGATATAGACATTCCGGTTGAATGAAAAAAGTAATCAGTCTTTCAGGGAAAAAGAACACAGGAAAGAAAACCACAAAAGAAGATAGTGAATTGGGCTACACAGACTTCACCCTAGCACTCACTTTCCATTTACCCCACCCCCAACAAAAAGACATGCAATTGTCCCCAATGCATAAAAATATATAAATACTAGAGTGGTAGGTGAAGTAAACCTGGGGGCAAAGCGCCGACGATCAGCAAGCTGGTGGGTCCGGTTCCCTTGAACCCACTATCTTTTTAATCTGGACACCCTCAGTGGTGTCCTCAGCCTCAACAACACTATCAGCAGTGCCTCCCGCGATCTCCATGGTTCTGGAGCTCGACGCCTCAGCAGCTAACTCTTCTACTCTCATCTGACGTGCCTCCTCATCAGCAAGCGAGGCTCTCCTTGCAGCCTCCATCTCACGGCGCTCCTTCTTCCGTGCTCACGCCTGATCATCCTCTCGACCCCTACGCCTCTTGGTATGCTCTCGAGGGGGAGGTGGTGGAATGTATGAAGTGGCGAATAGGGCCGCCAGCACTGTGACTTCAGCAGGCTTTGCAGAAGGGGCCTTAGAGTCAGGCACCCTAGCCTTTAAGATCGTATCAATATCTGCTCGAAGACTGTCAACCGCAGCCTGAAGGGTCAACACAATCACCGGAGGGGTTGGTCGGGCTAGCACTCGCAACTCAAAAGCGTCCAAGCGCTGATGAACCTCAGCGATCTTCCGCTCTCTGTGTAGGACCATTCTCCGCTCCAAGGCTCTTCAGCCTCAACGATAGACTTTTGCATCCAAGGCTGGATGTGATGCATAAGTGTGGCCATCTGTGCCTCTAATTTCTGGACCCTAGCAAGCGGGACCAGAGCGGGAAAAGGGGCTGAGCTAGAGGAGCTCGGAGCGATGCTATTACCCGGGATAGACTCGACCGGGATAGTGTCAGTAGAAGCCGCCTACGTAGCCGTGCAGGTCTGTGCTACCGTCTCGGCCAGATTGTCACCAAAAGAAGGCAACTCTTGACGAGGCCCTCTTCGTGGAGCCAACTTATTGGCCTCATCCCTGATGAGGCCGATATCAACTGTGCCCAGCAGGTCTTGAGCTGATCAACGTTCCATATAGGCAGACCGGCCGACCTGCATAGAGAAAATATCATGCACGGGAAAGGGTAAGTGGTTATAACTTTAAAAGCCCTCTCGTGCATGACCGCCTTTAGAAGCCACGCAAAATCCACCTCGAACCTGGCTATAATCGCCGCCATCAGTACTGCTCGATCCCATGTGATGATATTATCATCGGCTGTGGGGGAAAGGTAGTGGCGGACAATCAACCATAAAAACTTCGCCGTGAAAGTCAGGTTGACCTTCTTGATGGCCCCCATTGGCTCAGTCACCCAGTCGGCACCCTCTTCATCAACGAACAAGTGCAAGGCCATCAACCTCTTGGTGGTCTCTCTCAGCGATGGCTCACGCAGAAATTGGCCATCTTTGACAATCTGCCATCTGTAGTCAAATTCGGCAGTGAGAGGGGTCCGATTAGCATCAACATTCTCTCCATATAGAATCTAGTGGATAGAAGGCAGGGAGATATCAACCGGAATGCCACGTACTCAGACCTGCTCCAGTGGGGCCTATTTGGTGGGGGCAGCTCGCCTATCAATCTGCGATCAGAGAGTTGCTACATAGGATGCGTAGAACTCTCAGACCAGCTCTTCAATATAACGTCCCAACGGACGTGATGTCCACTCAAGTCGATGTCAGGTGAAGAGATTATGGATCTCAGGCATCGTCGAGAGACTCCCTGTAAGGACCCACCGCTCCAATGTAAGTGTCCGAGTCATAACTCCTTTGTAATTTAGGAACTTGGCATCGGAATAGACTTGAAACTGCCTGTCTACACACCACCGGTTGGGCTGGTCGGTGACCGGGGTGAGAGCACGAGCTGATGAACCGGGTGTGGATTTTGAACCGTCGTCCTCATCAAACGTGGCCGATGCTGCAGCGGTGGCTGGTGCGGGAACCTCAGCAGATCCGGAAGTGTCCTCCCACCTCGAAACTCCTAAGGAGCCAGAGCTCCTTCTTCATTAGTGGCTGACCCAGAAGGTGTGCCGATCAGTGTGCGCTCCTCATCTGACAGGGAGGCAGTGACTACGCCGGACGCCATCTTTTTGGGTGTGGCTCTGGAAGCACGTGCAGCACGGGATGGGGTGGAAGTGCCTGGGGGCACGTACTCGGGGTCACGCTCATTATCAAAGCCAATGAGCAGACGAGCAGACGGGGCGACAGACTTCGATCAACCGCGTGCATAAACTCGATCTTGTTTTGGTGCCATAGTAGATAGTACCTGTAAAGGATCAATATTAATACTAGAATGAGCAAACAAGAAGAGCAAAACCACACAAGATAAAAAAAGTTAAAATAAAATGACATTTCTATTGTAACAGTGAAACACAACGGACTAGGTGACGGTTCGTCATGAGTACGACATACCGTCATGGGGTCCGTCGTGTCTTACTTGGACTATGTTTATATGGAGAACCCTGAAGGAGAGTCTCTAACAAGTATGACGGTATGTGCAGGACGAACCGTCACAGGTAAGACAGTCCGTTGTAGTTGTCCGTCAGAGGACACTTGAAAAAAAATATGGAGACCCTTAGGAGAGGGGTCTCTGACCATCGAAACGGTCATGCAGGACGGACCATCATACGTATGACGGTCCGTCGAAGGTCCGCCAGAGGACACTTGGAAGAAATATGGAGACCCTTAGGAGAGGGGTCTCTGACCATCGAAACGGTCATGCAGGACGGACCATCACAAGTATGACGGTCCGTCGAAGGTCCGTCAGAGGACACTTGAAAGAAATATGGAGACCCTAGGAGAGAGGTCTCTGACCGTCATGACGGTCATGCAGGACGGATCGTCGAGGGTATGACGATCCGTCGTAAGTGTCCGTTGAAGGACACTTAGAAAAAAGTGAGAGACCCTTAGGAATAGGGTCTATGACAACCAAAACGGTTGTGCAGGACGGGCCGTCGGGGGAACAACGGTCCGTCGAATGTGGCTTTCAGTGGACACTTGGAGAAAAATTGGACAGTGGAGTGTTAGGGTGGTTGGAATAGACCCAGTGACTGTTCGTCGTGAATACGACGGTCTGTAATCGGGGTCTCGTTCTTTAACTTTGACAGAACTAGAGATGCCCCATTCATCCCCTATGACCCAAATCGAATTGGTAATGTTTTGACCTACATTTGTCTAACCAAATTACCTAGTAAAGTAATGTTAAGGCACTTATTTTTAAGGTTTTAACATGGCAATTTCGGGAATTTTTTTAACCTAGGTCAGACAACATTTGATAAAGAATAAACGAATCAAGAAGAACTAGACTACTACTAATTGATAAACAAAAATGCAATATAAATGAGTAGAAATTAGAGACACATACCTGAGAATTTGAGAAAAACAAGAGGGAAAAGGTACTTGGTGATCAAGAATACACCCACAGTAGCAGCTCCGACTAGTAGATGAGGACTTTTAGGACTTTAGAGAAATTAGGGAAAATGATCATTTGAAGAGGGAGATGATTTTGGAAGTTGAAAAGGGAGCAAAATAGGAGGAAGAGTGAAGGAATGGGGTGAAATGAAGTGTTGGGGGTTTTATATGTTGATTTTTTTTTAAAAAAAACCCAGCCGGATCGGGTTGGGTACGCCTCATCAATGACGCGACGAGTCCTCGATGACGGTCCGTCTCATTTATGACGATCCGTCGTTGGTTCCATCGCGTGTGCCCTAGTTTGAAAATAACAGAAAGACGTACCTGGCACGACAGATTCATGCGACGGTCCGTCACAGTTGACACGGTCCGTCGCTTTATCCATCAGTGACTGCTGCAGAGCAATTTTATGTAGAATTTCCTCGTGATGTGCCTACAAATTTAAAACCCATCAGTAGAAAATGCTACCATTACTAGAAATAAAAACTATAAGTATTTGGCTGCCTCCTAACAAGCGCCTGATTTAACGTCACGGCACGACTGAGGACACTTGATTACTCAGCCTTCATCAAGATGGTATGCCTGTATCACTTCATTCACCGATGCAGTATGCCCAAAATAGAGTTTTATTCGTTCTATATTCACCTTAAACCGCACTCCCTCTTTGATTTTTAACTCAACTGCTCAATGAGGGAATACTTGGGTGATCAAGTAAGGGCTAATCCATTTGGACTTGAGCTTGCTCGGAAGACAAGGCAACCTGGATCTGTCTAAAAGAACCAAATCCCCAACCATAAACTCTTGTTTTGCACTTTTTTCTTTATTCTCCTTCTTCATCTTTTCTTTATTGGATATGGCGGATACCGATTTGAGCTCACCACTCTGCCTCATGGTCCTACAAACGTTGAAGGTTGCTTCTTCATTGTTCAACCGAAATTTCATCAACTAAGGCTCCATCTGTAGCAAGGAATGGCCTCCCAAGATTAATAGGCACTTCAAAATCGACTTCACAATCAAGAATAACAAAATCTTTCGGAAATATGAATGACTCCACTTTTACTAGCACGTCATGGAGTATCCCTATAGGCCTTTTCACTGTTTGATCAGCCATCAGTAGCCGCATCGCAGTGGGTTTTGGGTCACCCAAACCCAACTTCTTGTAAATCGAGAGGGGCATGAGATTTATGCTTTCCCCCAGATCACATAATGCTTTCGAAAAATGTAATGACCTGACTGTACAAGGAATAGTGAACGCACCTGGATCTTTTTTCTTTTGTACGAGAGATCTTGTAGAAATAGCACTACAATGCTACAGTCTATCATAATCCTTGAAAGTGACCGATCTTTTCTTTGTAACCATATCTTTCATAAACTTGGCATAACCGGGCATTTGTTCAAGATCTTCTACCAAAGGGACATTGATAGAAAGCTTCTTCAGCATTGTTATAAAATGCCGATATTTACCATCCTCGATTTTTTTCACTAATATCTGAGGGAAGGGTGGTGGTGGTCTAGGCATGGGAATTACCTTCATAGGGATTTCTTCATCTTTTCCAGTGCTCTCTTCTGCTTCACCACTACCCTTTACCACCTTATCATCATCCTTTCTCACCTTTTCCTCATTAGACGGCATAGGTGGGTCAATTGTTTGCTTACCACCACGATTAGTGATTGCCATACAGTGTGCATGTTATGCCTCGTATTTTTTTTATACATAGTGCGCATCGTGATCTAGAAGACGTAAAGAAATATTAGGCAAGGATGTTATTTCCAAATGTGATATTAAGTATGAGTTGGCTAATGTAAGTGTCATTAACTTTAAGTGAGGGATTAATTAGTGGCTAATTTGGATTGATTTAATGCAATGGGCCCCACCACTCATAATTGGTGGCTGATTAGGATTAATTTAATCCAATGGGCCCCACCACTCAAGGCAAAAATTAAAAAGGGATCAGATTGTGGTTCTGGCCTTAGTGGACAGGTGTAGAGGGGGGCTGCCTCCACTTCATACTATTAAATGAGGTGGAGAAATTCACTCCATGCTAAATAAAGTGGTGAAATGCATTGCTGCATATCATCTTCTTCTTCACCACTTGTCTTAGGCAGCCATGGAAATGGAGAAACCAACCCTGCAACTCTTGGCCATCAGCTGCAAATAATTTGGTTAGTAATCTCCTTGTTTGGTGTGTTAATTCTTTAGAATACCCTTGTTAATTATCCATTAATTTTAAGAAGGGGGCCTGACCAGTAGCTTAGGAAGTTTGTTTTAGTTATTGAATGTGCTAAGTATGAATGAAAACCATAATCGGATTATTAGTGGTGTCGTGTTGGTGCTTGGGTTGTTTTGATTAAAGCAAACTGCAGGAAAATTCTGTTTTGGCATTATGTATATGTTGAATGTGATTATGAGTATATACTCCAAAGGATGAATACGATAAGGTAGATGTGTTGCGAATTATAAAACAAGTTATCGCTCGGTGTGTCGTTGCTTCGCTGCTATGGTTGCCGAGACGGAACTGTTTTGGGGAGGGGCTGTTTAATATGATTCTTTGGGTTATATGTGTTATTGGTATTGCTGTGGATAAATTGGATTGTTGTCGGATTGGGACGAAGTAAGGAAAATAGGGGAGGTGCTGTCGAATTTTCATTAGATTATTAGCTAGCTTACAAGAAAGTAAAGCACGATGTTTATCTAATTGCGGCACGATTGTTGCTTGTTATAGATTAATAGCTTGAGCAGTAAATATTGGACGTGCGGCTCGATTATACGGTATGTAACGTTGTCCCTTCTTTCTTTGCTTGGCATGACTTTTAAAAATAAGCGAATAACGGACAGATTTGATACTTATCTCTAGAGCGTCTAGGTGACGTATATTCTTGCTTCCACAATTATTCCTCTATATATCGGCTATGTCTAAGGCTATGATGATCTCTAATATATATGGTAATGCTTCTTAGAGTCATTGAGATTTTACGTTTCCATATCGTATTAAAGGTTCATAATCTTGATAAAACATTAATCTTTTGTAATACTCCTTGCTGGTTCACGTTGATTATTCTATTGAGTTATAAGAAATGATTTTAATTGCATATGGTTGCTCATAATATTCTGCTCGTGCATAGAGTCATTTATCATTTCACCGAGTCCCGGGCTGGGTAATGTTCGTGCGGAGTTTCTTGCATATGTCACCGGGTCGGGTATGTATATTATATATATGATTGGTGATGAGAATGGTTATGATGATGATGATGACGGAGATGACGTGATTATTATTTTGCCGAGCCCCTTACTAGGGAAGCTGGGCACCTTAAATGTTAAATATATGCATGATTTTCACTTAAAAGGGTATATGTGTAGCGATATTTTGTTTCGACTTGCCATATTGGGTATCCTGTCATCTTTACCTTATGCTTTACATACTCAGTACATTGTCCGTACTGACCCCCTTTTCCTCGGGGGGCTGCATTTCATGCCCGCAGGTGTAGACGCACAGTTCGGTGATCCTCCCGCCTAGGATATCTACTCTGCTGATTGGGAGAGCTCCACTGTTCCGGAGCCCAGTCGTTTTGGTACATAACTTTTGTGTAGTCTTTTGCTCGTGTATGGGTATGGCGGGGCCCTGTCCCGTCGAGTTTCACTAATGTACTCTTAGAGGTCTGTGGACATTATGTGGGTTGTATATATATGTTTTGGATAATGGTCTGGACATGGTTTGTTTGGGATGTCCGCTTGTACAGGGGCAGCCTTGTCGGCTGCGTATATCATTGTGTATTGTGTAGTGGCAGCCTTGTCGGCTCGCGTATGCTGTTATGGTTGAATGGTTATGACTCCTTATGAGACAGGTCCTCTTATATATATATGACGTTGGGGTTGGCTTGATTTGATTAAATTCCATATTGTCTTAGTTTCAGTTGGTTATACTTAGCAGGTTTGTATGTGGGTGTCCAAAACGGGCACTAGTCACGGCCATCGGGTTGGGTCGTGACAGTGCATCATTTTTCGGATTTTTGACAGTGTTGCTAGGAAGAGTGCCCTCTTGCCGTGTGTTTACAGTCGCAGATAATTGGGCCATTAGCAACTCGATCTGCTTAATCGATATTGCATGTGTATCGAATTTTTGCCCAATACCTGCTAAATCACACCTTAACTCTTTAATGTGCTCATTACTAGCATCAAACCTCCTCATCATTTTGTGCAACATATCCTCAACCCGCGCCATACTATCTCCACCATCCCTAGGAGTAACTTCACGATTTTGAGGAGGGACATATGGCCCATTCCTATCATTTCTGTTATCGTAGTTACCCCTGTTGAAGTTGTTGTCGCGGTTGTAGTTTCCATCTCGGACATAATGACCCTCTCGGTTATAGTTACAATAGATCCGACTTTGGTTCCCTTGACCTTGCCGCAAATTATCCTGATTTGAGCCTTGGGCGGGCGCTCGGTCGAAAACCACATGTCTGCTCATATACTTCATAGGAGTCCTCTACATAATAGCATTCATCATTAGGAGGTGGTGGTTTAGGCAAGTTGTTAACTGCATTTATCTTTTCTGCACCCCTAGTGATACTTTTTATTACCAACCGAAGCTCAGTTCTCATCTGAGCCATTTTTTCACGAATCTCATCTGTGGCTGGGTGGTGAGTTGACTATACAGCAAAGGTATTTCTCCCGGTATCTGACTTCCTAGTACTCCAAGCTTTGTTATTCCGGGAGATTTTCTCTAATTTTTCAGCAATCTCAGCATAAGTACACTCCCCATAAGAACCACCTGCTATAGTGTCCAACACCGCTTTGTTATTATCATCTTGTCCTCGATAGAAGTATTCCTGCAGTGACTCATCATCTATACGGTGATTTGGGACACTTCTCAAGAACTTGGTGAATCTTTCCCAAGAACTACGAACGGACTCTCCTGGTAGTGCCACAAAGTTGTTCACTCAGTCTTTGTGGTTTAGTTTCTTGGAGACTGGATAGTAGCGTGCTAAGAAAACATCCCTTAGTTGGTTCCAAGTGAAAATTGAGTTGTAAGGGAGCTCAGTGAACCATATAGCAGCCTCTCCTGTCAGTGAGAGAGGAAACACTCTTAGCCCTATTACATCCAAGTCCAAGTCAAGCCTCCCTACACAGCTTTTACACACTACCCATACATTAGCTATATGGGCATGTGGATACTCAAAAGGTAGCCCTGAACACAAACCTAATGTAGTGAGTATTTGAATCAAGTTACTAGTTACTACAGAGGTGTGGCCTGGTGGTAGAGGAGGCAAGACAAGTGGCCCATCAGAGTCTGCTATGTTGTCATAGCGTCTGTAGTATGCTTGGGTCCATGGAGCGGGATTTTATCCCCTCTGTTGGTGTTCACCTGGAGCATCGGGTAACAACTGACCATGAACATCAACCAGAGCTGGGATATTCTGAGTTGGATCATCATCATTGATTCCCAAGTTTCGATTCATGTTGCGTAGTGTACGCTCTAAATCGTGATCGTAGGGAAACAGGGGTTCTCTTCCTTTCAGTGTATTTGGCATACAAGGAAGATGGTTCTGCAAGAATCAAATACAATAAAACAAAGTAAAATCAAGAAAATATAAACTAAACTATAGTAATAAGTTTAAGTTAATTTAAAAGCTACTTTCCCCGGCAACGGCGCCAAAATTTGATACGCTCAAACTTACTTCTCAAATAAGAAGTAAAGCGGTCATGTCAAGTAAATAACCCAACTAGTGAGGTTGGGATCATTCCCATGAGGAAAATAGTTTAGAATTAACTTCAATCTATTACTACTAGTGTTTAGTCAATTACTTCCTTGGAAAGCAAAAATGATAAAAGGGGGGTTTCTATTCCTAAATAAATGGAAATAACTAGCGAAATAAAAGGAGACAACTAACAGCTTCGAATGTTGGAGTTTAATCAATTAATCAAAGTAACTAGGGTTTATGTGTTCCCCATAGGTTCATAACTTGATAAGTCTATCTATAAAAATTCTTTCCTAGTATTTTGCATGCAAAGTGTTAAGTTATGTATTTCTAAATCCTTGGTCCGTCATCTAGATAGTGTCACTCCGCACCTTGGTCCGGCTATGTGTTGCTATCCTAACCCTTATCTTTACCTCAATATTAAGCATCATATTCAATATTTGACTAAGTTATTAGCTCGTACTAATCAATACTAGCCTATTAGATAGTATACACTAAATCTATGTTGATAATTCTTTTCCTATTATCTACCTCCTTGGTCCGGCAAGTAGCATTAAGGCGAGTTCTAACGTTGGCCATCCGTTAAAAAGACTTCTATGCGAAAGAATTATCAATACATGCAAGAAACTATTCTAGAATTATTATTTTAGGTAGGTTTTACCTCATTATTTTCCTATGGTTCCCACAACCCTAGTTATGGAGTTTAGCTACCCATAGTCATAATCACAATATTCAAATATATGATATAAGAATTCATGTACCTATTACAATGAGAAAGAGTAAAATCCAAAAGTTCACTGGATTAATCAGCAAAAGTCACCAACAATCAATGATAAAAGTCTCAAGATAATCAATAATCTCTCAAAGAGTCTACAAAATAATCAAGTCTCACAATATTCAAAAGTCTAACAATTGTCCAGAGTCTAACCTAATAATACCGAGTCTAACCTGATAATACAAAGTCTAACCTCAAAACGAGGTTTTTCAAACTATTTATAGAAAATAAAAACCTATTCAACAAGGACTCTATTTGCTGGAAATCTGTCAAAACGCGGCTGGGTCGACAGATATCGCGACGGATCGTCGTGGTCACGACGGGCCGTTATGGATTCCATCGTCCCATACTTAAGAAATTTTCTTCTACTGCTCTCTTCATTACCTTCAACGGCAGGTATGACGGATCGTTACAAGCACAACGGTCCGTCGAGGGTCTTCGTTCCAAAACACTTGAACTCTTGGAATATGGGTACTGGGCTACTTCTCTTATCTTCATGACGAACCTACAGGACGGACCGTCATGGCTACGACGGTCCATCACGCTTTCTATAACCCCACACTTGGTCAGACTTCCCCATCTTCGTTCTGCAGCTACAGTACGCTTCCACCTACGGACCTTCACAAGCATGACGGACCATCACATGCTCCGTAGGTGGTCTATTCTGCATTTCTTCGCTCAAAAACCTCCACATTTATCTATGGACAGATTTCCTGCAAATAAGGAGAAACTTATATAAAAATTAGCACAAAAAGTCTTTTGGACACACTAAACTTGAGGAAAAAGTATTAATAATACCGTGAAACCACAGTATATCAACACCCTCAACTTAAATTCGTTGTTTTTCCTAAAGCGACACACTATGACTCAATACACAATCTTTGTACAATAGTATCCATGTTTTATCCTTTGCAACATTTGGCTATCAATCCCGATTAATCTCATCATATTTATGCATTCTATCACTATTAGGCTTGAATTATGTGGAATCAGACCATGACACAGACTCACCATGCACTAACACCTATCCTCTTCAATTTCTCATCGAGGTGCTAATATTTCCGGTAATGCAACTAGTGTCCTCACTTCAAATCAAAATCCTCATTTTTCACACTGATTTAAATTTGAGTATAAGGATTACTTTTCAACACTCACTCTCACAACAAATTCACACTTATTCATACCTATTGCCATAAGCTTGCCCTTATTTTCACAACCTTAAGTTCGCTAAACAACCCTTAGGATCACGATAGGACATTCTTAGCCTGTAACATAGGCTCAGGGTCATGTAGGCTATATTTAGGTATACTTTAGTGACTTTTTCCCTCCTTGACATATCGGCTAAATATACAATTTTCTATCATTTTATCTCGCCCAGTTTCTCATATTCTTTCACCTTGCTATTTTCTCTTCTTTCTTCATTTGTGTAAGTAACTATTTTCTTTTCTTGCTTGTATTTCTTGTATATTTTTATTTTTCTTTACTTTTCTTTCAACTAATTCGTGAGTCACTTTACTTTTGTTCTTTCTCTCTCTTTATTCTTTCAACCCCACTTTCCAGAGCATTCCTCATAATAGCCACCCTCAACTCATGGCTTTGCCCTGAGTCAAAGTACACAATACCCAAAGTTGGGTCAGGGCCATCAAAAGGTTGTTTACTGCATTACCCACCCTCAACTTATGCTTTTGGCATAAGCTGAGGTGCACATGTACAAGGAGGGACCACGACCAACACATTATACCTAGAAAAGATCAGTTGGGGTGAGAAAGAAAGGTATAATTTAAGCTCAAATCATTAGGATCAAAAAAGGATAAATTTCATTTGGTTTTCTTTAAATTAGGCTAAAAATGGGCTATATTGAATAATGGCCTATGATCCTTTCCTAATTGTCTATTACTGCTTACTTTTAGCAGGACTAACCAGGCAAGTTCTAGCTCACTACAAATAGTGGACTATTCAAATATTCCTCACACTCACTTGACATCTCATCACTCTACCAGATTATCAGACACCTAGTTCGAATTTTAGACTTAGGGTCATGCAGTGGTGTACATCTATGTCATGCTTAGAGTCACACATTTATCAATTACTATGCCTAGTAATGCATCATTTCCATTTTATTAGGATATCATTTTAGCCATCATGCTCCAGAATTAAAGGATGTACACAAGATATAGACATGCCGGTTCAACGGAAAAAGTAATCAGTCTTTCGGGGGGATAGAACACAGGCAAGAAAACCCCAAAAGAGGATAGTGAATTCGGCTACTCAGACTTCACCCTAGCACTCACTTTCTATTTACCCCACCCCCACAAAAAGACATGCAATTGTCCCCAATGCATAAAAATATTTAAATACTAGAGTGGTAGGTGAAGAAAACCTGGTGCACAAAGCGCCGACGATCAGCAAGCTGGTGGGTCCGGTTCCTCGGAACCTGCTATCTCTATAATCTGGATACCCTCAGTGATGTCCTCAGCCTCAACAACACTATCAGCAGTGCCTCCCGTGATCTCCACGATTATCTTACATAAAAATTAGCACAAAAAGGCTTTTGGACACACTAAACTTAAGATAAAGTATTAATAATACCGTGAAACCAAGGTATATCAGTTAAGCTTAGAACCGAGAGGATATGAAGAAAAAGTGGTTACAATTTGTGAGTTGAGATGTGGTATTTTAATGTACCTCTGGAGATGAGTACTCCTCGTTAGTAGAGAATGAGCTACTTAATAGCAATCTACTTATCATTTAATTATGCGCCCGCATAGGTGTAGCTAATGTGCAAGCCATGTAAAGGTAAAAGACCTCACCCTAGGCAAATAAGGGGACCCTTATCTGATAAGGGAAGTATCAGGATTCCATATTTAGCTCTCATGTTCTATGTCAGTTAAGAAAACCCCCACAAAAACATTGAATGAACTAAGTATTCTAAAAGTATGTGCTACTTAGGGTAGGCAATTGTATTAGATGCTATCTATCCATTGCACAAAGTAGTACCTTCCAAAAAGGAAGACTTGGTGCCAAACCTTATAAAAGAGTGTACTACATAGATAGGTGGTGGTATAGGACGCTATCTATCAAATGCACTAAGGAGGCATTCTTAAAGGGAAGTCTTTGGTGGTTTATTGAGTGTTCTTCTAATGTCTTGTGTTTTGAGTGGTGACTTGTTCTCCTGAGTGGAGTAAGCTTTTGGAGGGTAGTCTTAAGAATCTCCTTCGTGTGCATTGAAGGAGGTGTTAAGACATTTCCTTCATACCTTACCTTGCAGAGTCTTAGGATAACCTCAGTAGGGAAACTCCTTGGGAAATGAGCTCAGTTCCTCATTGGCAATTTGAAATTCATTATCTTTGGAGTCTCTTTAGTTCACTGTAATGTTTTGTATAGTTTAATGTATTTTGTATAGTCATTGTAATGTGCTCAAATCCAAGAGAACTCATTAGGAGCACTAAGTGGAAGTAGTAGTACGGGATTCTACTCTCACATTTCACTTAGTATGACCTATAAGTAATATTGGAGAAAGGTACTTACATGAAGTCCGTATGAAGTAATATTTGGCATATGTTTAGTTATGAGTGTGAATTTGATTCCCATATGAGGTAACCCTATGGTTGGTAGTCTAAAGGACACCTTTTTTGTGATTTGAAGGGAGTGTATGGGAGGTCCCTTCTTGTATTACCTTAGGGAGTCTTAGGATAACTTGGGTTAGGTTAACTTCAAAGGAAAAGGGTTCACATGATTTGCACTATGACATTCACTATAATGTATTCATTGTAATAGTCCTGATGTTACTTCAATGTGTTCTATAAGTTTTAAAATTATGATATCTTTCTACTATGTGTCAAATGATGTTTCTTATGTTATTATGTTTATATGTTCATGATGAAATGTTATTTTACTAAAAATGTCCCTTTTTGAATGTTTTTGCATATGCCATACTTAGTACATTATTTTGTACTAACCCCATACTTTTCGATACTATCTAACTATAGGTTTGAAGCATGGTTGAAGACTAGAAGGAAAAGCGTGGGAAAGTGTCTCTCAAGACAAAGTATGTCCTCATATATTCAAGGGCATAGTCCTTTTCTTTCTTTCTTATTGAAAGACTTATTATGTATTTATTTTTAATGTAAAGGACCGAGTCCCTAATATATTATGTCGTGTGTTTATGTTGGCTTGTGATGATGAGATTCTCTAAATATTTATGAAAGACTAGCTTTTATTAATTATCTTAAAAATTTTGAATTCCGCACTACTTTTTAGGTCTTTTGTAATGAACGATAGCTATAGGGATGGTACAAGACACCAAAAGGTCAAGTACATGTTGCCATGAACCGAGGGTTCTCCCTAACTTTTAGGGGGTACTTTCGGGTCGTGACAGACTTGGTATCAAAGCATTAGGTTATGGGAAATAGTTTAGGTATTAAAGGTTTTACAAGCCACGTCTAGTAGTATCTTGATCATTGATGTGAGTTACGACACATCCTTGGACAAGATGATATAGAATAATAGAGTTTCACTTTCTCGATTACTCTTGAATAGTGCCATAAAACTTAAATCCATATGGTCTCTCTCTCTCTTATGTTCCCTTGATATGTGGTCTTCTAGGGGTGATTGCTTGGAAAGGAACATGTTTCTAAGTTTGATTTAGAGAAAAAGGTATATTTTATTGTTATGATGGTTTTTTGGCTAGAAGAGTAGATATGAAGGTAAGATTTGAAAATTGTGATATGATGCCATTTATGGCTAGCCGTGATTTATAAGATGGGGAGTGTTGTGATGACAAACTTTATGGTGGTGTAGTTCTAAGCATGTTAAGAATTATAATGATTGAATAAATTGCCTTTGAGAGGAAATGAGTTATCTTATGATTATATTCAATGATGGTAGAAATGCTTTAAGGTGTAAATTTGAGGAATGTTGAAAGAATGTGGAGATTTTATAAGAGTAGAGGACAACCCGCTTGTGTGGTTAATGTTTGAATAGTTGTTCTTGTGATTTGGTTGAGGTTCTTGTGTAGGTTTACACTATGGAGGAAATTTGGTATGAATACCTAGTAAGGGAGTTTTGTTTCATGAAATTGAGTTAAGTGACGCCTAAGAGTTGAATGAGGTGGCGTTAAAGGGATTTCTTTTAGGCTTAAATCCTTAGAGGAGAGTGTTATGCTTGACTAGTGAATTGGATTTTAGTCTTGATGTGAATTAGTTGAGGGTTGTGTGAGTCCTTTCTATGTGAGAGGCATAATGGTGCTTTTAAGTATGAGACGTTGAAGATGGATTTACCCTAAGTGGGGGAGAATGAGTTGAGTAGAATTGCATGTAATGTACTTAGTCCAAAAGATATCCTCAAGGGTCACTAAGTGGGAGTGGTAGTATGGTATGCTACTCTCACATTGAACTTAGTGGAACTTATCAATTCTCTTTGGAGTAAGTTAGTATAGTCTTGTCTCTTATACTGTCATGACATCTTATTAAAGTTGCTTGAAAGGTGCATTATTGAAATTTTAAGCATGGGACAAAGTGAATTTTTGAATTCATTGCAAGTAAGTCCAAATTATAAGGAAATTGCATTTTTCATGAATTATGGTTTCAATGTGTTATTAGATGAGTTTATATAGTACAATACTTCATATGATCAGGCCTTTTCTTATGAAATTCTCAAATAATAGAATTTTAAAATTTTAAGCATGCTTAACAGTGTTACAGTGATGTTCACTATAGATTTTTGAATTTTGAGAAAATTTTTCTTGACTTTGTTTGAAGTTTTAATGTGTGAAAAAGTGTTACATATGAAAATGTTTAATGTTTGAGAAGGTAGTCCCTTCATAAAAGAAGGATAAGAGAAGATTTTGAAGTATGAAAGTTTTGCTAAAGTGATAGGTCAGCAAAGTGTTTGAAAGTGTGAAATTGTACTCCTTGATAGATGATGCTTTGGTATTGAGTGTTTTGATCATGATTGTAATGAGTTATGTGATGCTAAGTTATTCCTTGTTGTTTTTGAATTTTTAGTGTTCATTCGTAAACGAATGTTGTTCTAAGTGGGGGGGGGGATGTAACGCCCTAAAACGAACAAAGGTGAACTAGAGACTTGTGAGTGTTTCTTGAGTTAATTTGAAGTTAAAATGAATTAAATTGGTGATATTAGAAAGTGATTTATGTTGAATTATGTTTGGAAGTCAAACATCCGAGAACGTCCATGACGTTCAGAAGGTGTGCCTTAGATAGATCTTGTGTCTCTTGATGTGTTTGAATGAGTTTTACGTGTTCGTTTTGCTCGAAATTAATGTGGAATGTTCCTATGACCTTGACGACTATGTTTAAGGGTTTAACATTTGGGTACGACTTCATCTAGGACCCACGAGGGGCCCTAGAAGAAGACCCCACCTCTTGGCAACAATATTCCATAACAGTGACCAAACTAGGACCCAAGGGACAGTCCGTTGGTCAATTAATGGTCCGTCTATTGACAAAAGGTTCGTTGGTTGGTCTGTTGATGGAGACTGGCCCAAAAGTTGTGCCTTTCATGTGATGTCTTGGGGCATTTGGTAAATTTACCTCAAGTCTTTAGGACCCTTGGATGTTAATATTAGGGTTTATTATGTATATTAAAGTGTTTCAAACCCTAAGACCTAATTTTAAACTTCATTTCCTAAAACCCAAAACCCCTCTCCCTTAGAAGTGTCTCTCAAGTCACTACGGAAGCTAGAAGTCAAGAAGGAACAAGAAGGGTTGTTGGTGGTCATATATCCTTCAAACATTTTTGTTGTTTATTCAATGTGAGGTATGGTATCCACCTTGAGCTTTCTTCCATTCAAGGAGTCATTTCTAAAAGATTTCAGAAAGCCTTTTCAACCCTAGTTTCTTTTTTCTTCTACTCTATATGTTGGTCATGCATGAAAACGTTTTAAATGGCTTAATAATGATGTTTCTAATGTTAGTTTATGATTTTAAGGTTAAAACTTCAATGAAATAAGGTTAAAGCTTTTCATCTAATGTTGGATTAAGAAATGGGTTAAATGAGCTTAGTTTTGTAATCTTTGAACTTTTGTTTCCTTATGTTGTTATTGATGTTTAGGTACTGCCCTAAGGGATAATTTATGCTTAATTATTGAGTAAACTAATATAGGTGATAATAGCTTGGATTAAAGGGTAAGTTTGTTATGTTGATTAAGATTTAGTTATAAAATGCTCTTGAGTGGTATGGTCCACCTTCTTAGTGGTGGTGTTTACGTGATGAATTTGGTTATGTTTAGTATATTTTGTGAGTGTGCCTTTGAAGGCCTATTATGTGAAATTAAGCGATATTGAATATAGGTTTTGTATTGTGTTTTGTGAAGTTTAAATTGCATGTTTAGCTTCGATTATGCCTAAATGAAGTATATGGTTAGGTGAAGCATGCAAAGTGTGTGATTTGATGAATGAAGGTCTAAAGCATATATAGAAGCTAATGTGAATATAATGATGTTTATGTGCAAGGTGTACTCACATGTACACACACACACACACACTTAAATGACTGTATGAAGCTAATTTTAAAAAAAAATGAGTTTTGGGGTGAACACTCTTCATGAGTTGAGATGAAGTGCTTAGTAGCAACACACTACCTCCCAAGGTGTAGCTAAAGTAAGACCTCACCCTAAGCATGTAAGGTGACTCTTCTACGATAAGGGAAGTATCGAGATTCCATGTTTATCTCTCATGGTCTATGTCGGTTAAGATAACCCCTAGAAAAAAATTGAATGAACTAAGTCTTCTAAAAGAACGTGCTACTCAGGGTAGGTGGTGGTATAGGATGCTATCTATCCATTGCACTAAGTACGACCTTCCAAAAAAGGAAGACTTGGTGTCAAACTTTCTAAAAGAGTGTACTACTAAGGGTAGGTGGTGGTATGGGATTCCATCTATCCATTTCAGTAAGTAGGCATTCCAAAAGGGATGTATTTGGTGGTTTTTTTGAGTGTTTTTCTAATGTCTTGTGTTTTGAGTGGTGACTTGTTCTCCATGTGGAGTAAGCTTTTGCTGAGTAGTCTTAAGGATCTCCTTGGTGTCCATTAGAGGAAGTGTTTAAACGTTTCCTTCATGTCTTAAATTAAAGAGTCTTAGTATAACTTTAGTGGGGAAAATACTGTGGAAATAAGCTCACTTCATCATTGGCAATACCTTAAAAGTTCATTATCTACTGTCTCTCTTTAATTCATTATTATTTTTTGTATATTTGACTGTATTTGGTTAAGTCTTCGTAAAGTGCTCAAATCCAAGGGAATCCATAAGGAGCTCTAATTGGGAGTAGTAGTATGGGATGCTACTCTCCCATTGCACTTAGTGTGACCTATAAGTACTATTGGAGAAGGGTACTGACATGAACGAATTTTTGGCATATGTTTAGTTAAGAGTGTGAATTTGATTCTCATATGAGGTAAGCCTATGGTTGATGGTCTTAAGGATCCCTTTTGTGTGACTTAGAGGGGGTGTATGGCCGGTCCCTTCTTGTCTTACCTTAGGGAATCTTAGGATGACATTTGTTAGGTAAACTTCAATGGAAAAGGGTTTACATGATTTGCAATATGCCATTCAGTGTAATGTATTCACTTTAATAGTCTTGATGTTAGTGTAATGTGTTCTATAAATTCTAAAATTATCAGATCCTTCTATTAAGTGTTCAATGATATTTCCTATGTTATTTTTTTTCTAAATTCATGAATGTTTCTATTATTTGGCATGAAATGTTATTTTACTAAAATGTCCCTTTTTGCATGTTTTTGCATATGCCATAATTAGTTCATTGTTTTGTACTAACCCCATACTTTTTCTATACTATCTAATTATAGGTTGGAAGAAAGGTTAAAAGCTAGAAGGAAAATCTTGGGAATGTTTCTCTCATGACAAAGTATGTCCTCATATATTCTAGAGCATAGTCTTTTTCTTACTTTATTATTTGAAGACTTTTAATGTATTTCTTTTTAATGTAAAGGGCCCTATCCATGAGATATTATGTCATGTTTATAAGTTGGCTTGTGACGATGAGATTCTCTAAATATTTACAAAAGACTAGTTTTTATTAAATGTCTAGAAAATTTTTATTTCCTCACTACTTTTCATGTCTTATGTAATGAAAGATAGTTAATGGGCTTGTATAAGACACCAAAGGGTAAGGTACGCCTTTCCACGAATCGAGTGTTCTGCCTAACTTCTAGAAGGTACTATTAGGTCATGACACCTAGTGCCCATAGGGTGAAATATTAGAAACGAGGTGGTTCTCAAAATGAAAAGCCTTTGTGTGTCACTTGTTGAAAAAGGCACGATGGGGAGTCTCTAATTGGGTACCGCGAGTTGCTTTGGTTTGGTAAGGATGTTCAAAATGTGATAAATTGTCCTACCACTGCGGATAAAGGAAGATATACTAAGCCAGTTGCTCCTAATGTTCCAAAGGATGATGCTCCAAATAAGAGGCGTTTTTATGGACAACGGACTAGAGAAAAGCTGGATGAGGATGATGATGATTGTAAGTCCTTGTATCTATTTAGTGTTATGAGTTCCTTCTAAGTGGGGGAGTATGGTGAGTAGTGGACTTTTGATTGATTCTCTCATTTCTTCTATTCAACTCAATCTTGAGAGTAGAAAGTCATAGAAGAATGTTGCATGTGCATTATGTTTAGGGGTCTTGTTAAAATTGAATTTCATTGATTCCTTGCATTGTGTATTTTATGCAGTTATGATTATTTTGTAAGATGTGTTTATGTTATTTTATCTTTCATATTAGCATTTTTCCATCACGAATTGCCTAAATGAAGAATTTTTGAATTTTTGAAGCATGTTCATTGTAATGCACTGGCATCTCACTGTGAAAATTTTCATAAATTGACTAATTCATGCTTTGGTCGAAAGTTGTTGTAAGGTTGTTAGAAATGATGTATATGAGCATTATAATTAATATAAAATGAGTTTTTTCTATTTGGAATGAAGGATGTGAGTTATATAGCATAATAAGTTATAGAATTTATTCTAGTTTCTTGTCATGTTAAATGTCTCTAGATTAAGTAAAATTGATGTTTTCCTAGATGTTTGTGTTTTATAAGATGTTATATGATGTGTTCATGAGTTTTTAACTGAATCTCTATTCCTGGAAGTGTTCGGAGAGTGGAAAATGTTATTCGAGGACGAATGTTATCCAAGTGGCACAGATTGTAATACCTTGAAAATGAATTAAGTGAAGATATAGCCTTACATGGTTTTAATGATGGTTAAGGTCCTAAAATGGTCTATAATGTTTTACTGAGACAGTGTCTAAAGATTGAGGTGCATTAAAAGTCAAACGTAAAAGCACGACCAAGGCGTTGGATGACTAAGTCACCTATATGCCTCGTATGTGGTTATATTTTTATATGTGTGTTTTATGAGTTAATAGGTTCTTATTTGAGTTATTCTAGTTTTTATAGTCATATAGTAATATTTCTTGAAGTTTGGAGGTTAAACGTCCAAGAACATAAATGCCGTTTGAAAGGTTTGTCTTGAAACGACCTTGTGTGTCTTTGCATGTTTCATTGAGTTTTACGTGTTCGTTCTTGATAAAATTAATGTGAGAGGTCCTAAAATCGTATACAAACCTATTCGGGTTGGAAACCTCCGGGAAAAATTCCCCAAGGACCAACCAAGGGTCCTTGAGGAAGGACCCTTTCCTTGAAGCCAAGACTGCCAAGAAAGCCCTAAATGACGGAGGCAGTAGATGGCTCATGGGCTAGTTAACGCCCCATCGATGTGTGTCGCGGATCAGTACATAGACTTGGGAGAATTATAGACAAGTACCAGCCACAGTTCCAAACCACGGACCAACAGAATGGTCCGTTTGTTGGGAGACGGTCTGTTGGTGGCAATCCGTCTGCGAGGCTGTGTCTCCTGTGCGCAGTTCACTGTAATGTCTAGGGTAAATTGGTAAATTCAACCCATTTCCAAATAAGACTTTGGGAGGCTACTAAAGGGTCTTTTTGGTATTTTGAACATGTTTATAAACCTTTAACACATAGAAGAATTCATTCTTCCAAAATCAAAACCCAAATTCCCTTAGAAATTCTCTAGAACTCCATAGGAGCCAAAACTCAAGGAAGGTCTTGGATCAGAGATTTGAGTGGTGATTATTCATGAAATTGGTGGATTATCATCAGAGAAGTATAGTTTTTGATCCTTGACACTCTATTCATCAAGGAGACCAACATTGAATGAGTTTTCTAAAGTTTTCGTAGATGAATTTTCCAATTTTATGATCTATCAAAGGGTTCTTATATTAAAGGTTTTAAAGCACTGTTTGTTTGTTGAATTTTTTTAATAATATGATTTTAACTCGACTAACCTATGAACTCATGTAATGATGAACCCTAGTTTTTGACTACTTTAAGGGTTAAGTGATATTGACTAGATGCTTATGAATTCAACTGTAGCTTTCTATGGGCTATTGAATAATTTAAGAATTGTATTCAATTGATGTATAGGTTGTATTAGATTTCCAAATCTATATTGAATTTACCTGCATTCATTGAGTATTATAGTTTTGTATTGAATTGATGTTCGTGGCTATTGACAAGGGCCTTATGGCATGGAATTGGATAATTTAGATATGCATTGAAGTGGTGAGAATATATTGGTTGTACGCTGACCTAAATCACTTTATTTTATGTTAATTAGACTTCAATTATGTTTTTATTGTTATGGTACACTTATGGTGGTGGTTTTATGTGCTTTACTTGCAATTGATGTGACCTTGTTGACGTTATTCTATTTATTGTAAATGATCATGGCTTTTCGACAAACTACTTGAAGTACTATGATGATTTGTGCAGTTGATTGATGTGAATTATGATCATATCTACAGACATGTGAAGTAATGTGAAAGTATATGTTCTTTCTACGTATATTAGGAGATCATGTTAGACTATGAGTATGTTTTTATGAGTGTAGTCTTAGAGTTGATGCAAGATTGTTATTAATTGACTATATGAGTCTATGATGGTTATTTTGATGATGTGGTAGTAATTTTTATGATTTCATAAAGATGACAAGGGTCATTCTTAAGTGCTTCAAGGAATGATATGCTATATGTTATAATGTGAAGAATGTTGTGTCTTTTTTGATAGACTTTTGTCCCTTACTTGATACATGTATGAATGATATGTGAAAATGATATGTCTTGACTAGGTAAGCTTAGTGCACCCCTTTCATATATGAATGAATGATATGTGAGACCTAAAATGATGTTACAAAGGTCATGTACGTGGAACCATAAACCTAGTTGAAAGGCTATGAACCTTGAAGTCTAAAGCATAATGGTATCCTTATTGTAATGAATGATGGGCTTAGGTGTTAGTTTGTTGGAACAAAATCATATCATCGTTAGAAAATTCATAATGAGCTATCTTTGTCACCATTGTATTGTAGTCCTAGTGGACCTCTTTGGTAGGATGAATGTGATTGAGTTTTGAACTAGATATGAAACCCCTTTGTATGAACCTTTAATGTAAATGACTCTACGACAACAAAGGCTAGCACCGAGTGAGTATGTACGAGAAGTAGCTTTACTTCTTAATGAGACTAGAGTACAATGTGTATCACTACTTGAGAATGAGACTAGAGTGCATAAAAGCCCGTCAATTCCTTAACCATGTGGCTACATGGGATGTGTCTTAGTTCTACCCTTGGCAAGTAGAACACCGTCATTATAGTAGGTTAGAACTCTGGATTCCGTATTTAGCTATCATGGTTTATGTCGGTTATTGCCTATTCACATCATAAGGGATACCTAATACGACTAGAGAAGTTCTATAAAGTGTAGGTGGTGGTATGGGACGCTATGTAGACATTGCACAATAGGCTATGAAGGCGTTAGTTAGAGTCCCTAGTGTCACGACCCAACCCAATGGGTCGTGACTAGTGCCCGTTTTGGACACCCACATACAAACCTGCTAAGTATAACCAACTGAAACTAAGACAGTATGGATTTTAATCAAATCAAGCCAACCCCAACGTCATATATATATAAGAGGACCTGTCTCATAAGGAGTCATAACCATTCAACCATAACAGCATACACGAGCCGACAAGGCTGCCACTACACAATACACAATGATGTACGCAGCCGACAAGGCTGCCCCTGTACAAGCGGACATCCCAAACAAACCATGTCCAGACCATTATCCAAAATATATATATACAACCCACATAATGTCCACAGAACTCTGAGAGTACATTAGTGAAACTCGACGGGACAGGGCCCCTCCATACCCATAGATGAGCAAAAGACTACACAAAAGTTATGTACCAAAACGACTGGGCTCCGGAACAGTGGAGCTTTCCCAATCAGCAGAGTAGATATCCTAGGCGGGAGGATCACAGAACTGATGATAACCTGACTGCAAGTCTATCTTTGAAAAACACTTTTCACCCTACAACTGGTCAAATAGATCGTCAATCCTTGGGAGGGGATACCTGTTCTTTATTGTTACTTTGTTCAACTGCCTATAATCAATGCCAATCCACAGCAACCCATCCTTCTTCCTCACAAACAGTACCGGTGCTCCCCAAGGTGACGTACTAGGCCTTATGAAGCCCTTTTCTAGCAAATCCCTTAATTGCTCTTTCAATTCTTTCAACTCAGCGGGTGCCATTCTATAAGGAGGTATAGATATAGGCTGGGTATCTTGCAGTACATCTATAGTAAACTCTATCTCCCGTTCTTGAGGAAGGCCTGGAAGTTCCTCAGGGAATACATCGGGAAATTCATTAACTACAGGGACTGATTGAAGAGTCGGTGCCTCTGCCTTTATGTCATGCACCTGAATCAGACGGTAAATATAGCCTTTTCTAACCATCTTCCCGGCCTTGAGGTATGAAATGAACTTACCTTTCAGCGATACTGTACTTCCCTTCCACTCTATAATCGGTTCCCCTGGAAATTGAAATCGAACTATCTTTCCTCTGTAATCAACATTAGCATAACAAGCAGCCAACCAATCCATACCCATGATAATATCAAACTCAATCATATTTAACTCTATTAGATCTGCTACGGTACGACGACTATATATAACTACTGAACAATTCCTATATACTCGCGTAGCTACGACAAAATCTCCTACAAGTGTAGCTACCTCAAATGGTTCTATCAACTCAGACTCTATTCCGATCCTACTAGCAACAAAGGGAGATATATATGATAAGGTGGAACCTGGGTCTATCAATGCATACACACTTCGGGAGAATAGTGATAATATACCTGTGATCACATTAGGTGACGCCTCCTGATCTTGCCTATTAGTCAAAGTATATATACGGTTTGAGGGACCGCTAGAACTGGAAGCTCCACCACGTCCTCTACCACGGCCTGCTGGCGCCTGAATACCCTGCCCCGTAGGGCGCATAGCCACAGAAGAAGATGAATCAGCAACGGACCCTGTAGGCTGTGCCATACCACCTGCACTACCTCTAAGGTGACACTCCCTCATAGTATGGCCCTGACGGCCGCAAGAAAAACACGCACCTGTAGCCCAACGACATTCCCCAGGATGGGACTTACCACAACGAGAACACCGAGGCAAAGGTGGTCTCGATTGGCTTAAACCCCTGCCCATCTGTGACCCTGACGCCCTAGAGCTCTGACCAGCTTCCGAATATACCATACGATCGAACCCCCTACCCCATGAAACGTGGGGGTGCACTCTGTGCTTGCTGGGAAGAAAATCTAACATGCTGCTGAGACTGCCCGCTTTGAAACTCGTCAGGATAACCTGCTGATCTAGCCCTCTTATGCTGGCCTCTATTATAATCTCTATCTGGCTGACGTCCCCGGTGCCGATCCTCTACTCCCTGTGCATATGCCTGCACCCGAGCAATGTCCATACCTAGCTGAAGAGTCACTGCCATACAACCGTCAATCAGATAACGATCCAATCCCATCACATAACGATGTACCCTGTCTGCCATATAAGCCACAATAGTAGGCGCATGCCTAGCCAATGAATCAAACTCGAGGCTATACTCTTGAACGCTCCTGCCATTGTGCTTCAAACGCAAGAATCTATCGACTCTAGCTCGCTTCATCTCTGGAGGCAGGAAGTGGCTCTGGAAAGCCTCCACAAATTCATCCCATACCGCTGGAGGAGCACCCTCACCCCTAGATAACTCCCAAGACTCATACCAATTAATAGCTACATCCCGCAAATGATACGTAGCCAACTTAACAGACTCGGTCTCCGAAGCCTTGATTATCCTCAATGTACGCTGCATCTGACGAATAAACTCTTACGGATCATCCTGGGGCCTTGACCCAAAGAACTCTGGAGGATTACAACTTAAGAAGTCACGAGCCCTTAAGCTATCAGATCTGTCCGCATGATCAACTCCTAGTCCATGCCTGCGAGCCTGATCTGTCACTAATCTAGTCAGCAATTGAACCGCATCTCTCATGGCCCTATCCTCCGCCCCTAACTGAGGAGCTGGAGGTTCAGATGTTGGGGCCTCGGGGGCTGGTGGTGTCCCCCGAACTGGAGCTGCTGCTGCTCTAAGCTCTTCTGACGGTGGGGGTGTAGCAGAGCTCTCCGACTGGAGCATAATACCAAGCATAGACTGGGCACGGGCCCTAGTAACTCTCCGGGTCTGACTAGTACCTTCTGCTACCGATTTTCCCTTCAGGGTGGCTGCCGCTTTCTTTGGAGGCATAGCTGAAAACACACGGATTCGTTAGAGAGGGATTATCCTGTTAATATAGCTCTATCGCACGATCTAGAATAAGAAGAAAGGATGACATCCTAAATGTCCTGTAGCTTCCTGTTTATAGATGTGGTGCACAACACACCGATAAACAAGACTCTACTAGACACGGTCTGTAGACACTTCGAGGAAGAACCGCTCTGATACCACTTTTTGTCACGACCCGACCCGATGGGCCGTGACTAGTGCCCGTTTTGGACACCCACATACAAACCTACTAAGTATAACCAACTGAAACTAAGACAATATGGAATTTAATCAAATCAAGCCAACCCCAACGTTATATATATATAAGAGGACCTGTCTCATAAGGAGTCATAACCATTCAATCATAACAGCATACGCGAGCCGACAAGGCTGCCACTACACAATACACAATGATGTACGCAGCCGACAAGGCTGCCCCTGTACAAGCGGACATCCCAAACAAACCATGTCCAGACCATTATCCAAAATATATATATACAACCCACATAATGTCCATAGACCTCTAAGAGTACATTAGAGAAACTCGACGGGACAGGGCCCTGCCATACCCATAGACGAGCAAAAGACTACACAAAAGTTATGTACCAAAACGACTGGGCTCCGGAACAGTGGAGCTCTCCCAATCAGCAGAGTAGATATCCTAGGCGGGAGGATCACCGAACTGTGCGTCTACACCTGCGGGCATGAAATGCAGCCCCCCGAGGAAAGGGGGGTCAGTACGGACAATGTACTGATTATGTAAAGCATAAGGTAAAGATGCCAAGATACCAATATGGCAAGTCGAAACAAAATATCGCTACACATATACCCTTTTAAGAGAAAATCATGCATATATTTAACATTTAAGGTGCCCAGCTTCCCTAGTAAGGGGCTCGGCAAAATAATCATCACGTCATCTCCGTCATCATCATCATCATAACCACCCTCATCACCAATCATATATATAATATACATACCCGGCCCTCTAGTGAGGAACTCAGTGACATATGCAAGAAACTCCGCACGAACATTACCCGGCCCGGGACTCGGTGAAATGATAAATGACTCTATGCACGAGCAGAATATTATGAGCAACCATATGCAATTAAAATCATTTCTTATAACTCAATAGAACAATCAATGTGAACCAGCAAGGAGTATTACCAAAGATTAATGTTTTATCAAGATTATGAACCTTTAATACGATATGGAAACGTAACATCTCAATGACTCTAAGAAGCATTACCATAGATATTAGAGATCATCATAGCCTTAGACATAGCCGATCTATAGAGGAATAATTGTGGAAGCAAGAATATACGTCACCTAGACGCTCTAGAGGTAAGTATCAAATCTGTCCGTTATTCGCTTATTTTTAAAAGTCATGCCAAGCAAAGAAAGAAGGGACAGCGTTACATACCGTATAATCGAGCCGCACGTCCAATATTTACTGCTCAAGCTATTAATCTATAACAAGCAACAATCGTGCCGCAATTAGATAAACATCGTGCTTTACTTTCTTGTAAGCTAGCTAATAATCTAACGAAAATTCGGGAGCACCTCCCCTATTTTCCTTACTTCGTCCCAATCCGACAACAATACAAATTATCCACAGCAATACCAATAACACATATAACCCAAAGAATCATATTAAACAGCCCCCTCCCCAAAACAGTTCCGTCTCGGCAACCATAGCAGCGAAGCAACGACACACCGAGCGATAACTCATTTAATAATTCGCAACACATCTACCTTATCGTATTCATCCTTTGGAGTATATACTCATAATCACATTCAACATATACATAATGCCAAAACAGAATTTTCCTGCAGTTTGCTTTAATCAAAACAGCCCAAGCACCAACACGACACCACTAATAATCCGATTATGATTTCCATTCATACTTAGCACATTCAATAACTAAAACAAACTTCCTAAGCTACTGGTCACGCCCCCTTCTTAAAATTAATGGATAATTAATAAGGGTATTCTAAAGAATTAACACACCAAACAAGGAGATTACTAACCAAATTATTTGCAGCTGCTGACCAAGAGTTGCAGGGTTGGTTTCTCTATTTCCATGGCTGCCTAAGACAAGTGGTGAAGAAGAAGATGATATGCAGCAATGCATTTCACCACTTTATTTAGCATGGAGTGGATTTCTCCACCTCATTTAATAGTATGAAATGGAGGCAGCCCCCCTCTACACCTGTCCACTAAGGCCAGCCCACAATCTGATCCCTTTTTAATTTTTGCCTTGAGTGGTGGGGCCCACTGGATTAAATTAATCCTAATCAGCCACCAATTATGAGTGGTGGGGCCCATTAGATTAAATCAATCAAAATTAGCCACTAATTAATCCCTCACTTAAAGTTAATGGCACTTACATTAGCCAACTCATACTTAATATCACATTTGGAAATAACATCCTTGCCTAATATTTCTTTACGTCTTCTAGATCACGATGCGCACTACGTATAAAAAAATACGAGGCATAACACCTAGGTCTTGTCGGAGACCATTAGTTGAATGTCCTTATACGATGAATGAGTCTTAAATAAAATAATGAATGCAATAACTTAAGTTAATAAAACATGTTAAATGAATAAGTAATTATTTAGAGTAGGTAAGGGTTGTCTAGTTAAGGTGTGAAGGGGGGCATAGGAATGGTCACTTTGTATCATACCTAGAAGAGTCTTAATAATGACTCTATTTAGGGAAGATGGTTGATTATGTAGACAGGATATAAGACTTAGATAGTCTTAAGGTTTATTTAGATAATCTTGAAGAGGTGAATAATGGACGTTATCTAATTGATTTACTTAAATAAGTATTTTGATAGCCTTTGGAAGGAGAAGTTCAAAACAGTGAAGAAGTTCACTGTATAGTGAAGCAGTTTACTGGAAATTTCTTCCTTAAAATGTCATAAATTAGTTAAGTGATTCATTATGAGTTTCTAAGGTTTTAAATGTTGTTATTATTATTATATTATGATATTTAAATGAAAAACATGCATATTTCAAATAAATGTCCATTTTCATGACTTTTATAGATTATGCCATACTTAGTACATGTGGATGTACTAATTCCATTCTTTAATCTATCTCCAAAGTGATTCATAGGTGAAGGTTCTTTTGGAGATCTAAGCTTTTATTAGAAGATCGTTGTAGCAAGTATATGTTCTTTCTACGTATATTAGGAGATCTTGTTAGACTATGAGTATGTTTTTATGAGTGTAGTCTTAGAGTTGATGCAAGATTGTTCTTAATTGACTATATGAGTCTATGATGGTTATATTGATGATTTTATAGTAATTATTAGGATTTCATAAAGATTACAAGGGTCATTCTTAAGTGCTTCAAGGAATGATATGTTATATGTTATAATGTGAAGAATGTTGTGTCTTTTTTTATAGACTTTTGTCCCTTACTTGATACATGTTTGAATGATATGTGAATATGAGATGTCTTGACTAGGTAAACTTAGTGCAACCCTTTCATGTATGAATGAATGATATGTGAGACCTTAAATGATGTTACAAAGGTCAAGTACGTGGAACCATAAACCTAGTTGAAAGGCTATGAACCTTGAAGTCTAAAGCATAATGGTATCCTTGTTGTAATGAATGATGGGCTTAGGTGTTAGTTTGTTGGAACAAAATCATATCATCGTTAGAAAATTCATAATGAGCTATCTTTGTCACCATTGTAATGTATCCCTAGTGGACCTCTTTGGTAGGTTGAATGTTATTGAGTTTTGAACTAGATATGAGACCCCTTTGTATGAACCTTTAATGTAAATGACTTTATGACAACAAAGGCTAGCACCGAGTGAGTATGTATGAGAAGTATCTTTACTTCATAATTAGACTAGAGTACAATGTGTATCTCTACTTGAGAATGAGACTAAAGTGCATAAAAGCCCGTCAATTCCTTAACCATGTGCCTACATGGGATGTGTTTTAGTTCTACCCTTGGCAAGTAGAACACCGTCATTATAGTAGGTTAGAACTCCGCATTCCGTATTTAGCTATCATGGTTTATGTCGGTTATTGCCTATTCACATCATAAGGGATACCTAATACAACTAGAGAAGTTTTATAAACTCTAGGTGGTGGTATGGGACGCTATGTAGCTATTGCACAATAGGCTGTGAAGGTGTTAGTTAGAGTCCCTAGGTCTTGTCGGATACCATTAGTTGAATGTCCTTATACGATGAATCAGTCTTAAATAAACTAATGAATGTAATGACTTAAGTTAATAAAACATGTTAAATGAATCAGTAATTATTTAGAGTAGGTAAGGGTTGTCTAGTGAAGGTGTGAAGGGGGCATAGGAATGGTCACTTTGTATCATACCTAGATAAGTCTTTATAATGACTCTATTTAGGGAAGATAGTTGATTATGTAGAAAGAATATAAGACTTAGATAGTATTAAGGATTATTTAGATAATCTTTAAGAGGCGAATAATGGAAGTTATCTAATTGATTTACTTAAATAAGTATTTTGTTAGCCTTTGGAAGGAGAAGTTCAAAACAGTGAAGAAGTTCACTGTATAATGAAGTAGTTTATTGGAAATTTGTTCCTTAAAATGTCATAAATTAATTAAGTGATCCCTTATGAGTTTCTAAGGTTTTAAATGTTGTTATTGGTATTATATTATGATATTTAAATTAAAAACATGCATATTTCAAATAAATGTCCATTTTCATGACTTTTATAGATTATGCCATACTTAGTACATGTGGATGTATTAATTCCATTCTTTAATCTATCTCCAAAGTGATTCATAGGTGAAGGTTCTTTTGGAGATCTATGCTTTGATTAGAAGATCGTTATAGCAAGTTGAATTATGTCCTCATTTGACTCGAGGGGATAGATGTCTTTTATTTCCTTCATCAAAGTATTGTAATAGACTACGTAGTACTATATTTCTACTATGTATGGTCCTATCTTAATGTAATCTTATATCTAAGATTTGATGAAATGAGACTTAGTATTTCCTATGAGTTTAATTTGAAAGAGATTTTAAAGCCTTATAGAATGTTTGTGAAAAGTTTTAATTCTGAACTACTTATCATATGTTTATATCTGATGAACGATATGAAAGGGTTTGTACAAGACCTCCGAGAGGTCAAGTAAACCATTTGCACTCCGAGAATGCCATATCTTCGAGGGTCTGGTCTCACGATGTGACATACATTGTAATGTTGTCTACTACTTGTAAGGATATGCATGGTACGAGTCCTATTGAGACTATATGATAAAGGTCTTTCTTGGTATGCTTGTAGTTGACTATAGTATAGTGATTGATGTATGAAGTACATGTTAAGGATTGTAGTGTCTTTGTAGGTTTACTTAGAATGTGTGAGGTTATGTGACTTAACATGTACATTGCACTAGTAGTCTTAGAATGAGATTATGAGGAGGGTTCTATAATGTCTCTTTGAAGTGAAGTTCAAGTATGTTAACATTTACTATTGTCTTACTATGATGATGTTGGAAGTCTTTACTTGTATATGGTTTTTTAATGAGTTCTTCTATGTGGTCCATAAAGTATGTTAGGTCAAATATGAGGTATATATCTTGTTATATGAAATGTTTTATAAATTTATGTGATGGGTTAATGAAGGTTGTATGTACGAGTACCTAGAGGATTTAAGGTGATATTTGATTGTGGATAGTGTAATGGGAAATCATCTATACATTGCACAAAGTATCACTAGAGGGTTACTTGGAAAGTTAATGAATTAAAAAGAAAAAAGAGTTTACTATAAAGAAAAAAAGAAGCTTACTGTAAAGGAAATGGTAATTACTATGAAGTGATGTCGGTTATGCCTTAAATGCATTTTATGGGTTTAGGTGATGTTGTGACTATTGTATATGTCTATGAAGTATGCGAATTGTACGATGCATATGGTATCAAAGTTTATGAAGTTTTTATAAAAAGGCATGATGCATGGTTTCAAAGAAAAATGTCCTGTTTACATGCAAGGTTGTCATACATAGTGCATTCTTGTACTAAAACAATTCTTCTTCACCTTTTTATACAAAGTGTAAGTTATGAAAGCTTAAAGGATGTCTCTAAGGTGAAGGGCTTGATATGTGATTCCCAAACTCATGGAAAAGGATGCTTATGTTTCAAGGATTTCCTACATTATGTTTATGTAAAGTTATGCAATTGCACATAATATTTTTTTATAAGGGTCATGTCCCTAATGTACTCTAATGATGTTGATTCTATGATGGGAAAGGGACATAGAGTCTTACTATGTAAATGTGATATTTTATCTATATAATTGAAGGGATGTTCTAGGATATGATGTTCTATGAAAGTTTTAAATTTTCTGCTAAATTTACCTATGAAAATGCGATGAATGATAACTATGGGATTGTTTAAGACCTCTGTGAGGTCAAATACAAAATGTAACTACTAGGGGGGCTCCCTTGTCATAAAAAATGTGATATCAAAGCATGAGGTTATAAATGTGATTTTAGGGTCAAAAAGTCTCATATTGGCACGTCTAGTAAAGTCTCTTTCATTGGTGGTGAGGCACAAAACATCCATGAGAGAGAGAGGCTATAGAAGATAGATTTTCTGTTCTTCATAATTCTCATGTTGTGACATAGAATTTAAGTCTATAAGATCTCTGTCTTTTTTTTTGTCCGGTGGTCTTTTAGATGTGATTGTTGGATGAGGTGCTATCTCTATGCTTGATGGAGAAACATGTGAGTTTTGATGCTTATCTTGGTTTTATGGTTTGAGAAGTGAAAGCATGACTAGCCAATATCCTTGTGGGTGCCTATAAATTGCATTGCAAAAGTTTTTACTAAGTGATGCATGTTTACGAAAGGTAGTGTTTTGCTAGAAAGTGAAACCATGTTCAATGAATACCTATTGTTGTAATGTGTGTGGTATGACTCACCATTTTGACTTCACTAGAAATGATGTATGACCATGCTTTGGTTAAAAGTTGAGAACTTCTTATTTAAAATGAATTGACCTTTGTGCATTGCTTGTGTATGAACTGAGGAGAAATGTAAGTATGTTGAGGAGAAGGATATTCCTCCTTAAACATAACTTATCATTGTAAGGTTGAGTATAGCCATCATGGCACAATGTCTAACTGATAAGGATTATTATTGGTTTACTTTAGTCAAGTATATGTGCATTGAAGTATGAGCGCTTATTTGCTTTTTCAGTGATATTGAGCTTGCCTTTGTCTGACTTGAAGGTTTTTGCACAATGAACCCTTAATGAAAATTGTAACGACCCGAAAGTACCTCCTAGAATAAGGGAGCACCCTTAAGTCGGAACAGTTGCTTATTAACCTTTCAGAGGTCTTGTACAAGCATTATGTATCATTCATTACATAAGACATGAAAAGTAGTGAAGAATTAAAACTTTTCACAAATAAATTAATTAGGAAAACGTCTTTCATAAAAGCTAGGGATTGATGTCATTTTCACAAGCCAACTTAAAGACCCACATAAATATCTTAAGGACAAGACCCTTTACATTAATTGAAAATACATAATACGATTTAATCATATAAATGCCACGACCCACAAGTACACCATAGAACATAGAGTATACAAGCAGAAGACTTTCTATATATGTTTTAATGATAGAAATTTCACACACGAAAAACTGATTTCCTAATAATTGCACAAGTGGAAGACTTTCTTTTGAAACATTCAACCTTGATTACATCTCCCTAAATCTTAGAGTATACAACACTTTGGAATAATCCCATACAAGACAGTAAAATAAAGACTATGACATAAGGTACATGTGGATGTTGTCCTCCAATCGATGAGGATTGACCAATACTTCATATTCAAGCCTTATAAATCTATCCTTCCTCTATGGCACATCAAGTTTTCAAATTCCCTGCACTCTAGTCAAAAAGGATAAGAAGGGGTTACCACATTATAGGCATTAAGTATGGAAGCCATGCAAAAACCATGAAAAGGGGAAATTTAATAAATAATAATGATTTTCATTATTTTGAATAAAATATAATACTTTAAGCATTCTAACAACATTTAACAACTTAGAAACACATAAAAATCATTTAAGGAAATAGTCACATTTTAGTAAAAGTTATAGTGAACTCACTTTACTATAAAGTGAACTCGATTCACTGTTATTGTTAAGATATTTAGCTTCATTTGACACACATTTTAACGTATAAGTCCCTCGTTAAAAGCTATTCTAAGACTCACTTAAGTAATACAAGCAGATACCGCCGATACACAAACTCTAGGGACACCTAAATGATCCCTAAGACCACCCATAATGAGTTCAACATACATTTACAAGACATAAAAACATATCATCATAAGACCCTCCTACTGAATGTGATTCTAAGGTTCACTTGTGTGAGTTGTGAAGCGACTGCCCATACAATCCCTTAAACACGCAATTAAGAGATCCAATAGGCTGCCTAAGACAGAATCATTCTCACTTAATACATTAGCTTGCACATATACATGTCATTCTCCCCTACCAAGGTTATCCAAAGACCAACTTAAGTAAATCAAGAAGATAATGTCCATATGATCTATCCAAGATTACCTAGGCAATCCTTAAGAATACCTAAATTTGGATCATGTCCATATAAACAATCATCTTCCCTTACTAGAGTCATTCTTAAGACTTATCAAGGTAATATAAGAAGTGATTATTCCTATGCCCCCTTCACACCTTAACTAGATAACCCTTAACTACTCTAGATAAGTACTTATTCATTTAACAAACTTTATTAACTTAAGTCATTACATTCATTAGTTCACTAAGAGACATTTATCATATAAACGACATTCAAACTTACTATCTACTAAAGAAGTAACAAATGACAAAGTGGATGCTGGATCTAACAATGCATACACAGTAACAGAGAAGACATTCAACGTACTAGTGACCATATCAGCTGACTTCTCCTGCTCCTCTGTACCTTTCAAAGCATAGAATCTGTTTCTGTTGGGAGGCTCAGCTGCAGCATTAGGATTAGGACAAGGCTGAGTATCTGCCTAGGACTGATTCCTCGCATGTGGGGAGTCCCTGATCACATGCCCACTCTTGCTGCACCCATAGCAGACATTACTACCTACAAGACACTCACCTATATGCAAACGACCACACTTACCACATGACTTGTTGTATGCTGAGCATTTATATCATCGCCCTTCTTACGACAAGACTTGAACCCTTTGGTATTGTTGTTCCTAGAAGGAGCAGGATTACGTGAGTGCTGGTGCCCCTTCTTGAACTTGGGCCTATTTTGGACTCCAAACGAAGTCCTACCAGTGCTAGAATCAGCTTGATCCAAGGGCCTAGGCTTCTTGCCTTCTCGGCCTCTCTTTCTTCAACGACTCTCCTCTACCTGCTGTGCATGTACCATCAACCTACCAAGGTCCATGTTATCATGCAACATGGATGCCTGACATTCCTTCTCCTTATCCTCCGATACACCAGTCACAAACCTACTCATTTCATCCTTGCTATTGGACACCAAGGAAGAAGCATATTTGGAAAGCTTAACAAATTTTAAGGAGTATTCCTTGACAGACATAACTATCTATCGTAGGTTCATGAACTCCTCAACCTTAGACTCTCCCTTCTCTTTGGGAAATTACCTTTCCAGGAATGCAGTCTTGAGAATGTACCAAGTGATGGGGACTTCTCTTGGTGCTCGGCCATCTTTCCACATTTTGTAGCACACCTAAGCGATGTCTTTGAGTTAATATGCAACGAACTCAGCCTTCTCCTTTTCATTAAAACCCATGGCACAGAGAATTTTGTAGACCTCATCCACAAACTCCTGGGATCCTCATTAGGTCTTGATCCAAAGTAGACTGGAGGATTCATTCTGGTGAAATCCTCAGTCTGTTATCCATGGTGCTTGCATGTGGGTTCTCACTAGGAGCACCCTTTCTAGTGGCCTGGGCTGTGATAGCATGTGCCTGAGTAGTGATGGCTTGGGACATTTTAACTAGTGCCTCTCTCACTTCTCCATCCGTCAACGTAGCCGTGTTGACAGGCACTTGTACTCCAGCACCTAGGCTTGAGGAAGAGCTTAGTTTCCAACAGCAACTTCTTCTTCTTCAACTCTTCTTTCTGCGTTTCTCCTTGTGTTCATTGTTCTACACACACACACACAAGAATGAAGTTAAATGCTAGAATGAAACAAAATGTCAAAACTCCGCACAATAAAGAGTAGAAAAAGGGAATATTTCTACCACCAGTTAGTATCTAAGTCATGATTGTGGTGCACTTCACAACCATGAATTAGAAACTACGCAATGTGGTTGTTTTGAGCCTTAGTTGCTAAGTAATTTAACCTCATGCTCTGATACCAAGTTTGTCACACCCGGAATATAAACCCTAGATGAGACAAACATTGTTAACCTATCAGAGTTAGCAGACAAACCTCTTCTTAGATTTCATTACAATCATACAATTAAATTTGCATAAAATTTATAACTTTTTAAAACATAGTGAAGTATAAACTTAGACTTCATATAATTACTGAATAAGAGTGATATATTACAACTCAAACAAAACAACAATCTATAATAGATTAAACAATTAAAATAAATACATAATATAATAATAGTTTTCCAAACGACCTTATTACAAATGCTTGAATAAATGTTTGAAATGAAACGCTATGGATAACATCCACTAGATATGTCTAATATACTAAAGCTATAATAATAAACATAAGGTCTGGAGATACTAGGCTGAACCGTTTCAACGTAACTTCAATCTTCTTCAAGAACATGAACCTATAAAAATAGTAATAGTATAGGGGTTAGTACACACTTGTACTAAGTATGGGTGTATGCATATAAACACATATGGACTATTTATAATCAATGAAAGCTCTTCCTATAGTAACATGCCATTTATGGAAAGCTAAGAGACTTTACTTTCCTAATTTGTTATTTATGAATCATGCTATGAATATGACATATTTTTATGCATATAAATCACACAACTCATTTTGAATATGGACACAAGAACTTGGAATCATGAACATAATTTTAGAACAACTCAAATAAAAGTTAATATTTTTGCTCCCTTAGGCCGAGAGCTTCTTCCGCCATGCCTTGGTTTATTTTCCAGTATTTTTCTTCTTTTTCTTGTGTAGTTCAATAATCTTCTTTGATCCTATGTTTTACTTACAAGTGCAATGATTCATTGTAGTCCCATACCTACAATGAATTAAGTAAGTAATCCAAAATACCGAGGAAATGATTTGGCTACTCTACCCACAAGTTATTTCCTCCATTCTTGTTAAATTGGGCCTGAAGTCTTTATCAACCAATCATTATTTTATATGCCCATTATTTGATCATTTTTAATAATATAAAGTTGTTGGGGCACATATATTCATATTATTGGCTATGTCCATTATTTGATCATTTGCATAATATTAGAAGTCAGTATAAGCCAATCTTTATTGTCTATGCCCTGAACATGTTAAAACATCATTCTTATCAAACAGTGATAATTGATATTCTTAAGCTCTTGCTTTCTTAGTTCACTATGAACTTATATTTCTTCTTCATTCTTTCTTACCTTCTTAAAAAAATCTTTAGCATTAAGATCATGTGAGCTAATATGAAATCCAGTGTTTGCCCCACCCCGAAAAGGGGTGGTTCACTAATAAAAGTGAACCTAGATCATGGGTGTAAACATGAAATCCAGTGTCTGGCCAAAACTGAAAAGGGGTGGTTCACCGGCTAAAGTGAAATCATGTCTAGTGTCTTCCCCATATCAAAAAGAGGTGGGTCACTACTAAAGCTAAACCGAATACTTTCTTTGAGCATTAACATACATAGATTATGTGAGCTAAATATGAAATCAGTGTCTTCCCCACACTGAAAAAGGGTGGTTCAACTGCCATTGTGAACTCTCATAGGTGGAATCCATTGGATAGTTCCTACGTTGGCAACATAGATCAATGACTAGGAGATTCCGGAGACTACTAATCTACCTTAGTGGTAGCCTCATCTCATGAGGCTTATATGTGCTTGCACAAGCTCATTGCTAGTCTATCGTCTCTTTGCTCAATTTCATATGCTTCTTAACTTTTAGAGTTGACTCATAAATTATGGAAGCTTGTTTCTAACATGAGGTATGGTTAATTCAATGGATAACTTGTCATTGCTTTTTTTACTTGAAGAATATGAACGTAAACCTTACATTGTTATCATGGTGGTAATGAGACTTGTCTCACGATTTCCAACATCCTCTTACGTGAGTATCTTTACAATTTTCGTTTAGGTGCAAGTGAGACCTGTCTCAATTCCTTTAACACCCCATTCTGGTAAATTTCATAACTCATAAGCTTTTAGATTTGTCATTACTCACCTTATCTTCCTCAATGTTATTTGGTAGCCTTATACCATTGTTTATGAAAGTTATAAACTTATTCAATGTACTACTATATTCATAGTTCATTTGCATAGGGTATATTGGGACTGTCCCAATAATTGACATACCCTTGGTTATGAATATATTTGGTTACATTGGTCATGCTTAATTTGGTACAATTAAGTCATTAGGCAATTTTTATATCATGTTTTGGAAATAACATATTAAGCCAATTTATTGGCATAAATAAAACTATGAGATTATCACTAGCCATGCAAATTAAGTTTATGCATATACCATACTGATTTCATCATTTTAATCAAGCCAACTTTTCATCAAAAGAACAATTCAGTGCTTAATTTGGCCAAGCTATAAAGTTGATTTGGCATTGAAGATTCCTTAATTAGCTTTGATTAACATCTTATTTCTTCTAGGAAAAATTGCATTCCAAACAATTACAAACATATCTATTGTAAACACCGAGTAATTCAAAAACCATCATCACTTTTAAACAGTAACCTGAATTTCATAAACGACTTATCACAATTTCATCTTTTTGACCACAATTAGGCATCAATCATAGGGTTCTAACCTATAGGTCTTATTCGACGTTATTAAATCATAGAAACCTATACATAATGATCAGTTAGCATGACATACCAACAACATGCTCTAGATTTTGCATACATACTACTAGAAGTCAAAAATAGGTAGAACTAGGCAGATGAACATTCAAAGAATTCATTAGGAACAACCGTAGTTTCAGATCTCTTGAATTCAAAACATTTGAAAAGCCTCTTGGGGAAAGGAATCCAAGAGATATAACCCATACCTTACTATAGAATTGAATTTACCATGATCACCCCATACTTTGCACAAATGATCTTGAAGAATTGCATTGAAATCGCCTAAGAAGAATTGAGAGAAATTTTTTGTATTTCTCCCGCTTGCTTACTGTTTTAGAATCGTGCTTTTCGATTGATTAATCGGTGAGTATACTTCTTAGGAACTGATATTGACTAATTCAACTTAGAATAATCACTTAACTAAATAAGTTAATTAACTAATTAACAAAACGCCCCTCCTAATTTGACTAAAAATAGGAGAACATTTCACTTAGCCAAATCTGAAATTTTCCTAAGGTTTTCAAGTTGGACCTTGAATTTTAAATAATTAATTAAGTTGCTAATTTAATTTTTTAAGTGACCTAGGGTAATTACTAATGTACCCCTAAGTCATTAGGACCATTATCAACCCCTTTGGACCATCCTAGGTTAGGTACTAGGATGTTTCTTGAATTAGTTACCCGGCTAGTGTCAGCCGGTTAGATTTTAGGATCTTGGTCACACTAGTTGGTTAATTTAGGTTAGTCATAGGTTAGTTATCTAATTATGTAAGTTAGTTATAGCCTAGAGTTTATTAGGAATCTAGGCCCCACATGGCTTGATCTGTGTGAACACCTGCCACCCAACTACCGTAATCGAATTCGGTTCGGCTTTTCCCTTGGCCGGTTCGCACATTTGCTTGAACATGTGTTGCTATTCATTTCTTGTTTTCCCAAGGATACTCACTATATCCTTGGCATTTGATGACTATACATGATCATTTTAAATGATCATGTGCTATGGTACCTAGGCTTGACACTTGAATGCCTAGTACCTAATTTGTAAGTTAAGGAATTAAGCATTTTATTTTATGTTCTTCATAGAAGGAATAATTCCTATACAAGCATGAATCGGGGAATTCGAACATCAAAATATATTTTAATACATAGAAATTGGCTATCACACTTAAGCCAATATTCTCTAATACTCCCAATATTACTCAATATTGGGCATTGGAATGCCTTTTTACCCCAATAACTATTATTAAAACATAATAGACTCTTCATTAGACGAGTACATGTTTCAAAAGAGGTATCAAAGGTTAATTAGATATCATACTTCACTAATTAATGAATATTAATGGTGAAAATTCACCTTTTTCATCCCTAAAACCTTCCCCTAGTTTGGTCTTCTATGGTGTTTTCTCTAGAGAGAGAAAGAAGAGTGACGGAAGAGAGTTTTGGGTTTGTTAGTTATGAGAGTTTAGTTAATCTTATTTAGGTTAGGATTTTATATAGGGGGTTAAATAACTTAATTATTCTTTACCTAACCCCTAAATAACTTCCAAACCAAGTGCTGTAATTAAAAGGATGAAGTCAAAATGTGCAGAAAAATATAGACCTTTTCAACGAGACACTGATCGACGGATTGTTAGTCCATCGACGGCCAGTCCCTCCTTCCATGCTGCACATCCATACATAAGTTCATATACTATTCAAAATGACCCATCCTTGATTTCTTCTAAGTTACCATCCATGCCCCGTCGATTCACCAATAGTCCGTCGGTGGCATCCGTTGGTGAAACTATCTTTCTACAGGTTTTGCCCAATATTGCAAGGGTCCTCATCAAGGGCCATTGGTTTGTACTTGGGGATTTGTACCCGGACGTTTCGACAACAAATAACCTTAAACACATGTTAGAAACCCTTCCACAAATATTTATAATTTTCTGACTTCTAAAAGCTAGTGAAATAGACTAAGGCACACTAGTACCTCCTTGAACTAGTTTCCGGATGTCATGGACGTTTTGGTTTCTAGACTTACTAAATGACTTATAATAATTAAAATGGACCTTAAAACAGTGTCTAATCCTTAGGACTTTTATGTTAGGCTATAGAACTAGCTTGGATTATCGAAATGTTACATTATCCCCCCTAGGAACATTCTTCTTTAGAAGGAAGGTATATATTCAAGTCTAGCTGCCCAACAAACAACAATATATAAAAACATCAACCATATAAACTACACAAGGAAATTCAAAAATCATCAATTACCACACATGAAAATCAACATTACATTATGAGGAATATCCTTCTCACAACATCAACAACTCAACATAGCACTTATGAGTCAATTATGCCAAATTTCAACCTACCAACATGATACATGTCATTTAATAAAGATTCACCATATGAAAATGTACCAATTGACTAAAATAAGAAAAATTGAAAAACAAAATTCAAGTAAAAATGCACATTAACTGTAATTCAGTGTAATGATATCAGAAATGCACCTTTTGCAAAACTTCACTAAAAATGAAAGAAACATCAATTTTAATCATTATTTTCATTATAAGTAAGAACTACAAGCCTTAGTTATCAAATATATGAGGGTAACATGACTTAATGTCGGCCTCGTCGTCCCATGTTTCACCCTCAACTAGGTGATTCTTCCATGACAACTTTACAGAAGTCACTTCTTTATTCCTCAATTTCATTACTTGCCTATCAAGTATTCTACCGTAACCTCCTCATAAGAGAGGTTATCTTTAACACTTAGACCCTCAATAGGAAGAATAGACTCGTGATCACCGATACAGTTCTTAAGCATGTAAACATGGAAATGCGGATGAACCAAAGTCAATTAACTAGAAAGCTTCAATTCATAGGCAAATTTACCAACTCTTTGCAAGATTTTATGGGGACCCACATAACGAGGACTCAACTTACCTTTTTTGCCAAATCTAACCGCCCCTTTCATAGGCAAAAATTTCAAATACACCTTATCAATTTCTTCAAATTCTAAATCCATTCTCCTATGATCGGCATGAGACATTTGCTTACTATAAGACGTTGGCAAGTGATTCCTTATAATATGAACTTTCTCCAAAGTCTTATAAATCAAGTCACGACAACGAATCGAAGTCTCACCTACTTCAAACCATCCGATAGGAGACCTACAATTCCTCCCACAAAAGGCTTAATAAGGATCTCTGGATATGGATTGAATGAAAACTATTATTATAAGCAAACTCCACCAAAGTCAAATGATTATCCCAATTTCCCTTGAAATCAATAATACAATCTCTAAGCATATCCTCAAGGGTTTGAACAGTGCGCTCCACTTGACCATCCGTTTGAGGATGAGCTTAACTTCACTTTAGTACCCAAACCTTCTTAGAATAATCTCCAAAACCTTGATGTGAATTGTGCACCCCGATTCGATATGATGCATAATGGAATACCATGGCGACAGACAATCTCATCTATGAAGATCCTTGCATAATCTTCCGCCGAATAAGTAGACTTGACGAGAATAAAATGAGAAGACTTGGTCAATCTATCCACAATCCCCCATATAGATTCATATTGCCTTTGAGTACACATTAAACTACTACAAAATCTATCTTGATATCTTCCCACTTCCAAATAGGAACTTGGATTTCATATAGCAAGGCACCCAACTTTTGATGTTCGACTTTCACTTGTTTGCAATGTGAAAACTTACCAACAAACTCCTCTATGTCCTTTTTGAAACCTTCCAGCAAAAATACTTCTCTAAGGTCATGATACATTTTTGTTGAACCGGATGAATGGAGTAAGGGGACCCATGGGCTTCCTCAAGGATCCGGTTCCTCAATCCATCTATATTGGGAACACACAACCTTCCTTTATACCTTAATACACCATTCTCCCCTAAGGAGAATGACTTATTAAGTTTACCAATAACCAATTCCGTCACCTCCATCAATGATTGTTCAAGGTGTTGTTAGGACTTTACCTCAATTACCAATTATTAGTTAGAGTTATGATGGACCACGAAACCACCATTTAGATAATCTTTCAACCTCACACCCAATTTAGCTAACCTATGAACACCTCTCACTAGGTCATTATTGGATTCCTCTATGTTATACACACTATTCATGGTCATACAATTTATAGCATCCGCAACCACATTAGCCTAGCACGGGTGATAGAGACCATTTATGTCGTAATCTTTCAACAAACAAACCACCTTCTTTGTCAGAGATTAAACTCCTTTTGGGTAAACACATATTAGAGACTTGGTCTCTTATTATATGATATAAACACTTTTAGAGATCATTTTTCATGCTTTCAAACAAGAGATTATACGACCTCTAGGGATAGACTATCCCCCCTTCCACTATAAAATGGACTCATTTAGAAAGTTAAACTTCACCACCCTCGTTCTGCCATCTTTAGAGGCAAAGTAAGAATGCAACCAATCCATACCAAAAAATACATCAAAATAAAGAATATCAAGTTTTACTGGCTCATCATAATAAACTCTATTGGGAAACATTACAAGACAATTTCTATACACCCTTTTTGCAACAACCGACTCATCCATCGGGGTAGACACTATAAAATGTTCATGTAATTTATCGGGCACATTGTCAAACTTTTTAGCTACTAGAGGAGTAACTAATGATAAGGTAGCATTGGTATCAAGTAAGGAATATACATCAATAGAGAAGAAATTCAACATACCGGTCACCGTACCAGGAGAAGTGTCTTGCTTATCTCTTGAGCGGAGAGCATAGAAGTGGTTTTTCTATGAAGCCCCATTTGAACCAGTTGCTTGATATTAACCACTACCCTTGTCTTTAACCCTCACATTAGGGAAAAACCTAACCTTGTGCGCACTTATACTACACCGAAAACAATAGTTCGTCCCCTTAAGACAATCATAATAGTGCTTCTTGCCACACTTTCTACAGTTGGCTTTTCGGTTGGTGAACTAGTATCCTTTACCTTCTTAGGCTTAGGGTTAGACACACTATACTCCCTAGACTTAGGAAACTTAGAAGAAACATGATTATAAACCCTCTTCTTAACCCTAAGCTTGTATTGTATCTCAAGACTTCTCTTTGAAGAACCACAATCAAAAGATCTTGCCCTCTTAGCATCTCTAATCTTCCTTTTAGCCATTGCCTCTTCTACATGTTGGGTATGAATCATAAGACGAGAAATGTTCATGTTATCATGTAGCATATCTTAATGACACTCCTCTTGCAAATTATCATACACTCCCATCATAAAATGGCTCAATTTATCTCAAGGACCGGAAAAATCAAAGAAGGTGCATATCTTGACAATTCTGTGAATTTCAAGGTGTATTAATGAACATTCATACTTCCTTGGCAAAGGTTGATGAACTACACAAATTTAACATCCCTTTTCTCCTTAGGAAAGAAACCGATCAAGAAAAGCCTTCTTGAACACTTCCCAAGTCACGATTCAACCTCTTAAAGGCCTATTGTCCCTCCATTGGATATACCATGATTTATCCACATCCTTGATTTCATTGGTGGATAACTCGACCTTCTTACTAGTAGAAAACCTCATATCATAGAGGATTTTGTTGATTACATCGATGAACTCTTCGGGGTCTTCTTCAACCTTGGACCCATAGAAAGTAGGAGGGTTCATCCTTGTGAAATCACTAAGACGAGAGGCCACTGTAGAAACTTGTTGATGAGCTCGGGTTACAACCTCCTAATTATATTGGGCCATCATGGCTTGGGCTTGAGTAGTGGCGGCTTGTGCTTGGATAGTAATGATTTGGCCATTTGAAGGAGAGCGACCCTTATGTTCAGATCCGTCAAAGTGGGAGGATTCACCGGGGCTTGGATATCATTCACATTTTTCTCAAGAGGAGGTATTTGATCACTACAGAGAGGAACACTCGCATTGGCAATCTCTTTTTCATGTCTTTGTACCGCATTCCTTTGAGTATTCATTGACTATAATCATAATAAGAAGATAAGATGCAAAAGCACATAAAGTTAACACCCTAAAGGCTTGATATTGTACTTTCAAGGAAGTGAGAGTATCCTAAGCACTCGTAAATGCCTATTCATAAGTGCGGAGCGCATCACAATTATGAATATGAACCTTCATAGACATGGTTGAGAGAGACATCGAAACAACGATATTTAACCTCATGCTATGATATAAAGTTTGTCACATCCAGGAATAGCCCCTAGACATAACCGGCATCGTCATCCTTTTTAAAGAATAAGACTAGTCTCTTATCTTACATTATTACAGTCTAGGTAAAATTTAGCAGAAAATTTACAACTTTTTAGTACATCTACTCGAAGGTTTGCATAGACATCTTCGTACACATAGTATATATATATTGAGTATACATAAACCTTCATACAGGGAGATTCATTAGTCTTCTAATTTTATTGCACATAAGTATACAAAAAATAATAGTCATCTAATAACCATATAATAAGAGTGTAAGAAATTTATCATAACCCATACATATATGAAAGAATGCCTCACATGGACTATACAATGCTTCATACTAAATGGAAAAGAAAGGAACATGAAGTTTTAAACTCATAAAATCCATTAGATAGATAGTTGCATCGCACTCAGTGTGTGAGGACCTACCTTACATGGATGATCAAGGGATCCAAGCCTTCTTCAAGTCGCCTTCAATACCACTCAACCGACCGGAACCTAAAATGTTGGGAAAAAGGAAAAAATAGGGTTAGTACACCACTTGTACTAAGTATGAGACCATATGCACACATACTTTTAAATCATGCTAAGAAAAGGGACATTTCATAAAGAAATGCATTTTACTTTGAAAACACTTACTAGTATTCAACAAGACCATACCAATAAATAGGACAAGTTCAGTAGGTCATAGGCATGTACATCACAAGAAAAAAAAACACCAAATCTAGTCAAGTGAACATGCATAGCATATAGTTGAATACATAGCCAAGAATCTCTATCATCAATTCATAATAGTAACAAGCATGAATAAGAATACCTTTCAACATGACTAAAGAAAGGTAATTACCTATGAACCCCTATAAAGTCAAGTGCAATGACTAAGCAAATCACCATAACCTTACTCAATCAAGTAGCCCAACAAGCATCATGACTACATATTACTTCACATATCATAACATTTAAAAGTACATAACATTATAATTTAACAATATATATCATCACATATTCATAAGTCACACCAATCAACATATAGTATCAAAAATGTGAAAGTTCATCATATACATGTAATATAAAATTATAAATATTTTTATACATAAGAATATCCTCCTAAGACTCCCTTCAAGTACAACTAGTGCAATGTTTAAGTAGAGTCCCATACCCCTACCTAAAATAAGCTAAACCCCATAGGTCATATTAGTTAGAGTTCAATCCTTTCGTTCATTTTACCTTTTGGGAAAATCTTCTCCTAACCGACATAGACCACATGATCTAATATGGAGTCCAGTGTCATGGAAGCCTACACTAAAAGAAGGAGGACCACTTGCCAATGTATTACGAGAACATGAACATAGTAACTACATGGATCCACTAGCTAGTGTTCCTATTGGGGCAACATAGTTCAAGAGCTAGGAGATATAGTTGGGCCCCTTTTTATTTTACATCCATTGTAGTCTCCAATATCAATAGTACATTCATGATCCTACCTTCCCTATGTGGGATGGGACACTCCTCACTCTAGTTTACTCGACTCTAAGCTAGAGTCCCTTTTTGAAATGTCTTTAATGTCTTTATTAATCATTATAACTTATTGTAGGTCATATGTTATAACCCTTGTATAACATCATCATCATAATATCTCAAAAAGAATTGCATAAGATTGTCATTTCATTATAATTGATATAGGTGAGGCTAGCGCATTAATATTTTCATATCATGATAAGCCATATTTGTAAATCATTCATCATTCTTATGAATTTATATCTTAAGCAGACACCTCATACATCATAGTCAAGTTATTTAAATTCAACATCATCCATCCTATCAATCCTAATAAAAGGTATACTCCAATACAACATTATGACTTAATAACAATTAACCATAATTTGAAGTAAAGGATAGGGATCATAAGAATTACCTAGTCTTCTTCATAGTTCACCATCAATATCTTACCGAAAACCCTCAATTCAACCTAATTTGGGTTTACATTATCATAAGTCAATAACCAACATGATAAAAAAGCAAGAAGAATCACTACTTCACGATTCAATACTAGACCATACCTTAAGACAAGATAGTTAGATCAATTAACAATATACTTCATAATCTAGATCATATTATCAAGAACTACCATGACTACAAATAACCCTAATTCATACATGATTAGTGTAAAAACATCATCTAGTAGTAATTCAACCAATAACAAAGCCAATTGAACCAATACAACCTGATTCATATCAAGATGAAAACCTAGGGTTAAGGGGTAAGAGTCATCTTCTACAAATTAGACCAATCCATCAAGATATATCATAAAATTGAGTTAGAAACATGTTAATATATCCATAATATCCAAAAGCATAAAAACAATCAATTCATAACATAATTTTCGACATTGAATGAAACCCACATGAAAACTTAATTTTTGAAAATCAATTTGATAGTACCCTTTGAGGAAAGAGGCCTCAATGGTGAATTCGATCCCATACCTTATTAATTGATGAATATTTATGGAGAAAATTGTCCCTTTTCATCACTTAAACCCTCCCCTATATTGGTATTCAATGGTGTTCTTCACTAGAGAGAGAAAGAAGAAAGAAGGAAGGGAGTTTTGGGTTTGTGAGTTATGAGAGTTTAGTTAGTCTTAATTAGGTTAGGACGTTATATAGGGGGTAAAATCACTTAATTGGTCTTTCCCTAATCATTAATTAACTTCGTAACTAAGTCAACTAATTAGAGGATCAAGTCAAAACATGCATCAAAACACAGACCTCATCGATGAGACCACGATTGACGGATCGTTTGTCCATAAACAGCTAGTCCCTTCTTCCGTGCTGCACATCTGTAGGTGAGTTCATAGGCTATGAAAAATGACCCCTCCATTATTTTGTCAAAGTGACCATCGACTCCCCGTCGATTCACCAACATCCCCTCTATGGCATCCGTTGGTGACATTGACTTTTGACTACTTTTGCCCACTCTTGTAATGGTCCTCCTCAAGGGCCCTTGGTTGGTTCTTGGGGAGTCGTACACTTACATTTTGACCATGAATCAACTTAAACATATGTTCACCCTCAAACAATATTAATCATTCTCCATCTTCTAAAAGCTAGTCAAATAAGCTAATGCACACTACTACCTCCTTGAACTAGTTTCTGGATGTCCTGCACGTTCTTGGACATTTTGGTTTCTAGACTTCCTAAATGACATATTTATTAAAGTGGACCTTCAAACAATGTCTAAACCTTAGTATACTTATTTTAGCCTCTATAACACGTCTTGGATTTACAAAATGTTACAGATCATTTATCATATAAAATAGAATCTCATAATTTTAGAACATACAGTAACCGAAGTAATTTTACAGTAAAACAATGAAACATAGAGAAACGTAACAGTGAACCATTCTTCCCAAGCATAGTCGAATCATTTACCTTCTGATTTTTATAACCAATTCATCCTAAGATTCTCTAAGGTAAGAGAAGTAGGTAGCGCCCATATACCCCTTTCAAGACACAGTAAAACGATCCTTAAGACAACCAGTCATAGGCTTACCTCGGCTGGGATAACAAGTCCACACTCTTGATTATATATTTGAAAGACACTCATACACGAAGTATTTCATATAAGAACCCTTCTCCAATAGGACCAATAAGTTACACTAAGTGCAATGTGAGAATATCATCCTATATTACTACTCCTACTTAGTGATCTTTGAGGATTCCCTTGGATTAAGCACTCTACATTAATCACTCCTAACTTCATCACATAAAACTAGCTTCAACATACTTCCTAAACATCAAAGCTCCCCCTTTATAAAAGGCCTTTTTAGTGCAATGGATAGGTAGCATCCCATATCACCACCTACCCCAAGTAGTACGTTCTTTTAGGAGAGTTAGTTCATCCATTTAATATGAAACACACGAAGACTCTCTTTTCGAAAGGTCTACCTAGTTCAATGGATAGATAACGTCTCATACAACCACCTATCCTAGGTATTACGTTCTTTTAGGAGACTTAGTGCATTAATTCTTTTGTGGGGGAATAGTTTTAACAAACATAGAAAAGTAGAGTTAGACATGGATTCCCGATACTACCCTTATCAAATGATGGTTCTCCAATTTCCTAGGGTGGGGTATTTCTCTTAGATTTTACATTGATTTTCCAATACCTACACCTATGTGGCCACATAGTTAAGGGATAAGGAGATTGATACGAAGTAATTCACATTTATTAACTTCAACCATTCATTCATCATTTAAAATCTGAGTGTGTATGTACACCTTTCAGATCAATCATCATGTTAATTAATATTGAATTCTAAACATGCTCACCCCTTTATTCATCCTTTCTCACACACTAGAATTCTCTACATATACACATACTTCATTTAGGCATAGTCTAAGCAATACATACAAGGCAAGCTTCGTAATACATATGAACATGAACCTCATCATTATAACTTCATTTCACACCTTACGCCTTCAAAGCCACACTCACGACACACACACACACATATATATATATATGTATATAGATATAGATATATATACACCATTTCCACAATATTTGATCACCTATATCCAATTATTCATATTTTATCAAAATATGGCCCTTAAGGCAGTAGCTAAACCATAATAACAACATAAGAAAACCGAAGTTCATACCCTACACAAACATGTTCATTTAACTCATTTGTAAGCTAAAGTTTTAAATATGCATAAACATTAGTTCATTAGGTTTTTAAAATTTAAATAATCAAAAAAATAATAGAAACAACCAATTTGAACAATTACAACACTTTTACATGAAGACTCATCCTTAGAATAAAACTACGAGAAGATGGAGTTTCAAAACCCTTATGAAATATTTTAAATATGACTCCTTGAATGTAAGAGGATTCAAGGATGACTACCATACCTAAATAAGAAGGAAACCCACTAATTTTGATTAAGAAACACGTCCAACCAGCCCTCCTATCTCTTGCTTAAGTCTCTGATCCAATGGTGACTTGAAAGTGTTTGTCTTTAAAGAGAGAGTTTAAATATTTGAAGTGAGGGTTCTTGTGTAGGTCTATTACTTAAAACTAATATAATATAACTTAAAAATACTAAAAAATTTCTCCTAGGTTCATATAATACTTGGGGTGAATTTACAAAAAACACCAAGCCAAGGTAGCCGCGTCCAACACCTTTTGCAGGACCACCATTGACGCCCATCAATGATGGACCGTCGATGCATGGATGTCGCGTTGATGGTGGATCGTGGTTTTGAAGTGAATATCAAAAATTGTGCAGGATGAAGGTCCAATCGATGGATAAAGTCGATGAGCCGTCGATTGGTCGACTAGTTCATTGGTTGAGACTGTTTTGGCAGTTTTGGATCCAATTCTTGGGTTCTTCTGTAGGGCCCCTCGTGGGTCCTAGGTGGAGTCTTAATCAAACTTTAAACCCCTTTACAAAGTTGTATGTTTCTTAGAAATATTTAACCTCAATTTTGATTAAAACAAACACGTAAGAATAACTATAACACATCAAGACACACAAGTACTTTCTAAGACACAGCTTTCGAACGTCATGGACGTTTAACCTCCAAATGTTACCAAACTTCACAAACTGCCTAAGAAAATCAATATAACTCATATTAACACAAAACTAACTCATGAAACATTCACTAAGCTCTAGTTCGCCTTAGTTCGTTTTAGGGTGTTACATTATCCCCCACTTAGAACAATATTCGTCCTCGAATGACACTAAACTCTTTTAAGAACACTAAGGACATTAAATGAAGCATTTATCACTCTAAACTCTTTTAAGAACACTAAGGACATTAAATGAAGCATTTATCACACCAAATAAAGGTTCAAACATTGATACAAGGAACACAATTGCACCATTATAAGCACTTCGCTAAGCAACACATGCAACTTTTAAAAGGAAACTTCCAAATTCAAGAACACACTTAATTCTTCATTATATGGAGTAACTACATTCTTGAACATTACAAATGCTCATAAAAACCATTTTAAACACATATGAACCATTATTCATGAAAATGAAATTTTTCCTCAAAGATCAAAATTTTACAATGACCATCAATCCTCACATAGTGAAACATGCATGATTTTCAACAATTTCTCCTTTAAGCAATTTATAAAGAAGGCATGAACATAAGGAAAATAAAATCACATAAAATTATCTTATAACATATACACAACAATCATAAAGGGTTAAGACATACCGAGACTATCAAATCAGGACTAGTTCTCCCTGGTAGCTCCTATCCCATAGGGATGTTTCTTCTATGGAGAATTACGATATAGATGAGCTTGATTGACCCCTTTTCATTTTGAATTGATGTTGGGGCAGTCCCTTATCTTGTGAGTATTACAACAACATTCAAAGCGAACATCCGTTCCGGCAAGACACTAACTCAAGTGTTTCTTCGCACAAGTAGTACACATAGGTGTCTCAAATGTATGCCCACCACCTTGGGAATTTTGGTTGGAAACTCTATACTTGTTCTATATCAAATAATCTTGGTGATAGAACCTCCTCTTAGGTTTTTCTTGACTAGATTCATCAAACCTAGGCTTCTTCCCCTCTTGCCTTATGTCCATAATTTTGGACTCCTCAATTTGTTGTGCATACACCATTAGTCTAGAGATATCCATGTCATTAAGGGGCATTGTCATACGACACTCCTTTTCCACCAAGCTAGACACTCCCATCATAAATTTGTTAATACTAGCTCTAGGGTTGGCTTCCATGGTTGGGGCATACTTAGAGAACTGGGTGAATTTCAAAGGGTATTCTTTCACATTCATTCCCCCTTGACGAAGATTCATGAAGTATACCATATTCTTCTCACTCTACTCTAAAGGAAAGAACCTATATAGAAAAGCCTCTTTGAACAATTCCCAATCTACCAGACTATCCCTTCAAGGTCTTTCATCCCTCAATTGCTCAAACTACACTGGAGCCACATCGTTGAGTTGGTAAGTGGCTAGCTTCTCTCTCTCCCTAGGGGTAACACCCATAGCATCTACGACCTAGAATATCTTATCTCTGAAGCTTTGTGGAACTTAATTCACATTAGTTCCATGGAAAGTAGGATGCTTCATTATCATGAAATCCTGAATCCTAGAAGTAGGACTTCTAACATTAGGTTGAGATCTATCTCGTTGGATACCATGGGCAACAAAATGATTCGTCACGACTTGAGCTTGAGCCATCATGAGTTGGGTAAAATTCATTAGGGCAGCCCTCAACTCTGCATTAGTCATATCCCCCTTCAACGAAAGGAGCTTGAGGCATTGGGGGAATATGAGGTCCTTGGGTACTTTGAGGTTCTGGAGGGAGAACTGCCTCATTTCACATTCACTTGGTCAACTATAGGGACTTGGTCAACACGGGGATGGATCCTCTTATTAGCTACACATTCCTGCGCCCTCCTAGCGGTTTCTCTCCTCATATTCAAGTCCTATAAACACAAAGAGAAGAGGTTGAGAGAGACATCTTATAGAACTCAAGTCTAGGACATGACATTAGAATAATGAAGAAAGTAAAACATTTATCATCTTATAGACTCTCATTTATGGATGTGTCACGACTCACACCAATGAACAAGAACTTACTAGAAGTGGATTATCAGACTTTACACCCTAAACTATTTCCCATAACTTATGCTCTGATACCAAGTCTGTAACAACCCAAAAATATCCCTAAAAAAGGGAGCACCCTTAGGTTGGAACAATGGCGTACTTGACCTTTCGGAGGCCTTGTAGAAACCTTAAATATCATTCATTACAAAAGACATAAAAAGTATTGTGGAATTAAAACTTTTCATGAATAAATTAATAAAGAAAACATCTTTCATAAAAGCTAAGGATTGATCTCGTTTTGATAAGAAAACTTAAAGACTCGACATAAATATCTTAGAGATACGACCCTTTACATTAGATGAAAATACATAATAAGTCTTAACTATAGATATTAAGAAATAGAACTATGTTCTCGAATATAAGAGGACATACCCAATCTTGAGAGGATAGATTCCAAAACATTGTATGCTAGTCTTCAAACGCCTCCAACCTATACTTATTAAGTATTTAAAAGCATGGGGTTAGTACAAAACAATGTACTAAGTATGACATATTAAAAAATATGCAATTTAGTAAAATAAACTTTCATGACAAATAAGTAAAACTTTTATGATTATAGATTTAAAATAGTATCAAATAATCATTTATCATAAAAAATAGAATTGTCATAATTTTAGAACCAAACAGTAATTTTACAGTAATAGTAGTCCATTTACAGTGAAACAGTGAAACATAGAGAAACCTTACAGTGAACCATGCTTCCCAAGCATTGTGAAATCATTTTCCTTAAGGTTTCCCTAAACAAGTTATCCTAAGATTCCCTAAGATAACACAAGAAGGGACAGCCCATACACCCCCTTCAAGACACACAAAACAATCCTTAACACTACGAACTATGGGCTTACCTCGGCTAGGAAAATATGTCCACACTCTTGGTTTGACATTTGCATGATACTCATACAAGAATGATTACATGTAAGTACCCTTCTCTAATAGGACATATAAGTTAAACTAAGTGCTATGCGATAGTAGCATCCCTTACTACTACTCCCACTTAGTGCTCCTTGAGGATTCCCTTGAATCAAGCACTCTACATTAGTCACTCCTAAATTCATCACATAAAATATAGCTTTAACATAATTCCTTAAAATTAGAACTTAACTTACCTAACGTCATTTACAACACATGATAGAACACACCAAGACTCCACTTTCGGCATATCTACTTAGTGCAATGGGTAAATAGCATCCCATACCACCACATACCCTAAGTAGTATGTTCTTTTAGGAGACTTAGTTCATACATTTAATATAAAACACACCAAGACTCCCCTTTTGGAAGGTTTACATACTACAATCGATAGATAACTTCCCTACCACCACGTACCCTAAGTAGTACGTTCTTTTAGGAGACTTTGTGCATTCGTTCTTTTGTGGGGGAATAGGTTTAAATGACATAGACCATGAGAGATATACATGGAATCCCCATACTACCCTTATCGTATTAGGGCTCCCCACTTGCCTAGGGTGGCGTCTTTCTCTTAGCTTTTAACTGAATTTTCTAGTACTTACACCTATGCGGGCGCATAATTAAGTGGTAAGGATATTGCTTCTAAGTAACTTACTCTCTACTAAAGAGGAGTACTCATATCAAGTGGTACATTAGAAATAACATATTTACTCACACTGTGAACCCACTCCTTCTTCAAATCCTGTCACGACCCAACCCGATGGGCCGTGTCTAGTGCCCGTTTTGGACACCCACATACAAACCAGCTAAGTATAACCAACTGAAACTAAGACAATATGGAATTTAATCAAATCAAGCCAACCCCAACGTCATATATATATAAGAGGACTTGTCTCATAAGGAGTCATAACCATTCAACGATAACAGCATACGCGAGCCGACAAGGCCGCCACTATTCAAAGCATAATAACATACGTATGCCGACAAGGCTGCCACTACACAATACACAATGATGTACGCAGCCGACAAGGCTGCCCCTGTACAAGCGGACATCCCAAACAAACCATGTCCAGACAATTATCCAAAACATATATATACAACCCATATAATGTCCACAGACCTCTAAGAGTACATTAGTGAAACTCGACGGGACAGGGCCCCGCCATACCCATAGACAAGCAAAAGACTACACAAAAGTTATGTACGAAAACAACTGGGCTCCGGAACAGTGGAGGTCTCCCAATTAGCAGAGTAGATATCCTAGGCGGGAGGATCACCGAACTGTGCGTCTACACCTGCGGGCATGAAACGCAGCCCCCCCGAGGAAAGGGGGGTCAGTACGGACAATGTACTGAGTATGTAAAGCATAAGGTAAAGATGACAGGATACCAATATGGCAAGTCGAAACAAAATATCGCTACACATATACCCTTTTAAGTGAAAAGCATGCATATATTTAACATTTAAGGTGCCCAGCTTCCCTATTAAGGGGCTCGGCAAAATAATCATCACGTTATCTCCGTCATCATCATCATCATAACCATCCTCATCACCAATCATATATATAATATACATACCCGGCCCTCTAGTGAGGAACTCGGTGACATATGCAAGAAACTCCGCACGAACATTACCCGGCCCGGGACTCGGTAAAATGATAAATGACTTTATGCACGAGAAGAATATTATGAGCAACCATATGCAATTAAAATCATTTCTTATAACTCAATAGAACAATCAACGTGAACCAGCAAGGAGTATTACCAAAGATTAATGTTTTATCAAGGTTATGAACCTTTAATACGATATGGAAACGTAAAATCTCAATGACTCTAAGAAGAATTACCATAGATATTAGAGATCATCATAGCCTTAGACATAGCCGATATATAGAGGAATAATTGTGGAAGCAAGAATATACGTCACCTAGACGCTCTAGAGATAAGTATCAAATCTATCCGTTATTCGCTTATTATTAATAGTCATGCCAAGCAAAGAAAGAAGGGACAGCGTTACATACCATATAATCGAGCCGCACGTCCAATATTTACTGCTCAAGCTATTAATTTATAACAAGCAACAATCATGCCGCAATTAGATAAACATCGTGCTTTACTTTCTTGTAAGCTAGCTAATAATCTAACGAAAATTCGGCAGCACCTCCCCTATTTTCCTTACTTCGTCCCAATCCGACAACAATCCAAATTATCCACAGCAATACCAATAACACATATAACCCAAAGAATCATATTAAACAGCCCCCTACCCAAAACATTTTCGTCTTGGCAACCATAGCAGTGAAGCAACGACACACCGAGCGATAACTCGTTTTATAATTTGCAACACATCTACCTTATCGTATTCATCCTTTGGAGTATATAGTCATAATCACATTCAACATCTACATAATGCCAAAACACAATTTTCCTCAGTTTGCTTTAATCAAAACAACCCAAGCACCAACACGACACCACTAATAATCCGATTATGATTTCCATTCATACTTAGCACATTCAATAACTAAAACAAACTTCCTAAGCTACTGGTCACGCCCCCTTCATAAAATTAATGGATAATTAACAAGGGTATTCTAAAGAATTAACACACCAAACAAGGAGATTACTAACAAAATTATTTGCAGCTGCTGGCCAAGAGTTGAAGGGTTGGTTTCTCCATTTCCATGGCTGCCTAAGACAAGTGGTGAAGAAGAAGATGATATGCAGCAATGCATTTCACCACTTTATTTAGCATGGAGTGGGTTTCTCCACCTCATTTAATAGTATGAAGTGGAGGCAGCCCCCCTGTACACCTGTCCACTACGGCCAGCCCACAATCTGATCCCTTTTTAATTTTTGCCTTGAGTGGTGGGGCCCACTGGATTAAATTAATCCTAATCAGCCACCAATTATGAGTGGTGGGGCCCATTGGATTAAATCAATCCAAATTAGCCACTAATTAATCCCTCACTTAAAGTTAATGGCACTTACATTAGCCAACTCATACTTAATATCACATTTGGAAATAACATCCTTGCCTAATATTTCTTTACGTCTTCTAGATCACGATGCGCACTACGTATAAAAAAAATACGAGGCATAACATCCTTCCCCCCTTAGGAATATTTGTCCTCGAATGTTAAGTTAGCGTCTTGCAAAAACAAATTCCAGCGAGGTCTCTCTAAAAGTTATACCTATCAACCTGCATTCCATAACTTACAGATGCCTCACAGCTACATAATCTCATTATCTATCAATATAGTCAAGCTAGTAATTGAATTACCTGCAGGTACGGGGAACAAGTAAAGGATACTTATTCTTCATTTCGTCTTCCGCTTCCCAAGTCATTTCCTCCCTATTGTTATTTTGCCACAACACTCTGACGGAAGCCACATCCTTAGTACGTAACCTACTAACCTGACGATCAAGTATAGCCACGGGTTTCTCCTTATATGACAACTCCTCTGTTACTTGAATATCATCTACAGGGAATACTCTAGAAGGATCACCAATACATTTACGTAGCATCAATACATGGAAGACTGGATGTACAGCCTCCAAATCACATGGTAGATCCAACTCATAGGCAACCTTGCCTATTCTACAAACAATCTGATAAGGCCCAATGTATCTCAGACTGAGCTTCCCCTTCCTCCCGAATCTCATCACACCCCTCATGGGTGATACCTTCAGGAATACCTAGTCACCAATCTGAAACTCCAAATCTCGACGCTGATTATCTGCATATGACTTTTGTCGACTCTGGGCTGCTAATAATCTTTCTTGAATAAGCTTCACCTTGTAAAAATATTGTTGAATCACATTCGGGCCTATTAACTTAGTCTCGCCAACATCAAACCAACCAATAGGTGATCTGCACTTCCTCCCATATAAGGTCTCGTACGGTGCTATCTGGATACAAGAATGGTAGCTATTATTATAGGCAATGAGCGGCAAGTGGTCATCCCAGCTGCCTTTGAAGTCAATAATACAGGCCCGCAACATATCTTCTAGTGTCTGAATAGTACGCTCAGTCTGCCCATCAGTCTGAGGGTGAAATGTTGTCCTAAGGTTCTTCTGTGTCCCCAATCCCTTCTGAAACGATCTCCAAAAGTTGGCTGTAAATTGAGCTCCTCTGTCTGATATAATGGACGTGGGAACCCCATGAAGCCTCACTATCTCCCTGACATATAACCTCGCATAATCTTCAGCCGAATAAGTAGTCCTGACTGGACGAAAATGGGCCGATTGCGTCAGCCTATCTACAATAACCCATATAGAGTCATACTTCCGTTGAGTGCGAGGTAAGCCTGTAATGAAGTCCATATTAATCATCTCCCATTTCCAAGTCGGGATCTCTATCTCCTGTAATAATCCACCAGGCTTTTGATGTTCGATCTTGACTTTTTGACAATTTGGGCACTAAGCAACAAACTCCGCTATGTCCTTTTTCATGCCATCCCACCAATATAAGCATCTGAGGTCATGATACATTTTTGTTGACCCTAGGTGAATAGAATAATGGGCAGAGTGTGCCTCTCCCATAACCTGCCGTCGTAGCCCTGCAGTATCGGGTACACACAATCTGCCTTCATATCGTAACACTCCGTCAAGTGTAACATTAAATGGGGTCTTTTCCTTTTGAAGAGTTGCATCTCTATACTGTGCCAGAATAGGGTCCTTGTATTGGTGTCTCTTTACCTCATCTATGATTGAGGGCTCAATAACCTCTCGAATAGAAACTCCACTATCTTCCGAATTAGCTAGACGGACTCCAAGGCTCGATAGCCGCTGAATCTCCCGAACCATATCCCTCCCTTCTGGTTGTACATCTGCCAAGCTACCCATGGACTTACGGCTAAGAGCATCTGCTACAACATTCGCTTTCCCTGGATGATATAAAATATCAACATCATAATCCTTTAGCAACTCTAACCACCGCCTCTGTCGTAAGTTCAGCTCCTTCTGTTTAAAGATATATTGGAGACTCTTATGATCTGTATAGATGTCCACATGGACACCATATAAATAATGTCTCCATATCTTCAAGGCATGAACCACCACCGCTAACTCCAGATCGTGAGTAGTATAGTTCTTTTCATGCTTCCTAAGTTGTCGGGAGGCATAGGCTATAACTTTTCCATGCTGCATCAATACACATCCTAGCCCAACACCCGAAGCATCACAATAAATAACATAGCCGTCTGGTCCCTCCGGAAGAGTTAGGACTGGAGCTGTAGTCAATTTGTCTTTCAATAGCTGGAAGCTTCGCTCACAAGCATCAGTCCACTGGAACTTGGCTGCCTTTTGAGTTAACCTTGTCAAAGGCGCTGAAATTGAGGCAAACTTTTCTACGAATCTCCTGTAATATCCTGCTAACCCCAAAAAGCTGCGTACCTCAGTAGGTATCGTAGGTCTGGGCCAAGTCTTTACTGCCTCAATCTTCTGCATGTCTACCCGAATACCATCAGCTCCAATAATATGCCCCAAGAATGCCACTGAAGTCAACCAGAACTCGCACTTAGAAAATTTAGCATACAACTTCTGGTGCTGAAGCACCCTAAGTACCGTCCTTAAATGATCTGCATGCTCCTCTTCTGAACGTGAATAGACCAGAATATCGTCTATAAATACAATAACAAACATATCAAGGAATGGTTTAAATACTCGATTCATTAAATCCATGAACACCGCTGGAGCATTAGTCAGCCCAAAAGACAGCACGGACAATGTGCTGAGTATGTAAAGCATAAGGTAAAGATGACATTATATCAATATGGCAAGTCAAAACAAAATATCACGACACATGTACCCTTTTAACTGAAAATCATGCATATATTTAACATTTAAGGTGCCCAGCTTCCCTAGTAAGGGGCTCGGCAAAATAATCATCACGTCATCTCCGTTATCATCATCATCATAACCATCCTCATCACCAATCATATATATAATATACATACATGGCCCTCTAGTGAGGAACACGGTGACATATGCAAGAAACTCCGCACGAACATTACTCGGCCCGAGACTCGGTGAAATGATAAATGACTCTATGCACGAGCTGAATATTATGAGCAACCATATGCAATTAAAATCATTTCTTATAACTCAATAGAACAATCAACATGAACCAGCAAGGAGTATTACAAAAGATTAATGTCTTATCAAGATTATGAACCTTTAATACGATATGGAAACGTAAAATCTCAATGACTCTAAGAAGAATTACCATAGATATTAGAGATCATCATAGCCTTAGACATAGCTGATATATAGAGGAATAATTGTGGAAGCAAGAATATACGTCACCTAGACGCTCTAGAGATAAGTATCAAATCTGTCCGTTATTCGCTTATTTTTAAAAGTCATGCCAAGCAAAGAGAGAAGGGACAACGTTACATATCGTATAATCGATCCCCACGTCCAATATTTACTGCTCAAGCTATTAATCTATAACAAGCAACAATCGTGCCGCAATTAGATAAACATCGTGCTTTACTTTCTTGTAAGCTAGCTAATAATCTAACAAAAATTCGGCAGCACCTCCCCTATTTTCCTTACTTCGTCCCAATCCGACAACAATCCAAATTATCCACAGCAATACCAATAACACATATAACCCAAAGAATCATATTAAACAGCCCCCTCCCCAAAATAGTTCCGTCTTGGCAACCATAGCAGCGAAGCAATGACACACCGAGTGATAACTCGTTTTATAATTCGTAACACATCTACCTTATCGTATTCATCCTTTGGAGTATATACTCATAATCACATTCAACATATACATAATGCCAAAACAGAATTTTCCAGTAGTTTGCTTTAATCAAAACAGCCCAAGCACCAACACGACACCACTAATAATCCGATTATGATTTCCATTCATACTTAGCACATTCAATAACTAAAACAAACTTCCTAAGCTACTGGTCACGCCCCCTTCATAAAATTAATGGATAATTAACAAGGGTATTCTAAAGAATTAACACACCAAACAAGGAGATTACTAAACAAATTATTTGCAGCTGCTGGCCAAGAGTTGCAGGGTTGGTTTCTCCATTTCCATGGCTGCCTAAGACAAGTTGTGAAGAAGAAGATGATATGCAGCAATGCATTTCACCACTTTATTTAGCATGGAGTGGATTTCTCCACCTCATTTTATAGTATGAAGTGGAGGCAGCCCCCCTCTACACCTGTCCACTAAGGCCAGCCCACAATCTGATCCCTTTTTAATTTTTGCCTTGAGTGGTGGGCCCCACTGGATTAAATTAATCCTAATCAGCCACCAATTATGAGTGGTGGGGCCCATTGGATTAAATTAATCCAAATTAGCCACTAATTAATCCCTCACTTAAAGTTAATGGCACTTACATTAGCCAACTCATACTTAATATCACATTTGGAAATAACATCCTTGCCTAATATTTATTTATGTCTTCTAGATCACGATGCGCACTACGTATAAAAAAAATACGAGGCATAACAAATCCTCTCGGTACTAAGCATAACTCCCTCAATGAGTCTTAAACATTCATTATTACAGGTCAAGGATAACATTGGACACTCTATCTCAACTCTTAATGGGTGTCCATCCTCCAACCTAAATTAGAAAGCTCTTGCGAAGTAGTGAGTTTGTTACTAAACACTTCATCTAAACTCACAATGAGGGCTCACCCCAAAACTCCTCATTTCATTCACATTCTTTAACTTCAATCATTCATTCATCATTCAAATTATAAGTGTGAGTACATGTAAGCACCATTATTTAATATTGAATTCTTAACCTGCTTTTATTATTTCTCACAGACTAGCATTCTCAACATATACACATACTTCATTTAGGCATAATCTAAGCATGACATACAATTCAAGTGTCACGACCCAACCCGATGGGCCGTGACTAGTGCCCGTTTTTGACACCCACATACAAACCTGCTAAGTATAACCAACTGAAACTAAGACAATACGGAATTTAATCAAATCAAGCCAACCCCAACTTCATATATATATAAAGAGGACCTGTCTCATAAGGAGTCATAACCATTTAACCATAACAACATACGCGAGCCGACAAGGCCACCACTATTCAAAGCATAATAACATACGTAAGCCGACAAGGCTGCCCCTGTACAAGCGGACATCCCAAACAAACCATGTCCAGACCATTATCCAAAACATATATATACAACCCACATAATGTCCACAGACCTCTAAGAGTACATTAGTGAAACTCGACGGGACAGGGCCCCGCCATACCCATAGACGAGCAAAAGACTACACAAAAGTTATGTACCAAAACGACTGGGCTCCGGAACAGTGGAGGTCTCCCAATTAGCAGAGTAGATATCCTAGGCGGGAGGATCACCGAACTGTGCGTCTACACCTACGGGCATGAAACGCAGCCCCCCAGGAAAGGGGGGTCAATACAGACAATGTTCTGAGTATGTAAAGCATAAGGTAAAGATGACATGATACCAATATGGCAAGTCAAAACAAAATATCGCCACACATGTACCCTTTTAAGTGAAAATCATGCATATCTTTAACATATAAGGTGCCCATCTTCCCTAGTAAGGGGCTCGGCAAAATAACCATCACGTCATCTCCGTCATCATCATCATCATAACCATCCTCATTACCAATCATATATATAATATACATACCCGGCCCTCTAGTGAGGAACTCGGTGACATATGCAAGAAACTCCGCACGAACATTACCCGTCCCGGGACTCGGTGAAATGATAAATGACTCTATGCACGAGCAGAATATTATGAGCAACCATATGCAATTAAAATCATTTCTTATAACTCAATAGAACAATCAACGTGAACCAGCAAGGAGTATTACCAAAGATTAACGTTTTATCAAGATTATGAACCTTTAATACGATATGGAAACGTAAAATCTCAATGACTAAGAAGCACTACCATAGATTTGAGAAATCATTAAGCCTTAGACATAACCGATATATAGAGGAATAGTTGTGGAAGCAAGAATATACGTCACCTAGATGCTCTAAAGATAAGTATCAAACCTGTCCGTTATTCGCTCATTTTTAAAAGTCATGCCAAACAAAGAAAGAAAGGATAGCGTTACATACCGTATAGTCGAGCCGCATGTCCAATACTTACTGCTCAAGCTATTAATCTATAACAAGCAACAATCGTGCCACAATTAGATAAACGTCGCGCTTTACTAACTTGTAAGCAAGCTAATAATCTAACGAAAATCTGGCAGCACTTCCTCTATTTTCCTTACTTTGTCCCAGTCTGACAACAACCCAAATTATCCACAATAATACCAGTAACACATATAACTCAACGAATAATTTTATACAGCCCCCTCCCCAAAACAGTTCTGTTTTGGTAACCATAGCAGCGAAGCAACGACACATCGAGCGAGAACTCGTTTTATAATTCGCAACACATCTACCTTATCGTATTCATACTTTTGAGTATATACTCATAGTCACATTTAACATATACAACGCTAAAACAGAATTTTCCCGCAGTTTGCTTTAATCAAAACAGCCCAAGCACCAACACGACACCACTAATAATCCGATAATGGTTTCCGTTCATACTTAACACATTCAATAACTAAAACAAACTTCCTAAGCTACTGGTCACGCCCCCTTCTTAATATTAATGGGTAATTAACAAGGTATTCTAAAGAATTAACACACCAAGCAAGGAGATTACTAACCAAATTATTTGCAGCTGCTGGCCAAGAGTTGCAGGGTTGGTTTCTCCATTTCCATGGCTGCCTAAGCCAAGTGGTGAAGAAGATGATATGTTGCAATGCATTTCACCACCTCATTAATAATATGAATTGGAGGCATCCCCCCTCTAAACGTGTCCCACTAAGGACAACTCCCATTTTGACTCCTTTTAATTTGCCTTGAGTGGTGAGGCCCACTAGATAAATTTAATCCTTAATCAGCCACTAATTAATCCCTCACTTAAAGTTAATGGTACTTACATCAGCCAAATCATACTTAATATCACATTTGGAATTAACATCCTTGCCTAATATTTCTTTAATCAGTTGGAACTTAAAATAAAATCTCATTCCCCGGACTTACGTCTACTAGATCATGATGCGCACTACGTATAAAAAATACGAGGCATAATATCCTTCCCCCCTTAGGAACATTCATCCTCGAATGTTAATTTAGCTTCTTGCAAAAACAAATCCAGAGAGGTCTCTCTAAAAGTTATACCTATCAACCTGCATTCCGTAACTTACAGATGCCTCACAGCTACGTAATCTCATTTATCTATCAATATAGTCAAGCTAGGAATTGAATTACCTGCACGTACGGGGAACAAGTAAGGATACTTATTCTTCATTTTGTCTTCCGCTTCCCAAGTCATCTCCTCCCTATTGGTATTTTTCCACAACACTTTGATGGAAGCCACATCCTTAGTACGTAACCTTCTAACCTGGCAATCAAGTATAGCTACGGCTTTCTCCTCATATGACAACTCCTCTGTTACCTAAACATCATCTACGGGGAATACTCTAGAAGGATCACCAATATATTTATGTAGCATCGATACATGGAAGACTGGATGTACCGCCTCCAAACCAGATGGTAGATCAAACTCATAGGCAACCTTGCCTATCCTACGAACAATCTGATAAGGCCCAATGTATCTCGGACTGAGCTTCCCCTTCCTGACGAATCTCATCACACCCCTCATGGGTGATACCTTCAGGAATACCCAGTCACCAATCTGAAACTCCAAATCTCGACGCCGATTATCTGCATATGAATTTTGTCGACTCTGGGCTGTTAATAATCTTTCTTGAATAAGCTTCACCTTGTAAAAAGCTTGTTGAATCACATCCGGGCCTATTAACTTAGTCTCGCCAACATCAAACCAACCAATAGGTGATCTGCACTTCCTCCCATATAAGGTCTCGTACGGAGCCATGTGGATACTAGAATAGTAGCTATTGTTATAGGCAAACTCAATGAGCGGCAAGTGGTCATCCCAGCTAATGTTAAAGTCAATAATACAGGCCCGCAACATATCTTCTAGTGTCTGAATAGTACGCTCGGCCTGCCCATCAGTCTGAGGGTGAAATGTTGTACTAAGGTTCACCTGTGTCCCCAATCCCTTCTAAAAAGATCTCCAAAAGTTGGCTGTAAATTGAGCTCCTCTGTCTGATATGTGCTGAGTATGTAAAGCATAAGGTAAAGATTACATGATACCAACATGGCAAGTCAAAAAAAAATATCACCACACATGTACCCTTTTAACTGAAAATCATGCATATATTTAACATTTAAGGTGCCCAGCTTCCCTAGTAAGGGGCTCGGCAAAATAATCATCACGTCATCTCCGTCATCATCATCATCATAACCATCCTCATCACCAATCATATATATAATATACATACCCGGCCCTCTAGTGAGGAACTTGGTGACATATGCAAGAAACTCCGCACGAACATTACCCGGCCTGGGACTCAGTGAAATGATAAATGACTCTATGCACGAGCAGAATATTATGAGCAACCATATGCAATTAAAATCATTTCTTATAACTCAATAGAACAATCAATGTGAACCAGCAAGGAGTATTACCAAAGATTAATGTTTTATCAAGATTATGAACCTTTAATACGATATGGAAACGTAAAATCTCAATGACTCTAAGAAGCATTACCATAGATATTAGAAATCATCATAGCCTTAGACATAGCCGATATATAGAGGAATAATTGTGGAAGCAAGAATATACGTCACCTAGACGCTCTAGAGATAAGTATCAAATCTGTCCGTTATTCTCTTATTTTTAAAAGTCATGCCAAGCAAAGAAAGAAGGGACAACGTTACATATCGTATAATCAAGCCGCACGTCCAATATTTACTCCTCAAGCTATTAATCTATAACAAGCAACAATCGTGCCGCAATTAGATAAACATCGTGCTTTACTTTCTTGTAAGCTAGCTAATAATCTAACGAAAATTCGGCAGCACCTCCCCTATTTTCTTTACTTCGTCCCAATTCGACAACATTCCAAATTATCCACAGTAATACCAATAACACATATAACCCAAAGAATCATATTAAACAGCCCCCTCCCCAAAACAGTTCCGTCTTGGCAACCATAGCAGTGAAGCAACGACACACCGAGCGATAACTCGTTTTATAATTCGCAACACATCTACCTTATCGTATTCATCCTTTGCAGTATATACTCATAATCATATTCAACATATACATAATGCCAAAACAGAATTTTCCTGCAGTTTGCTTTAATCAAAACAGCCCAAGCACCAACACGACACCACTAATAATCCGATTATGATTTCCATTCATACTTAGCACATTCAATAACTAAAACAAACTTCCTAAGCTACTGGTCACGCCCCCTTCTTAAAATTAATGGATAATTAACAAGGGTATTCTAAAGAATTAACACACCAAACAAGGAGATTACTAACCAAATTATTTGCAGCTGCTGGCCAAGAGTTGCAGGGTTGGTTTCTCCATTTCCATGGCTGCCTAAGACAAGTGGTGAAGAAGAAGATGATATGCAGCAATGCATTTCACCACTTTCATTTAGCATGGAGTGGATTTCTCCACATCATTTAATAGTATGAAGTGGAGGCAGCCCCCCTCTACACCTGTCCACTAAGGCCAGCCCACAATCTGATCCCTTTTTAATTTTTGCCTTGAGTGATGGGCCCCACTGGATTAAATTAATCCTAATCAGCCACCAATTATGAGTGGTGGAGTCCATTGGATTAAATCAATCCAAATTAGCCACTAATTAATCCCTCACTTAAAGCATAAGGTAAAGATGACATGAGCTGTAGTCAATTTGTCTTTCAATAGCAGGAAGCTTCTCTCACAAGCATCAGTCAACTGGAACTTGTCTGCCTTTTGAGTTAGCCTTGTCAAAGGCGCTGAAATTGAGGCAGACTTTTCTACGAATCTCCTATAATAATCTTCTAACCCTAGAAAGTTGCGTACCTCAGTAGGTGTCGTAGGTCTGGGCCAATTCTTTACCGCCTCAATCTTCTGCGTGTCTACCCGAATACCGTCAGCTCCAATAATATGCCCTAAGAATGCCACTAAAGTCAACCAGAACTCGCACTTAGAAAATTTAGCATACAACTTCTGGTGCTGAAGCACCCTAAGTACCGTCCTTAAATGGTCTGCATACTCCTCTTCTGAACGTGAATAGACCAGAATATCGTCTATAAATACAATAACAAACATTTTAAGGAATGGTTTCAATACTCGATTCATTAAATCCATAAACACTGCAGGAGCATTAGTCAGCCCAAAAGACAGCACTCTAAACTCATAATGCCCGTATCGGGTCCGGAATGCCATCTTTGGAATATCTGCCTCCCTTACCCGCACCTGATGATAACCTGACCGTAAGTCTATCTTTGAAAAACACTTTGCACCCTGCAACTGGTCAAATAGATCGTCAATCCTTGGGAGGGGATACCTGTTCTTTCTTGTTACTTTGTTCAGCCGCCTATAATCAATACACATCCGCAGCGACCCATCCTTCTTCCTCACAAACAGTACCAGTGCTCCCCAAGGTGACGTACTAGGCCTGATGAAGCCCTTTTCTAGGAAATCCCTCAATTGCTCTTTAAATTCTTTAAACTCAGCAGGTGCCATTCTATAAGGAGGTATAGATATAGGCTGGGTATCTGGCAGTACATCTATAGTAAACTCTATCTCTCGTTCTGGAGGAAGGCCTGGAAGTTCCTCTGGGAATACATCGGGAAATTCATTAACTACCGGGACTGATTGAAGAGTCGGTGTCTCTGCCTTTATGTCATGCACCCAAACTAGATGATAAATATAGCCTTTTCTAACCATCTTCCCGGCCTTAAGGTATGAAATGAACTTACCTTTCGGCGAAACTATACTCCCCTTCCACTGTATAATCGGTTCCCTTGGAAATTGAAATCGAACTATCATTCCTTTGCAATCAACATTAGCATAACAAGCAGCCAACAAATACATGCCCATGATAATATCAAACTCAATCATATTCAACTCTATTAGATCTGCTACGGTACGACGACTATATATAACCACTGAACAATTCTTATATACTCGCGTAGCTCTGACAGTATCTCCTACAGGTGTAGCTACCTCAAATGGTTCTGTCAACTAAGAATCTATTCCAATCCTACTAGCAAGGAAGGGAGATATAAATGATAAGGTGGAACCTGGGTCTATCAATGCATACACACTTCGGGAGAATAGTGATAATATACCTGTGATCACATTAGGTGATGCCTCCTGATCCTGCCTATTAGTCAAAGCATATATACGGTTCGAGGGATCACTAGAACTAGAAGCTCCACCACATCCTCTACCACGGCCTGCTGACGCCTGAATACCCTGCCCCGTAGGGAGCATAGCCACAAAAGAAGATGAACTAGAAACGGACCCGGTAGGCTGTGCCACACCACCTGCACTACCTCTAAGGTGACACTCCCTCATAGTATGGCCCTGACGGCCGCAAGAAAAACATGCACCTGTAGCCCAATTACATTCCCTAGGATGGGACTTACCACAACGAGAACACCGAGGCAAAGGTGTCCTCGACTGGCTCAAACCCCTGCCCATCTGTGACCCTGACGCCCTAAAGCTCTAACCAGCTTCCGAATATCCCATACGATCAAACCCCCTACCCATGAAACGTGGGGGTTCACTCTATGCTGGCTGGGAAGAAAATCTAACATGCTGCTGAGACTTCCTGCTTCGAAACTCGTCAGGATAACCTGTTGATCTAGCCCTCTTATGCTGGCCTCTATTATAATCCCTATCTGGCTAATATCCTTGGTGCCGTTCCTCTACCCTCTGTGCATATGCCTGCACCCGAGCAATGTCCATACTTGGCTGAAGAGTCACTGCCATACAACCGACAATCAGATAACGATCCAATCCCATCACATAACGATGTACCCTGTCTGCCATATCAGCCACAATAGTAGGCGCATGCCTAGCCAATAAATCAAACTCGAGGCTATACTCTCGAACGCTCCTGCCATTTTACTTCAAACGCAAGAATCTATCGACTTTAGCTCGCTTCATCTCTGGAGGCAGGAAGTGGCCCTGGAAAGCCTCCACAAATTCATCCCATACCGCGGAGGATCACCCTCACCCCTAGATAACTCCCAAGACTCATACCAATTAATAGCTACATCCCGCAAACGATACGTAGCCAACTCAACAGACTTAGTCTTTGAAGCCCTGATTATCCTTAATGTGCGCTGCATCTGACGAATAAACTCTTGCGGATCATCCTAGGGCTTTGACTAATAGAACTCTGGAGGATTACAACTAAAAAAGTCACGAGCCCTTAAGCTATTAGATCCGTCCGCATGATCAACTCCTAGTCCATGTCTGCGAGCCTGACATGCCACTAATCTAGTCAGAATCTGAACCGCATCTCTCATGGCCCTATCCTCCGCTCCTGGCTGAGGAGCTGAAGGTTCAGGTGCTGGGGCCTCGGGTGCTGGTGGTGGTGGTGTAGCAGAGCTCTCCGACTGGAGCATAATACCAGTCATAGACTGGACACGGGCCCTAGTAACTATCTGGGTCTGACTAGTACCTTCTGCTACCGATTTGCCCTTCAAGGCGACTGTCGCTTTCTTTGGAGGCATAGCTAAAAACACAGGGATTCGTTAGAGAGGGATTATCCTGTTAATAAAGCTCTATCGCATGCTCTAGAATAAGAAGAAAGGATGACATCCTAAATGTCCTGTAGCTTCCTATTTATAGATGTGGTGCACAACACACCGATAAACAAGACTCTACTAGACACGGTCTGTAGACACTTCCGAGGAAGAATCGCTCTGATACCACTCTTTGTCACGACCCAACCCTATGGGCCGTGACTAGTGCCCGTTTTGGACACCCACATACAAACCTGCTAAGTATAACCAACTGAAACTAAGACAATATGGAATTTAATCAAATCAAGCCAACCCCAACGTCATATATATATAAAGAGGACCTGTCTCATAAGGAGTCATAACCATTCAACCATAACAACATACGCGAGCCGACAAGGCCGCCACTATTCAATGCATAATAACATACGTAAGCCGACAAGGCTGCCCCTGTACAATTGGACATCCCAAACAAACCATGTCCAGACCATTATCCAAAACATATATATACAGCCCACATAATGTCCACAGACCTCTAAAAGTACATTAGTGAAACTCGACGGGACAGGGCCCCGCCATACCCACAGACGAGCAAAAGACTACACAAAAGTTATGTACCAAAACGACTGGGCTCCGGAACAGTGGAGCTCTCCCAATCAGCAGAATAGATATCCTAAGTGGGAGGATCACCGAACTATGCGTCTACACCTGCAGGCATGAAACGCAACCCCCCGAGGAAAGGGGGGTCAGTACGGACAATGTACTGAGTATGTAAAGCATAAGGTAAATGATAAATGACTCTATGCACGAGCAGAATATTATGAGCAACCATATGCAATTAAAATCATTTCTTATAACTCAATAGAACAATCAACGTGAACCAGCAAGGAGTATTACCAAAGATTAACGTTTTATCAAGATTATGAACCTTTAATACGATATGGAAACGTAAAATCTCAATGACTCTAAGAAGCACTACCATAGATTTGAGAAATCATTAAGCCTTAGACATAACCGATATATAGAGGAATAGTTGTGGAAGCAAGAATATACGTCACCTAGATGCTCTAGAAGTAAGTATCAAACCTGTCCGTTATTCGCTCATTTTTAAAAGTCACGCCAAACAAAGAAAGAAAGGATAGCGTTACATACCGTATAGTCGAGCTGCACGTTTAATATTTACTGCTCAAGCTATTAATCTATAACAAGCAACAATCGTGCCGCAATTAGATAAACGTCGCGCTTTACTATCTTGTAAGCAAGCTAATAATCTAACGAAAATCTGGCAGCACTTTCTCTATTTTCCTTTCTTCGTCCCAATCCGGCAACAACCCAAATTATCCATAGCAATACCAATAACACATATAACTCAACGAATCATATTAAACTTCCCCCTCCCAAAAACAGTTCCGTTTCGGCAACGATAGCAGCGAAGCAATGACACACCGAGCGATAACTCATTTTATAATTCGCAATACATCTACCTTATCGTATTCATACTTTTGAGTATATACTCATAATCACATTTAACATATACAACGCCAAAACAGAATTTTCCCACAGTTTGCTTTACTCAAAACAACCCAAGCACCAACAAGACACCACTAATAATCCGATAATGGTTTCCGTTCATACTTAACACATTCAATAACTAAAACAAACTTCCTAAGCTGCTGGTCACGCCCCCTTCTTAATATTAATGGGTAATTAACAAGGTATTCTAAAGAATTAACACACCAAGCAAGGAGATTACTAACCAAATTATTTGCAACTGCTGGCCAAGAGTTGCAGGGTTGGTTTCTCCATTTCCATGGCTGCCTAAGCCAAGTGGTGAAGAAGATGATATGTTGCAATGCATTTCACCACCTCATTTATAATATGAAGTGGAGGCAGCCCCCTCTACATGTGTCCCACTAAGGCCAGCTCCCAATTTGACTCCTTTTAATTTGCCTTGAGTGGTGGGGCCCACTAGATAAATTTAATCGTTAATCAGCCACTAATTAATCCCACACTTAAAGTTAATGGCACTTACATCAGCCAAATCATACATAATATCACATTTGGAATTAACATCCTTGCCTAATATTTCTTTAATCACTTTGAACTTAAATTAAAATCTCATTCCCCGGACTTACGTTTACTAGATCATGATGCGCACTACGTATAAAAAAATACGAGGCATAACATCAAGATTCTCAATACATATCAACATGAACCTCATCATTATCACTTCATTTAATACCTTACGCCTTCAAAGAAATACTCACAACACACACACACACACACACACACACACACACACATATATATATATATGTATGTATGTATGTATGTATCCAAATATATCAAGTAAATACAGCCACCAAGAAGGTGGACCATACCACTCAAGAGAATTTCAAAATAAGAGTTATATAATAAAACAAACTCACTCTTTAACCAAGCTTTCATCACCTATAACTAATTCTTCAGTATTTCATTAAAAATATGGCCCTTAGGGCAGTACATAAACCATAATAAAAACATAAGAAAACCAAAGTTCATACCCTACACAAAAATGGTCATTTATCCCATTTTTTAAGCTAAAAGTTTGAAATAGGCATAAATTTAGTTCATTAGGGTCTTGACATTAAAATCATCAAAAAATTACTAGGAACAACATATTTGAACAATTAAACACTTTTACCTGAAGACCTATTCTTATGATCAAAACAAGGAGAAGATAAAGTTTTAAAATGCTATTTGAAATCTTTTATAAATGGAATAGGGTTCAAGGATGACTGCCTTAACTCAATGAAAAGGATAACCACTAATTTTGATGAAGAAACACTTCCAACAATCCCTCCTAACTCTTCCTTGAGTCTTATTTCTAATGGTGACTTGGGAGAGTTTGTCTTTAGAGAGAGAGTTTGAATATTTTATGTGAGGCGTCTTGTCTAGGTCTAGGACATAAATATAATCTAATATAACTTAAAAACACTAAAAATATCATTCTAGGTTCATAAAAGACTTGTGGAAAATTTCCAAAATACTCGAAGCTAAGGCTGTTGTATCCAGCAGCTTTTACGGGACCACCATCGACTCCCATCAAAGAACGATTATCGATGCATTGAAATCCCATTGGTGTGGTCTCGTGGTTTGGTACAATAGCTCCCAGATTGTGCAAGATGCAGGTCCAATCAACAGACCAAGTCAACAAGCCGTCGGCGGGTTTGTTGGATGACAGTGTTTTTGCAGTTTTTGGTCCAAGTCTTGGGTCCTTCTCTAGGTCCCCTTGTGGGTCCTAAGTGAAGTTCATTCAAATGTTTTCAATAAGAATTCATGATGAAATTGTCTATCTTTAAATATATCCGTGGGTTCCTTGTAAAAATAATTTCAAAACAATACTTATGATAAATAAAGGTTTAGCTACTATTTTTAAAGTGAATTTCAATCCTATTCCATGATGAGGCTATGTCCCTCCCAAATCTCAATTTAGCCTATGTGATGGTTATTATGACTTGATGTTAGGATGATTGTGATGTGATTCAATTATATTAAATTTATTATAGCTACTTCCTATGATGTAAATTGATGGTGAATTATGTGTAATTGATCAATTAGAATCATGGTTTGATGATTTGGTAAAATTGACCTATGTTTCCCCACTTTCTATGAATTGATCATGTAGTGTACATAATGTTATCTTTTTTATCATATAGTTCTAATCAAGATTTTGTGTAAGTGATGATACTTTTAGATACTACCCTAAATTGAAATGTGGATGAAATATTTGTACTGATCAATGATGATCAAAGCTTTGAGAAATTGTAAGTTGGCTTTAATCTTTTTATTGCTATATAGAAATGCTAGTTTAATTGGCCTTTTATGACATTGTCTTGTAAGGTCCACTTATGGTGGAGGTGTTTACCTTATTATCATATATATATGTGATGTGAACATGGCCTTGAAGGAAATTGTATTATGAAGGCTTAGTGGTTATGATCACCAAATATGAAGTATATGCCTAGTCTTCCATTCTAGTTTTGATCAAGGTTGTGTTTGTAATGTTATAAGCATGTGGATTACTATGATAGGGCTACGTATACGTACTCTATCAATGAATTATTAATTATTAATGATTAATGACCCCTACTTATTTATGCCTATATGAATATGTGATTAACTAATGTTAGGAGTATTTGATGTAATGTGAAGTTATCTTGTCTCCCATACTAAATTGTGATGTGTGGTCTATGCATGGATGTGAATTGTGGTCTTAAGAGGGTGGCATCCTCAATATTATGTTCATAGACATTATGTGATCATGTTGACAACTGTATACGTACTCACACCTCATGCTTTCTTACAAGTAGTATAGGTTCATGGTGTCTGCTAAAAGGATATTCGTATATGAACTAATGTCTTCTACTATACATGTAAAATATATGTCCGTGAATTATGTTACTTATCCATTAACTTGGAGGACTTGATAGGTGCACTAGTATGGACAAGTGTATAGGACCTTGTCTATGCATTGCACATGTGTGCCTTGATGGGATACTTCCTAGGGTTGTAATCAATGTATATGAATATGACTACCTGATTGAGATATGAACATGTATTATATGGTATAATAATGTATGAATATGCAAAATTTCTAAATGTGTTTATCTGAATGGATTGCTCATATAGTTACACCTATACACATGCATGAATAAAGTACAAGTATGAACGTGTGTGGTCAAAAGTTGTTTATGTGAAATGTTTTCTCAGATATATGTTTACATAGACACACATTAAAGCATTTCTATGAGGCTTGATGATGATCTAGTAAATAGTGGGTCTCTTCAAAGGTGATCTCAACTATATCCTAAACTAGATGGTTCTTGATTATTCTATGTCCATGTTTATAGTTTTCTCACATGATTTAGGTTGATCAAAGGACTCTCTCATATATGACCTATGAGCTAAGAATATAAGGGGTTAACTCTCCTAACATCTATGTTCTATCAAGTAATTATAATAAAGGCTTTTGAATAAGGGGAACTAAGGTTAGAACCAAGTGAACTTAGATGAGGGGTGCTCCTTCCCAATGTGGGAAGGATTGTTCATTATAGTCCTCACTAGGTGGATAACTACAATACTTCAGAAGGCATTAGGAGGGTTTACATATATGCCTCCAAGTTCCTTTGCCCCATAGGATCTCGCAAGTGATAGCACCTACTATCCTAGCATGATGCTAATGTTTTGCCTTGACAAGGTAGAGCACCTCTTTAGGGTGTGAGGTTCTACAACACATGATTCTATGTTTTGCACCCATGGTATTTGTGTCATTTAAAACTATAGTTTTCTTAAAGTAAAATGGAAAAAGTAAGTAAAGTAATGAATCCTTACTAGGATAACCTAAGGAAAGTTGCTTAGAATAGGTAAGAGTAATGAACTTACCTTATGCATTGCACAAGTAGCTCTTTATGTTCCTTATGCATGATATGGTAGTGTTATCTACTTCTTGTTAGGATATGCATGGTATAAGTCCTATTGAAAAATATGGCTAAGGTCCTACTTGGTATGCATGTAGTTTACTATAGCATCATGGTTGATGTATGAAGTACATGTTAAGGCTTGTAGTCTCTGTTAGATTTACTTAGTATGTTTGAGGTTATGGGACTTCACATGAAAATTTCACTAGTAGGCTTTGAATGAGATAATGATTAGGGTTCTATAATGTCTCTGTGAAGTGAAGTACAAGTATGTTAATGTTGACTACTATCTTACTATGATGATGTTGGATGTCTTGACTTATATATGGTATTGTAATAAGTTCTTCTATGTGGTCCATAAAGTATGTTGGATAATTTTTGAAGTATATGTCTTATTATATGAAATGGTTTTATAAATGTATGTGATGGGTTAATGAATGTCATATGTATGAGTACCTAGTGTCTCTAAGTGATGTTTGAGTGTTTATAGTGTAATGGGACATTATTAATATATTGCACCAAGTATAACTAGATGTTTACTTGGAAAGTTAAGGAATTGATAAGAAAAAGAGTTTACTGTAAAGTGAAAAAAAAAGTTACTATAAAGGAAACATAGTTACTGTAAAGTTATGTTAATTATGCCTTAAATTCAATATATGGGTTTATGTGATGTTATGACTACTTGATATGCCTAAATGAAGTATGTGTATGTTATGCTTATGGTCTCAAAGTTTTATGAAGTTTTCACAAAAGGCTTGATGCATGATTTCAAAGAAAAATATCCTCTTTAAATGAATGTTTTTGCATGGTTTCCATACTTAGTGCATTCTTGTACAAACACCATTTTTTCACCTTTTTACACAAAGTTTAGGTTATAGATGCTTAAAGGATGACTTTAAGGTGAAGGGCTTGATATGTGTTTCCCATGATCAAGGAAACAGATTCTTATGTTTAAAGGATTTCCTATATTATGTTTATGTAAAGTTAATAGATTAGTAATATTTTATGTTATAATGGTCGTGACCCTAATGTACTCTAAAGATGTTCAGTCAATGATGTCAATGAGACTTAATGTCTAACTATGTAAATACGATATTTTATCTACATAATGGAAGTAATGTTCTAGCATATGATGTTTAATGAATGTTTTAAATTTTGTGCTAAATTTACCTATGATAATGCGATGAATCATAATTATCGGCTTGTATAAGACCTTCGAGAGGTCAAGTTCATTTTCTTATATGTCTACATGGAATATAGTCTACATATCTTAGCTTATGTACTCATGTATCATGCTATGATATAGTCCATTGATACATTCCTAGAGTTCATTCGGTCACACGTTACCTTATAGCTTGTATGCACATCAACACCATGTATTCATATATCTTAATTTATGTATAACTTTTACACTCCCTTTTGGTATAGTATGCCTATATGTCATGTCCAACATGACTTATTCATCTGTATACTATGCCCTTGTGCTTATTCATTTGAGTTCTTAAAATTTTGCGAAAACATTTCCTTGTATCATTGTTATAAGGAAGATATTTACCAGAAAAGGTTGGACATAGATATGTAAATTTAATCAACCATAGGTATATAACTTAGCATAATTCCCTATTCGAAGGTGCGGCATAAAAATTTAGAGATTATATTAATAGCTATGCAATTTTATAAGATGAGCCTCGAAAAAGCATTATGAGATAAAAAAGAAGGGAAAGTACTACCCCAATAGGTTAGGCCTATGACTTTAACCGTCCATTCCATATTCAAAAAATTGGGAGTTACTATATTTATTCTTAATTGTTAAGGCCCAGAAGCTAAACTCAAAATGTGTAACCTCTATTGAAGTATTGGGGATGGATTAGAATATGACAAAATATACTTGGGAAAGAAGATGGTAGTGATCCTAATTAACCCTCCTCATTCAAAATATCAACATAAGGATGTGATATCATGTGGTCCCTTTATATGATCATAAGTCCTGCTACCATTTGTTTATTTGATATGTCATTTGCATGTCTTGTGTTTAGTAGGTGTATTAAATTCCTTATTTCTATGAGTTCTATTTGTGTATCATCAATAAATTATATAATTAATAAAGCGGTTTAACTTGTCATTTTAATACTTTATGAACCATATCTATTGAGACTTCAAGCTAGAGTTCTCAATGCATGTTTTAGATTAGTCTATGTAATATGCATAGTCTTATTTATGATGCGAACACTGACAAATCTCCAAATCAAATTCCTTGGTTAACAAAACAATAAGCTTCACCCATCATTCGAGGATGAATGATAATAAGGAGGGGAGGATGTAACACCTCTTATTCTACGTGAACTTGTTCTATGTATATTCGCTTAAAAATTTCCTTGTGGTATAGTTATGGACTCGGTTTCCTACGCGAGTGGTGATAATAGAATTTGTTTGAAGTTGTATTACCCCATTCCTTCCAACACATAGACGAATCAATGAAATCAAAGACAATTTGAACTCGGGATGGTAAAATGTATTATTCGATATAGAAGTCAAAGTGGTCAAGTGTGTATTTAGTGCTATGGTCTTGTAGAGAACTTAAGATGGGGAAGATGGTATAAAACAATTGAGGTGCTTCCTTGACTAAACTATGCTAGTTGGTGACCAGTAGGTGACACACCTACTCAGAACTAGTGGACTGCATTTTTGGTGAAAAAAGGAAGTAGGTGATGCACCTATTTAGAATTAATGGACTAAATTTTATGTTAAAAAGAGCAAGTAGGTTATTCACTCCTGTAGAATAAGTGGATTGAATTGAAGTGAAAAGCCAGTGCTCCCCAAGGTGACGTACTAGGCCTGATGAAGCCCTTTTCTAGGAAATCCCTCAATTGCTCTTTAAATTCTTTAAACTCAGCAGGTGCCATTCTATAAGGAGGTATAGATATAGGCTGGGTATCTGGCAGTACATCTATAGTAAACTCTATCTCTCGTTCTGGAGGAAGGCCTGGAAGTTCCTCTGGGAATACATCGGGAAATTCATTAACTACCGGGACTGATTGAAGAGTCGGTGTCTCTGCCTTTATGTCATGCACCCAAACTAGATGATAAATATAGCCTTTTCTAACCATCTTCCCGGCCTTAAGGTATGAAATGAACTTACCTTTCGGCGAAACTATACTCCCCTTCCACTGTATAATCGGTTCCCCTGGAAATTGAAATCGAACTATCATTCCTTTGCAATCAACATTAGCATAACAAGCAGCCAACAAATACATGCCCATGATAATATCAAACTCAATCATATTCAACTCTATTAGATCTGCTACGGTACGACGACTATATATAACCACTGAACAATTCTTATATACTCGCGTAGCTCTGACAGTATCTCCTACAGGTGTAGCTACCTCAAATGGTTCTGTCAACTAAGAATCTATTCCAATCCTACTAGCAAGGAAGGGAGATATAAATGATAAGGTGGAACCTGGGTCTATCAATGCATACACACTTCGGGAGAATAGTGATAATATACCTGTGATCACATTAGGTGATGCCTCCTGATCCTGCCTATTAGTCAAAGCATATATACGGTTCGAGGGATCACTAGAACTAGAAGCTCCACCACATCCTCTACCACGGCCTGCTGACGCCTGAATACCCTGCCCCGTAGGGAGCATAGCCACAAAAGAAGATGAACTAGAAACGGACCCGGTAGGCTGTGCCACACCACCTGCACTACCTCTAAGGTGACACTCCCTCATAGTATGGCCCTGACGGCCGCAAGAAAAACATGCACCTGTAGCCCAATTACATTCCCTAGGATGGGACTTACCACAACGAGAACACCGAGGCAAAGGTGTCCTCGACTGGCTCAAACCCCTGCCCATCTGTGACCCTGACGCCCTAAAGCTCTAACCAGCTTCCGAATATCCCATACGATCAAACCCCCTACCCATGAAACGTGGGGGTTCACTCTATGCTGGCTGGGAAGAAAATCTAACATGCTGCTGAGACTTCCTGCTTCGAAACTCGTCAGGATAACCTGTTGATCTAGCCCTCTTATGCTGGCCTCTATTATAATCCCTATCTGGCTAATATCCTTGGTGCCGTTCCTCTACCCTCTGTGCATATGCCTGCACCCGAGCAATGTCCATACTTGGCTGAAGAGTCACTGCCATACAACCGACAATCAGATAACGATCCAATCCCATCACATAACGATGTACCCTGTCTGCCATATCAGCCACAATAGTAGGCGCATGCCTAGCCAATAAATCAAACTCGAGGCTATACTCTCGAACGCTCCTGCCATTTTACTTCAAACGCAAGAATCTATCGACTTTAGCTCGCTTCATCTCTGGAGGCAGGAAGTGGCCCTGGAAAGCCTCCACAAATTCATCCCATACCGCGGAGGATCACCCTCACCCCTAGATAACTCCCAAGACTCATACCAATTAATAGCTACATCCCGCAAACGATACGTAGCCAACTCAACAGACTTAGTCTTTGAAGCCCTGATTATCCTTAATGTGCGCTGCATCTGACGAATAAACTCTTGCGGATCATCCTGGGGCTTTGACTAATAGAACTCTGGAGGATTACAACTAAAAAAGTCACGAGCCCTTAAGCTATTAGATCCGTCCGCATGATCAACTCCTAGTCCATGTCTGCGAGCCTGACATGCCACTAATCTAGTCAGAATCTGAACCGCATCTCTCATGGCCCTATCCTCCGCTCCTGGCTGAGGAGCTGAAGGTTCAGGTGCTGGGGCCTCGGGTGCTGGTGGTGGTGGTGTAGCAGAGCTCTCCGACTGGAGCATAATACCAGTCATAGACTGGACACGGGCCCTAGTAACTATCTGGGTCTGACTAGTACCTTCTGCTACCGATTTGCCCTTCAAGGCGACTGTCGCTTTCTTTGGAGGCATAGCTAAAAACACAGGGATTCGTTAGAGAGGGATTATCCTGTTAATAAAGCTCTATCGCATGCTCTAGAATAAGAAGAAAGGATGACATCCTAAATGTCCTGTAGCTTCCTATTTATAGATGTGGTGCACAACACACCGATAAACAAGACTCTACTAGACACGGTCTGTAGACACTTCCGAGGAAGAATCGCTCTGATACCACTCTTTGTCACGACCCAACCCTATGGGCCGTGACTAGTGCCCGTTTTGGACACCCACATACAAACCTGCTAAGTATAACCAACTGAAACTAAGACAATATGGAATTTAATCAAATCAAGCCAACCCCAACGTCATATATATATAAAGAGGACCTGTCTCATAAGGAGTCATAACCATTCAACCATAACAACATACGCGAGCCGACAAGGCCGCCACTATTCAATGCATAATAACATACGTAAGCCGACAAGGCTGCCCCTGTACAATTGGACATCCCAAACAAACCATGTCCAGACCATTATCCAAAACATATATATACAGCCCACATAATGTCCACAGACCTCTAAAAGTACATTAGTGAAACTCGACGGGACAGGGCCCCGCCATACCCACAGACGAGCAAAAGACTACACAAAAGTTATGTACCAAAACGACTGGGCTCCGGAACAGTGGAGCTCTCCCAATCAGCAGAATAGATATCCTAAGTGGGAGGATCACCGAACTATGCGTCTACACCTGCAGGCATGAAACGCAACCCCCCGAGGAAAGGGGGGTCAGTACGGACAATGTACTGAGTATGTAAAGCATAAGGTAAATGATAAATGACTCTATGCACGAGCAGAATATTATGAGCAACCATATGCAATTAAAATCATTTCTTATAACTCAATAGAACAATCAACGTGAACCAGCAAGGAGTATTACCAAAGATTAACGTTTTATCAAGATTATGAACCTTTAATACGATATGGAAACGTAAAATCTCAATGACTCTAAGAAGCACTACCATAGATTTGAGAAATCATTAAGCCTTAGACATAACCGATATATAGAGGAATAGTTGTGGAAGCAAGAATATACGTCACCTAGATGCTCTAGAAGTAAGTATCAAACCTGTCCGTTATTCGCTCATTTTTAAAAGTCACGCCAAACAAAGAAAGAAAGGATAGCGTTACATACCGTATAGTCGAGCTGCACGTTTAATATTTACTGCTCAAGCTATTAATCTATAACAAGCAACAATCGTGCCGCAATTAGATAAACGTCGCGCTTTACTATCTTGTAAGCAAGCTAATAATCTAACGAAAATCTGGCAGCACTTTCTCTATTTTCCTTTCTTCGTCCCAATCCGGCAACAACCCAAATTATCCATAGCAATACCAATAACACATATAACTCAACGAATCATATTAAACTTCCCCCTCCCAAAAACAGTTCCGTTTCGGCAACGATAGCAGCGAAGCAATGACACACCGAGCGATAACTCATTTTATAATTCGCAATACATCTACCTTATCGTATTCATACTTTTGAGTATATACTCATAATCACATTTAACATATACAACGCCAAAACAGAATTTTCCCACAGTTTGCTTTACTCAAAACAACCCAAGCACCAACAAGACACCACTAATAATCCGATAATGGTTTCCGTTCATACTTAACACATTCAATAACTAAAACAAACTTCCTAAGCTACTGGTCACGCCCCCTTCTTAATATTAATGGGTAATTAACAAGGTATTCTAAAGAATTAACACACCAAGCAAGGAGATTACTAACCAAATTATTTGCAACTGCTGGCCAAGAGTTGCAGGGTTGGTTTCTCCATTTCCATGGCTGCCTAAGCCAAGTGGTGAAGAAGATGATATGTTGCAATGCATTTCACCACCTCATTTATAATATGAAGTGGAGGCAGCCCCCTCTACATGTGTCCCACTAAGGCCAGCTCCCAATTTGACTCCTTTTAATTTGCCTTGAGTGGTGGGGCCCACTAGATAAATTTAATCGTTAATCAGCCACTAATTAATCCCACACTTAAAGTTAATGGCACTTACATCAGCCAAATCATACATAATATCACATTTGGAATTAACATCCTTGCCTAATATTTCTTTAATCACTTTGAACTTAAATTAAAATCTCATTCCCCGGACTTACGTTTACTAGATCATGATGCGCACTACGTATAAAAAAATACGAGGCATAACATCAAGCTTCTCAATACATATCAACATGAACCTCATCATTATCACTTCATTTAATACCTTACGCCTTCAAAGAAATACTCACAACACACACACACACACACACACACACACACACACATATATATATATATATATGTATGTATGTATGTATGTATGTATCCAAATATATCAAGTAAATACAGCCACCAAGAAGGTGGACCATACCACTCAAGAGAATTTCAAAATAAGAGTTATATAATAAAACAAACTCACTCTTTAACCAAGCTTTCATCACCTATAACTAATTCTTCAGTATTTCATTAAAAATATGGCCCTTAGGGCAGTACATAAACCATAATAAAAACATAAGAAAACCAAAGTTCATACCCTACACAAAAATGGTCATTTATCCCATTTTTTAAGCTAAAAGTTTGAAATAGGCATAAATTTAGTTCATTAGGGTCTTGACATTAAAATCATCAAAAAATTACTAGGAACAACATATTTGAACAATTAAACACTTTTACCTGAAGACCTATTCTTATGATCAAAACAAGGAGAAGATAAAGTTTTAAAATGCTATTTTAAATCTTTTATAAATGGAATAGGGTTCAAGGATGACTGCCTTAACTCAATGAAAAGGATAACCACTAATTTTGATGAAGAAACACTTCCAACAATCCCTCCTAACTCTTCCTTGAGTCTTATTTCTAATGGTGACTTGGGAGAGTTTGTCTTTAGAGAGAGAGTTTGAATATTTTATGTGAGGCGTCTTGTCTAGGTCTAGGACATAAATATAATCTAATATAACTTAAAAACACTAAAAATATCATTCTAGGTTCATAAAAGACTTGTGGAAAATTTCCAAAATACTCGAAGCTAAGGCTGTTGTATCCAGCAGCTTTTACGGGACCACCATCGACTCCCATCAAAGAACGATTATCGATGCATTGAAATCCCATTGGTGTGGTCTCGTGGTTTGGTACAATAGCTCCCAGATTGTGCAAGATGCAGGTCCAATCAACAGACCAAGTCAACAAGCCGTCGGCGGGTTTGTTGGATGACAGTGTTTTTGCAGTTTTTGGTCCAAGTCTTGGGTCCTTCTCTAGGTCCCCTCGTGGGTCCTAAGTGAAGTTCATTCAAATGTTTTCAATAAGAATTCATGATGAAATTGTCTATCTTTAAATATATCCGTGGGTTCCTTGTAAAAATAATTTCAAAACAATACTTATGATAAATAAAGGTTTAGCTACTATTTTTAAAGTGAATTTCAATCCTATTCCATGATGAGGCTATGTCCCTCCCAAATCTCAATTTAGCCTATGTGATGGTTATTATGACTTGATGTTAGGATGATTGTGATGTGATTCAATTATATTAAATTTATTATAGCTACTTCCTATGATGTAAATTGATGGTGAATTATGTGTAATTGATCAATTAGAATCATGGTTTGATGATTTGGTAAAATTGACCTATGTTTCCCCACTTTCTATGAATTGATCATGTAGTGTACATAATGTTATCTTTTTTATCATATAGTTCTAATCAAGATTTTGTGTAAGTGATGATACTTTTAGATACTACCCTAAATTGAAATGTGGATGAAATATTTGTACTGATCAATGATGATCAAAGCTTTGAGAAATTGTAAGTTGGCTTTAATCTTTTTATTGCTATATAGAAATGCTAGTTTAATTGGCCTTTTATGACATTGTCTTGTAAGGTCCACTTATGGTGGAGGTGTTTACCTTATTATCATATATATATGTGATGTGAACATGGCCTTGAAGGAAATTGTATTATGAAGGCTTAGTGGTTATGATCACCAAATATGAAGTATATGCCTAGTCTTCCATTCTAGTTTTGATCAAGGTTGTGTTTGTAATGTTATAAGCTTGTGGATTACTATGATAGGGCTACGTATACGTACTCTATCAATGAATTATTAATTATTAATGATTAATGACCCCTACTTATTTACGCCTATATGAATATGTGATTAACTAATGTTAGGAGTATTTGATGTAATGTGAAGTTATCTTGTCTCCCATACTAAATTGTGATGTGTGGTCTATGCATGGATGTGAATTGTGGTCTTAAGAGGGTGGCATCCTCAATATTATGTTCATAGACATTATGTGATCATGTTGACAACTGTATACGTACTCACACCTCATGCTTTCTTACAAGTAGTATAGGTTCATGGTGTCTGCTAAAAGGATATTCGTATATGAACTAATGTCTTCTACTATACATGTAAAATATATGTCCGTGAATTATGTTACTTATCCATTAACTTGGAGGACTTGATAGGTGCACTAGTATGGACAAGTGTATAGGACCTTGTCTATGCATTGCACATGTGTGCCTTGATGGGATACTTCCTAGGGTTGTAATCAATGTATATGAATATGACTACCTGATTGAGATATGAACATGTATTATATGGTATAATAATGTATGAATATGCAAAATTTCTAAATGTGTTTATCTGAATGGATTGCTCATATAGTTACACCTATACACATGCATGAATAAAGTACAAGTATGAACGTGTGTGGTCAAAAGTTGTTTATGTGAAATGTTTTCTCAGATATATGTTTACATAGACACACATTAAAGCATTTCTATGAGGCTTGATGATGATCTAGTAAATAGTGGGTCTCTTCAAAGGTGATCTCAACTATATCCTAAACTAGATGGTTCTTGATTATTCTATGTCCATGTTTATAGTTTTCTCACATGATTTAGGTTGATCAAAGGACTCTCTCATATATGACCTATGAGCTAAGAATATAAGGGGTTAACTCTCCTAACATCTATGTTCTATCAAGTAATTATAATAAAGGCTTTTGAATAAGGGGAACTAAGGTTAGAACCAAGTGAACTTAGATGAGGGGTGCTCCTTCCCAATGTGGGAAGGATTGTTCATTATAGTCCTCACTAGGTGGATAACTACAATACTTCAGAAGGCATTAGGAGGGTTTACATATATGCCTCCAAGTTCCTTTGCCCCATAGGATCTCGCAAGTGATAGCACCTACTATCCTAGCATGATGCTAATGTTTTGCCTTGACAAGGTAGAGCACCTCTTTAGGGTGTGAGGTTCTACAACACATGATTCTATGTTTTGCACCCATGGTATTTGTGTCATTTAAAACTATAGTTTTCTTAAAGTAAAATGGAAAAAGTAAGTAAAGTAATGAATCCTTACTAGGATAACCTAAGGAAAGTTGCTTAGAATAGGTAAGAGTAATGAACTTACCTTATGCATTGCACAAGTAGCTCTTTATGTTCCTTATGCATGATATGGTAGTGTTATCTACTTCTTGTTAGGATATGCATGGTATAAGTCCTATTGAAAAATATGGCTAAGGTCCTACTTGGTATGCATGTAGTTTACTATAGCATCATGGTTGATGTATGAAGTACATGTTAAGGCTTGTAGTCTCTGTTAGATTTACTTAGTATGTTTGAGGTTATGGGACTTCACATGAAAATTTCACTAGTAGGCTTTGAATGAGATAATGATTAGGGTTCTATAATGTCTCTGTGAAGTGAAGTACAAGTATGTTAATGTTGACTACTATCTTACTATGATGATGTTGGATGTCTTGACTTATATATGGTATTGTAATAAGTTCTTCTATGTGGTCCATAAAGTATGTTGGATAATTTTTGAAGTATATGTCTTATTATATGAAATGGTTTTATAAATGTATGTGATGGGTTAATGAATGTCATATGTATGAGTACCTAGTGTCTCTAAGTGATGTTTGAGTGTTTATAGTGTAATGGGACATTATTAATATATTGCACCAAGTATAACTAGATGTTTACTTGGAAAGTTAAGGAATTGATAAGAAAAAGAGTTTACTGTAAAGTGAAAAAAAAAGTTACTGTAAAGGAAACATAGTTACTGTAAAGTTATGTTAATTATGCCTTAAATTCAATATATGGGTTTATGTGATGTTATGACTACTTGATATGCCTAAATGAAGTATGTGTATGTTATGCTTATGGTCTCAAAGTTTTATGAAGTTTTCACAAAAGGCTTGATGCATGATTTCAAAGAAAAATATCCTCTTTAAATGAATGTTTTTGCATGGTTTCCATACTTAGTGCATTCTTGTACAAACACCATTTTTTCACCTTTTTACACAAAGTTTAGGTTATAGATGCTTAAAGGATGACTTTAAGGTGAAGGGCTTGATATGTGTTTCCCATAATCAAGGAAACAGATTCTTATGTTTAAAGGATTTCCTATATTATGTTTATGTAAAGTTAATAGATTAGTAATATTTTATGTTATAATGGTCGTGACCCTAATGTACTCTAAAGATGTTCAGTCAATGATGTCAATGAGACTTAAAGTCTAACTATGTAAATACGATATTTTATCTACATAATGGAAGTAATGTTCTAGCATATGATGTTTAATGAATGTTTTAAATTTTGTGCTATATTTACCTATGATAATGCGATGAATCATAATTATCGGCTTGTATAAGACCTTCGAGAGGTCAAGTTCATTTTCTTATATGTCTACATGGAATATAGTCTACATATCTTAGCTTATGTACTCATGTATCATGCTATGATATAGTCCATTGATACATTCCTAGAGTTCATTCGGTCACACGTTACCTTATAGATTGTATGCACATCAACACCATGTATTCATATATCTTAATTTATGTATAACTTTTACACTCCCTTTTGGTATAGTATGCCTATATGTCATGTCCAACATGACTTATTCATCTGTATACTATGCCCTTGTGCTTATTCATTTGAGTTCTTAAAATTTTGCGAAAACATTTCCTTGTATCATTGTTATAAGGAAGATATTTACCAGAAAAGGTTGGACATAGATATGTAAATTTAATCAACCATAGGTATATAACTTAGCATAATTCCCTATTCGAAGGTGCGGCATAAAAATTTAGAGATTATATTAATAGCTATGCAATTTTATAAGATGAGCCTCGAAAAAGCATTATGAGATAAAAAAGAAGGGAAAGTACTACCCCAATAGGTTAGGCCTATGACTTTAACCGTCCATTCCATATTCAAAAAATTGGGAGTTACTATATTTATTCTTAATTGTTAAGGCCCAGAAGCTAAACTCAAAATGTGTAACCTCTATTGAAGTATTGGGGATGGATTAGAATATGACAAAATATACTTGGGAAAGAAGATGGTAGTGATCCTAATTAACCCTCCTCATTCAAAATATCAACATAAGGATGTGATATCATGTGGTCCCTTTATATGATCATAAGTCCTGCTACCATTTGTTTATTTGATATGTCATTTGCATGTCTTGTGTTTAGTAGGTGTATTAAATTCCTTATTTCTATGAGTTCTATTTGTGTATCATCAATAAATTATATAATTAATAAAGCGGTTTAACTTGTCATTTTAATACTTTATGAACCATATCTATTGAGACTTCAAGCTAGAGTTCTCAATGCATGTTTTAGATTAGTCTATGTAATATGCATAGTCTTATTTATGATGCGAACACTGACAAATCTCCAAATCAAATTCCTTGGTTAACAAAACAATAAGCTTCACCCATCATTCGAGGATGAATGATAATAAGGAGGGGAGGATGTAACACCTCTTATTCTACGTGAACTTGTTCTATGTATATTCGCTTAAAAATTTCCTTGTGGTATAGTTATGGACTCGGTTTCCTACACGAGTGGTGATAATAGAATTTGTTTGAAGTTGTATTACCCCATTCCTTCCAACACATAGACGAATCAATGAAATCAAAGACAATTTGAACTCGGGATGGTAAAATGTATTATTCGATATAGAAGTCAAAGTGGTCAAGTGTGTATTTAGTGCTATGGTCTTGTAGAGAACTTAAGATGGGGAAGATGGTATAAAACAATTGAGGTGCTTCCTTGACTAAACTATGCTAGTTGGTGACCAGTAGGTGACACACCTACTCAGAACTAGTGGACTGCATTTTTGGTGAAAAAAGGAAGTAGGTGATGCACCTATTTAGAATTAATGGACTAAATTTTATGTTAAAAAGAGCAAGTAGGTTATTCACTCCTGTAGAATAAGTGGATTGAATTGAAGTGAAAAGAGCAAGTAGTTGTTCCAACTACTTAATGCTAGAAAATAAGGAGGTGATGCACCTACTTGCTTTAAAGTAAAGGACCATATTATTTCACCAATTGATTAAGTGAAAACGTCAAAAAGGGACCTCGAAAGCACTCAAGCTTATCACCTCTCCCTCATCACTTATTTTCAAGAAAATAACTCCTAAGGAAATCCATAGAAGCTCTAAAGTGTTTTCTTCTACAACTTCACAATTAGAATCTTAAGGAAACAGGTGATTTTGAAGTACAAGTTGGTAGAACATCTCCATCTTAAGGAATTAAGTGAATAATATAAATAAACATTAAGGTAAAGGGAAGAGGACAACCTAAACCTTAAAGAATCCAGGTCTTGGTAATTGAGGTTTCTGTCTAGAAAGGTAAGAGTGGAAATTTTCATCCCTCTTTTGTTCTTACATTATTTGAAAATTTTTGTTGTGTTAATGAAATGCTGAGTGTTGCCTATGTATGGTGTGATTATGGTGAATGTTCAGGTTGGAGGTTATTGTTCTGATATACATGGAGTGGAGTCCCTTTCAATTTTGATAATGAGCTTGTTTGAGAATCAAAATGTTAGTTGGAATTTACAGGATGTTTATCTGAAGTCATGAGTTCATATTGTTATTTCAACATTGTGAGGCTTAGGGACTGTTTTGGGTACCATAAAAAATAAGAGGATCTGGCTGAATATGTAGAGATGTCATGAAAACTAGTTAGAGGATAGAAAATTTTAAGTGTAGTGATACACAACTTCATTAAGTGTTGCATTAGATTACTCCCTGTAATTTCTTTAATACTGTTTTGTAGACGTGATGAAGCCTGAGGGGTTTCAGAGGACCTTATAAAAGAGATTAGGGGAAAATGGATGGTAAGAACTCTGTATGGGATCAATTATATATATACTGCCAATTACTTTTTGGTGTGATCAAGTAGCCCAAACTTGTATAGAAACTGATATTAGTTTTTATTATTTACTCCATAGTAGATAAATAACCTGAATGAAGGCGGTTAACTCAGTATGATATCTATTGTTGTACAGGATATTTGATTTCCAATTTTCTTTGGATGAATCCAACACTTATTTCTTAGTGCTCTACTATGACTGTTACTAAATGTGTGTTTTTGCTCTACCAAGTGTTAGCATGAAAGGTTTAAACTTGTTTCAATGTCAAAGTACTCCTGGCACGTATTTCCCTTATTTATGTCAAAGTGATCCTAGATTACACATGGTACATATGTTCAAAGGATGGAAACACGATCTGCCCATATCTTACCAACTTGCTTCAACAGTCTATTCCATTATATATGTCATCTTTTCACATGTTCATGTGTTTCGTGTATTAGTTATTACTCCCATTGTGTTAGACAACTATGTTACCTCACAAGATGTCTACTTATTCAATTGTACATTTATATGTATGTACTTACTTGGAATACGTATTCGTCTTTAAGTTGAAATTGTCCACATTCTTCCTTGGTTCCACATTCATGTATGCTTTATCTTTTATATTAGTTGGTGCATATTTGGCTATGATAAAGAGTTCATACCTCTTGAATGAAATTTATCTGTCTTCACTACTTATATGCTTCAGTTTAAGATATAAAGAATGCGTACTGAGTCATAGAAGAAGTATTATGTTAGTGTCACATTTGATTCCCAAGTCATTGTCATTATCGTTACTCCTTATTCGTATGCCTTCTACTACTGGTTCATAGTTCCAAATCTCAACAATGATTATAATCACCAAAACATCAATCCCAAATGAGTTATTATCGACAAAAAAATCTCAAAAGAGTTATTATTATACAAAGTATAGTCTTAAAAGAGTTATAAACATCAAAGAAACAATCTCAAAGATTAAAAAACATCTAAGTGCAGCAATTTGTTTAACTATGGGTGGCAGCCTAGGGGCAAATCCTAGTGTATAGAAGGGTGGAAGCTAAGGGGCGAAAGTGTAGCATGGTACGATCTCAATTAGTATGGAAAGGTGGAAGCTCAAGGGATAAAGCCTAGTATTGGACAATCCAAATTGGTATGGAAGGGTTGCAGCTCAGGGGCGAAAGTCTAGCATGGGCCGATCCCAATTTGTTGAATTATGAGGACATCATCCCAGGGGTTACAATGCCTAGAATTAGTCCTCCGCTCATACCATTGATCAACTTTTCATTTGTAGCGTATGACTTACAAAAATTATAAGGCGCAGAAAAATAAGAAAAGAATGTAACATACAAAATTCCACAAGTATAAGCAAATATGGTCTCTAACCCTTATCTATTGATATTTAGTTTCACTTGAGCCTTCATGTCACGCATGGTTGTATTATTCCTTACATATTCAATACATTCTTTCGTACTGCGTCCTTTATTGGGGCTCTTCATTTCATGTTGCAGGTTTAAATATTCAAAAGTAGATCTCCCCGATAGAATAACATGATATTCAACAATTTTTGGTGAGCTCCAAGTTGATTCGGGTCTTTGCCGATCCTTTACTATGTGTATTTTCATAGCACAGATTCCAATAGAGGCTGTGTAGACATTGTAAAGCTATCATCTGTATTCATAGTTTAACTTGTCACACATGTGTTGGTTCAGCAAGTCAACATGTGTTGTATATAAAGTTTCTCATCAGTAATCTACATAGTAGTTTACATTCTCATCATATGTTACTTGTAAGACATTTTTCATAGGGTACTTGTCCGCCTCACCTAGGGTTGGGGTCTGACATTAGCACATTTACAGAGTCACATCATAAAAAGGCACATTTGTAAGTTATCACCACCCTTATAACATTTACATCTTAGAAAACAACTCACAATCCATAGTTAATACTTTTTAATTCAACAATACACCAATCCTATCAATCTTAATATAATGTATACTTCAATACTGTCATAGCCGACGATTACATCCCAGATGCAACCGGCATCATCGTCTTGTCAGAGGACTCAGACAAGCCTCTTAACATTCGTCATAACATGTCATCAGTTTGAAATTTGTGGAAAATTAAAAACTTTTACAGAGTTATGTGAAGTGTACTTATACTTCCTACCTAACTTTCATAATAGCATACGATATTCTAAAACTTCTTCTTACATGTATAAAACCATCTAAAGAGTGCAAATGTGGACTTAGCCAATAAATAGTCAATATGTCATATAGGTCTTAGTAAAAAAGAATCCAAAAAATATACTGGAAGTCGAGTACTCTTAAAATCTACTAAAGTCATCGTAATCTAGAATACGAAAAGATAGCATCACGGAACATGAGGACCTACCAACACTTTGAGAAAGAGTTCGAAGATTCTTTAATTGACCTTCTTAATCTTCAATGGCCGGACCCTACATTTGTAGTAATATAGAGTAATGGTTTTAGTATGCCACATGTACTAAGTATTGATATATGCATATAAAATTTAAGGACATGCAAGAAAAAGGATCATTTATAATTTGTTTGGAAAGCATGCTCAGTCATATGAAAGTCTTCAGTGCACATACCATAGAAAATATACAAGTTAAGGATTCAATCAACATATAACATGAACATAATCAAAGACATATTATCATAGAGTCATGTTAATATTTCATATCCAAAGATCATATAAAAATAACATACAAAACACTTACCAAGGATCCCATCCCCAACCTACAAGTGCAATGGTTATGCGAAGCCCCATAACCCTATACAACCAAGTAGATAAGATAGGAGATTATAATTAAAGCTTTGATTCATATAAAGTGTAACATGGTAGACATCATCCCACATAGAGATATAGACTAATAAGATGTTCAGGAACATAGTCAACATTATAAAAGAGTAAAATAATTTAACATAAGCATCATACCTTTCATGTTATTATATTACATGAGAACAATCTCCTAGGACATCCCTTAGAGTCAACGTGTGCATTGTCTTGTTAGAGACCCATACCCCTACCTATACTAAGTAATTTCCTCAAGTGGACCTAGTTAATGTACACTTACTTACTTGTATTTCATTTTACATGAGGGAACATTCTCCTTAAATAACATAGCCATGTTAGCTGAACATTGAATCCAGTGTATAAAACCCCACATTGAAAGAAGGGGGTCTACCATCTAAAGTAGAACCAAACATGACATATCTTTCTAGGTGGATCCACTAGCTAATACTCTATGGTAGAAACATAGTTTAAGAACTAGAAGATGTAACAGAGACCCATAATTCAACATTACATGGCAGCCTCAATCTCATGAGGGTCATTGTGACCTACCATCCAACAAGGGAAGGAAAACATCTCATATCTAGTTCGCTCAGTGCAAAGCTTAAGTCCCTTTTCTTGAATGACGATTAAGTTATCTCACACATCCAGGGGCCACCCCATAGAAGTAACATGGAGTACTTGACCTCTCAGAGGTTTTATACAATCCCATAGTTATCATTCACTACATCAACATAGTAAATATAGCAGAAAATTTAACACTTTTCATACCACATCATATGCTAGAAACTTTACTTCATATACATATAAAATATAATTCATAATACATATATAGACTCTAAGTCTCTTTGTCATCTTAGACTCAACGACATTAGAATACATTAGGGACATGACCCTTAAGACATAATACAAACCTATACAATATTTAATAGACTATACAATAAGTACACATTAGGACATCCTTGGACTTAAGGATTCCTTTCCTTGACCATGTCAAATCACCTATCAAGATCTTCACCATTCAAGACATCCTTTAAGCATCCATAAACTACACTTGTGTAAAAAATAGAGAAGAATTAGATTAGGACAAGAATGCACAAAGTATGGAAACCATGCAAAAAAATGCTTTTAAAAGGGACATTTTCTTGAAATCATACGTCATGACTTTTTGAGTAAATACTTATGAAAACTTTAAGAAATAGCATTTACATCATTTTCATACTTCATAAAAGTACAATCAAAGGACAACTATCATAGAAAAACACATATAGAATTTAAGTCCAATTTAAGGTCACTTTACAGTGAGCTCATTCCTCTTTACAATGAACTATTTCATTTAATTTATTAGTGTCCCAATTAATCCTTTAGGGATACTTGGTGCAATGTATCACCTTAGGACCATCATACATATTATCTACACAAGGAAACACATACCATCATAAAAGTATAATACATCATAAACATAGTTATTTGAAGACCTTCATCATATAGTCAACAAGATCAACATCATGTATAAATACTCATATCATGCACATCTTCATAACAAGTAGACAAATACTACAATGTCATGCATATGGAACACATACATAGTTACATACATCAAAACACCTTCCTAGAACTTCCTAAGGATCTACTTGTGCAATGTCTAGATGGGTTCATTACTTCCACCTATCCTAAGTAACCTCCATGAAGTTATTCTATTTACGGTCCTAGTCATTTACTTCTATTGTCCATTTTACTTTAGGGAAACTATAGCCTTAATCGAAACTAAGACCATGGGTTCTAAACACGGAATTTGGTGTTGTAGAGCCTTACACCAAGAAAAGGTGTTCCTACGTAGACAAGGTAGAACATTAACATATATCCTAGCATATTAGTTGATATCACTTGCTAGATCCTATGTGGCAAGCATAGTTTATGTAACTAAGATATATATATTCCCTATACATACCATTTGGTAATTGGGGCCTCACCTCATGAGAAAACATAGGTGAATCTTCCTCCGAAGAAAGTCAATACCTCATGTGGATCCGTAGATGAGTATTCCTTTAGGAGAAGTCAACACTCTATAAGGGACCAATGGTGAATCTTCCTCCAAAGAAAGTAAAAACCTCTCAATGTCAAGTTCACTCAGTACTAAGATAAGTTCCATTTATTGAAAACCCTTTATTATAATTTTTTATGAAACATAGGCTTACAATATTTCATTGTCATATGCTTAAAGAATACTCAAGCACCTATCTAGTTTAGAGTATTCTTGGGAAGACCTATAAAGGCCCCTCTACTTACTATACCATCATACATGTGCGTGAGTCTATACATGGATGTGAACAACCTTTCACATAACACATTAAAACTACAAATGACCATACATTCATATTCATGTACATATAGAAACCAAAACTCGAACTATCCTATCAAGGTAAACAAGTGTAATGCATAGGCAAAGTCCCATACGCTTTCCCAAATTAGTACACCTAACAAGTCATCCTAACTAAGGAAACACATATCATGCTTTCATAAGCATCATGTTAACATACATAGTAGTCGACACTAGTGAATTATGAGAACTACCTTTCATTTAGGCACCATGACCTATACTACTTGTAACATGCATGTGAGTGAGTTTGTGTGTAAATTGGTCTACATGATCACATAATGGCTATAAACAACATATTGAGGCATCCCTCCTATTAGAACATAATACTCTTTCAACCATAAACCGCAAAACACACAATAGCATAGGAGACAAGTAGACTTCATATTATAGTTAGGACTCCTAACTTGTGCTATTCATGCGTTCACATAAGGGTACACAGGTAAGGGATTATTAACTATTTTAAATTATCAATTCCAGAACCTATACTTTACCCTAACAAGGATATATATACATGCTCATGCAATAGCCATACACCCTAGATAACAACTAGAACAGGAAAGTAGTTATAGTCTTCGCATAGTAGCATCACAAGCATATGTTAATATATTCATCAATTTTCATTCACGGACATGGTCAACACATATAGAATTACAATAAAGTAAACACCGACACCATAAGTGGACCATACCACGCAATTCCATACAACGGTTTATCAACTACAATACTATAAGGAAAGTAGAAGAGATAAGCATTTTTAGAAATTTCTCACCCTTTGATCATAATTCTCAACACCTTTTTCATCAACAATTCATATATAGGACAGTATCTAAATTTATTTTAATCATAAAAGAAACCATGTACAAGTCACCACAAGATCATACTATAACATAATACAAGGCATCTCACATGTACTAGGAAGTAGAAGAACATAGACATTATCCAATTTCTTTTATATGGATTATAGATTATATTTCACAAATAAAGTACATTCTAGGAAATAGCTAATTAAATCATAGTCCATATGGATCCTTCATCATAAAACCATGATCAGTTCATGTAAATGACAGTAGATATATCAACTTCAACGTAATAGAATCATAATTCAATGATAAAAAATCAAGATAACAAAGCCATACATAGGTTAAAATTGAGTTTGTGAAAGAGCATGGTTTAATCATGCAATATGTTTGAAAATCACATAAAATCAGTAAATAACCATCAATACGTTCATATTATGATATTAAAATCAATTTAAGAAAGCACCCATGGCTAGAATGAAGAAGAAGCACTTGATCATATTTTTTCTCTTTGAAAACTTTGAGATTAACTCTCTAGATGGAAGGGTAACTAGAGATGAAGGATCACCAAAACTTTGTCTAGTTAAAAACCTCTAAAATTTTATGATTCATCCATATAAAAACCATATCCATGCAATTCTTGAGGTTCAAAAATAATGGAGATTTGAAGGGAAATATTTTAGGAGGGAAAGGCTTCAATTGTGTAAGAGGATTCTAGAATAAGGTGATCACGTTTTTGATGACTTATATACACCAATAAATATGTAAATAAACCTATCAGGGTAATATTAGGACGTGGGGTTAATTTCCCATTCAGCCCTTTTTTTTAAATAAACATAGGCTACAGATTGTAGGCCACCATCGACGGACCAGCCTACTGGCCGTAAGTCAGTGAACGGGCCTTGCCTTGCTTCCGTCATTGGGTACATAGACAATTTGTTTATTGAGACCTTCCAAAGGTGAATTCTAGTCGATGAGACCTTACCAACGGGCCGTTGGTTGACCAACGAGCCATCATTTGGTCCGTCGATTGACAATGCAAGGAAGTGTCTCTTCAAAGGTCATACCCTGACGTTTGAAACGTAAAACAACCCTTAAGAAGTTGTAGCCCTTCCAATTAAGTTTCACCTAAACATCTGCAAGTTGTCCAAACAGGATAAGTCCCAACAAGACACACATTGAGCTCTTAAGGGTATCTTGCGAATGACATGGGCGTTCTTGACCTCCAAACTTCTCGAAGTTACATATAACACCATTAGAAATCATTATCACAAATTTAAAGATTGACAATATCATGAAAAGGAAATATAAGAATGCATAGACCCATGAGGCACATAGGTGACTAGTCATCGAACGTTTTGGTCGTCCTTTGATGTTCGACTTCTAAATCACCTCAAAGTTTACACACTGTCCATATAAAATACTATAAAATATTTTAGGACCTTAGAACCATGAGACACACATGTTAGGCTCTGGACACCCTAACTCATCTTGGGGTCTTACATTGTCAATTTTCATAAACATATCATATGTCATATGAGATTAACTAGTTATATAAGCATGATCATGATATATTTGGGATTATATTAGAATTTCCTTTAATTCTCACCCTTCTTTTGTGAGATTAACATAACATAATTATCTTATGTAAAGCATACACAAGAATATCATAACTTGCATTTATAGTTTTCTTATCATGATCTCAGAAGTAAAATGTTCATATCCCAACATATACACATATATAAACATCATACATACTTCAATAACCTAGCATCATGATTTATAGTCTAACCTAAACATTGTATAGAAATCACAACTTCAAAAGACTTACCTCTCGCTTCCAAGTTCCTTATTCAAGAATTTAGGTTCAACTTACCACATTCATAACCATAATATAGTGAAATAATCAATAACATAACCAAGAACCACTATTAAAATCATATACAAGACCAATATGTAATGTAGGATAAGGGAAGGGGTCATTTAAGAGTTCATTCAAGCTTTAATTCCAATCTCAACGTTTTCATTTTATTCAGTAGTAGGTATAAACCATTTGAAACCATAAAATTTATAATAAACATACTTCACACGAAAAATGTATCATTATAAGTCAAACACTCAACAATACATGCATAATTAACCATAGAAAACAATTACATTTCATCGAGAATCATAAATTCATAGTTGGGAAGAAAATCCATTATGTAGAGTAAAAACCCTGCAGTTGAATTTATTAAAAACTTATCTTTGAAAGGACCTCCTGGGGAAAGGAATCCAAGAGTGAAAACCCTAAATGAATAATCCACGAATATTTGGATCAAAACTTTGAAGTCTTCATCTTCTTCCTTAAACCCTTCTTGTTCTTCAATGGAGTTTGGAAAAAGATAGTGTTTCTTAAGAGGGATGGGAAATTGGTTTGAATCTGATTTACGGTGTAAAAAGTGGTCCTTAATTGCCCTAGAATATATATATATAGTCGAGCTATAAAATACAGAAAATATCCTCCCCTTAAATGGGTCTTTTTATGAAGTTAAATTGCAAAAAATACGATTTTAACAATTTTGGGAAGTGGTTGAGCATCGCGGGGCCAAATCCTATCATTTTCTGAAAATTTTGGTTGAGACAGTGTGGTGCGTGTCAAGCTCGCGTCTCGAGGCTGCACCTCGCAACTTGAGGCAGAACGCCCTGTGAAGGCTGCTAGGAAGCCTGCTCACCCATGTTATGGTCCTCCACAAGGACCCTTCGGGTTTTCGTTGTGGTGTTATTACCAGACGTTTGGACCATTTGTAATACATAATTCCTATCCAAGGTATTTTTGCAAATGTTGTACCTCATTTCAGTCTTAGAAACCTCCCAAACATAGGGATGTCAACTAGTTCAAATTAGCTAGTTTCCCGACGTCAAGGTCCTTGGGGTGTCGTTACAAGACGTTTGGACCCTTCGTACTACATACTACCTATCCAAGGTCTTTTTTGAAATTTTGTACCTCATTTTATACTTCGAAACCTTCACCAATCATAGGGACGTCAACTAGTTCAAATTAGCTAATTTTCGGATGTCAAAGTCTTTCTTTGTTGTTTTTGCTGTATCCTTTTCTAAATGAACTTATTACATTGTTATAGGAATGGAACATAATTTTTAACATTATTTAATAGATTAATATGTAGTCTCAGTAATGGAATATCTGGAGTTTTACAAATACAATAGCATCACTTAATCACAAGTAACCAAAATTGAAATAAGGAATAAAGATCACAAAACTTTCTCTTTCACAATGACATCATTAAGATCTTCTCATCAAACCTCAAATTAACACAACAAGGGTGTATATAAACGCACTATAGTATCAAACATGATAACAAATCCAATAAAATCATGATACAACAACTCATAACTAGGTCATAGCCTAGAATTAGAACTTAGATCAAGTTCAAAATCTACTTTACAACCTGGATAAATTACTCAAGAATTAGCATGGTCGGACTACAATTAATATCAATCTATTTAAAAATTGGTACAATAACATCATATGATAGTAATTCACATATTAATCAAGACAATTACATCAATACATGATAATTCAATTCAAGATCACAACCTAGGGTTAATGGGAATCAGTCATCTTCTACAAGCTAGACCAATACATAAAGAAATCACATAATTGAGTCATAATACATGTTAATTTACTCACAATATACAAAATAAATCACAAATAAAACAATTCACAAGATCAATTTCGTATTGGATGAAACCCATTTGAATTTCATGTTTTGGAAATCATTTTGATGGAACCTGTTATGCCTCGTATTTTTTATACGTAGTGCACATCATGATCTAGTAGACGTATGTCCGGGGAATGAGATTTTATTTTAAGTTCCAAGTGATTAAAGAAATATTAGGCAAGGATGTTATTTCCAAATGTGATATTAAGTATGAGTTGGCTAATGTAAGTGCAATTAACTTTAAGTGAGGGATTTATTAGTGACTGATTAGGATTAATTTAATCCAATAGGCCCCACCACTCATAATTGGTGGCTGATTAGGATTAATTTAATTCAGTGGGCCCCACCACTCAAGGCAAAAAAAAGATCAGATTGTGAGCTGGCCTTAGTGGACAGGTGTAGAGGGGGGCTTCCTCCACTTCGTACTATTAAATGAGGTGGAGAAATCCACTCTATGCTAAATAAAGTGGTGAAATGCGTTGCTGCATATCATCTTCTTCTTCACCACTTCTTTTGGGCAGCCATGGAAATGGAGAAACCAACCCCGTAACTCTTGGCCAGCAGCTGCAAATAATTTAGTTAGTAATCTCCTTGTTTGGTGTGTTAATTATTTAGAATACCTTTGTTAATTATCCTTTAATTTTAAGAAGGGGGCGTGACCAGTAGCTTAGAAAGTTTGTTTTAGTTATTGAATGTGCTAAGTATGAACGGAAACCATAATCGGATTATTAGTGGTGTCGTGTTGGTGCTTGGGCTGTTTTGATTTAAGCAAACTGCGGGAAAATTCTGTTTTGACATTATGTATATGTTAAATGTGATTATGAGTATATACTCCAAAAGATGAATACGATATGGTAGATGTGTTGTGAATTATAAAACGAGTTATCGCTCGGTGTGTCGTTGCTTCGCTGCTATGGTTGCCAAGACAGAACTGTTTTGGGGAGGGGGCTATTTAATATGATTCATTGGGTTATATATGTTATTAGTATTGCTATGGATAATTTGGGTTGTTGTCGGGTTGGGACGAAGTAAGGAAAATAGGGGAAGTGCTGCCGAATTTTCGTTAGATTATTAGCTAGCTTACAAGAAAGTAAAGCGCGATGTTTATCTAATTTCAGCACGATTGTTGGTTGTTATAGATTAATAGCTTGAGCAGTAAATATTGGACGTGTGGCTCGATTATACGGTATGTAACGCTGACCCTTCTTTCTTTGTTTGGCATGACTTTTAAAAATTAGTGAACAACGGACAGACTTGATACTTACCTCTAGAGCGTCTAGGTGACGTATGTTCTTGCTCCCCCAATTATTCCTCTATATATCGGCTATGTGTAAGGCTATGATGATCTCTCATATCTATCGTAGTGCTTCTTAGAGTCATTGAGATTTTACGTTTCCATATCGTATTAAAGGTTCATAATCTTGATAAAACATTAATCTTTGGTAATAATCCTTGCTGGTTCATGTTGATTGTTCTATTGAGTTATAAGAAATGATTTTAATTGCATATGGTTTCTCATAATATTTTGCTCATGCATATAGTCATTTATCATTTCACCGAGTCCCGGGCCAGGTAATTTTCATGCGGAGTTTCTTGCATATGTCACCGAGTTCCTCACTAGAGGGCCGGGTATGTATATTATATATAAGATTGCTGATGAGAATGGTTATGATGATGATGATGACGGAGATGACGTGATGATTTTTTTGCCGATCCCCTTACTAGGGAAGCTGGGCACCTTATATGTTAAATATATGCATGATTTTCACTTAAAGGGTATATGTGTAGCGATATTTTGTTTCGACTTGACATATTGGAATCCTGTCATCTTTACCTTATGCTTTACATACTCAGTACATTGTCCGTACTGACTCCCCTTTCCTCGGGGGGGGGGGGCTGTGTTTCATGCCCGCAAGTGTAGACGTGCAGTTCGGTGATCCTCCCGTCTAGGATATCTACTATGCTGATTGGGAGAGCTCCACTGTTCCGAAGCCCAGTCGTTTTGGCACATAACTTTTTGTGTAGTCTTTTGCTTGTCTATGGGTACGACGGGGCCCTGTTTCTTCGAGTTTCACTACTGTACTCTTAGAGGTCTGTGGACATTATGTGGGTTGTATATATATGTTTTGGATAATGATCTGGACATGGTTTGTTTGGGATGTCCGCTTGTACTGGGGCAGCCTTGTCGGCTGCGTACATCATTGTGTGTTGTGTAGTGGCAGCCTTGTCGGCTTACGTATGTTATCATGCTTTGAATAGTGGCGGCCTTGTCAGCTCGCGTATGTTGTTACGGTTGAATGGTTATGATTCCTTATGATACATGTCCTCTTTATATATATATCACGTTGGAGTTGGCTTGATTTGATTAAATTCCATATTGTCTTAGTTTTAGTTGGTTATACTTAGCAGGTTTGTATGTGGGTGTCCAGAACGGGCACTAGTCACGGCCCATCGGGTTGGGTCGTGACAAAGAGTGGTATCAGAGCAGTTCTTCCTCGAAAGTGTCTACAGATCGTGTCTAGTAGAGTCTTGTTTATCGGTGTGCTGTGCACCACATCTATAAAAAGGAAGCTACAGGACATTTAGGATGTCATTCTTTCTTCTTATTCTAGATCGTGCGATAGAGCTATATTAACAGGATAATCCCTCTCTAACGAATCCGTGTGTTTTTAGCTATGCCTCCAAAGAAAGAGACAGTTGCCCAGAAGGGCAAATCGGTAGCAGAAGGTACTAGTCAGACCCGGAGAGTTGCTAGGGCCTGTGCCTAGTCTATGCCTGGTATTATGCTCCAGTCGGAGAGCTCTGCTACACCGCCACCTTCAGAGGAGCTTAAAGTAGCAGCAACTCCAGTTCGGGGGACACCACCAGCCCCTGAGGCCCCAACACCTGAACCTCCAGCTCCTCAGTCAGGGGCGGAGGATAGAGCCATGAGAGATGCGGTTCAATTGCTGACTAGATTAGTGGCAGATCAGGCTCGCAGGCATGGACTAGGAGTTGATCATGCGGACAGATCTGATAGCCCCAGGATGATCCGCAAGAGTTTATTCGTCAGATGCAGCGTACATTGAGGATAATCAAGGCTTCGGAGACCGAGTCTGTTGAGTTGGCTATGTGTGTTTGCGTGATGTAGCTATTAATTGGTATGAGTCTTGGGAGTTATCTAGGGGTGAGGGTGCTCCTCCAGCGGTATGGGATGAATTTGTGGAGGCTTTCCAGGGCCACTTCCTGCCTCCAGAGATGAAGCAAGCTAGAGTCGATAGATTCTTGCATTTGAAGCAAAATGGCAGGAGCGTTCGAGAGTATAGCCTCGAGTTCGATTCATTGGCTAGGCATGCGCCTACTATTGTGGCTGATATGGCAGACAGGGTACATCGTTATGTGATGGGATTGGATCGTTATCTGATTGACGGTTGTATGGCAGTAAATCTTCAGCCAGGTATGGACATTGCTCGGGTGCAGGCGTATGCACAGGGGGTAGAGGATCGGCACCGGGGACGTCAGCTAGATAGAGATTATAATAGAGGTCAGCATAAGAGGGCTAAATCAGCAGGTTATCCTGATGAGTTTCGAAGCGGGCAGTCTCAGCAGCATGTTAGATTTTCTTCCAAGCCAGCACAGAGTGCACCCCCACATTTCATGGGTAGGGGGTTCGATCGTATGGGATATTCGGAAGCTGGTCAGAGCTCTAGGGCGTCAAGGTCACAGATGGGCAGGGGTATGAGCCAGTCGAGGCCACCTTTGCCTCGGTGTTCTCGTTGTGGTAAGCCCCATCCTGGGGAATGTCGTTGGGCTACAGGTGCATGTTTTTTTTGCGGCCGTCAGGGCCATACTATGAGGGAGTGTCACCTTAGAGGTAGTGCAGGTTGTATGGCACAACCTACAGGGTCCGTTGCTGGTTCATCTTCTTCTGTGGCTATGCGCCCTACAGGGCAGGGTATTAAGGCGCCAGCAGGCCTTGGTAGAGGACGTGGTGGAGCTTCCAGTTCTAGCGGTCCCTCGAACCGTATATATGCTTTGACTAATAGGCAGGATCAGGAGGCGTTACCTAATGTGATCACAGGTATATTATCACTATTCTCCCGAAGTGTGTATGCATTGATAGACCCAGGTTCCACCTTATCATATATATCTCCCTTTGTTGCTAGTAGGATCGGAATAGAGTCTGAGTTGATAGAACCATTTGAGGTAGCTACACCTGTAGGAGATTTTGTCATAGCTACGCGAGCATATAGGAATTGTTCAGTAGTTATATATAGTCGTCGTACCGTAGCAGATCTAATAGAGTTAAATATGATTGAGTTTGATATTATCATGGGCATGGATTGCTTGGCTGCTTGTTATGTTAATGTTGATTGCAGAGGAAAGATAGTTCGATTTCAATTTCCAGGGGAACCGATTATAGAGTGGAAGGGGAGTATAGTATCGCCGAAAGGTAAGTTCATTTCATACCTCAAGGCTGGGAAGATGGTTAGAAAAGGCTATATTTACCATCTGATTCGGGTGCATGACATAAAGACAGAGGCATCGACTCTTCAATCAGTCCCGGTAGTTAATGAATTTCACGATGTATTCCCTAAGGAACTTCCAGGCCTTCCTCCAGAACGAGAGATAGAGTTTACTATAGATGTACTGCCAGATACCCAGCCTATATCTATACCTCCTTATAGAATGGCACCTGCTGAGTTGAAAGATTTGAAAGAGCAATTGAGGGATTTGCTAGAAAACGGCTTCATCAGGCCTAGTACGTCACCTTGGGGAGCACCGGTACTATTTGTGAGGAAGAAGGATGGGTCGTTGCGGATGTGCATTGATTATAGGCAGCTGAACAAAGTAACAATAAAGAACAGGTATCCCCTCCCAAGGATTGACGATCTATTTGACCAGTTGCAGGGTGCAAAGTGTTTTTCAAAGATAGACTTACGGTCAGGTTATCATCAGGTGCGGGTAAGGGAGGTAGATATTCCAAAGATGGCATTCCGGACCCGATATGGGCATTATGAGTTTAGAGTGCTGTCTTTTGGGATGACTAATGCTCCAGCGGTGTTCAGGATTTAATGAATCGAATATTTAAACCATTCCTTGATATATTTGTTATTGTATTTATAGATGATATTCTGGTCTATTCACGTTAGGAAGAGGAGTATGCAGACCATTTAAGGACGGTACTTAGGGTGCTTCAGCACCAGAAGTTGTATGCTAAATTTTCTAAGTGCGAGTTCTGGTTGACTTCAGTGGCATTCTTGGGGCATATTATTGGAGCTGATGGTATTCGGGTAGACACGCAGAAGATTGAGGCGGTAAAGACTTGGCCCAAACCTATGACACCTACTGAGGTACGCAGCTTTGTGGGGTTAGCTCCTTACAGGAATTTCATAGAAAAGTTTGCCTCAATTTCAGCGTCTTTAACAAGGCTAACTCAAAAGGCAGCCAAGTTCCAGTGGACTGATGCTTGTGAGCGAAGCTTTCAACTATTGAAAGACAAATTGACTACTGCTCCAGTCCTAACTCTTCCGGATGGACCAGACGACTATGTTATTTATTGTGATGCTTTGGGTGTTGGGCTAGGATGTGTATTGATGCAGCATGGCAAAGTTATAGCCTATGCCTCCCGACAACTTAGGAAGCATGAAAAGAACTATCCTACTCACGATCTGAAGTTAGCGGTCGTGGTTCATGCCTTGAAGATATGGAGACATTATTTATATGGTGTCCATGTGGACATCTGTACAGATCATAAGAGTCTCCAATATATCTTTAAACAGAAGGAGATGAACTTACGACAGAGACGGTGGTTAGAGTTGCTAAAGGATTATGATGTTGATACTTTATATCATCCAGGGAAGCGAATGTTGTAGCAGATGCTCTTAGCCGTGAGTCCATGGGTAGCTTGACAGATGTACAACCAGAAAGGAGAGATATGGTTCAGGAGATTCAGCGGCTATCCAGCCTTGGAGTCCATCTAGCTAATTCAGAAGATATTGGAGTTTCTATTCGAGAGGTTGCTGAGTCCTCAATCATAGATGAGGTAAAGAGACACCAATACAAGGACCCTATTCTGGCACAATTTAGAGATGCAGCTCTTCAAAAGGAAAAGACCTCATTTAAGGTTACACCTAATGGAGTGTCACGATATGAAGGCAGATTGTGTGTACCCGATACTGCAGGCTAAGACGGTAGGTTATGGGAGAGGCACACTCTGCCCATTATTCTATTCACCCAGGGTCAACGAAAATGTATCATGACCTCAGATGCTTATATTGGTGGGATGACATGAAAAAGGACATAGCGGAGTTTGTTGTTCAGTGCCCGAATTGTCAACAAGTCAAGATCGAACATCAAAAGCCTGGTGGATTATTACAGGAGATAGAGACCTCGACTTGGAAATGGGAGATGATTAATATGGACTTCATTACAGGCTTACCTCGCACTCAACAGAAGTATGACTCTATATGGGTTATTGTAGATAGGTTGACGAAATCGGCCCATTTTCTTCATGTCAGGACTACCTATTTGGCTGAAGATTATGCGAGGTTATATGCCAGGGAGAAGTGAGACTTCATGGGGTTCCCACGTCCATTATATCAGACAGAGGAGCTCAATTTACAGCCAACTTTTGGAGATCATTTCAGAAGGGATTGGGGACACATGTGAACCTTAGCACAACATTTCACCCTCAGATTGATGGGCAAGCTGAGCGTACTATTCTGACATTAGAAGATATGTTGCGGTCCTGCATTATTGACTTCAAAGGTAGCTGAGATGACCACTTGCCGCTCAAAGAGTTTGCCTATAACAATAGCTACCATTCTAGTATCCAAATGGCACCGTACGAGGCCTTATATGGGAGGAAGTGCAGATAACCTATTGGTTGGTTTAATGTTGGCGAGACTACGTTAATAGGCCCGGATGTGATTCAGCAAGCTGTTGACAAGGTGAAGCTTATTTAAGAAAGATTATTAGCAGCCCAGAGTCGACAGAAGTCATATGCAGATAATCGGCGTCGAGATTTGGAGTTTCAGATTGGTGACTGGGTATTCCTGAAGGTATCACCCATGAGGGGTGTGATGAGATTCGGCAGGAAGGGGAAGCTCAGTCCGAGATACATTGGGCCTTATCAGATTGTTCGTAGGATAGACAAGGTTGTCTATGAGTTGGATCTACCATCTGATTTGGAGGCGGTACATCCAGTCTTCCATGTATCGATGCTACGTAAATGTATTGGTGATACTTCTAGAGTATTCCCCGTAGATGATGTTCAGGTAACAGAGGAGTTGTCATATGAGGAGAAACCCGTAGCTATACTTGATCGCCAGGTTAGAAGGTTACGTACTAAGGATGTGTCTTCGTCAAAGTGTTGTGGCAAAATAACAATAGGGAGGAGATGACTTGGGAAGCGGAAGACGAAATGAAGAATAAGTATCCTTACTTGTTCCCCGTACCTGCACGTAATTCAATTCCTAGCTTGACTACATTGATAGATAAACAAGATTATGTAGCTGTGAGGCATCTATAAGTTACGAAATGCAGGTTGATAGGTATAACTTTTAGAGAGACCTCACTGGAATTTGTTTTTACAAGACGCTAACTTAACATTCGAGGACGAATGTTCCTAAGGGGCGAAGGATGTTATGCCTCGTATTTTTTATACGTAGTGCGCATCATGATCTAGTAGACGTAAGTCTGGGGAATAAGATTTTATTTTAAGTTCCAAGTGATTAAAGAAATATTAGGCAAGGATGTTATTTCCAAATGTGATATTAAGTATGAGTTGGCTTATGTAAGTGCAATTAACTTTAAGTGAGGGATTAATTAGTGACTGATTAGGATTAATTTAATCCAATGAGCCACACCACTCATAATTGGTGGCTGATTAGGATTAATTTAATCCAGTGGGCCCCACCACTCAAGGCAAGAAAAAAGATCAGATTGTGAGCTTGCCTTAGTGGACAGGTGTAGAGGGGGGCTGCCTTTACTTCATACTATTAAATGAGGTGGAGAAATCCACTCTATGCTAAATAAAGTGGTGAAATGCATTGTTGCATATCATCTTCTTCTTCACCACTTGTTTTGGGCAGCCATGGAAATGGAGAAACCAACCCTGCAACTCTTGGCCAGCAACTGCAAATAATTTGGTTAGTAATCTCCTTGTTTGGTGTGTTAATTATTTAGAATACCTTTGTTAATTATCCATTAATTTTAAGAAGGGGGCGTGACCAGTAGCTTAGGAAGTTTGTTTTAGTTATTGAATGTGCTAAGTATGAACGGAAACCATAATCGGATTATTAGTGGTGTCGTGTTGGTGCTTGGGCTGTTTTGATTAAAGGAAACTGCGGGAAAATTCTGTTTTGGCATTATGTATATGTTAAATGTTATTATCAGTATATACTCCAAAGGATGAATACGATAAGGTAGACGTGTTGTGAAATATAAAACGAGTTATCGCTCGGTGTGTCGTTGCTTCGCTGCTATGGTTGCCGAGATAGAACTGTTTTGGGGAGGGGGCTGTTTAATATGATTTGTTGGGTTATAAGTGTTATCGGTATTGCTGTGGATAATTTGGGTTGTTTTCGGTTTGGGACGAAGTAAGGAAAATAGGGTAAGTGCTGCCGAATTTTCGTTAGATTATTAGCTAGCTTACAAGAAAGTAAAGCGCGATGTTTATCTAATTGTGGCACGATTGTTGGTTGTTATAGATTAATAGCTTGAGTAGTAAATATTGGACGTGCGGCTGGATTATACGGTATGTAACGCTGTCCCGTCTTTCTTTGTTTGGCATGCCTTTTAAAAATAAGCGAATAACGGGCAGATTTGATACTTACCTTTAGAGCGTCTAGGTGACGTATGTTCTTGCTCCCCCAATTATTCCTCTATATATCGTTTATGTCTAAGGCTTTGATGATCTCTCATATCTATGGTAGTGCTTCTTAGTGTCATTGAGATTTTACGTTTCCATATCGTATTAAAGGTTCATGATCTTGATAAAACATTAATCTTTGGTAATACTCCTTGCTGGTTCACGTTGATTGTTCTATTGAGTTATAAGAAATGATTTTAATTGCATATGGTTGCTCATAATATTCTGCTCGTGCATAGAGTTATTTATCATTTCACCAAGTCCCGGGCCAGGTAATGTTCGCAGTTTCTTGCATATGTCACCGAGTTCCTCACTAGAGGGTCGGGTATGTATATTATATATATGATTGGTGATGAGGATGGTTATGATGATGATGATGACGGAGATGACGTGATGATTATTTTGCCGAGCCCCTTACTAGGGAAGCTGGGCACCTTATATGTTAAATATATGCATGATTTTCACTTAAAAGGGTATATGTGTAGCAATATTTTTTTTCGACTTGCCATATTGGAATCCTGTCAGTTTGTATGTGGGTGTCCAAAACGGGCACTAGTCACGGCCCATCGGGTTGGGTCGTGACAGAACCTCTTTGGGAAGAAGTCCTAAAGGTTAAAGCAATCCCATAATTTGTTGATTGGTGAAGTTTGATGGAGAAACTTTACCTTTTGCATCCCTACAGCCCACATCTAGCTTGGTACTGAACGATGTTTCTTTGGGAGAGAGAAAGATGAGCTATTTGGGTTTGGGTATTATGAGGGATTAAATTAAGTAATTATAAAATCAAGGCATTGGGGCTCGATCTTGGGTCCCCAAGTCGTCTGGATCAAACCATAATAAAATTTTTTTTAGTGTTGTCCAAGGTTTTGAAATCGGGTTCCCTTCCCAAATTGCATATTGATACATAAGTCATACGTGAATAAAAATGTTCAAAATTAATGTTGTGGTCACAGGTATGTGATACGCAAAAACTTACTACTCAAATAAGAAGTAAAGCGGTCGTATCAAGTAAAGAACCCAACTAATGAGGTTGGGATCGTTCCAATGAGGAAAATATTTCAGACTTAACTTTATTCTATTATTACTATTATGTAGTCAATTATTTTCCCAAAAAACAAAAGACAATAAAGGGGGATTTTTATATCTAAATTAATGAAAATAATTAACTAAATTAAAATAAACAGCTAACAGATAAATCTTGGAGCTTAATGAATTAATAAAAGTAACTAGGGCTTAAGTGTTCCCCACATGTTCCTAACTTAATAATCCTAACTATAACAACTCTTTCAAAATATCTTTCATGTAAACTGATAGGTTATGTATCTTTAACTCCTTGGTCTTGCATCTAGAAAATTTCACTTTGCACCTTGGTCCGGCTACGTGTGTTGCTATACTAACCTTTACCTTTACCTCATATTAAGCATTGTATTTGACATTTGACTATGTTATTACCTCGCACCAATCGACACTAGCCTATTAGATAGTGTACACTAAATCTATGTTGATAATTGTTTTCATATAATCTACCTCCTTGGTCCGGCAAGTAGCGTTCAGACGAGTTCAAATGTTGGCCATCCGTTAAAAAGACTTCTAAACGAAAAATTATTAATATATGCAAGACACTATTCTAGAATTGCTATTTTGGTTAGATTTTACCTTTTTATTAACCCATTATTCCCACAACCCTAGTTATGGACTTTAATTACCCATAGTCATAATCACACTATTCATATATTTAATATAAGAATTCATGCACTTACTTTAATAATAAAGAATAAAATCAAGAAATTTACTTGATTAATCAATAGAAGAATCAACAATTAATTCCAGAATAAGTGTAACAATAACTGAAATTAATCCTTCAATACTTGAACAAAAAAACTAAAACATATCCAAAAGTCTAACTTTTGAAAAGTCTAACCCAAAAATGAGGTTTTATGAACTATTTATAATAAAAACAAAATCCTAATAAAAGAAGGATTCTAATTACTGAAAATCTGTCAAAATGCATATGGGTCGACGGACCGTCGTAGTCACGACTAGCCGTCATGGCCTCCGTCATCCCATACTTCACAAATTTTTCTTCTACTATCTTCATTACCCTCAATGGACAGTTATGATGGACCGTTCCAAGCACAACGTTCCGTCGAGGTCTCCGTTCCATAATATTTAACTTGTTGCAATTTGGGTACTGGACTACTCTATGATCATCACGACGAACCACCAGGACGAACTGTCGGGCCTATGACTGTCCGTAATCCCACACTAGGTCAGACTTCCCCATCTTCCTTCAACAACTTCACTATGATGCCACCTATGGACCGTCACAAGCTCGACGGACCGTTGTGGGTTTCGTAGGTGGTCTCTTCTGCATTTCTCTCTCAAAAACTTTGTTCATCTTTGGATAGATTACCTGCAAATAATGAGAAGCTTACATAAAAATCAATACCAAAAAGCTTTTGGACAAATACTAAACTTAATGAAAAAGCATTACAAATACCGTGAAACCATGGGTACATCAACACCCTCAATTTAAAATCGTTCTTTGTCCTCAAGCGACACACTATGACTCACTACAAATATTTGTGCAAGAGTATCTATATTTTATATTTCTCAATCATTTGGCTATGAATCCCGATCATTCTCATCATGTTTATGAATGTTATTACTATTAGGTTTGAATTATGTGGAATCAGACCATGACATAGACTCACCATGCACTGACACCTATGCTCTTCAATTTCTTACCGAGGTTCTAATATTTCCGGTATTGTAACTAGTATCCTCACTACAAAACATCATCCTCATTTTTCACACAATGATTTCAGTTTGAGTATAAGGATTATTTTTCAACACTCACTCTCAGAAAAAATTCACAACTCATTCATATATATTGCCATAAGCTTGTCCTTATTTTCACTGCTTTAAGTTTGCCATACAACTCTTAGGACCACAATAGGACTTTCTTAGCTTCTATCATAGGCTCAGGGTTAGGTAGGGTATATTAAGGTATACTTTAGTGACTTTTTTCCCTCCTTGACATATCGGTTAAGCGTCCTACCTTTTTATCATTTTATTCCGCCCTTTTTCTCATATTCTTTCACCTTGCTATTTTCCCTTTTTTCTTCATTTGTGTAAGTGAATCTTTTCTTTTGTTGCTTGAATTTATTAAATTTTTTTATTTCACTTTTCTTTCAACTGGTTCTTGAGTCACTTTACTTTTTTTCTTTCTATATCTTTGTTCTTTCAACCCCACTTTCCAGAGCATTCTTCATAATAGTCACCCTTAACTCATGGCTTTGTCACGAGTCAAAGTACATAATACCCAAAGTTGGGGCAGGGCCACGAAAAGGTTATTTTATTGCATTAGCCACCCTCAACTTATGCTTTTGGCATAAGATGAGGTCAACATGTCCAAGGAGGGACCAGGGCCAACACATTATTCTCTGAAAAGATGAGTTGGGTTGAAATAAAAAGGTCTAATTTAAGCTCAAATCATTTGGATCAAAGAGGGATTAATTTCATTTTTTTTATTTTTAGGCTAAAAATTGGCTATATTGAACAAGGTCCTATGATCCTTTCATAATTGTCTATTACATATAACTTTTATCAGGACTAACAAGGCAAGTTCTAGCTCAGTACAAATAGTGGACTATTCAAATTTTCCTCACACTCACTTTACATCTCATTACTCTACCAGATTATCAGACACCTAGTTTGAGTCTTAGACTTAGGGCCATGTAGTTGTGTATCTCTATATCATGCTTAGAGCAACATATTTATCAATTACTGTGCCTGGCAATGCATCATTTTTATTACATCAGGATATCATTTTTGTTTTAGCCATCATGCGTCAGTGTTATACTATGTGCACAAGATATAGACATGTCACTTCAACAATAAAAATAACCAGCCTCTTGGGGAAAAAACACAGACAAGAAAACCCCAAAAGAGATCGTGAATTCGGCTTCTCAGACTTCACCCTAGCACTCACTTTCCATTTACCCCACCCCCAACAAAAATATATGCAATTGTCCCCAATGCATAAAAAACTAAAATACGAGAGTGGTAGGTGAAGAAAACATGGGGAGCAAAGTGCTGGTGATCAGCAAGTTGGTGGTTCCGGTTCCCCGTAACCCATGACATATGTAGTCTGGACATACTTAGTTGTGTCCTCATCTACAACAACACTATCAGTAGTGCCTCCCGCTGACTCAACATTTCTTGAGCTAGATGCCCCAGCAGCTGACTCTACAACCCTAATCCTACGTGCCCCCTCATCATCAATCGAGGCTCTTCTCACATCCTCCATCTCACGGTGCTCTTTCTTCCTTGCCATAGCCTCATCCTCCTCACGACCCCTGTGCCTCTTGGCATACTCTCGAGGGGGAGATGGTGTAATCTCAGAAGTGCAGAGTAACGCAGCAAACACTATGTCCTAAGCATTCTCTGCAGATGGGGCCTCAAACTCAGGCACCCTAGCCTTAAGGATCAAATAAATATTTGCTCACAGACTCCCAACCGCAGCTTAAAGGGTCGACACATCCATCGGAGTGGCTTGCCGGTCTAGCACCCGCAACTCAAAAGCGTCCAAGTGCTGATGAACCTAAGCAATCTTCCGCTCTGTGTGCTGTGCCATTTTACGCTCCATGCGCTCCTCCGCCTCAGCAGTAGACCTCTGCATCCAACGCTGGATGTGATGCAAAAGTGTAACTATCTGAGCCTCTAGTTTCTTGACCCTATCAAGCGGGACAAGAGCGGGGAAGGGGGCTGAGCGAGAGGAGCTAGGGGCAATGCTACTACCTGAAATAGACTCGACAGGGGTAGTGTCAGTGGTTTCAGAAGCAGCCTGCATAGCCGTTCAAGCATGCGCTATAGTGTCATCCAAATTCTTAGCAAGTGGAGGCACCTTTGGACGGGGCCCTCTGCGTGGAGCAAACTCATTGGCCTCATACCTGATGAAGCCGATATCAATAGTGCCCAACAGAGTCTTGAGCCGATCAATGTGCCATATGGGCACACCTGCGGACCTGCATAAGGAAAATATCATGCACGGAAAAGGGTAATTAGTGGTGACCTTGAAAGCCCTCTAGTGCATGACCACCTGTAGAAGCCATGTGAAGTCCACCTCAAACCCGGCTATCATCGCCGCCCTAAGAACTGCACGATCTCATATAAATATAGTATCAGCAGCCGTGGGGGGAAGGCAGTGACATACAATCAACCATAAATTCATAGTCGTGATGGTAAAGTTAGCCTTCCTGATGGATCCCTTTGGCTCCGTTACCCAATCTGCACCCTCTCCATCAATAGATAAGTGCATGACAATCCAGCTCTTGGTGGCCTCTATTAGCGATGACTCACACAAGAATTGGCCATGTTTAATAATTTGCCACCGGTAGTCGAACTCGACAGTGAGAGGGGTCCTGTTGGCATCAACATCCTACCCGTACAGATATCGGGAAGATAGCTGGTAGGGAAATGTCGACCTGTATGCCACGTAATCTAACATGCTCAAGTGGGTCCTACTTGGCGGGGGCATCCCATCTATTGACCTGTAATCGGAGAGTAGCTACGTAAGAGGCGTAAAACTCTCGGACAACCTCCTCATTGTAGCGGCCAAAAGAACGAGATGTCCACTCTAGCCAGTGTATGGTGAATAGATTGTGGATATCTCACATGGTGGGGAGACTTTCCGTAAGGACCCGCCTCTCCAGTGTAAGGGTCCGTGTCATGACACCTTCATCATTTAGAAACTTGGCATATGAATACAATTGGTATTTCCCGTTGACACACCAGCGGTTGGGCTAGTCGGAAACCAGGGCAAGAGCACCAGTCGGTGAGCATGGAGTGAATTCAGGACCGTCATCCGCATCAGACGAGGCAAATTGTGCAGCCGTGGTGGGTGCAAGGACTTCTGCGGACCCGAAGTATTCCTCTGACTACGAAACTCCTAAGGAACCATACACTCCTTCTTCTTGTGTAGCTGACCCAGAAGGTGTGTCGATCAGCGTGCGATCCTCATCAGACTGGGTGGTAGTGATTACACCGGATGCCAGCTTTTTAGGCGTAGCTCTTGTTTCAAGTGTCGGTCGTAGTGGAGTTGCAGTTCCTGGGGGTACGTACTCGGGATTATGATCATCACCCGAGCCTATAACCAGTCGGGCAGACGGGGTGAAAAACTTTGAACGCCCACGTACGTAAACTCGATCTTATTTCGGTTCCATTAGAGGTACCTATAAAGAATCAATATTAGTACTAGAAGGAGAAAACAAGACAAGCAAAAATTACACAAAATACACATAAAATCAAAGCGGTAATGACATCTATGTAGTAGTAGTGAAATACGCGGACCAAGTGATGGCTCGTCGTGAGGATGACGGACCGTCATGGGGTCCATCATGTCTTACTTCAATGACATGTATGTGGAGACCCCTGAAGGAAAAACTCTAATAGTTATGAAGGATAAGAAGGATGGGTCGTCATGAAAGTGATGGTCTTTTGTCGATGTCCATCGTGAGGCACATAGAAAAATTATACAGACCCTTAGGAGAGGGGTATCTGACCGTCATGATGATTGTGCAGGACGGACCGTTAAGGGTATGACAGTACATCATAGATGTCTGTTAAAGGACACTTGGAAAAAAATGGGGATCCTTAGGAAAAGGGTCTCTGACAACCATGACCGTTGTGCAGGACCGACCATTGTGTTAATGATGGTTCGTCATAGATGTCCGTCAGAGGATAGTTGAAAAAAATATAGAGACCCTTAGGACAAGGGTCACTGACAACCATGACGGTTGTGCAAGATGGACCATCGTGTTAATGACGGTCCGTCTTAGAGGTCCATCATAGGACGCTTAGAAAAAGATGGAAAACCTTAGAAATAGGGTCTCTTACAACCATAACAGTTGTTCTTGACGGACTGTCCAGGGTATGACAATCCATCGTAGATGTCCATCAGAGGACACTTAAAAAAATGGAGACCCTTAGGACAAAGGTCTCTGAAAACCATGACGGTTCTGGAACGATAGTCCGTCGCATGAGTCTGTTGGTGGACACTTAGAGAAAATGAATAGTGGGGTGTTGGAACAGACCCTATGACGGTTCGTCGTGGGTATGACGGTCCGTAATCAGGGTCTCGTTCAGTTATTCAGTGACAAAACTGAGGATGCCACAATCATCCCTTATGACTCAAACGGGATACTTAGTAGGAACCTACATGTTTCTAACCCAAATAACTATGTGAGAAAACCTTTCTAATAGATCATCACTTTCATAACATTGTCTTATAAAAATGATTGCCTCTTCATTCGTCATATTTCAAACTCATGCTTCACAGGATAATAAAGTTCCTTTAGACATTATCTATAGCAAACTTTACACAACAAGTTGCTTCATAAAAGAACATAACCAAGAACAATATCATTTTCATCATACTTCACATATTATGCCTTAATTGCCTCATTCATACTACATATGTAGATTCTCATTCGTATATTTCAAGTAAAGAGTGCAAGCAAAAGTGGACAGTACCACACTTCAAAATAAGAGAAGGTAAATAACCAACTTTCCATTAATTCAGGCTTTTGCCAACTAAATTCTATTCCTCAATAATAATTCATAAACTAACCCTTAGGGAACTATCTAAGTCACAATATAACCATAAAGAAACTCTAATTCTAACATCATCAAATCATGTTCATTAAACCCATTTCTTAAGTCAAAAGTTGATAAAAAGAAATTGTATAGTTTCATAGAAGTTTTAGCATTAATATTAACAACTAACATTAGAAATAATATATTTGAATCCTTTAAAACATTTTCATGTAAGATCCATACTTAGAGCCAAAGATAGAATAAGTTAGGGTTGGAAAACTCTTTTTCAAATCTATTAAAAAGGGGCTCCTTGAACGGAAGTGAGTTCAAGGAAGACGACAATACCTCACATAGAATAAAAACCATATTTTTTTTATGAAGAACTTGACCACAAACAGTCCGTTCTATCCCTCCTTGACTTCTAGCTTCCATGGAGACTTGAGAGAGAGAGTTTTAAGACAGAGGGATTTTGGGTTTTAGGAAATGAGGTCTAAAATTTGGTCTTAGGGTTCAAAATATGGTTTCTCATAATATTTTGCTCATGCATATAGTCATTTATCATTTCACCGAGTCCCGGGCCAGGTAATTTTCATGCGGAGTTTCTTGCATATGTCACCGAGTTCCTCACTAGAGGGCCGGGTATGTATATTATATATAAGATTGCTGATGAGGATGGTTATGATGATGACGACGACGGAGATGACGTGATGATTTTTTTGCCGATCCCCTTACTAGGGAAGCTGGGCACCTTATATGTTAAATATATGCATGATTTTCACTTAAAAGGGTATATATGTAGCGATATTTTGTTTCGACTTGCCATATTGGTATCCTGTCATTTTTACCTTATGCTTTACATACTCAGTACATTATCCGTACTGACCCCCCTTTCCTTAGGGGGCTGCGTTTCATGCCCGCAGGTGTAGACGCGCAGTTCAGTGATCCTCCCACCTAGGATATCTACTCTGCTGATTGGGAGAGCTCCACTGTTCCGGAGCCCAGTCGTTTTGGTGCATAACTTTTGTGTAGTCTTTTGCTCGTCTATGGGTATGGCGGGGCCCTGTCCCGTCGAGTTTCACTAATGTACTCTTAGAGGTCTGTGGACATTATGTGGGTTGTATATATATGTTTTGGATAATGGTCTGGACATGGTTTGTTTGGGATGTTCGCTTGTACAAGGGCAGCCTTGTCGGCTGCGTACATCATTGTGTATTGTGTAGTGGCAGCCTTGTCGGCATACGTATGTTATTATGCTTTGAATAGTGGCGGCCTTGTCGGCTCGCGTATGCTGTTATGGTTGAATTGTTATGACTCCTTATGAGACAGGTCCTCTTATATATATATGACGTTGGGGTTGGCTTGATTTGATTAAATTCCACATTGTCTTAGTTTCAGTTGTTCATACTTAGCAGGTTTGTATGTGGGTGTCCAAAACGGGCACTAGTCACGGCCTATTGGGTTGGGTCGTGACAAAGAGTGGTATCAGAGCGGTTCTTCCTCGGAAGTGTCTACAGACTGTGTCTAGCAGAGTCTTGTTTATCGGTGTGTTGTGCACCACATCTATAAACAGGAAGCTACAGGACATTTAGGATGTCATTCTTTCTTCTTATTCTAGATCGTGCGATAGAGCTATATTAACGGGATAATCCCTCTCTAACGAATCTGTGGGTTTTCAGCTATGCCTCCAAAGAAAGCGACAGCCGCCCAGAAGGGAAAATTGGTAGCAGAAGGTACTAGTCAGACCTGGAGAGTTACTAGGGCCCGTGCCCAGTCTATTCCTGGTATTATGCTCCAGTCGGAGAGCTCTGCTACACCCCCACCGCCAGAAGATCTTAGAGCAGCAGCAGCTCCAGTTCGGGGGACACCACCAGCCCCCGAGGCACCAACATCTGAACCTCCAGCTCCTCAGTCAGGGGCGGAGGATAGGGCCATGAGAGATGCGGTTCAATTGCTGACTAGATTAGTGGCAGATCAGGCTCGCAGGCATGGACTAGGAGTTGATCATGCAGACAGATCTGATAGCTTAAGGGTTCGTGACTTCTTAAGTTGTAATCCTCCAGAGTTCTTTGGGTCAAGGCCCCAGGATGATCCGCAAGAGTTTATTCGTCAGATGCAGCGTACATTTAGGATAATCAAGGCTTCGGAGACCGAGTCTGTTGAGTTGGCTACGTATCGTTTGCGGGATGTAGCTATTAATTGGTATGAGTCTTGGGATTTATCTAGGGGTGAGGGTGCCCCTCCAGCGGTATGGGATGAATTTGTGGAGGCTTTCCAGGGCCACTTCCTGCCTCCAGAGATGAAGCGAGCTAGAGTTGATAAATTCTTGCGTTTGAAGCAAAATGGCAGGAGCGTTCGAGAGTATAGACTCGAGTTTGATTCATTGGCTAGGCATGCGCCTACTATTGTGGCTGATATGGCAGACAGGGTACATCGTTATATGATGGGATTGGATCGTTATCTGATTGACGGTTGTATGACAGTGACTCTTCAGCCAGGTATGGACATATGCACAGGGGGTAGAGGATCGGCACCGGGGACGTCAGCCAGATAGAGATTATAATAGAGGCCAACATAAGAGGGCTAGATCAGCAGGTTATCCTGACGAGTTTCAAAACGGGCAGTCTCAGCAGCATGTTAGATTTTCTTCCCAGCCAGCACAGAGTGCACCCCCACGTTTCATGGGTAGGGGGTTCGATCGTATGGGATATTCGGAACCTGGTCAGAGCTCTAGGGTGTCAGGGTCACAGATGGGCAGGGGTTTGAGCCAGTCGAGGCCACCTTTGCCTCGGTGTTCTCGTTGTGGTAAGTCCCATCCTGGGGAATGTCGTTGGGCTACAGGTGCATGTTTTTCTTGCGGCCGTCAGGGCCATACTATGAGGGAGTGTCACCTTAGAGGTAGTGCGGGTGGTATGGCACAGCCTACAGGGTCCGTTGCTGGTTCATCTTCTTCTGTGGCTATGCGCCCTACGGGGCAGGGTATTCAGGCACCAGCAGGCCATGGTAGAGGACGTGGTGGAGCTTCCAGTTCTAGCGGTCCCTCAAACCGTATATATGCTTTGACTAATAGGCAAGATCAGGAGGCGTCACCTAATGTGATCACATGTATATTATCACTATTCTCCCGAAGTGTGTATGCATTGATAGACCCAGGTTCCACCTTATCATATATATCTCCCTTTGTTGCTAGTAGGATCGGAATAGAGTCTGAGTTGATAGAACCATTTGAGGTAGCTACACCTGTAGGAGATTTTGTCATAGCTACGTGAAGATATAGGAATTGTTCAGTAGCTATATATAGTCGTCATACCGTAGCAGATCTAATAGAGTTAAATATGATTGAGTTTGATATTATCATGGGCATGGATTGGTTGGCTGCTTGTTATGCTAATGTTGATTGCAGAGGAAGGATAGTTCGATTTCAATTTCCAGGGGAACCGATTATAGAGTGGAAGGGAAGTACAGTATCACCTAAAGGTAAGTTCATTTCATACCTCAAGGCCGGGAAGATGGTTAGAAAAGGCTATATTTACCATCTGATTCGGGTGCATGACATAAAGGCAGAGGCACCGACTCTTCAATCAGTCCCGGTAGTTAATGAATTTCCTGATGTATTCCCCGAGGAACTTCCAGGCCTTCCTCCAGAACGGGAGATAGAGTTTACTATAGATGTACTGCCAGATACCCAGCCTATATCTATACCTCCTTATAGAATGGCACCTGCTAATTTGAAAGAATTGAAAGAGCAATTGAAGGATTTTCTAGAAAAGGGCTTCATCAGGCCTAGTACGTCACCTTGGGGAGCACCAGTACTGTTTGTGAGGAAGAAGTATGGGTCGCTGCGGATGTGCATTGATTATAGGCAGTTGAACAAAGTAACAATAAAGAACAGGTATCCCCTCCCAAGGATTGCCGATCTATTTGACCAATTGCAGGGTGCAAAGTGTTTTTCAAAGATAGACTTGCGGTCAGGTTATCATCAGGTGCGGGTAAGGGAGGTAGATATTCCAAAGACAGCATTCCGGACCCGATATGGGCATTATGAGTTTAGAGTGCTGTCTTTTGGGCTGACTAATGCTCCAGCGGTGTTCATGGATTTAATGAATCGAGTATTTAAACCATTCCTTGATATGTTTGTTATTGTATTTATAGACGATATTATTGGAGCTGATGGTATTCAGGTAGACACGCAGAAGATTGAGGCAGTAAAGACTTGGCCCAGACCTACGACACCTACTGAGGTACGCAGCTTTTTGGGGTTAGCAGGATATTACAGGAGGTTCATAGAAAAGTTTGCCTCAATTTCAGTGCCTTTGACAAGGCTAACTCAAAAGGCAGCCAAGTTCTAGTGGACAGATGCTTGTGAGCGAAGCTTCTAGCTATTGAAAGACAAATTGACTACAGCTCCAGTCCTAACTCTTCCAGAGGGACCAGACGGCTATGTTATTTATTGTGATGCTTCGGGTGTTGGGCTAGGATGTGTATTGATGCAGCATGACAAAGTTATAGCCTATGCCTCCCGACAACTTAGGAAGCATGAAAAGAACTATCCTACTCACGATCTGGAGTTAGCGGTCGTGGTTCATGCCTTGAAGATATGGAGACATTATTTATATGGTGTCCATGTGGACATCTATACAGATCATAAGAGTCTCCAATATATCTTTAAACAGAAGGAGCTGAACTTACGACAGAGGCGGTGGTTAGAGTTGCTAAAGGATTATGATGTTGATATTTTATATCATCCAGGGAAAGCGAATGTTGTAGCAGATGCTCTTAGCCGTAAGTCCATGGGTAGCTTGACAGATGTACAACCAGAAGGGAGGGATATGGTTCGGGAGATTCAGCGGCTATCCAGCCTTGGAGTCCGTCTAGCTAATTCGGAAGATAGTGGAGTTTCTATTCGGGAGGTTGATGAGTCCTCAATCATAGATGAGGTAAAGAGACACCAATACAAGGACCCTATTCTGGCACAGTATAGAGATGCAGCTCTTCAAAAGGAAAAGACCCTATTTAAGGTTACACCTGATGGAGTGTTACGATATGAAGGCAGATTGTGTGTACCCGATACTGCAGGGCTACGACGGCAAGTTATGGGAGAGGCACACTCTGCCTGTTATTCTATTCACCCAGGGTCAACAAAAATGTATCATGACCTCAGATGCTTATATTGGTGGGATGGCATGAAAAAGGACATAGCAGAGTTTGTTGCTCAGTGCCCAAATTGTCAACAAGTCAAGATCGAACATCAAAAGCCTGGTGGATTATTACAGGAGATAGAGATTCCGACTTGGAAATGGGAGATGATTAATATGGACTTCATTACAGGCTTACCTCGCACTCAACGGAAGTATGACTCTATATGGGTTATTGTAGATAGGCTGACGAAATCGGCCCATTTTCTTCCAGTCAGGACTACTTATTCGGCTGAAGATTATGCGAGGTTATATGTCAGGGAGATAGTGAGACTTCATGGGGTTCCCACGTCCATTATATCAGACAGAGGAGCTCAATTTACAGCCAACTTTTGGAGATCGTTTCAGAAAGGATTGGGGACACAGGTGAACCTTAGCACAGCATTTCACCCTCAGACTGATGGGCAGGCTGAGCGTACTATTCAGACACTAGAAGATATGTTGCGGGCCTGTATTATTGACTTCAAAGGCAGCTGGGATGACCACTTTCCGCTCATTGAGTTTGCCTATAATAATAGCTACCATTCTAGTATCCAGATGGCACCGTACGAGGCCTTATATGGGAGGAAGTGCAGATCACCTATTGGTTGGTTTGATGTTGGCGAGACTAAGTTAATAGGCCTGGATATGATTCAGCAAGCTGTTGACAAGGTGAAGCTTATTCAAGAAAGATTATTAGCAGCCTAGAGTCGACAGAAGTCATATGCAGATAATCGGCGTCGAGATTTGGAGTTTCAGATAGGTGACTGGGTATTCCTGAAGGTATCACCCATGAGGGGTGTGATGAGATTCGGCAGGAAGGGGAAGCTCAGTCCGAGACACATTGGGCCTTATCAGATTGTTCGTAAGATAGGCAAGGTTGCCTATGAGTTGGATCTACCATCTGATTTGGAGGCGGTACATCCAGTCTTCCATGTATCGATGCTACGTAAATGTATTGGTCATCCTTCTAGAGTATTCCCTGTAGATGATATTCAGGTAACAGAGGAGTTGTCATATGAGGAGAAACCTGTGGCTATACTTGATCGTCAGGTTAGAAGGTTACGTACTAAGGATGTGGCTTCCGTCAAAGTGTTGTGGAAAAATAACAATAGGGAGGAGATGACTTGGGAAGCGGAAGACGAAATGAAGAATAAGTATCCTTACTTGTTCCCCGTACCTGCAGGTAATTCAATTCCTACCTTGACTATATTGATAGATAATGAGATTATGTAGCTGTGAGGCATCTGTAAGTTACAGAATGCAGGTTGATAGGTATAACTTTTAGAGAGACCTCGCTGGAATTTGATTTTGCAAGACGCTAACTTAACATTCGAGGACGAATGTTCCTAAGGGGGGAAGGATGTTATGCCTCGTATTTTTTTATACGTAGTGTGCATCGTGATCTAGAAGACGTAAAGAAATATTAGGCAAGGATGTTATTTCCAAATGTGATATTAAGTATGAGTTGACTAATGTAAGTGCCATTAACTTTAAGTGAGGGATTAATTAGTGGCTAATTTTGATTGATTTAATCCAATGAGCCCCACCACTCAAGGCAAAAATTAAAAAGGGATCAGATTGTGGGCTGGCCTTAGTGGACAGGTGTAGAGGGGGGCTGCCTCCACTTCATACTATTAAATGAGGAGGAGAAATCCACTCCATGCTATATAAAGTGGTGAAATGCATTGCTGCATATCGTCTTCTTCTTCACCACTTGTCTTAGGCAGCCATGGAAATGGAGAAACCAACCCTGCAACTCTTGGCCAGCAGCTGCAAATAATTTGGTTAGTAATCTCCTTGTTTGGTGTGTTAATTCTTTAGAATACCCTTGTTAATTATCCATTAATTTTAATAAGGGGGCGTGACCAGTAGCTTAGGAAGTTTGTTTTAGTTATTGAATGTGCTAAGTATGAATGGAAATCATAATCGGATTATTAGTGGTGTCGTGTTGGTGCTTGGGCTGTTTTGATTAAAGCAAACTGCAGGAAAATTCTGTTTTGGCATTATGTATATGTTGAATGTGATTATGAGTATATACTCCAAAGGATGAATACGATAAGGTAGATGTGTTGCGAATTATAAAACGAGTTATCGCTCGGTGTGTCGTTGCATCGCTGCTATAGTTGCCGAGACGGAACTGTTTTGGGGAGGGGGCTGTTTAATATGATTCTTTGGGTTATATGTGTTATTGGTATTGCTGTGGATAATTTGGATTGTTGCCAGATTGGGACGAAGTAAGGAAAATAGGGGAGGTGCTACCGAATTTTCGTTAGATTATTAGCTAGCTTACAAGAAAGTAAAGCACGATGTTTATCTAATTGTGGCACGATTGTTGCTTGATATAGATTAATAGCTTGAGCAGTAAATATTGGACGTGCGGCTCGATTATACGGTATGTAACGCTGTCCCTTCTTTCTTTGCTTGGCATGACTTTTAAAAATAAGCGAATAACGAACAGATTTGATACTTACCTCTAAAGCATCTAGGTGATGTATATTCTTGCTTCCATAATTATTCCTCTATATATCGACTATGTCTAAGGCTATGATGATCTCTAATATCTATGGTAATGCTTCTTAGAGTCATTGAGATTTTACGTTTCCATATCGTATTAAAGGTTCATAATCTTGATAATACATTAATCTTTGGTAATACTCCTTGCTGGTTCACGTTGATTGTTCTATTGAGTTATAAGAAATGATTTTAATTGCATATGGTTGCTCATAATATTCTGCTCGTGCATATAGTCATTTATCATTTCACCGAGTCCCGGGCCGGGTAATGTTCGTCGGAGTTTCTTGCATATGTCACCGAGTTCCTCACTAGAGGACCGGGTATGTATATTATATATATGATTGGTGATGAGGATGGTTATGATGATGATGATGACGGAGATGACGTGATGATTATTTTGCCGAGCCCCTTACTAGGGAAGCTGGGCACCTTAAATGTTAAATATATGCATGATTTTCACTTAAAAGGTATATGTGTAGCGATATTTTGTTTCGACTTGCCATATTGGTATCCTGTCATTTTTACCTTATGATTTACATACTCAGTACATTGTCCGTACTGACCCCCCTTTCCTCGGGGGGCTCCGTTTCATGCCCGCAGGTGTAGACGCGTTGTTCGGTGATCCTCCCGCCTAGGATATCTACTCTGCTGATTGGGAGAGCTCCACTGTTCCAGAGCCCAGTCGTTTTGGTACATAACTTTTGTGTAGTTTTTTGCTCGTCTATGGGTATGGCGGGGCCCTGTCCCGTCGAGTTTCACTAATGTACTCTTAGATGTCTGTGGACATTATGTGGGTTGTATATATATGTTTTGGATAATGGTCTGGACATGGTTTGTTTGGGATGTCCGCTTGTACAGGGGCAGCCTTGTCGGCTGCGTACATCATTGTGTATTGTGTAGTGGCAGCCTTGTCGGCATACGTATGTTATTATGCTTTGAATAGTGGCGGCCTTGTCGGCTCGCGTATGTTGTTATGGTTGAATGGTTATGACTCCTTATGAGACAGGTCCTCTTATATATATATATGACGTTAGGGTTGGCTTGATTTGATTAAATTCCACATTGTCTTAGTTTCAGTTGGTCATACTTAGCAGGTTTGTATGTGGGTGTCCAAAACGGGCACTAGTCACGGCCTATCGGGTTGGGTCGTGACACTTCCTTGACTTCTAGGTTCCATAGAAACTTGAGAGAGCGTTTTAAGAGAAAGGGTTTTAGATTTTAGGAAATGAGATATAAAATTAGATCATAGGCTTTGAAACACTTTAATATAACTAATAAACCCTAAAATAAACGTTGAAGGTTCATAAAAGACTTGGGGTAAATTTACCAAATACCCTAAGCGTTGGCAGGAAAATGAAGCTTTCACAGGCACAATCGACGAGTCCACACTGACGGAGAGTCTTCCCATCGACGCCCTGTTAGTGGGGATCCGTCGATGGGGAATTATTTTCTTACTGATTCAGATAGTGTAACTTTCATGGACAATCGATTCCCAAGTTCTACATGCCGTCGTTTGACCAATGGTCCGTTCTTTGTGGGCGTCATTTAGTCATTTCTTGTCAATTTCTTACAAAAAGAAGGGGTCCTCTTCTAGGGCACCTTGTGGGTCTTAGGTGGTGTTGTACCCGGACATTAAACCCTTAAATATAGTCTTCTAGGTCTTCGTAACATACCACACAAATTTTTGTTAAAACTAACACGTAAAACACACTCAAACACATCAAGATACATAAACACTTTCTATGGCACACCTTCCAAACGTCACAGACTTTTGACCTTCAAAATTAACCAAAATTCACACTTTGCCTAAGAACATAAATATAAATAATTTTAAAACAAAATTTACTCATGAAATATTCATGAAGATATAGTTCACCTTAGTATGTTTTAGGGTGTTATAGTTTTATCGATGACGCACTCAAGGATGTAGATACTATGGGGGTGACTCATAGAGTGAAAGTTGAACTAGTTGCTTACCATGTAAAAGATGTGTCTCAAGTGTTGTTTGATCAATGGAGTAATGAAATACTCCTAAGGTAAGGCTTGATAGAGTGGGAAGTGTTTCAGACACCTTTATTGATAAGTTTTTCCCCATAGAGTTGAGGGAGAAAAAGTTGGTAGAATTCACAAAACTTCGCCAAGGGGAGATGAGTGCGAATGAGTATTCTCTAAATTTCATCCAATTCTCTAAGTATGCACAAATCATGGTAGCCAACTCTAGGGCTACAATGAATAAGTTCATGATAACGGTGTCTAGTATTATTGAGAAGGAGTGTTTTACGTCAATGCACCATCATGACATGGACATGTCTAGATTCATGATGTATGATCAACAAATTGAGGAGTCTAAGATTCAGAATATGAATATATATGGTAAGAGGTATAGGTCAGATGAACCAAGTAAACATAAGTCTAAGAAGTGGTTTTATAATCAAGATTCCTCCATTGGCAACATGTATAAGATTCCCAACAAAAATTCTCAAGGAGGGAGTGGAGGTGACAATACTTTTGAGAGGTCTAGTTGTACTACACGTCGAAAGAAACACTTATGTAAGTTTCTTGTCGATATGGATGGTTCTTTTGGATGTGGAATTAAGGGTCATAGCATGAGAGTTTGCCCGGCTGTTAAGGAACAAATGAAGGAGACCAATCAAGCTCATAGCGATGTCCCAGATCCTAATGCTCCAAAAAAGAACCGTTTCTATGTGCTTCAAGATAACAAAGGAGATAATCCAGATAAAGGGCCCCATAGGTTAGTTCCTTATGGTTAATTTGCATTATATGGGTTTACCCTAAGTAGGGGAGAATGAGTTATGTAGGAGGGTGGTTGATATCCTTATCTTTTCCTTCTAATCTTACTCAAGATTGTAACCAAAATCCTTAGTAGTTTGGTTGTGTTATGGAGTCTTGCTTATTAGTATGAGTTGCATGTATCCTTATATTATGAGAACCTTTTTGTGGTATAATTTTTTGCATACTATTGATGCTATTGTGATTATATGGGAAGACTGGTAGTTAATCTACATTTCTCATGTCAATGTGCATACACTGACATATGGCTCAATTACTTCAAAGTTGTTATGTTTATGTGCCAATGTGTGATTTAAAAGTTATTACATGTTAAGAGTTATATTTAAGTGATTAGAATGTATAATAATGGAGAAGGTATTTTATCCATCAATGAAATGAAAATGATGAAGTATGTGTGCCCTTTGAATTGTGCAAATATTTCCAAATTTTCTTGTATTGCTTAAAGTACATAATGATGTGTACTTGGTGTTCCTCGTAAGATTGGTGTATTTACTATGAATGATATGTCCATGATAATATGTGTGGTAAGCTTCTATTTTTGTCCTTGGTGTCCTTGAAAATGTTTAGTTTATTGGAGGACGAATGTTGTTCTAAGTGGTGGTGATTGTAACGACCCTCAATATGAAATAGGTTTAAATATAGCTTCACATGTGTTTTGTGAGTTAATAATGTGTTGATGTAATGAATTTTACCATTTGAATTTAGTTTGTAGAGTTTGGAAGTAAAGTGTCAGGGAACAACCAAAACGTTTAATGATTAGTCATCTATGGCTTGTGTGTGATCTAGTGTGACTTTGCATGTAATGTGTTTTTTGGTGTCTAAATTTGATATCAAAGGACCCTAAGACCTAGATGGTATGCTTAGGGTTTAAAATTCTGGGTAAGACTCCCCAAGAATCACCCTAAGGGTCCTTCCGGAGACCCAACACTTCGCAAAAAATTGGCCAAATGGCGCCCCATCGTTTGGGGGCGTAGATCCACACTTAGTGATGGTAGATTATCCCCCAAGAATTTAGACTCTCACCCAAATGGCGTCCATCATGATGGTTCGTCGTTCAAACAACGCCCAATTGATGGGTTCATCATTTGGAGTATGCCAAAGTTGTCTACAATTCGGCCATGTTTGGGGTGATTTCGAAAATTCACCCCAAGTCTTCTAAAAGGTATGGACGGGTTTTAGATGTTTTTGAGTATTTTAAGTTATTTTTATACACTAATAACAACAATTAGAGTCCACTTTTCAAAATTAGAACCCTCTCCCAAGAAAAGGTCTCTGTGTTGAACTAAAGGTTGAGATACAGTTGAAAATTTTAGGTGGTTAATTAACCATCTCGTGGGATTTATTTCATATAAGGTATTGTATTCCATCCTTGATTCGTTTCTCAGTAAAGGATCCAATCCAAAGGCTTTTCGAAAATGTTTCAAAATCCTAGATTCTTCTATTTCAAATTATATGTATTGGTTCTTGCCTGAAAATGTTTTAATGGATGAAAGATGACATTATCAATGTTTGTTGATCATTTTTAAGGTAAAAAAAATCGATGAACCTTTAACGACCTAAAAGTAACCTCTTGAAGAACGGAGCACCCATAGGTTGAAACAATTGTGTACTTGACCTTTCGGAGGTCTTCTACAAGACTTTGCTATCATTCATTACATAAGTTATGAAAAGTAGTGTGGAATTAAAACTTTTCACGAATAAATTAAGAAATAAAACGTATTTCATAAAATCTAAGAATTTGATCTTGTATACACAAGTTTATTTAAATACACGATATAAATATCTTAGGTACACGACCCTTTACATTAAATGAAAAATACCTAGAAAGTCTTTACAATAGAAACTAAGAAATACGACTATGCCTCGAATATATGAGGACATGCTTATTCGTGGCAGAATATTTTCCATGCTTGTCTTCTAGTATTCAAACATGTATCCAACATTAATTATTAAGTATATAAAATTATGGGTTTAGTACAATACAATGTACTATGTATGGCATGTACAAAAACGTGTGAAAAAGAACATTTTAGTAAATTAGGCTTTCATCCAAAATAAGTAAAAAGTTTCATCATTGAAGAGTTGTAATAGTATAAGAATCATAATTTAGCAAATAAATTAGTACTCTCAAAATTTTATAAACAAAACACACTTTAGAGTAACATTAGAAAATCTTAAAGTGAACTTACAGTGAATAACATTATAATGAGCATTTTCTCAGAAGCACAATGAAGTCATTTTCTTGTGAGGTTTCACTAACAAAGTTATACTAAGACTCCCTAAGGTTAGACAAGGAAGGACCGCCCATACCCAACTTTCATGACACACAAAAGCGGTCCTTAAAACTACCTACCCTGGGCTTTTTTCATCCGGGAGAATAAATCCACACTCTTGGTCAGATATTTGAAAGACATTTACACAAGAAGTATTTCATGTAAATACCCTTTCCCAATAGGACCTATAAGTGACACTAAGTGCAATGTGAGAGTAGCATCCTATACTAATACTCCCACTTATTTCTCCTTGAGGATTCCCTTCGATTAAGCACCATACATTAGTCACTCGTAACTTCATCACATAGAACTTATTTCTAACATACTTCATTAATATTAGACCTTAAGGTATCTAAATCCATTTTCAGCACATGATAGAGCCCACCAAGACTCCCCTTTCTGACCGTCTACTTAGTGCCATTGATAGATAGCATCTCATATACCACCTATCCTAAGTAGTACATTCTTTTAGGAGACTTAGTTCATATATTTTATATAAAACACACCAAGACTCCCATTTCGCAAGGTCTATTTAGTGCAATAGATATATAGCATCCCATAACACCACCTACCCTAAGTAGTACATTCTTATAGGAGACTTCGTTATTTCATTCTGTAGTGGAGAAATCTCTTTAACCGAATTATACCATGAGAGCTAGACATGGAATCCCGATACTACCCTTATTGCATGAGGTCTCCCCCTTGCGTAGGGTGGGGTCTTTCTCTTATATTCACATGGCTTTTCTAATAGCTAAACCTATGCAGGCGATTAGTTAAAAGATAAGTAGATTGCTACTAAGTATATCGGTCTCTACTAACAAGGAGTAATCATCTCAAGAGGTACATTGGGTATAACATCTCAACTCACAATCTGCACCATCTATTATTCAAATCATCATGGTGCTAAGCATAACTTTTCGACAAAGTCTTAAACATTTATTACTAAGTTAAAGGATAACTTTTTGACATCCCATCTCAACTCACAATTGGTATCAATCCTCCAACTTACATTAGAAATCTCTTGGGAGGTAGTTAGGTTGGTACTAAACACTTTATGTCAACTCACAATTAGTGCTCACCCCAAAACTCTCATGTTTCATTCACATTCTTTAACTTCAATCGTTCATTCATTCATTCAAAGTGTGAGTGTTTGTGTTTATGTGAGCACATCTTTAATATAAATCAACTTTCCTAACATAAAAATCTAGACATGCTTACAGTCTCAATCTTTATTTCTCACATACTAGCTTGCCCAAGATATACATATACTTCATTTAGGCAAAATCTAAACAAAAAATACAATTAAAGTTTTGTAAAGCACATCAACATGAATCTCATCATTTTAACTTTAATTCACATATTAGGGCTTCAAAGCCATACTCACAATACATATCAACTATATATATCCAAATATATCATGTAAACACCGCCACGAAGATGGTGGATCATACAACTCAAGACAATTTATGATAAAAATTATGCAATATACGTTACTCACCATTTGACCAAACTTTCACTACCTACAACCAATTACTCAATTATTCATCATAATAAGTACTTTAGAACAGTAGCTAGAATATATAAACAACATAAAGAAGCCACACCTCCAAATACTACATAAACATGTTCATTTAATCCATATCTTAAACTAAAAGTTGAAAATGTGAATAAGTATGAGTTAATTAGGGTTTTGATATTCATATCATCAATTAATATTAACATAAACCTATTTGAATCATTAAAAAATTTTACATGAAGAACCATGCTTAGTATCAAAACTAAGAGAAGATAGAGTTTGAAAACCCTTTTTGAAATCTTTTAGAAATTACTCTTTGAATGAAAGAGGGTTAAAGGATTACTAACATAAAACAGTGAGAAGGATACCCACTAATTTTGATTAAGGAACACTCCTAACAAGACCTACTAATTCTTACTTGATTCCTAGCTCCAATGGTGACTTAGTTTTTCTTTAAAGTGAGAATTTGAATATTTGAAGTGAGGGGTCTTGTCTTGGTCTAGGATAAAAATAATCTAATATAACTTTAAAATCCTAAAAATATAATAATACAGTCTTAAAATAATTGGGGTGAATTTTTACAAGATACAACAAGCTAGCAGCGTGTCCCACAACTTTTGTATGACTCGATGGACCCAAGAAATGGGGTGTCGACTGAACGACGGCCGTGTTGCTGGGCGTTGTTTCGGTCTACAACTGCTGAATGAAGGGTTGATACCACTATACTATGTCCCAAATTACTACCCTGGATGATGGGGTTTCGTTGAGTCTATGGCCAGTAGAATGTGGGCGTCGATTGCAAAGCTTTTGGCAGCTTAGTTGCCAAGTCTTGGGTCCTCTTCTACGACACCTCGTGGGTCTGAGGTGGGGTCATACCCAGACGTTTAACCACTAAATATATTTGTATAGATCTTAGGAATATCTCACACCAATTTCGATTAAAACTAACACATACAACTCACTCTAACACATGAATACAAACAAGTATTTTCTAAGGAACACCTTCCAAACGTCATGGACGTTCTTGGACGTTTTACCTCCAAACGACACCAAACTTCACATACTGCATAATAAAATCATTGTAACTTATTTTAGAAAAAAATAAACTGAAGCAATATTCCTGAAGCTCTAGTTCACCTTAGTTCGTTTTAGTTGTAACATTCTTCCCCACTAAGAATAACATTCGTTCTCGAATGAACCTAATCTCTTTTAAGAACATCAATGACTTACTAGCAGAAATTTAAACACAAAATCAAGGCTTAGACATTCACTATTAGTGCTCCAAACTTACACATAACACAAATTCACAATTATAAGCACTTTGCTAAGCAACACAAGAATTTTTTAGGAGGAAACTTCCAAATTCAAGCACACACTTGATTCTTCATTTTATGGAGGAACTACCTTCTCCAAAATAAGACATTCTCATAAAAATCATTTTAGACACATTGGAACCATTATTCATGAAAATGATGTTTTTTCTCAAAACTTGATATTTTACAGTGAGTATCACTTTCAACAGTGAAACATGCATGATTTTTTTAACATTTTCTTCTTTAATAACTCTTTCAAGAAAACATGAACATATGAAAGACAAAACCATAAAAAATCATCTTATAACATACACACAACAACCATAAAGGGTTAAGACTTACCAGGACTATAAAATGAGGATTAGTTCTCCCTCCTAGCTCCCATCCCATGGGAAGGGTTCTTCTTGGGAGCATTAGGATCTAGGGGAGCTTGATTGACCACTTTTTCTTTTGCATTGATTTTGGGGCAGTCACTCATATTGTATGTTTTACTACCACATGCAAAGCAAACATCCGTTCTGGCAAGGCACTTACCCAAGTGTTGCTTACCACAAGTAGTACATTTAGGTCTCTCAAAAGTATGGCCACCACCTTGGGAATTTTTGTTGGAAACTCCAGCCTTGTTCCCCATGGATGACTCTTGGTGATAGGACCTCCTCATAGGTTTTGCTTGACTAGATTCACCAAACCTAGGCCTCTTCCCCACTTGCCTTAGCTCCCTAATTTTGGAATCCTCAATTTCTTGTGCATACACCATGAGCCTAGAGATATCCATGTCATTAAGAAGCATTTCCTTACGACATTCACAAATTCGTTCATGCTAGATCTTGGGTTTGCTACCATGGTTGAGGCATACTCATAGAGTTGGGTGAATTTAAGGTAGCACTCTTGCACACTCATTCCCCCTTGACAAAGATTCATGAACTCAACAATCTTTTTTTCCCTACACTCTAAAGAAAAGAATCTCTCTAGAAAAGCATCTTTGATCATTTCCAGATATACTGCACCATCCCTGAAAGGTCTCTACTCCCTTCATTGCTCAAACCACACTTGAGACACATCCTTGAGTTGGTAAGAGTGTAGATCCACTCTCTCACTAGGGTAACACCCAAAGCATGTACCACCTTGAATTTCCCATTTATGAAGCTTTATGGATCTTCATCCACCTTAATTCCATGGAAAGTAGGAGGGTTCATTCTCATGAAATCTCAGATTCTAGAACCGGGAGTAGTCACATTAGGTTGAGATCTATCCGCTTGGTTTCCCTGGGTGACCAAATGATTAGTGATAACTTGAGCTTGAGTCGTCATGAGTTGGGTAAAATTCAATAGGGAAGACCTCAACTCTGCATTAATCATATCACCTTAAACAAATGGAGATTCAGGAGCTTGAGGCATAGGGGGCATTTGAGGTCCTTGGGTCCTTTCAGGTTCTGGAGGGGGAACCACCTCATTCACATTCTCTAGGCCAACTATAGGGACTTGGTGAACACAAGGATGGATCATCTCATTAGCTACACCTTCCTCATCCTTCCCGGCGGTTGCTCGCCTCATATTTATGTCCTATAAACACAAAAAGAAGAGGTTGAGATAGACATATTAAACAATTCAAGTCTAAGGCACGACATTATCATAATGAAGAAAGTGAAACTTCTATCATCTTATAGTCTCTCATCCATGGATTTGTCGCGTCTACTAGACATGGCTTGTAAGACTTTACACTTTAAACTATTTCTCATAACTTTTTATCTAATACCAAGTTTGTAATAAGATGAAAGTACCCCTAGAAGAAGGGATCACCCACAGGTCAGACAATTGTGCACTTGACCTTTCGGAGGTCTTATACAAGCCTTAGCTATCATTCATTACATAATACATTAAAATTAGTATGGAATTAAAGATTTTCACGAATACATTATTAAAGAAAACATTTTTCATAAATTCTAAGGATTTGATCTCGTCAATAGAATGCAACATAAAACCACGATATAAATATCTTCGGGACAAGACCCATTACAATAAATGAAAAATACATAATAAGTTTATAGAATAGAAACTAGGAAATATGACTATGCCTCGAATATATGAGGACTTAGTCTTGAGAGAATCTTTCTCAAGCTTGTCTTCTTTTTATCGAAATTGCGTTGAACCTATACTTATTAAGTATAGAAAAGTATGGGGTTTGTAGAAAATAATGTACTAAGTATGGCATATGCAACAACATGTGAAAATAATGTACTAAGTATGTCATATGCAACAACATGTGAAAATAATGTACGAAGTATGACATATGCAAAAACATGTGAAAAGGCACATTTTAGTAAATTTATCTTTTATGCCAAATAAGTAAAACTTTCATTATTTAAGAGTTGTAATAGTATAAGAACCATCAATTAGCACATAAAGTAGGAATATCAAAATTATAGAAACAAAACACACTTTACATTAACATTAGAAAATCTTCCAGTGAACACAGTGACACATTACATTGAATAACATTATAGTGAGCATTTTCTCCGAAGAAAAGTGAAGTCATTTTCCCGTGAGGTTTCCCTAACAATATTATCGTAAGACTCCCTAAGGTGAGAAAAGAAGGGACGCCCATTCACTCTCTTCGTGAAACACTAAAGCGATCATTAACACAACCTACTATAGGCTTACTTCAATCGGGAAAACAAATCCCCACTATCGGTTAGATATTTGAAGACATTCATACAAGGAGGATTTCATGTATGTACCCTTCTTCCAATAGAACTATAAGTTACACTAAGTGCAATGTGAGAGTAACATCCCATACTACTACTCCCACCTAGTGCTCCTTGAAGATTCCCTTAGATTAAGCACCCTACATTAGTCTCTCCTAATATTATCACATAGAACTTAGTTTAACATAATTCATTAACATTAGACCTTAAGTTATCTAACTTCATTTATAACACATTGTAGAGCCCACCAAGAGTCCTCATTCAGAAGGACTACTTAGTACAATGGATAGATAGTGTCTCATACCACCACCTATCCAAAGAAGTACATTCTTTTAGGAGACTTAGTTCATACCTTTCATATAAAACACACCAACACTCCCCTTCCACAAGGTCTACTAAGTGCAATGGATAGATAGTGTCACATACAACCACCTACCCTAAGTAGTACTTCTTTTAGATGACTTAGTTCTTTCATTCTTTTATGGGAAAATAGCTTTAACCGACATAGACCATGAGAGATAGACATGGAATTCGGATATTACCCTTATAATATGAGGGCTTTATACTTGCCAAGGGTGGGGTCTTTCTCTTAGATTTTACATGAATTTTCCAATAGCTACACCTATGCGGGTACATAGTTATGGGTAAGGAGATTTCTACTAAGTAAATTGCTCTCTACTAACAAGGAGTAATCATATAAAAAATACAATGGGTAAAATATCTCAACTCACAATGGGCACCCACCCCTTCTTCAAATCCCCTCGGTAATAAGCATAACTTCCCCACAGTGTCTTAAACATTCATTACTATTGTCAGTAATAAAACTTTTAGACATCCCAAATAAAATCACAAAGGGTATCATCCTCCAATCAAAATTGGAAAGCTCCTGAATAGTGAGGTTGATTCTAACACTTCATATCAACTCACAAAGAGTGCTCACCCCAAAACTCCCCTTTTTCAGTTGCATTATTTAACTTCAATGATTATTTCATTCATTTAAAGTGTGAGTGTGTGTATACATGTGACCACATCTTTCATATAAATCATCACTTTCACAACATTAAACTCTAGACATGTCTACAGTTTCATTCTTCATTTCTTACGTACTAGCATGCTCAAATTATTCACGTACTTCATTTAGTCATAATCTAAACAAAATATACAATTCAAGCATCATAAAGCACATTTACATGAATCTTATCATTTTTACTTCAATTCACACATTAATACTTTGAAGCCATACTCACAATATATATAAAATATATATATCCATATACATCAAGTAAGCACCACCACCAAGAAGGTGGACAATACCACTCAAGAGCATTTTATAATAAGAATTATACAATATAAGTAACTCACCATTTAACTAATCTTTCACCACCTATAACGAATTCTTCAATACATCATCATAATTCGGCCCTTAGGGAAGTAGCTAGACCATATCAACAAAATATTGAAAACAAAAGCTTCAAATACTACATAAACAATTTCATTTAACCCATATCATAAACTAAAAGTTGAAAATGTGCATAAATATGAGTGTATTAGGAGTTTGACATTCAATAATTAATTAACACTAGAATAAACCTATTTGAATCATTAAAACACTTTTACATGAAGACCCTTACTTAGAATCGAAACCAGGTGAAGATAGAGTTTGAAAACCCCTTTTTAAATCTTTTAGATATGACTCATTGAATGGAAGAGGGTTAAAGTATTACTACCATACCTTAATGAAAACTATAGCAACTAATTTTTATGAACAAACACGTCAACCAGCCCTCCTAGTTCTTCCTTTACTCCTAGCTCCAATAGTGACTTTGAGAGTTTTTCTTTAGAGTATGAGTTTGAATATTTCAAGTGAGGAGTCTTTTCTAGGTCTAGGAATTCAAAATAATCTATTATAAATTAGAAACACTAAAAATATAATCCTAGGGTCTTAAAATACTTGGTGTGGGTTTATAAAAAAAACACCCCAAGCAGGCAGCGTGTCCCACAGCTTTTGCAGGACACCATCGACGGACCCAAGCAATGGGGCATCGAATGAACGATGTCTTGTTCTGTTGGGTGTCGTTTTGATATGCAGATATTGAATTTAGGGTTAACGCCCCAATAATAAGTCCCAAACTATGTCCCTAGATGATGGAGTTTGGATCTACTGCTTTTAATACATTGTTATGACGAATTATTAGAGAATTGAGAAAAGGTGGTGAAAGCTTGGATTGTCTAATTATTGTTGCATTGATCTTGAGTGGTATGTTCCACTCATGGTAGTGATGTTTACAGGATGTGTATTATTATGCATGTGAACTTTGAATATGACCTTGAAGGCATTCTATTAAAGTAAGATGAGGCTAAGATAAATTTGCATCTAATGTCTTGTGAAGTTGTGCATATGTGTCATCTGAAGTAGTACTTGTGTGTCTTAAAGATACTATGTGTAACAACCCTCAGAATTAAATAGGTTGAACTAGTGATTTAAGGGCGTCTAACTAGTTTGGTTAATGCATATATGAGTTTTGAAGTCTGTCCACTTGAGTTTGAAGTCAAACATCAAGGAATGACCAAGACGTTTCATGACTAGTCACCTATGTGCTTGTGTTTGTTTTAGTATGCCTTTGCATGTTTCGTGAGTTTTTTTGTGTTTAAAATGATAGGAGAGGACCCTAAGACCTAGATGAGAAAGTTTAGGGGTTTAAAATTTGGTCATGACTCAACCTAGGACCCACAAGGGTCCCTAGAAGAGGACCCAAACTCTAAAGATAGAAGTTATCAGACAACCTCCATGTAGTGTAAATCAACGACCTAAACAACAGCCAGTCGATCGAACGACCGGTCATCGACTTTGCATGTTAATTGAGCCTGCAGGACTTCCAGTTTCGAAGTTATAGACCAAAACCACGAGTCCTCATCAAGGTGTAGTCGACCAAACGACGGTCCGTCATTGGTGGGCGTTTTTTGGTGGTCTGCAATCTTCTTGCAACTTGGCTAAGCTTGGGGTGCATTGGCAAATTCACCCCAAGTATTTTATATAGTACGGACCATTATTTTAAGTGTATTTGGGTATTTTAATAGTATTAAAGTGATTTAACTCGTATTTAAACTTTAACACATAGATCGAAACCCTTCTCTCCAAAAGATTTCTCCAAAAACCTCTATGGAAGCTCAAAGTCATTATAGAGCTTAGATGATGGATTTTGATTGAGTTCTTATTCAATTATCTTGGGAATTCTTATACAATGGTATGCCTTTTCCTTTTATAAGGTTTGATATAACCTTAAAGCCAATTTCAAAGTGATTTCAAAGATCTCAAAAGTTTATGAAAAAGTCCAATTTGTACTCTCAGTCATGTGTTCTTGAATTAAACGTTTTCAAACAATAATATATAATGTCAATTATTTATAATTGATGTTTTATAGTGAAAACCTCCATGAACCCTTGATCTTCTCAAATTTCTAACTTTTACTATAGGGTGGGTATATTACTTATGATCTAATGATGATGTAATAGATAAGATTATGTTGTAATTTTGATTTCTATAATTAATTATTCTATTATATTGTGAAGTTTTTGTGATTTTAAGTAATGATTATCTTGGCTATTGGTAGAAAGTAAGTTGACCGAATTGCCTTAGTTATTGTAGAATTGATATAGAATTACTATGTATTGGTATGGTCCACTTATGGTGGCGGTGTTTATGTGTTGAATATGTGATGATCATGTCTTTGTTGGTTTTATTAAGTAAATTGTAGTAGTATCATGTTAGGGCTTAGATGAAGGTATAATAGTAAGATGTTTATATGAAGTAATGTGATCCTGTATGAGATGATATGGCTTGAATGAAATTTAAAGTGAAGGATGATATGATATATGTGTGATCTTATATATTGTGAAAGTATGAAAGTGAAGTATTCTAGTGATGTCTATATGATCTTATATGAGTGTAAATGTTGTGATTCTTTTTTAAGTGATGTTATATGGCAATGGAAGACTAAGGAGAGCCTTATTTAATAATGTGGTATCTTGTGTGGTAAACTTAGTGTCCCTACTTGGTACATGAATAATAGTGAATATGTCATATCATGATGTGTCTTAATTGGTGAACAATTTCTCCCTCTTCTTGATGCATGAAAGTTATGTAAATGTGTGATCTCTTCACTTGGTAGGGTTAAGCACCCTTGTCATGTATGTGAATGAATGATGAATGAATGTTTAGGATCGGTAGAACTTATATGGTTTCCTTCTAAGGATGACCAATATAGAACCTTGAATATAGAAAATAATGATTAATATTAACCTTGAAATGAAAGCGTTCAATGGTATCCTTTTTCAGTTGAATGATAGACTTAGGGATAGGTGGTTGGAAAGGCATTAAACCATCTCTAAGGAAGTCATAAGAGATATGCTAATAAGTCTTGGTCAACATCCCTATTGTACCTATCCTTGGAAGAGAAATTTTTATACATTCGTAACACTTAGAAATGGTACCTTCTCTAATACACATAAGGAATGATTACACAATGAGAGTAAAGGTAAAGCACCGAGTGAATATGCTATTAGTAGTAGCTCTACTTAATATAAGACTAGAATAAAAAGAAACCCTTCATATTCCTTAACCTTGTGCGAATATGGGATGTGTCCTAGTTCTACCCTTGGAAAGTAAAATATCCTCCCTCGGAGTAGGTAGACTCTGGATTCCATACCTAGAAAGTATGATCTATGTCAATTAATCCCTATTCTCATCACGGAGGATGTACATTCTTTTTATTGGATATGTTCTACAACGTGTATGTAATTGAATGGGATGCTATCTATACATTGCACGAGTAGGCTTTGAAGATGCTAGGATGAGTTCCCTAATATTTTCAAGATTGTTATGCGAAGTCCTCCAAATGTACGGTTATAACTTAAAATGATTTTACTAAATAAAGTTCTTTTCAATGGAAGTACGTTTTTATTATGAAGTATGTTGAATAAAAAGGTTCTTATTTAGGGTATCTTCAATGATTGCTTAGGTAGGCTTAAAGAGTGTGTAAGGGCGGTCTCTTCATGTCTTTCTTAGGTGAGTCTTATAGTAACCTTAGGTAGAGAGTCTAAATAATGTAAAGGCTTATCTTATTGAATATGAATTTTGTGATATGTGATGAAATGGAAAAAACTTTTTATAGGTAGTTTTAAGGATTACTGTGGTTTTCTTGAAAAGGGTCTATGGCCAGTTTCTTCTTGTCTTACTTAAACGAGACTTGGGATAACATTTTATAATGGGGTGTAAGTGTATATAATTATATGATTGATGTTACATGGATTATATATGTTATTATTGAGTAGTATTGTGTCTATTAACTCTTCTTATGATTGTTTTATCGTAATTTCATGAAAGAATGTTCTATACTAAATTTCCTTTTTCCATGGTTTTTGGATGACTTCCATACATAGTGTAGTCAATGTTATAACCCCTTATTTTCCCTTTTTTGACTAAAGTGTAGGGAATTGGAAGTCTTTGTATTCCATAGATGATGGATAGGTTTCTAAGGGTTGAAGATGAAGTATTGGTAAGTCCTGATAGATTTGAGGACAAGAAGCAGATGTTCCTTTTATGCTTTTGGTCTTTATTTCAAGTCATGTATGTGCTTAGTCCCAATGTTGTAAACTCAAACAATAAAATGGTTTAATGAAACATTGTTAAGGTTAAATATTTTTAAAAGTCTTCTGCTTGCGTATTAATGAAAGTATTCTTCATATGTTAAGAAAGATTTGAATTCTTATTTATTTTTGAGTATATTGTTAAATGAATGATACAATAGGCTTGCGTGAGACTTCTTGAAGTCTCCTACGTCGTGTGGCGACTTGAGAGTGCTCTAACTTCTATGGTATACAGTTGACCGTTACATTTTTTTATCAGAGCATTAGGTTTGGGAGTGTCTTAGGTATCTCAAAAACAACATGTACTAGAGTCTTGTTCATACTTTTAAGTGCACCACATTATGAATAGGAGGCTATTGGGTGCTAAGAAAGTTTCACTTCTTCAATATTCTAATCGTGCCTAAGAGATTTGTTATACAATGTCTTTCCATTCTTCCTTATGTGATTGTCCTTAGAGTGTGAACTTTGAGAATTTTGGGTTGAGGGAGAGAAAAATATTATATGTGACTTATTATATGGGATATGGAAAGTTGGTATTGATAACCTTAGGTTGGATGAGTTACCTAGTAATGGTTATTGTTGTCGATAAAACATAATGTGAATATGTTATGTTTTGAGGTGGATTGAAAGAGATGATAAAATATAATTTTAGAAATGTGGAGGATTGACAGTTGATATGGTTTGTAGTTATTTCTATTCGACCTTAGAAATGGGGGAGGATATGTTTGAAATCGTTAGTTTGAGTTTGTCCTAGTAGGGGATGTTGTGACTAGATTAAGAGACTTTTGAGAGTATTTGGTGTTCATTAAATACGCTTGTTGTTGTTATGAGAAGTCTAGTGTATTGAAGGTTAGGGTGAGATGGTGTTGATAATGTTAAACGTTTCTTGAATGAGATCATTATAGTATGTTCATGTTGACCTCTGATGGGTTTCTCATGAGTGGGGGAGTATGGGGATAAGTATGGTTGTTGGGAGTGAGATATCGTTATCTTTTCCTTATATGCTTATTAATGCCTAAAACTAAGAATTCGTAGTATGTTTGTTAATGTTGGATTCTTTTGTGAATAATGAGTTTTCAAATGTTCTCCTTATGATATGCACTCTTTGGTTGAGTCCTTTATAAATGAGAAAATGAGTTTTCATGCATGGTATCTCCTCATGTTTATGTGCATTTAGTGTACGTTGTCTATTTGCTTCATGAGGTAAAATAATGAGCATGCCTAAATTGTTATATGAGATTGACTTTTTGAGCATGCCTAAAATGTAATAGAGAAGTTGTATGATGAGTTTTGATAAGAAAATTGCTTAAATTTGCATTAATGAAAAATGTTGCAGGATTATGCTTTGTTGAGAACTTGCATGATGTGTTATATGAGGTTTATATGACCACGATGTAACCTTGAGAAGGAAGTTCATCAAATATAATGAGAAAAGGTAAAGAATGATGTAGAAGGAGTTGGTAGATGTATGGTTTATTCTATTGTATGCTTGAATGTGGGTTTTTTGCTTTGGTCGTTTTTCTTTTAAGTATTTAAGTGTCATTTAACGACGAATATTTTTCAATAAGGAAGAATGTAACGACCCTCAAAATGAAATAGGTCAAACTAGAGCTTCACTAGTGTTTTAAGGGATTAGAACTAGTTAAACTAATGTTTATATAAGTTTTGAAATCATTCCAGTTGAGTTTAATGTCAAATTTTCAAGGAACGGCCAAGACGCTTTCCACTAGTCACCTATGTGCTTGTGTATGTTCTAGTGTTCGTTTTCATGTTTCTTGAGTTGTTTGGCGTCTAAATTTATAGTAGAGGACCCAAAAATCTAGATGACATAGTTAGGGGTTTAACGTCCAAGTAATACTCCACCTAAGACCCAAAGGGGAGCATAGAGTAGCACCAAACTCTAAGGCTAGAAACTTCCAGACGACCTCCATGCAGTGTCAATCAACGACCTAAACGATTGCCAAGTGATCAAATTGTAATACCTCGACAGTGACTTGGGTGAAGCTAGATCTTAACATGGTTTTAATAATGGTCTAAGATCAGAAAATTTTCTATAATGTGGTATTGAAGCATTTTCTAAGAGTTAAAGTTACTTAGAAGTGAAACGTCAAGGGACGATCCAAACGTTCGACGACTATGTTATCTATGTGCCTCATAAGTATTTTTATGTGTTTGCGTGAATCATGATATTATAAGGCTATTATATGATTTATTATAGTGTACATAAGCAGTGTGTCAAATTTCGTGAAGTTTTGGTGGTCAAACCTTCAAGAACCTGCAAGACGTTTCAACGGTTTGCGTGGAAACGACCTTGTGTGTCTATGAGTATTTCATTCAGTTTTACACGTTTGTTTTGGATGAAAATAACTTGAGAGGTACTAAACTTGTGTTACATCATTTCTCGGGTTGGATTAGTCTGGGTAAACATCCCCAAGGACCATCCAAGGGTCCTTGAGGAAGGACCCTTCATGAGTACCCAAGACTACTAAGACAACTCAAACCACGAAGGAAATTGACGCCCTGTAGGTGAGGTGTGGTGGGTGGATACATAGGCATGAAGAAGTTGAGGCCAAAGACTATCCTTAGTCTTAACCCACAAAACAATAGGACGGTCTGTTGGTTAAGGGACGGGCCGTCGATTGGCTAGTCCTTGGTGGACTCCCTTCTTAAATAGTTCATTGTAAGTTCTAGGGGTAATTGGTAAATTCACCGCACGTCCAAATGAGAGAAAAGGCGCTTACTTAGGGGTCTTTTTGGTATTTTAAACACGTTTTTAATCCGAAACACTTAGAAAATTTCATTTTTCAAAATTAAAACCCTAAATCCCTTAGAAATTCTCTTGAACTCCATTGGAGCCAAACCTCAACGAAGGGCTTGGATTGGAGAATTAAGTGGAAATTCTTCATCAAATTGGAGAATTATCTTTAATAAGGTATGATGTTTGATCCCTGAAACTCTATTTATCAAGCAGCCTACTTTCAAAGAAGTTTTCTGATGTTTTCAAAGATTAATTGTCAAATTTCATTATTTGTCTATGGGTTTTTGAATTAAAGGTTTTAAAGCATTTCATATTGAATTTATTTTGATGATTTTAACTCAATTAACCTATGGACCCATGGAATTGATGAACCCTTGTTTTTGACTACTTTATGGGTTAAGTGATTTGGACTTAATTCATATGAATTCTAGTGTAATTTTCTATGGGCTATTTATTAATGTATAAGTGTATTGAATTGATATCTAGGTTCTTTTATATTGATAATCTATATTTAATTTACCTAGTTTTATTGATTATGATAGTTTTTATACTTAATTGATGTTCATAAGCATGAGTAAGGGCCTTGTGGTAATGAATTGGATGGTTTAGCATTTGATTGAAGTATTGAGGATGGAGTTGTGGTACGCTTCCCTAATTACCTTTATTTTATGTTAATAAGACTTCAATTATGTTGTGATTGGTATGGTCCACTTATGGAGACGGTATTATGTGTTTTAGTTGTAATTGATGTGGCCTTGTCATTATTACTTCATATAATATGACGATCATGGCCTTGTCGGCACTACTTGAAGTATTTTAATGATTTGTGTAGTTGATTTTGTGGATTTTGATAATATATATCTACATGATAAGTAATGTGAAAGTATATTTATTCTTCTATTGATGATATTTAGAGGATCATGTTTGACTATAACTATGTCTTTATGTGTATAGTCTTAGGGTTGAAGCATGAGTATTCCTAATTGACTATATAAGTCTATGATCGTCATATTTCTTATGATATGTTAGTGTATAGGATGACTTAAAGACGATAATGGTTATTTGTGTGTGTTTCTTGGATGACATGTAATATGTGTTAAAGTGAAGTAGGTTGTGTCTTGTCTTGGTTGACTTGTATCCCTTACTCGATGCATGTAGGATTGTGAATATGAGATTTCTAGACTTAGGATGATAAATCCTCTTATTCTTGTATGTATGATTGCATGAGACCTTAAATGATGTTAAGAGAGTCCTTTATGTGAAACCATAAAACTAGTGGTAAGGTTATGAATGTTGAAGTCGAAAGTTGTAATGGTATCCTTCAAGTAGAGGAATCATATAATTAAGGTTGGTTGGATGGAACGACATCATATAAAACCTTAAGAAATTCATTAGTATCTTCTTGTCACCATTGTAAGATAGCCCTAGTGGACCTCATTAGTAAGGTAAATATGATTGAGTTATGAACTAGATATGGGACCCTTTGTATGAACCTTTAATGTAAATTACTTTATGATAAAAAAGGCTAGAACCGAGTGAGTATTGCAATGGAAATAGCTTTAGTTAAAGGATGAGACAATATTACATAGAACACCCTTCATGTTCCTTAACTATGTGCCTACGTGGGATGTATCCTAGTTCTACCATTGGAAAGTAGAACACCCTTATAGGAGTATTTTAGAACTCTGTACTCCATGTCTAGTTATCATGGTCTATGTAATTTATTGTCGATTCTCATAATATGGGATATTTATTAGCATTAAAGAAGTTCTATGAAAGTTTAGGTGGTGGTATGAGAGGTTACCTTGACATTGTAAAATAGGCTTTGAAGGTGTTAGTTATCATCCCTAGGTCTTTTCCAAGACCATTACTTGAATGTCTTTATATAATGAATGAGTCTGAAATGAACTAATGAATGTAATTACATAAGTTATGAAAAAACATGTTAAATCAGCAAGTACTTTTCTAGAGTAGTTAAGGGTTTTCTAGTTAAGGTGTGAAGGGGGGATACGAACTGTCAGTTCGTATCTTACCTAGATAAGTCTTAAGAATGCCTCTAGTTAGGGAAGATGTTGATTATGTGGACATGATCTAATCCTTAGGTAGTCTTACGTATTATTTAGGTAGTCTTTAAGAGGTCAATCATGGATGTTATCTTCTTGATTAACTTAAGTAAGTATTTGATAGGCTTCGGAAGGAGAATATCATAGTATATATGTGTTGAATGTTTTAAATGAGAATGATTCTATTTTATGTAGTCTATAGTATCTCTTAAGTGTGTGTGTAAGGGATTGTATGGGCAATCACTTCACAACCCACTCAAGTGATACTTAGAATCACCTTTGGTATAAGGATCTCATGTTGATCTGTATGATGTCTTGCAAATGTGTGTTGATCTCATTATAGGTGGTTTTAAGGGTCATTTAGGTGTGCCAAGAGAGGGTGTATAGGCGGTCTCTCTTTGTCTTATTTAAGTGAGTCTTGGTATAGCTTTTACTGAGGGAATTACATCCTAGGAAGTGTCTAAATTGAAGGTAAGGCCCTTCACTGTGCACTGAATAAACTTCACTATAACAGTGAAATGGCTTCACTGTAAAATGACCTTAAAAATGTGTTAAATTGCTTAAATGTTATCTTACGTGTTTGTAAGGTGTTAAATTCTTATGATTAATGATATGATGTTTAAATGAAAAAGATGTATATTTCTAATATATGTCTGTTTTCATGATTTTATGCATTTTGTCATAATTAGTACATGTGTTTGTATGAATTCAATGCTTTTACATATCTCTATAGTGGTTGGTAGGTGAGGATCATTTGAGAAGTATATGTGAAGTTAAAGTATGTCCTCATTGACTCGAGGGCATAAGATGTCTTATATTTCCTTTATTAGTTTATAGTAATAGACTAAGTATTTCTATATTTTGAAGTATGGGTCGTGTCCCAAACATTCTTCTGTCTAAGCTTTGATGAGATTGAGACTTAGTATTTCCTATGATTTCTAACGAAAGATGTTACTAAAGATATTCTAATGTTTTGTGAAAGTTTCAATTCAGCACTACTTTTCATTATGCATATGCAATGAACGCTATGAAAAGGACTTGAACAGGACCTCCGAGAGGTCAAGTACGCCAGTTGCATTCCGAGAATGCCATATATTCTAGGGTGTCATTTTTGGATGCGAAAAACCTTGGTATCAGAGCATAGGTTATGAAAGTAGTCCTAGGAATCAAAAAGTCTCATCAAGTAACGTCTAGTATATTCTTGTCCATCGGTGTGAGTCGCGACATATCTATGGGAGAGAGGCTAAATGATGATAAAGTTTCCCTTATTTTCTACTACTATTTTGCGCCGTAGAGTAAAAGTTATGAGTAATATTTTCTTTTTGTTTTCATTGTATTTTTATAAAAATGAATACGAGGAGGACACCGGTTAGGAGAGTTGAGGAGAATGATGTGCATGAGGAGATTCATATTCAAGTTGAGAAAGTAAAGCATGTTCTTTAAGGTTTTTAAGGTGCTCAAGTGATTAAGTCCCTACTGGAGTTCAAGGTAAGTTCTGGTGGTTCTCTCGGAGTTGAGTAATAGTGATTTAGAGAGTCATTGATTACTTTAGTCCAAGCTGTGAATACTCAAGAGAATATTATTATGGTTCCTAGGATGAATCCTGTGGAGATTACTATGACATCTAAGATGAGAGACTTTTTAAGGATTAATCCTTTTATCTTTCTTGGCTCTAAAGAGGGAGAGGATCCCCAAGAGTTTATGGATGGAGTATACAAGGTGTTGAGTGCTATGGGGTTACATCTTAGATGAAGGCGATGTTAGCTTCATATAAATTGAGGGAGGTTTCTCAAGTGTGGTACACTCAATGAAAGGATAATAGGCCAGTGAAGTTGGGTTCTATTTATTGGGAAGAATTTAAGGAAGATTTTCTTGGATAATACTTTCCAAGTTAGAGGAAGGAAGTAAAGTTAGAGTAGTTTATCAATATCAAGCAATGCAATATGAGTGCTGAGTAATAATCTTTGAAATTCTCAATGTTATCTAGATATGCCCCATCCCTTGTGTCTAATCTGAGGGATGATATCAGTATATTTGTTATCCGGGTCGCCGATCTAGTGAGGGAGATATCTCGTACGTCCATATTACATGATAATGTGGCCCTAGCTACACTCATGGTGTATGCCCAATAAATTGAAGAGTCCAAACTTAAGAGGATGTCTAGAAACTTGAAAAGAAGTGGTTCTAGTGACCAAGATTAGAATAGGTTTCAAAAGAGGGCTCAAGTTCAAGTAGAACCTAGAAGTTCTAAGGTGAAATTGGAGAAAGAAGGTTGTTCTGAAAATGGAAAACCTACATGTGTAACTTATGGAAAAAGGCACTATGGAAGTGTCTAGCCGGTACTAGTGGTAGCTATGGGTGTGGACATGATGATGATGATAAGGTGAGATATTCTCCTACCATTGCGGCTAGAGGAAGAGAGGGTAAACAAGTTGCTCCTAACTTTCAAAAAGATGATTCTCCAAATGAGAGGTGTTTCTATGCACTCCGGACTAGAGGAGCAATGCCGGATGGAGAGGATGATGATTTTAAGTCCTTGTATCTCTTTAGTGGTATGAGTTCATTCTAAGTGGGGGAGTGTTGAGTAAGGAATGTTTATTGATTGTCTTATCTTTTCTATTCATCTCAAGTTTGAGAGAATAATGTCATAGAAGTATGTTACATGTGCATTGTATTAAGGGGTCTTGTTAAAATTGAATTTCACTAATTCCTTGCATTGTGCATTTATAAAGTTATGATTAGGTTGTAATATGTGTGTATGTGGTTGTACATTGTAAAATAGAATGTTCCATCATGAATTACTTAAAAGTTTCATTTATTAAAAATGTTGAAAAATTCACTGTAGCATTGCCTGCTTACTACATCATTCTAGAAAATATACCCGTCTATTAAAGAGCCCAGTAAGTTCGTTGAAATATGTATTGAGGTACATAGGCATGTCAACTCCCAATACTGAGAAATATTGGGAATATTATAGAATATTGACTAAGGGGTGTTAGCAATTTCTATATGTAAACAAGTACTTAAGGTAACTATATCTTTCAGATATAATCACATCAAGTAATAGGCATCCCAATGCCCAATATTGAGAAATACTAGGCATAGTATAGAAAATTGGATAAGGGATGTCTAAATATACCCAAATAAGCAAAATAAATTCCAAGCAAGTTTAGAATTGTACGTTAAAAGAATAGCCTAAACTAAGAAAAATATTTTTTAACTGTACCAACATCAAGTACTAGGCATCCAAGTGTCAAAGCCTAGTACCATAGTACATAACCATTTAAAATGATCATGTAGATTAAGCAGTGCCCAAGGACATAGTGAGGATCCTTGGGACAATAAGTAAACATACCCAAATGAATTATAAATAATAGTTAGTTATGGAAGTACAACCAACCCATGTGCAAGCACATGTGAAAAACATGTGAAGAAGCCCCAAAGGAGGGACCACCCTAACCGAATTCGGTTAGGGTAGTTAAGGGAAGAAAACGTTCATAAGGAAACACTCCATGTAGGGACTAAATTCTTAAAAAACATTACAATCTAACCTAATGCCCCAAATATATAACTAACCTAGTACTAACCCAAATGGACCCACTAGTGCACCCGACAACCTAGTACAAAAATCGGGTTGACACTAACCTAGTACTAGATAAAGAGACAACCTAATACCTAACCTAGGATGGTCCAAAGGTTAGTTATGGTGCTAAATACATAGGTTTAATTTATTAATTCCCATAGGTTAATTAATTAATTAATTTAAAAAGTCTAAAACCAAAACTAAAAGGGAAATTTTCAAATTCCGGTTACGACAAGAAAGGGACAACCTAGTACCTAACCTAGGATGTCCAAAGAGTTTGTTAAGGTCCTAATAACCTAGGTATACTTTAGTAATTACCCTAGGATAATTAATATTTAATTTAGCATATTAAAATTAATTTAAAGGGGCAAAACCGAAATCACAAAGTAATTTAAAGATTTCGATTGAGACAAGAAAAAGACGACGTAGTATTTAACCTTTGATGGTCCAAAGGATTAATTATGGTTATAACGAATTGAGGGTAATTTACTAATTATCCTTGTATATTTACTTAGTTAAATTATACATTTAATTAATTAAATTAAAGGGGTCAAACCGAAATTTTTATGCTAACCTAGTATAATGCAAGAAGCATCCTAGTAATTAACCTAGGATGGTCCTAAAAGGTTGATTATGGTTCCAATGACTTACAGGTACTTTAGTACTTACCCTAGGTCCCTAAATTAATTAAATTAAGGATTTAATTAATTAATATAAAATCAAAATTTTGATCTATACCATAGTCAACACAATAATTTCAAATTTTAGGTATACTGAACATTCTCCTATGTTTAGTCAACGTAGGAGGGTTTTTTTAGTGATTAGTTCATTAATTTTTTTAATTTATTTATTAAACCCTAAGTTTAATAAGTCAAGGTCAGTTCCTAAACCTAAAAACCACGTTCAAACTCAAACAAATACATGACTAAACCCATAAAAGAAGCGTGAGAAAACACAGTGAACAAAGCGCAAGAAAAAATAGAAAATTTCTTAGACGATTTTCAAAGTTTCATCAAGTTTTCTTCAAGGTTCTTTCAAGGTGGTCTTCGTAGATTATGTTATACTGAAGGTATGGGATCCTTTAATTCATTCTCCAAGATTATTTTCCTTCAAACGATTCACAAGATCTTGAAAACTAGTGTTGTTCCCATCGTTCTCGTCGAACTTCCCTTCCCTAATATCCTTTTTGATTTCAATGTTGAATAGGTTAGAGATCATGTTGTTGGTATGTGGTGCTGGATGTTCTTAACATGTATTGTTCTTGAATGATGATTATCGAATGAACTTATGAACTTTTAATTGCGTTAAGTTAATCTTATCATGATAATTAAGACGCTATAATATGCTAACTTAAGTCCGTAATGTGTTAACTGAATGTGTCTTTGGCTAAATGTTGACTTGCTGGTGTTTTGATGTTATGAGATGTTAAAACCATCAAATCATAAATTAAAGCTTTCCAATATGTTCTTAAAACATTAAAATAAAATCCATAAACTAATAATTGGCTCAAAGACATCTATGAAATCATATCTTGAATAAATTGGCAATCTGGTTCCAATAAAGATGCGTAACTCTATTTCGTCAAAATGAATATATGCTAATGGCTAGGAATTTATGTAAATGACAATAAGATTGGCTAAGGTTTCATACATATAGCAATTTAAATTTGAACATACGTAAAAATTGGCTAATGCCACAAAAATGATTTGCTAGTCTAATTTCCCAAATATTGAGCCAATACTAATCATAGGCCAATTCTTGTGTAGTAAGAGTGTCTAATATATATTAAACACCTCTAAAGTAATATACATGAATCCATAAACAAGGGCATGGTATTCATTGGGAATATGTAGTTACTACACTAAAGTAAGTAACGTGAGTTATAACATAATAAAAGGGGTCTAAATTAAGTAAGTGATTAGAATGGTCTGTTAAAGGAAGTGAGACAAGTCTTACTTACACAAAAGCTAATTTGTCAAAAGAATACTCGTGAATTAAGGTATTAGAATGTGTGAAACTAATCTCATTAACACCTAAGTATGATATGTAAGGACAATTAACATTCAACAATGTAAATTAAGGATGATATGAATGAAAAATTCACATTTCATCAATATAAAGTAAGGATGACCATTCATCAATAGAGTAAGTAATCACAATCTAGAAGCAAGCCTTCATAATGCTTGAGTCAACACTAAAAGATGATGAAACGAACATTTACGTAAAAAGGGATGAGTAACTAAGATGTATGTTATGAAATAATGAAACCCTAGAAGGGTTAAGTAAGAACGTGAAACACACTAAATGGCCAAGTGCATTGGCATATGATGAAATGAACATTCACGTAACAGGGAGGAGTAATTATGAAAAGCAAATGTGCTTATGCTAATGAATGCGGCGACAATATGATAAGAGGCTAATGTGAAAGATGAGAGAAATCTCAAATGAGCCTAAGTAAATGTAACCAAAATGTACTCACCTGTGAGAGTGTAAACATAATGAAGAGATTGGTCTCTTTGTACAATCTAATGAAAGTATTAGGACTGACTTATACTTAATACTAATGATGTGATGAGAAATCATCTATTGAGATATGATGTCATCATACTATAAACCAGCTTCCATGACGTATGAGTTGAATGAAATTGAACTTTATACTAAGCAGATAGGTAGCTATGAGCGGTGATGCCTTCTTTCGAGAAGGGCGGAAGTTCACTTAACTCTCATGAAATTAGAGTATCCGGCATGTCGGGTATGGGTCTTCTTATATCTCCTAGTATTTGAACCTATAGAGCCAACATACGGATCAAGCGGAGTTCAATTCCCATGTACGCTAGAATGTTTTGGGTCACTTTGGCCTGTTATTCCACCTCTTTTCGGTGTAGGGTAGGCACTGGATTTCATGATGCTCGTATGATATATGTAGGTTATGGTTGGATTTCCTCAAATTATGAAAGATAATGAAATGAACGATACTGAAGGTGTTTGTGCAAGAAATCAGGAGGTGAAATCCGATTCAAGTAATGACATTAGGTCATTCTTTGTCATTACATTTCATGACCTCGATGAGAGTTTTAAACTTCATCATAGGTATAGCTGGTGTTTACTTCATGCTACAAATGAATGAAATGAATAATGTGAAGTACGAATGAACGAATAAAGCAAACTCTGTGTTTGCTAAAGAATGACCTCGGGTTGAGGTCCCATATGTTGGGCCCTCATTTGAGATGTCTTATGCTACATCAACATTTCCAATGTCTCATGTATATGAAATGTATTATATATATAAAAAATGAAAGTAATTAAATCAATGGAATACTTAATAGAGAACTGCTAATGAAAGGTAATGAATATATAGTGTAAAGAATGACTCACTATAAGGTAGGAAAATCATTCCTTAGTCCTTGGATCACTTACATTGTTTCACTGTGGGTATAGGACTAGAATGAATCATTGAAATTTTAAGTAAAACATAGGTTCAAAAATATTATTGAACTACACAGCAAGAAGAAGAAAAAGACTGAAAAATAATCTCTGTGTACAAAGAGGAGCTCTCGTCCTAAGAGGATCAAAATCTCAAATCATCGCCGAGTTGTTCTAAAATTATGTGGATGATACTAATGTTTTGTTATCATATATAAAATGAGTTGTGTGCTTTGAATGCATTAAAATACATTATATTTATACCAAAATTAACATCTAACATTTAGGAAAGTCTACTCATTAGGCTTTCCAGAAATAGTATGTTGTTTAGGAAGAACTTTCTTTGATCATGCATAGCGTTATGTGTATATGTGCATACACCCATACTTAGTGCAAGTGTTGTACTAACCCCTACTATTTACTATTTTATAGATGCAAGTTAAGCGAAAGATTGACAACTCTTGCAATGGTTTGGATATCAACATTTCTAGACACCATTTGGTAGGTCCTCTTGATTTGGAGGATGCTACAGTTTTAGTCTAGACATAGTTTTAGACATAGCTAGTGGATGTTGTCCCTAGCATTTATTTCACACACTATTTGAAGCTTTGTAATAAGGTCATTTTTGTAAACTACTGATATGTTATTCTTTGATTTGAATTGATTTTGCAATTGTTAGATGGTTGTTTCTTTGTGTTGCGACTAGTATATGATTAATTCATGAACTAACTATATTAAGTCAATGTATGCTTTATAAGTTTAAAAGTTTTAATTTTTCTGCTTAAATTAACCATATGAATGTGATGAATGCAAGATGAGGCTTATTTGCAACCTTTGAGAGGTCAACGACATCGGTTGCGATTTGAATTCCAAAATCCAGTTCGTTAAAAACTGGGTATCACAGAATGAGGTTAAATTACCTCGGATATAAAGCTCAACACAACCACGTTGCGTAGTTTCTAACTTATGGCTGTGAAGCGAGCCACAATCATGACTTAGAGACTACACGATGATAGGAAATTAACCCTTCGTCTACTTTTTATCGTGTTATCTAGAGCTTTGACACTTTATGTAATTATAAGTATCTAACTTCCCTCTTGTGTGAACGTGTAGAAGAATACACACAAGAATTAGGAAGGCCAAGTGGTCTAAGGAGCTAGGCTCAAGATCTGACCTTCCTAGGAAAGGGCAATAATGCAGATGCCCAACATGGACGAAAGACGTGTGGTGAGTATGGATGTTTGCATGGAGGTGAATGCATGGTAAGTTCTAAAAGCCTGTGACAAGTACTAATGAAGAGGATAAGGATAAGTTTGTTGCATACCAACTCAAGGATATGGCTAAGGTATGAATTTGCTACATAAGTGTAATGCTAAAATAGAAACAGGGTAGTGAGGTTTCAGTTTCCAAATGAGCTAGAGTTTAGATGGAAAGGACATGGTTCAAAACCAACAAGCCAAATAGTTTCAAATCTAAATGCCAACAAGATGTTATATAAGAGGTTAGATGTTCTCTTCCTAAATCTGGTTTATTTTTAAGATACTCTAAGTTTATGTGCTTTAGTGGATTTGGTGTGATAAGTCCCTAATCGCATGTCTTATAATAGCACTATGTGAGTTAAACGAAGTTTTGTTGAATTTTGTTTTGTTGTTTTTTGTGTAGCATAGGAATGTTTTCTGTGTTGCATGATTTGTGATGTGAATAAAGTGAAGTGTGATTAAGAAGGAAATTCCTCAATTTCAAACATGAAGCTTCAGACAAGCTGGAAAGATTTGCGTCATCCTAATAAGTGTGAATCAAATATACATAAAAGAGAAACCTTTAAGTACGAAAAAGTAAGTAACCCTCATTGTTTTGATGATTTATAAGTGTCATTAGGGAACAAATATTCGTAAGGAAGGGATAATATAACATTCTAGAAAATATACCCGTCCAGTGAACAAACTAGTAAGTTCGTTAACATGAGTATTGAGGTACATAGGCATCCCAAAGCCCAATATTAAGAAATATTGGGCATATTATAGAATATTGGCTAAGGGGTGTTAGAAATTTCTATGTGTAGACAACTACTTAAGGTAAATTTATCCTTCATATATAACCATATCATATAATAGGCATCCCAATGCCCAATATTGTGAAATACTGGGCATAGTATAGAAAATTGGATAAGGGGTGTTAGCCAATTTCTATATATACCCAAATAATCAAAATATATTCCAAGCATGTTTAGAATTGTACTTGAAAGGAATACCCTAAACTAAGAAAAATATTTCGTAACTGTACCAATATCAAGTACTAGGCATCCAAGTGTGAAGCCTAGTACTATAGTACATAAATAGTTAAAATGATCATGTAGATTAAGCAGTGCCCAAGGACATAGTGAGGATCCTTGGAACAATACGTAAACTTAACCAAATGAACCATTAATAATAGTTAGTTATGGAAGTACAACCATCCTTTTTGCAAGCACATGTGCAAAACATGTGAAAAAGCACCAAAGGATGTGACCACCCAAACCGAATTCGGTTAGCGTAGTTAAGGGGACAAAAACATGCATAAGGGACCACTCCATGTGGGGACTAACTTCCTATAATGTTTTAGTCTCTAACGTAATGCCACTAACCTAGTACTAGTTAAGAGACAACCTAGTACCTAAGCTAGGATGTTCGAAAAGGTTAGTTATGGTCCTAAAAACATAGGGGTACTTTATTAATTCCCATAGGTTACTTAATTATTTAATTTAAAAGGGCTAAAACTGAAACTATAAAGGAAATTTTTACCAAAAGATACTCACCTATGATATTGTAAAGATAATGAAGAGACCAGTCTCTGTTTACACTCTAATGAAAGTATTGAGACTGATGTATACTTAATATGAATGATGAGATGAGAAATCATATATTGAGCTATGATTTACTCAAGCTAGAAGCTAGCTTCCATGACGTATGAGTTGAATGAAATGGAAATTTATACTGAGCGCTGATGGGCTAGCTATAAGGGGTGATGCCTTCTTTTGGGAAGGGAGAAGGTTCACGTAACTTTCATGAGATGAGACTGTCTAGCATGCCGGTTATGAGTATCCTTATATGTCCTAGTCTTCGAACCTATAGTGCCAATATAGGGACCAGGCGGGGTTCAATTCCCATGTACGCTAGCATGTTTTGGATCACTTTGGCCGGTGGTTCCACCTCTTTTCTGTGTGGGGTAGACTCTGGATTTCATGATGCTCACATGATATATGTTGGTTAAGGTTGGAGTTCCTCAAAGTATGAAAGATAATGAAATGAACGATACCAAGGGTCTTTGCGCAAGACAATCAGGAGGTGAAATCAGATTCAAGTAATGACATTAGGTCATTCTTGGTCATTGCACTTCATGATCCCAATGAGAGTTCTAAACTTCCTCCTACGTATAGTTGGAGTTTTCATCAGCCTAAGAATGTATGAAATGGATAATGTGAAGTACAAATGAACGAATAAAGTAGACTCTATGTTAGCTAAAGAAGGCCCTCGGGTTACGGTCCCATATGTTGGGCCCTCATTTGAGATGCCTTCTGCTACATCAACTATTCCAAAGTATGGTGTATATGAAATATATTATGTATAAAACAAGAAAGTAATGGAATCAATGGCATGATCAATAGAGAATTGCTTATGAAAGGTAATGAATATGTAGTGTAAAGAATGACTCACTGTAAGGTAAGGAATTCATTCCTTAGTCCTTGGATTACATACATCGATTCATTGTGGATATGGGACTATAATGAATCAGTGCACTTGTAAGTAAAACATAGAACCAAAATAATTATTGAACTACACAACAACAAGAAGAAAAAAACTGAAAAATAATCTAAGTGTACAAAGAGGAGCTCTTGCCCTAAAATGATTAAAATCTCAAATCATCGCCCGAGCTGTTCAAAAATTATGTGGATGATACTAATGTTTTTTTAATCATACAGAAAATGAGTTTTGTTATTTAAATGCATAAAAATACATCTTATTTATACCACAATTAATATCTTAGGATTCAGGAAAGTCTAGTCACTACACTTTCCAGAAATAGCATGTTATTTAGGAAGAGTTTTCTTTTATCATTGATAGACTTATATGTATGTGTGCATACACCCATACTTAGTACAAGTGGTATAATAACCCCTACTATTTATTAATTTATAGATGCAGGTTAAGGGATAGATTGACAACTCTTGCAACGGTTTAGACATCAACTTTTCTCGAGACCATTTGGCAGGTCCTCTTGATTTCGAGAATGCTACAGTTTTAGTCTAGCCTTACTTTTAGACATAGCTAGTGGATGTTGTCCCTAGGGTTTCTTTCATACATTTATTCGAAGCTTTGTAATAAGGTCGTTTTGGCAAACTACTATCATATGTTATTCTTTGATTTGAATTGATTCCACAATTACTAGATGGTTGTTTCTTTATTTTGAGCTTAGTATATGATGAATTTATTGAATAACTTTATGAAATCTATGTATACTTCATACTTTTAGAAGTTTCAAATTTTCCGTTAAAATTAACCATATGAATGTGATAAATGCAAGATGAGGCTTGTCTGCGACCTCTGAGAGGTCAACGATGTCGGTTGCGATTCAAATTCAAGAACCCGGGTCGTGATTACTTTGATGTTTTTTGAGAATTTGACTTATTCATTCTTTGGTTTAAAATTGTTGTAATGTGGTTATAACTAATGTATATGAGTATGATATTGAATATAAAATGAGATTTTGCTATTTGGAATGAAGCTTGTGTGTTTTATAGCATAATGAGTTATAGAAATTATTTTAGTTACTTGTTGTGTTGTGATCCTCTTGATTATATGAAATTGATGTTCTATTAGATTTTTGTATTGTATGATATGTTATATGGTATGGTCATGAGTCGATCATTGAATCTATATTCTTGGAAGTGTTCGGAGAGTTGTAAGTGTCATTCGAGGACGAATGTTGTCCAAGTGGGGGAGATTGTAAAACCTCAAAAATGACTTTGGTGAAGCTAGGGCCTAAGCTGATTGTCATGATATTCTAAGGTCCTAAAATTGTCTATAATATTTTATTAAGTCAATGTATAAGAGTTTAGAGATTTGAAAGTGAAACGTCAACAAACGACCCAGACGTTCGACGTCTAAGTCACCTATGTGCCTCATATATGTTTTTACGTATTATTTGTGATTCATAAGTTTGTGAGGTCGTTATATATGTTATTATTGTATATATAGTAAGTGTGTCAAGTTTCATAAAGTTTGGAGGTTAAATGGTCAAGACTGTCCATGACGTTCGAAAGATTTGCCTTGAAATGACCCTGTGTATCTATGCGTGTTTTATTGAGTTTTACGTGTTGATTTTTGATGTAATTTACGTGAGAGGGCCGAATCTTATATACGAGCATGTACAGGTTTTAAATGTTTGGGAAAACATCCCCATGGACAATCCAAGGGTCATTGAGGAAGGACCCTTCATGAGTGCCTATGATTGCCCAACACAACTCAAACCACGGAGGCAATCGACACACAGTGGGTCAGTCGACGCCCCTTAGGTGAGGATTAGTGGGTGGATAATTATTAGTGGAGAATTAAAGGCCAAATACAAGCCTCAGTACAAAAACATGGACTAATAGGATGTTCCGTTGGTTAAGGGACGGGCCATCGATTGGCAAGTCGTTGGTGGACTGCCTTCCTGCGCAGTTCACTGTATGTTTAAGGGGTGATTGGTAAATTCACCCTACTTTAAAATGAGATAAATGGACGTTACTTAGGGTTCTTTTGGGTTTTAACAAATTTATAAGACTAAAACACATAGAAGATTTCATTCTTCCAAATCAAAACCAGAAATCCCTTATAGAACTCGATTGGATTCAAAACTCAAGGAAGGGCTTGTATTGGAGAATTGAGTGGAGATTCTTCATCAAATCGGAGGATTATATTTATTAAATTATGGGTTTTGATCCTTGAAAATCTATTCATCAAGGATCCCAACTTCCAAAGAAGTTCTCTAAAGTTTTTAAAGATGAATTGTCCATTTTCATGATCTATCTACGGGTTCATGTATTATAGGTTTAAAAGCATTTTATATTGATTGAACTTTGATTAATTTTATGATTCTATGATTTGAATGAATCAGTAACAACAAATTAGTGGAATGAGGGATGAAGACACAGATAGAATTTTAACTCAATTAATTTATGAACTCTGTAATTGATGACCGTAGTTTTTGACTACTTTGTGGGTTAAGTTATTTGGAGTTAATGCTTATGAATTGTAGTTTAGTTTTATATGCGGTATTGATTGGTGTAATAATTGTATTGAATTGATATCTAGGTTTTCTAAGATTGATGAATCGAAATTAAATTGACCTAGTCTCATTGAGTATCATAGTTTTTTACATTGAATTGATGTTCATGGCCATGGGTAAGTGCCTTATTGTATTGTTGGATGGTTAGCATTGGATTGAAGTATTAAGGATGGAGCTGTGGCACGCTGACCTTATTCCGTTTATTTTATTTTAATTGGACTTCAATTATGTTGTCATTGGTATGGTCCACTTATGTTGCGGTGTTATGTGCTTTACTTGCAATGTATGTAGCCTTGTCGGCGTTACGTTATATAATATGATGATCATGGCCTTGCTAGCACTACTTGAAGTATTTTAATGATTTGTGTAGTTTATTATGTTAAGTTTGATAATATCTATCTACATTATAAATAATGTGAAAGTATATGTTTTCGTTTATTGATCATATTTAGGTGATCATGTTAGACTATGACTATGTCTTTATGTGCATAGACTTAGGGTTGATGCATGGTTATTCCTACTTGACTATATTAGTCTATGATTTTCATATTGATGATGATATGTTAGTGTATAGGATGACATAAAGATGATAATGATTATATATATATATGTGCTTCTAGAATCACATGTAATATTGGTTAAGGTGAAATTTGTTGTGTGTAACATTCCGGAAAATCATACGTTTAATGAAAATCCCAATAGTTTCTTAACATTGTGTATCACGCATAAATAGTCATCCCAATGCCCAGTATTTAAAAATATTGGGCATATTGGAAATTATGGGCATAGAAAATGTTGGCTTAGAGAGTGATAGCCAAATTTTCAAATAAAGTTTGTGCAATAAATGTAGCTGAAATGAAGACCCTATTCAAATTAAAAATTTGTCTATACAAATTACATGAACTGCTAGGCATCCATGTGTAAAGCCTAGTACCAAAACACATGACCATTTTAAAGGATCATGTAGATTAAACATTGCCTAAGGACATAGTGAGGATCCTAGGGATAATAAGTACACATTACTAAATGAACCATAAATAATAGTTATTTCGGAAAGTACGACCAACCCATGTGCAAGACATGTGAATAACATACCAAAGGAGAGGACCACCCTAACCGAATTCGATTAGGGTAGTTAGGGGGAAAAACGTGCACAAGGGACCACTTCATGTGGGACCAACCTCCCTTAAAATTCTAGACCCTAACCTAGTGCCCTGAATAACTAAATAACCTATAGCTAACCTAGTATGGTCCAAATGGTTAGTCATTGTCCTCACAACTTAGGTGTACTTTATTAATTCCGCTATGATACATATTATATTAATTTATAAAACAAATTAATTAATTTAAAAGGTCTAAAACCGAAAAGAAAAAGAAAATTTTAAGATTTCGGTTAAGACAAGAAAGAGACAACCTAATTGCGGTACGATTGTTGCTTGTTATAGATTAATAGCTTGAGCAGTAAATATTGGACGTGCGGCTCAATTATACGGTATGTAACGCTGTCCCTTCTTTCTTTGCTTGGCATGACTTTTAAAAATAAGCGAATAACGGACAGATTTGATACTTACCTCTAAAGCGTCTAGGTGATGTATATTCTTGCTTCCACAATTATTCCTCTATATATCGGTTATGTCTAAGGCTATGATGATCTCTAATATCTATGGTAATGCTTCTTAGAGTCATTGAAATTTTACGTTTTCATATCGTATTAAAGGTTCATAATCTTGATAAAACATTAATCTTTGGTAATACTCCTTGCTGGTTCACGTTGATTGTTCTATTGAGTCATAAGAAATGATTTTAATTGCATATGGTTGCTCATAATATTCTGCTCGTGCATAGAGTCATTTATCATTTCACCAAGTCCCGGGCCGGGTAATGTTCGTGCGGAGTTTCTTGCATATGTCACCGAGTTCCTCACTAGAGGGCCGGGTATGTATATTATATATATGATTGGTGACGAGGATGGTTATGATGATGATGATGACGGAGATGACGTGATGATTATTTTGCCGAGCCCCTTACTAGGGAAGCTGGGCACCTTAAATGTTAAATATATGCATGATTTTCACTTAAAAAGTATATGTGTAGCGATATTTTGTTTCGACTTGCCACATTGGTATCCTGTCATCTTTACCTTATGCTTTACATACTCAGTACATTGTCCGTACTGACCCCCCTCTCCTCGGGGGGCTGCGTTTCATGCCCGCAGGTGTAGACGCGCAGTTCGGTGATCCTCCCGCCTAGGATATCTACTCTGCTGATTGGGAGAGCTCCACTGTTCCGGAGCCCAGTCGTTTTGGTACATAACTTTTGTGTAGTCTTTTGCTCGTCTATGGGTATGGCGGGGCCCTGTCCCGTCAAGTTTCACTAATGTACTCTTAGAGGTCTGTGCACATTATGTGGGTTGTATATATATGTTTTGGATAATGGTCTGGACATGGTTTGTTTGGGATGTCCGCTTGTACAGGGGCAGCCTTGTCGGCTGCGTACATCATTATGCTTTGAATAGTGGCGGCCTTGTCGGCTCGCGTATGCTGTTATGGTTGAATGGTTATGACTCCTTATGAGACAGGTCCTCTTATATATATATATGACGTTGGGGTTGGCTTGATTTGATTAAATTCCATATTGTCTTAGTTTCAGTTGGTCATACTTAGCAGGTTTGTATGTGGGTGTCCAAAACGGGCACTAATCACGGCCTATCGGGTTGGGTCGTGACAAAGAGTGGTATCAGAGCGGTTCTTCCTCGGAAGTGTCTACAGACCGTGTCTAGTAGAGTCTTGTTTATCAGTGTGTTGTGCACCACATCTATAAACAGGAAGCTACAGGACATTTAGGATGTCATTCTTTCTTCTTATTCTAGATCGTGCGATAGAGCTATATTAACAAGATAATCCCTCTCTAACGAATTCATGTGTTTTCAGCTATGCCTCCAAAGAAAGCGACAGTCGCCCAGAAGGGAAAATCGGTAGCAGAAGGTACTAGTCAGACCCAAAGAGTTACTAGGGCCCGTGCCCAGTCTATGCCTGGTATTATGCTCCAGTCGGAGAGCTCTGCTACACCCCCACCGCCAGAAGAGCTTAGAGCAGCAGCAGCTCCAGTTCGGGGGACACCACCAGCCCCCGAGGCCCCAACATCTGAACCTCCAGCTCCTCAGTCAGGGGCGGAGGATAGGGCCATGAGAGATGCGGTTCAATTGCTGACTAGATTAGTGGCAGATCAGGCTCGCAGGCATGGACTAGGAGTTGATCATGCGGACAGATCTGATAGCTTAAGGGCTCGTGACTTCTTAAGTTGTAATCCTCCAGAGTTCTTTGGGTCAAGGCCACAGGATGATCCGCAAGAGTTTATTCGTCAGATGCAGCGTACATTGAGGATAATCAAGGCTTCGGAGACCGAGTCTGTTGAGTTGGCTACGTATCGTTTGCGGGATGTAGCTATTAATTGGTATGAGTCTTGGGAGTTATCTAGGGGTGAGGGTGCCCCTCCAGCGGTATGGGATGAATTTGTGGAGGCTTTCCAGGGCCACTTCCTGCCTCCAGAGATGAAGCGAGCTAGAGTCGATAAATTCTTGCGTTTGAAGCAAAATGGCAGGAGCGTTCGAGAGTATAGCCTCGAGTTTGATTCATTGGCTAGGCATGCGCCTACTATTGTGGCTGATATGGCAGACAGGGTACATCGTTATGTGATGGGATTGGATCGTTATCTGATTGACGGTTGTATGGCAGTGACTCTTCAGCCAGGTATGGACATTGCTCGGGTGCAGGCATATGCACAGGGGGTAGAGGATCGGCACCGGGGACGTCAGCCAGATAGAGATTATAATAGAGGCCAGCATAAGAGGGCTAGATCAGCAGGTTATCCTGACGAGTTTCAAAGCGGGCAGTCTCAGCAGCATGTTAGATTTTCTTCCCAGCCAGCACAGAGTGCACCCCCACGTTTCATGGGTAGGGGGTTCGATCGTATGGGATATTCGGAACCTGGTCAGAGCTCTAGGGCGTCAGGGTCACAGATGGGCAGGGGTTTGAGCCAGTCGAGGCCACCTTTGCCTCGGTGTTCTCGTTGTGGTAAGTCCCATCCTGGGGAATGTCGTTGGGCTACAGGTGCGTGATTTTCTTGCGGCCGTCAGGGCCATACTATGAGGGAGTGTCACCTTAGAGGTAGTGCAGGTGGTATGGCATAGCCTACAGGGTCCGTTGCTGGTTCATCTTCTTCTGTGGCTATGCGCCCTACGGGGCAGGGTATTTAGGCACCAGCAGGCCGTGGTAGAGGACGTGGTGGAGCTTCTAGTTCTAGCGGTCCCTCAAACCGTATATATGCTTTGACTAATAGGCAAGATCAAGAGGCGTCACCTAATGTGATCACAGGTATATTATCACTATTCTCCTGAAGTGTGTATGCATTGATAGACCCAGGTTCCACCTTATCATATATATCTCCCTTTGTTGCTAGTAGGATCGGAATAGAGTCTGAGTTGATAGAACCATTTGAGGTAGCTAAACCTGTAGGAGATTTTGTCAAAGCTACGCGAGTATATAGGAATTGTTCAGTAGCTATATATAGTCGTCATACCGTAGCAGATCTAATAGAGTTAAATATGATTGAGTTTGATATTATCATGGGCATGGATTGGTTGGCTGCTTGTTATGCTAATGTTGATTGCAGAGAAAAGATAGTTCGATTTCAATTTCCAGGGGAACCGATTATAGAGTGGAAGGGAAGTACAGTATCGCCGAAAGGTAAGTTCATTTCATACCTCAAGGCCGGGAAGATGGTTAGAAAAGGCTATATTTACCATCTGATTCGGGTGTATGACATAAAGGCAGAGGCACCGACTCTTCAATCAGTCCCGGTAGTTAATGAATTTCCTGATGTATTCCCCGAGGAACTTCCAGGCCTTCCTCCAGAACGGGAGATAGAGTTTACTATAGATGTACTGCCAGATACCCAGCCTATATCTATACCTCCTTATAGAATGGCACCTGCTGAGTTGAAAGAATTGAAAGAGCAATTGAGGGATTTGCTAGAAAAGGGCTTCATCAGGCCTAGTACGTCACCTTGGGGAGCACCAGTACTGTTTGTGAGGAAGAAGGATGGGTCGCTGCGGATGTGCATTGATTATAGGCAGTTGAACAAAGTAACAATAAAGAACAGGTATCCCCTCCCAAGGATTGACGATCTATTTGACCAGTTGCAGGGTGCGAAGTGTTTTTCAAAGATAGACTTGCGGTCAGGTTATCATCAGGTGCGGGTAAGGGAGGCAGATATTCCAAAGACAGCATTTCGGACCCGATATGGGCATTATGAGTTTAGAGTGCTGTCTTTTGGGCTGACTAATGCTCCAGCGGTATTCATGGATTTAATGAATCGAGTATTTAAACCATTCCTTGATATGTTTTTTATTGTATTTATAGACGATATTCTGGTCTATTCACGTTCAGAAGAGGAGCATGCAGATCATTTAAGGACGGTACTTAGGGTGCTTCAGCACTAGAAGTTGTATGCTAAATTTTCTAAGTGCGAGTTCTGGTTGACTTCAGTGGCATTTTTGGGGCATATTATTGGAGCTGATGGTATTCGGGTAGATACGCAGAAGATTGAGGCAGTAAAGACTTGGCCCAGACCTACGACACCTACTGAGGTACGCAGCTTTTTGGGGTTAGCAGGATATTACAGGAGATTCGTAGAAAAGTTTGCCTCAATTTCAGTGCCTTTGACAAGGCTAACTCAAAAGGCAGCCAAGTTCCAGTGGACAGATGCTTGTGAGCGAAGCTTCCAGCTATTGAAAGACAAATTGACTACAGCTCCAGTCCTAACTCTTCCAGAGGGACCAGACGGCTATGTTATTTATTGTGATGCTTCGGGTGTTGGGCTAGGATGTGTATTGATGCAGCATGGCAAAGTTATAGCCTATGCCTCCCGACAACTTAGGAAGCATAAAAAGAACTATCCTACTCACGATTTGGAGTTAGCGGTCGTGGTTCATGCCTTGAAGATATGGAGACATTATTTATATGGTGTCCATGTGGACATCTATACAGATCATAAGAGTCTTCAATATATCTTTAAACAGAAGGAGCTGAACTTACGACAGAGGCGGTGGTTAGAGTTGCTAAAGGATTATGATGTTGATATTTTATATCATCCAAGGAAAGCGAATGTTGTAGCAGATTCTCTTAGCCGTAAGTCCATGGGTAGCTTGACAGATGTACAACCAGAAAGGAGGGATATGGTTCGGGAGATTCAGCGGCTATCCAGCCTTGGAGTCCGTCTAGCTAATTCGGAAGATAGTGGAGTTTCTATTCGAGAGGTTGCTGAGTCCTCAATCATAGATGAGGTAAAGAGACACCAATACAAGGACCCTATTCTGGCACAGTATAGAGATGCAACTCTTCAAAAGGAAAAGACCCCATTTAAGGTTACACCTGATGGAGTGTTACGATATGAAGGCAGATTGTGTGTACCCGATACTGCGGGGCTACGACGGCAAGTTATGGGAGAGGCACACTCTGCCCGTTATTCTATTCACCCAGGGTCAACAAAAATGTATCATGACCTCAGATGCTTATATTGGTGGGATGGCATGAAAAAGGACATAGCAGAGTTTGTTGCTCAGTGCCCAAATTGTCAACAAGTCAAGATCGAACATCAAAAGCCTGGTGGATTATTACAGGAGATAGAGATCCCGACTTGGAAATGGGAGATGATTAATATGGACTTCATTACAGGCTTACCTCGCACTCAACGGAAGTATGACTCTATATGGGTTATTGTAGATAGGCTGACGAAATCGGCCCATTTTCTTCCAGTCAGGACTACTTATTCGGCTGAAGATTATGCGAGGTTATGTCAGGGAGATAGTGAGACTTCATGGGGTTCCCACGTCCATTATATCAGACAGAGGAGCTCAATTTACAGCCAACTTTTGGAGATCGTTTCAGAAGGGATTGGGGACACAGGTGAACCTTAGCACAACATTTCACCCTCAGACTGATGGGCAGGCTGAGCGTACTATTCAGACACTAGAAGATATGTTGCGGGCCTGTATTATTGACTTCAAAGGCAGATGGGATGACCACTTGCCGCTCATTGAGTTTGCCTATAATAATAGCTACCATTCTAGTATCCAGATGGCACCGTACGAGGCCTTATATGGGAGGAAGTGCAGATCACCTATTGGTTGGTTTGATGTTGGCGAGACTAAGTTAAAAGGCCCGGATGTGATTCAGCAAGCTGTTGACAAGGTGAAGCTTATTCAAGAAAGATTATTAGCAGCCCAGAGTCGACAGAAGTCATATGCAGATAATCGGCGTCGAGATTTGGAGTTTCAGATTGGTGACTGGGTATTCCTGAAGGTATCACCCATGAGGGGTGTGATGAGATTCAGCAGGAAGGGGAAGCTCAGTCCGAGATGCATTGGGCCTTATCAGATTGTTCGTAGGATAGGCAAGGTTGCCTATGAGTTGGATCTACCATCTGATTTGGAGGCGGTACATCCAGTCTTCCATGTATCGATGCTACGTAAATGTATTGGTGATCCTTCTAGAGTATTCCCTGTAGATGATATTCAGGTAACAGAGGAGTTGTCATATGAGGAGAAACCCGTGGCTATACTTGATCGTCAGGTTAGAAGGTTACGTACTAAGGATGTGGCTTCCGTCAAAGTGTTGTGGCAAAATAACAATAGGGAGGAGATGACTTGGGAAGCGGAAGACGAAATGAAAAATAAGTATCCTTACTTGTTCCCCGTACCTGCAGGTAATTCAATTCCTAGCTTGACCATATTTATAGATAATGAGATTATGTAGCTGTGAGGCATCTGTAAGTTACGGAATGCAGGTTGATAGGTATAACTTTTAGAGAGACCTCGCTGGAATTTGTTTTTGCAAGACGCTAACTTAACATTCGAGGACAAATGTTCCTAAGGGGGGAAGGATGTTATGCCTCGTATTTTTTTATACGTAGTGCGCATCGTGATCTAGAAGACGTAAAGAAATATTAGGCAAGGATGTTATTTCCAAATGTGATATTAAGTATGAGTTGGTTAATGTAAGTGCCATTAACTTTAAGTGAGGGATTAATTAGTGGCTAATATGGATTGATTTAATCCAATGGGCCCCACCACTCAAGGCAAAAATTAAAAAGGGATTAGATTGTGGGCTGGCCTTATTGGACAGGTGTAGAGGGGGGCTGCCTCCACTTCATACTATTAAATGAGGTGGAGAAATCCACTCCATGCTATATAAAGTGGTGAAATGCATTGCTGCATATCATCTTCTTCTTCACCACTTGTCTTAGGCAGCCATGGAAATGGAGAAACCAACCCTGCAACTCTTGGCCAGCAGCTGCAAATAATTTGGTTAGTAATCTCCTTGTTTGGTGTGTTAATTCTTTAGAATACCCTTGTTAATTATCCATTAATTTTAAGAAGGGGGCGTGACCAGTAGCTTAGGAAGTTTGTTTTAGTTATTGAATGTGCTAAGTATGAATGGAAACCATAGTCGGATTATTAGTGGTGTCATGTTGGTGCTTGGGCTGTTTATATGATTCTTTGGGTTATATGTGTTATTGGTATTGCTGTGGATAATTTGGATTGTTGTCGGATTGGGACGAAGTAAGGAAAATAGGGGAGGTGCGGCCGAATTTTCGTTAGATTATTAGCTAGCTTACAAGAAAGTAAAGCACGATGTTTATCTAATTGCGGCACGATTGTTGCTTGTTATAGATTAATAGCTTGAGCAGTAAATATTGGACGTGCGGCTCAATTATACGGTATGTAACGCTGTCCCTTCTTTCTTTGCTTGGCATGACTTTTAAAAATAAGCGAATAACGGACAGATTTGATACTTACCTCTAAAGCGTCTAGGTGATGTATATTCTTGCTTCCACAATTATTCCTCTATATATCGGTTATGTCTAAGGCTATGATGATCTCTAATATCTATGGTAATGCTTCTTAGAGTCATTGAAATTTTACGTTTTCATATCGTATTAAAGGTTCATAATCTTGATAAAACATTAATCTTTGGTAATACTCCTTGCTGGTTCACGTTGATTGTTCTATTGAGTCATAAGAAATGATTTTAATTGCATATGGTTGCTCATAATATTCTGCTTGTGCATAGAGTCATTTATCATTTCACCAAGTCCCGGGCCGAGTAATGTTCGTGCGGAGTTTCTTGCATATGTCACCGAGTTCCTCACTAGAGGGCCGGGTATGTATATTATATATATGATTGGTGACGAGGATGGTTATAATAATGATGATGACGGAGATGACGTGATGATTATTTTGCCGAGCCCCTTACTAGGGAAGCTGGGCACCTTAAATGTTAAATATATGCATGATTTTCACTTAAAAAGTATATGTGTAGCGATATTTTGTTTCGAGTTGCCACATTGGTATCCTGTCATCTTTACCTTATGCTTTACATACTCAGTACATTGTCCGTACTGACCCCCCTCTCCTCGGGGGGCTGCGTTTCATGCCCGCAGGTGTAGACGCGCAGTTCGGTGATCCTCCCGCCTAGGATATCTACTCTGCTGATTGGGAGAGCTCCACTGTTCCGGAGCCCAGTCGTTTTGGTACATAACTTTTGTGTAGTCTTTTGCTTGTCTATGGGTATGGCGGGGCCCTGTCCCATCAAGTTTCACTAATGTACTCTTAGAGGTCTGTGGACATTATGTGGGTTGTATATATATGTTTTGGATAATGGTCTGGACATGGTTTGTTTGGGATGTCCGCTTGTACAGGGGCAGCCTTGTCGGTTGCGTACATCATTATGCTTTGAATAGTGGCGGCCTTGTCGGCTCGCGTATGCTGTTATGGTTGAATGGTTATGACTCCTTATGAGACAGGTCCTCTTATATATATATATGACGTTGGGGTTGGCTTGATTTGATTAAATTCCATATTTTCTTAGTTTCAGTTGGTCATACATAGCAGGTTTGTATGTGGGTGTCCAAAACGGGCACTAATCACGGCCTATCGGGTTGGGTCGTGACAAGTAATTACACTAAACTACATAATTAATTAATTTGGAAACTTAAGGAAATAATATAAAGGGGAAAAACCGAAAATCACAAAGCAATATCCTGATTTCGGTTAAAACAAGAAAAAAACAACCTAGTACCTAACCTAGGATTGTTCAAAGGATTAGTTATGGTTATAACGACTTAAGGATACTTTATTAACGGTTAAAGCTTAACAATTCATATAGGTGAGGTTAACACTTTAGTATTTCATAACATATTAAGGTTCATTGATAGTTTTCACCATCTTTATAGCACATACACCTCAATCAACCTCACAGAATAGTTAAGACATTTCAATTCAGCATCATACCACCCTATAATCCTAGTATAAGGCATACTCCAATATAATATCATGTCTTAATAACAATTAATCACAATTGGAACTAAACATAGAGATTCTAAGACTTACCAAGTGTCTCTCATAGTCTATCATCAAGGTCTTACCATCAACCCATTACTCAACCCAACTTGGGGAGTAGCATCATCGCACAATGATAACCAATAGAATAACAAGGCCAATTGCATCTCTATAACACAATTCATCTTTAGATCACAAATTGAGACAAGAAACATTGGCTAATTTCACATTATAATTCATAACCTAAATCACATCTCAAAAACTAGAATGATAAGCCTATAATTCATCTTAATTTAATCATAATAGCACCATAATATAGTAATCTAATCAACAACAAACTCAATTGAATGATCACCATACAACATAGGTTAAGATCATTACCTAGGGTTAGGGATAGAGGATCAGATTCTTCAATTTAGACCAAACCATCAACAATTATCACAAACAAGTTGAATTACATGTTAATATACTCAATATAACCCTAATAATTCATTAACAACTCAATCCATGACTTCAATTTCGTAATTGAATGAAACCCATAAGAAAACTCAACTTTTTGAAATCTGTTTTTGAAAGAACCCTTTGAGGAAAGAATCTCAAAGGTGAATAGAACCCATACCTTAATGTTTACAAAAATTTGATGAAGAATCCACCCTTTTATGAAGTCCCCAAACCCTAGTTCTTGATAGACTTCAATGGTGAGTACATGTAGAAAGAGAAATAAGAGAGAAGGAAGAGAGTTTATTTCGATAGTTGTCTTTAGGTTAATGAGGGTTAAAGCTATTAATAGAGGGTCTTAATTAACTTAATTTGTCTCCCTTTAATTCCTAACTAACCCCTAAACCACTTAATTTATTAAATGAAATCATTTAAAATTTATCTGTGAAACTCGACCCTAATTGATGAGACCTCGATTGATGGTCTGTCAATGAGTCGACAGACAAGCCCCTCTCCGTCTTGAACTCCATCATCTCAGTCAGAGACTTTGCAAGTGAGGGCTTCCTCCAATTTTCTATGTTTGGGATGACGATGTCCTCGACGCCCCGTCAACCCTCTTCTGTTGCGTGTAATAGTAGCTAGGTAAGCAAGAGCCTTCATGAATCTTTCTAAGTGTGGGAAGACAGTGGACTCGACCCCCCCTCGAGCCACGCATGGACCTTCATCTGTCCCATCGATGCACATGCCAGGCAGTGCTGCTCAAACTGCAGGGGTCCTCCTCAAGGTCTCTTGGTTGGTCCTTGGGGAATCGTACTCAAACGTTTCAATCATGAAATAACTCAACCACCCATTAGCTACCTTTCCACCCATTTTCACACATTTCTAGATCCTAAAAGTTAGTAAAAAGGCTAAGGCATACTAACATACCTTTAAACCAACTTCTCGGATGTTTTTGGACGTTCTGGTTCTTAAACCACCAAAATGACCTATATTCATTAAAAATGGACTTAGACACAGTGTTTAGACTTTATACACCTATATTAGGTTTTACCATGAGCCTTGGATTTTCAAGGTGTTACATTATCCCCCCCCCCCCCCGCCTCTTAGGATCATTCGTCTACGAATGACACTAAAATTCTTTTGAAGGAAGGAATAGACCCAAGACTAAAAGCCCAAACAATCAACAATATCCATTTAACATAAATCATGTCACTTCAACAAGGAAATACTAAAACTTATATTACCACACCTAAGGCTCAAAACACTTCATCTTGAGGCATTTTCTTATCACAACACTTATGAGCTCAACATACATCACATCACTCAATTAGCACAAAGTTCAACTTAACAATAGGCTACCTATAATTTCATTAACACTCGCCATATAAAAATGAACAACATAACTCAAATCAAGCAAAAAGCAAAATTTCAAGTTTTTAATGGCAATACTACACTGACCTCACTATATAACTTACTGTGAGGTTTTAAAAAATACCATTTTTGTAAAACTTCACCCAAAAAATAACAAACCACAAATCTTTGTCATAATTATATAATTAAAAAGAATGGCTAACCTTAATTCTCAAAAACATGAGGATAATGGGACTTGATATCGGCCTCGGCCTCCCATGTAGCACCCTCATCTAAATAATTTTTCCATAGAACTTGTACGGATACCACCTTTTTATTCCTCAGCTTCTTGACTTGCCTATAAAGAATTTGAACCAGGAATTCCTTATAAGAGAGGTTATCCTTGACAAAAAGACCCTCAATAGGAATAATGGACTCGGAGTCACCGATACACTTTCTCAACATAGAAACATGAAAAACTGGATGAACCGAAGCCAATTTACTAGGAAGTTTCAATTCATAGGCAACCTTACCAAACCTTTGCATGATTTCATAGGGACCCACATAATGAGGGCTCAATTTCCCTTTCTTTCCAAACGTAACCACCCCTTTCATTGGTGAAATTTTTAAATACACCTTAACACCTTCTTCAAACTCCAAATCCCTTCTCCTATTATCAGAATAAGACCTTTACCAACTATAGGCCCTTTAAAACTGATTCCTTATGATATGAACCTTTTCAAACGTCTTATAAATAAAATCTCCACCCACTTCAAACCATCCAATAGGAGACCTACACCTCCTACCATACAAGGCTTCATAGGGAGCCATGGAAATGGATGAATGAAAATTGTTATTGTAGGTAAACTCCACTAAAGGTAAATGCCTATCCCAACTCCCTTTAAAATCAATAATGCATGATCTAAGCATATCTTCAAGTGTTTGTATCGTATGCTTCTCTTGACGTCCATTTGGGGATGAAAAGCGGTGCTCAACTTCACCGTAGTACCTTACCCTTTTTGTAACGGCCTCAAAAATGTAGATGTGAATTGTGCACCCCGATCCATATGATGGATAACGGAGTGCCATTGCATCACACAATCTCATCTAGGAAGATTCTTGCATAATACTCTACTGAATAAGAAGACTTGACGAGGATAAATGGAGCAGATTTAGTCAATCGATATACAACCACCAATATGGAATCATAGGACTTTTGGGTCCGGGGTAAACCTAATACAAAGTCCATATTGATGTCTTCCCACTTCCAAGTTGGAATTTGGATCTCTTATAGTAAGTCACTCGACTTTAGGTGTTCGGCTTTTACTTGTAGGCAATTTAGACACTTAGCGACAAATTCCACTATGTCCCTTTTTAGACATTCCCACCACTATATTCCCCTTAGGTCATGGTACATTTTTGTCGACCCTGGATGAATTGAGTAGCAGAACTCATGTGCTTCTTCTAAGATCCGAACCCTCAACCCATCTACATCAGGAAAACATAATCTCCCATGCTACTTTTACACACCATCCACCCTCGGGAGAATGATTCATTCAACTTGCAAAGAACCGATTCTTTCAACTCCATCAAGGCTAAATAAATAAAGGTGTTGTTTGGACTTTACCTCAACCACTAAATATGAATAGAGTTAGGATGAACTATGGCATCCCCATCCTGAGCACTCTCCAACCTCATCCCCGACCCAGCCAACCTATGCACTTCCCTTGCTAGGTCCTTCTTGGATTCATCGAGATGATATATACTACCCATAATCATCCGACTTAAGGCATCCACAACTACATTAGCCTTGCTCGGGTGATAAAGGACACTCATATTATAATCTTTCAACAACTCATGCTACACATGAACCCCATACAAATAATGCCTCCAAATTTTCAAAGAAAACACCACGGACGCTAATTCAAGGTCATGTATGGGGTAATTTCTCTCATGTAACTTTAGTTACTTTGAGGCATAATCTATCACCTTTCCATTTTGCACAAGCGCACACCCCTAACCCACTCGGATGCGTCACAATACACCACAAAACCCTTTGTACCCTTCGATAAGGTCAACACGGGAGCGGAAGTAAGCCTTTCTTTCAATAATTAGATTCTCTTTTCACTTGCCTCCGACCACTCAAACTTTTTACTCTTTTAGGTCAAAGTAGTCAAGGGAGACGCACTGGACGAGAAACCATCCACGAACCTCCGATAGTAACCCGCTAAACCTAAGAAATTCTTGATGTTAGTTTGAGTCAATGGTCTAGGCTAATTTTTCACGCTTCAATTTTCAGTGGGTCTACTTCAACTCCCTTACTTGAAAAGACGTTCCCAAGAAAAGTAACCGATCTCATCCAAAACTCACAATTATTATATTTGGTATACAATTAATGTTCTTTAAGGGTTTGCAATACTACCCTCAAATGATCATATGATCAACCTCATTCTTTGAATATACCAAGATATTGTCAATGAAGACAATGACAAACGAATCTAGGTAATTTTGAAATACTCTATTCATTACGTTTATAAATGTCACCAGAGCAATAGTGAGACTGAAAGACATGACCAAGAACTCATAATGCTCAAACCTAGTCTGAAAGGCCGTCTTCGGTATACCCTCCCCTCTCACCCTGATTTGATGATACCCCGACCTTAAGTCTATCTTTGAAAAGTAACTCGCCCCTTGGAGTTTGTCAAATAAGTCATCAATCTGAGGAAGAGGGTACTTATTCATAATGGTGACCTTGTTGAGTTGGTGATAGTCAATACAAATTCTCAAAGACCCATCCTTCTTTTTGACAAATAACACCGGAGCACCCCATGGAGATATACTAGGCCTTATACAGCCTTTGTCAAGAAAATCCTTGAGTTGAACCTTCAAATCTTTCAATTTGGCCGAAGCAATGTGATATGGAGTGATTAAAATGTGATTTTTTTTTGGTATCAAATTGATACCAGCATCCATTCCCCGTTAGGGAGGAATACCGGGAAGGGCATCAGGAAAAACCTTCAGAAATTTATTCACTACGGGGACCAACTCAATAGGAGGAAATTCAGAATTCAAATCTTGGATTCTTACTATGTGATAGAGACAACCCTTTGAGATTATTCTACATGTTGTTAGACGACATATGATGCGACCTGTAGGAATAGAATTCACTAAAAAAATGAGTTCATTTAGAAAGTTAAACCTCACCACTCTAGTCCAACAATCAATGGATGCAAAACATGCATGCAATCAATCCATACCCAATATAATATCAAAATCAAGCATATCGAGTTCTTCTAGATCAACATAAGAAATACTATTGGGCAATGAAATAGCATAATTTTGATAGAATCTTTTACCAACAACCAACTCTCCCACAGGAGTAGACACTAAAACAGTCTCAAGCAAAATAACGGGTAAAGCATCACTAGTGGTATAACAAATGACAAAGTAGTACCCTGATCAAGAAAAGCATACACATCAAGAGTAAATATTTTTATCATACTGGTCACCACGTCGAGAGAGGTCTCTTGCTTACCCCTAGAGTGGAGAGCATAGAAACGGTTCTTCTTTTGATCATCACTTGAACCACTTGCTTGAGATTGGCCACTACCCTTGTCTTGACTCTTCAAGTTTGAACAATCTCTCATTTTGTGACCACTCTAGCCAAAACTAAAGTAATTATCTTTCCCCTAAAGACACTCACCATAGTGCTCTTTACCACACTTTCCACAAGTTGTCTTCTCCTTTGGTGAATTAGAACCTTTTCCCTTCTTAAATTTAGGGTTAGACTTAACAACTAGCTCTTGGGAATTTTGTAGGGACTTAATTTGAACCCCGCTTCTTAAATTTAGGCTTATTTTGTATCTCAAGCCTATTCTTTGAGGAGCCTCCATCAAATGACTTATCCCTCTTAGCATCTCTACTTTTTATCTTAGGTCTTGCCTCTTCAACCCTTCTTGCATAAACCATAAGATTGGAAATGTTCATGTTGTCATGTAGCATGGCCGATTGGCACTCCTCTTGTAAGTTCTCCAACACCCCCATCACCAAATGACTCATTTGGTTTCTAGGATCGGAGACTAAAGAAGGAGAATATTTGTACAACGTAACGAATTCAGAAGAGAACTCATGAACACTTTTCTCTCCTTGGCGAAGATTGATGAACTCCATCACTTTCTCCTGCCTCATCTGTCTAGTGAAGAGCCGATCTAGAAAAGTTGCTTTAAATATCTCCAAAGTCACTAGACCACCCCTCAATGGCCTATTGTCTCTCAATTTCACATACCAAGTTTGTGCCACATCCTTGAGTTGATATGAGTACAACTCGACCTTCTCACTTGAAGTCACCCCCATAGCATTTAGCACATTGTAGACCTGATCAAGGAATTCTTGGGGGTCTTCATGAACCTTAGACCCATAGAAAGTAGGAGGGTTCATCTGAGTGAAGTCCCTTAGAGGGTAAACAATAGTAGTGACTTAATGATGAGGATTAAGAGCAACATCCCTATTGGCTTGAGCCGTCATATCTTAGGTTTGAACCGTAGCGGCATGTGCTTGAGTAGTCATGTATTCAGCCATTTGATCAAGAATAGCCTTTATCTAAACCTCTGTCATAGGTGGAGGGTTAGCCGGGGCTTGATAAACATTAGAATTTTCCTCAAGTGGAGGAACTTTCTCATCATGGGGAGGAGCTCTCGCATTAGCAACTTCCTTCTCAAGTCTTTTAGCCACATTCCTTCATGTGTTAATGCTTCCTATAAGTACAACAATATGATAAGATGCAAGGCATACAAAAAATATACACTTATTGGCATGATATAAGACTTCTAAGAACAAGAGCAATTCCTAAGAATCATACAGGTTCATACTCCTAAGTGTGGCTTGGTTCAATATTATGAATAAAAACATACACAGACATAGTAGAGAGAGAGAGAGACATAACTCAATGGTATTCAACCTCATGCTCTGATACCAAGTTTGTCACATCCAGTTTTACCCCCAAGATGTAACCGGCATTGTCATCCTTTTTAAGGACTAAGAATAGCCTCTTAGTTTCATGGCATCACATTCATAGGCTGAAAAATGCGGAAAAATTTAAAACTTTTATTTTCTCTACTTGGAGGTTTACATAGAGCTCTACATACACATAATATGTATTCATATCGAGTATAAATAGACCTTTCATATAAGAAGGTTACATAGCCTTCTAATTTTATTGCACATACACACACACACATATATAGTCTCAATGATTGTCTCGTCTCATACCATCTAAACGGATATCACAATATGGGTGTAGCCCTTACATCAATTCACTAAGACCATGTATAGGTCATACAGAAGTACAATATTCAAATAACAAGGAAAAAAATGATAGACTCAATAAGCTCATAACGAAACCCAAAGCTAGAAGATGGCATTGCCCTCAAAAGTTGAGGACCTACCCCATTTGGATGAAAGGAAGAATCCAAGCCTTCAGCAATATCGCCTTCCAAACTCTTCAACGACAAAAACCTAAAATTTTCGGGACAAGGGAATAAAACAAGATTAGTACTCCACATGTACTAAGTGTGAGATCTTATGCACATACACTAGCAAAACATGCCAAAAGGGACTTTTTATCAAAGCATGCCATTCTACCCCTTTTAGGGGTTTAATGCAAAGTTAAGTAAGTCATATTAATCAAACAAACATGCTTACTATCTCAACAAGAAATATTCATTCCAACACACTAAGAATAATTATTTACTACAACCCTACTTCAAGGAATAATATCAGAATAATGAATCAGAGTAAAACTAATCATATCACAAGTCCTTATTAAGTCAACAAGTGTAATTACCAAGTAAAGACCCATAATCTTACTCAATCAAGCATCCTCAAAAAGAAAACACGACCAATGTCCAACTTTACATATCATGGCATTTAGGCTTGCATTTCATCATATATTATCATTATAATCCAAGGCATATTCATAAATGAACTAATTAACATATAGTTTGAACAATATGACATGATAATCACATATATACATCATATATTATAATAACATATACATATAAGAACCTCCTCCTGAGACTCCCCTCAAGACTAACTAGTGCAATGTCTAGGAAGAGTCCCATACCCTTACCTAGACTAAGCTAGACCCCTTAGGTTATCCAAGTTAGAGTTCAAGTCCTTTAACTCTTTATACCTTTTGAGAACATTTTGCCCTAACCGACATAGACCACATGTGCTAGTGTGGAATCCAGTGTCATAAAACCCTACACCGAAAGCATGAGGACTACTTGCCAAGGTAGTACCAAAATATAAAATATAACAACTACGTGGATCCACAAGCTAGTATTCCTATGGAGGAGACCTAGTTCAAGAACTAGGAGATTTAGTTGGGACCATCTTTATCATCATGCATTATAGTATCCAATCTTAAGGGTAATGTAATGTTCCTGCCTTCCCTATGACGGAGAGGACATTTCTCTATGTAGTTCACTCGGTGCTAAGCTAGAGTCCCTTTTTGAAATGTCTTTAAACCTTAAGTTATCAATCATAACTTAATTTTGGCCATAGGATCTACCCCTTGTATAATCATCATAAATAACACAATAAGAATTCTAAAAGTACAAGTCCTTTCATTACAATTCATATAAGTGAGGTTAACATTTTAGTATTTCATAACATATTAAGGCTCATTGATATATTCACAATATTTATAGCACATACACCTTAATTACATCACAACATAGTCAAGACATTTCAATTCAACATCATACCACCCTATAATACTAGTATAAGGCATACTACAATATAATATAACGGCTTCACAACTATTAATCACAATTGCAACTAAAGATAGAGATTCTCAGACTTACAAAGTCTTTCTCATTGTCTATCATCAAGATCTTACCATCAACCCATAACTTAACCCAACATGGGGAGTGACATCATCACACACTAATAACCAATATAATAACAAGGCCAATTGCATCTCTATAACACAATTCATCTTTAGATCACAATTTGAGACAAGAAGCATTGGCTAATTTCACATTATAATTCATAACCTAAATCATATCTCAAAAACTAGAATTATAAGCCTATAATTAATATTAATTTAATCATAATAGCACCATAATATATTAATCTAATCAACAACCAACTCAATTGAATGATCACCATATAACATAGGTTAAGATCACTATCTAGGGTTAATATTCTTCAATTTAGACCAAACCATCATTAATTATCATAAACAAGTTGAATTACATGTTAAGATACTCAATATAACCCTATAATTCATTAACAACTCAATCCATGACTTCAATTTCGTAATTGAATGAAACCCATAAGAAAACTCAACTTTTTTAAATCTATTTTTCAAGGAACTCTTTGAGGAAAGAATCTCAAAGGTGAATGCAACTCATACCTTAATGTTTCTCAACAATTTGATGAAGAATCCACCCTTTTTCCAGCCCCCAAACCCCAGTTATTGCTAGCCTTCAATGGTGAGTTCGTGTAGAGAGAGAAATAAGAGAGAAGGAAGAGAGTTTATTTTAAGAGTTGTCTTTAGGTGAATGACGGTTAAGGGTATTTATAGAGGGGCTTAATTAAATTAATTAGTCTCCCTTTAATACCTATCTAACCCCTAAATCACGTAACTAATTAAATGAAATCATTTAAAAAGTTATCAGTGAAACTTGACCCTCACTAATGAGACCCTGATTGACGGTTCATCGGTGAGTCAATGAAAACGCCCCCCCCCTCCTATACTCCATAGTCTCGATCATAGACATTGCAGGCAAGGTATTCCTCCAATTTTCTATGTGTGGAATGACGCTGGCCTCGACGCCCCATCGAGCCACAGATGCCCCGTCAACCCCCTTCCATCGCGTGTAACAGTAGATAGGTAAAAATGTTACTTCACGAATCTTTCTAAGTGTGGGATGACGGTGGCCTCGACTCGACTCCTCGTCGACCCACGCACGAACTTTCATCTGTTCTGTCGATGCATACTGCTAGGCAGTGTTGTATCAAACTGTAGGGGTCCTCCTCAAGGGCCCCTGGTCGTTCCTTGGGGAGTCGTAACCAGACATTTCAATCATGAAACAACTCAAACACCCATTAGCTACCTTTCCACCCATTTTTTGTACATTTCAGACTCCTAAAAATTAGTAAAAAGGTGACAACACATTAACATCCCTTTAAACCAACTTCCCGGACGTTTTGGATGTTTTGGTTTGTAAACCTCCTAAATTATGTATATTCATTAAAAGTGGACTTAGAAATAGTGTTTAGACTTGATGACACCTATGTTAGTCTTTATCATGAGTCTTGGACTTTCAAGGTGTTACAAAGAACAAAATCAAAAGTTCGTCACTCTTGAAGAACTTGAACGCTAAAACTCAAAAGAAAAACTAAAAGAAAAATGAAAAGAAAAACACATTTTTCTTGACGGGTTGTCATTGAAGTTTGGTGTTGAGGCTTTGGTGTCGTGGAGTTGTCTGCCATCGGAGAATATTTGGAGGGTTTTGATCGACAAAAGGTATGAGTTTTTCTTCTTCTCGGTCCCTTTCCCAAGAGACCCGTAGGATTCAGTCGAATTCTAATCTGAAAACTAGGAATGTTACCCGTTGCATGTCCCTATCACTAGCTCCGATCAAATTTCGTAGGTTGGGTATGTTTTGCTGGTAGAATTTATGGATGTGATGTGTTTTCGTGATGATTATGTTCATTTATTTAATTCGGATATATGTAAGTAATAATCATACTTTCCAAAACTATGTGTTACACGTGTGTGCATTATGTATGTCGTGACCTTGGTCACTGGTTGAAGTGTTTAATATGCATGTTAAATTCATTTGTTTTGTATGCAATTACTTGAAGTAAATCGTGATGGTCATAAGTGGTGTACTGTTGTTGAATTGAGTAAGAACCCTTAATCAAACGTAAATTCGAAAATGCTCAAAATAAACGTACGAAATGTCAAATAAAATGTCCAAATTTCCAGATTTGCTGGAAATTTGGTTTCAATGTTACTTAAAGAATTGGAGATTTCTTTTTTAAAAAAATAAGTTAGGTAATCAAAGATTGAACCAGAGACCTCACTATATAAAAGCTGCTGAAAATTTTAATATTTAAAGTAAGGTGAGGGTATTCGATTTGGGTTAATGCTGGTGAAGCAACAAGAGAAAAAGGGAAGATTAATAAAAAGAGGTGTGTGGGGATCGAACCCACAACCTCCAGGATAGATAAGGAAGTTTGGAGAAAAAAATTAAATAAAATAAAAATGAGGTTGTGGGGATCGATCCCACATCCTCCTGGTATAAATTGAAGAATTAAGGATAGAAAGAAAAAAAAAGGTATGTGGGCATGGGAATTCGATCTTGGGTCTCCAAGACGAGATGTTTAAGACAAAGTGAAGAAAATAAAGAAAAGAAGTGTACGTTTGGGGATTCAATCTCGGGCCCCCATGCCGAGAACACTAAATCAAGAATTTATTTTAAAAAACTAAGTATTATATAAGGGATTCGAAATTGGGTTCCTTTGCCCAAATTTCTTATTGACACATAAGTCTTACGTGCTTAAATATTTAATGAATGCTGCCTATAGGAATCAAAATTGAGACCTTGGCATACATACAAGATGCATAAGTATTTTACCTACCATATAATATTGGGTAAGTATAAGTTACTTAAACGAATTATGAATGAAGCCTCATGGCTTGTACATATGGGTTCATAAGTGCAGAATACGTTAAAAGTAAGTGAACCTAAAATGTATGTGATGAATTGATGTGACCCATGAGGGTTAAGTAAGGGTGTAAAACACACTAAAAGGCCAAGTGCATTGGCATATAATGAAATGAACATTAAAGTAAAAAGGGTGAGTAATTATGATGAGCTAATATGCTAAAATTAATGTGATAGATGACATCAATCTTAAATGAGCCTAAGTAAGTCTTACCAATAGCGCACTCACCTATGAGAGTGTAAAGTTAATGAAGAGACCAGTCTCTAAGAAATACTCTAATGAAAGTATTGAGATTAATACACACTTAATACTAATGATGAGATGAGAAATCATCTAATAACCAATGATGTCCTCATGCTAGAAGCCAACTTCTATGATGTGTGAGGTGAATGTAATGCAACTTTATACTGTGCACTGATAGGCTAGCTATGAGTTGCGATTCCTTCTTTTTGGAAGGCAGAGGTGTGTGTAAATCTCATGAGGTGAGACTTTTAATTTAGGCATCTATGTGTCTCCTTATATCTCCTAGTCTTTGAACCTATGCAGCCAACATACGGATCTAGCAGGGTTGAATCCCCTATATACACTATCATGTTTTGGTTTCACTTTGGCCAGTAATTCCACCTCTTTTCGGTGTGGGGTAGACACTAGATTTCATAGAGCTCACATGATATATGTCGGTTAAACTTAATGTTCCCGAAGAAAGAATGAGGCCAGCCTCAGTAATGCACAAAATGAAATGAATGATACCAAAGGTGTTTGGTTAGGATAATCAAGAGGTGAACTAAATTGAAGTAATGACACAAGGTCGATCTTGGTCGTTACACAGTGAATCTGATGAGAGTCTTAAACTGTATCCAAGGTATAGTTGGTGCTTGCACCAGACTATGAATAAATGAAAATGAAGTATGCATGAATGAATGAAGTAGACTATGTGTTTGCTAAAGAAGGCTCCCTAGTTTAGGTCCCATATGTTGAGCCCTAATTTTTGGAAGTCCTAATGTTAAGTCCATGATTCCAAGGTCTCATGGAATATGAAAAAAATTATATGTTATCTATGTATGTGCGATGTGATATGGTATGTGGTGTGTGCAATATGAAAAGAATGATGATGCATGTTACTCTCATAGCATGACTTTCTTAAACCGATTTGGCAAGTCTAACTGACTAGCTTTCCATAACTCATATAGTTAGGAGAGATCTTTCCTTAGTCATTCATGTCCTTGGTGTGTACTTTCATACACCCATACTTAGTACAAGTATGTACTGATAACATACAATACTTTACTTTTAGGTGTAGATGCAAGTGGACGCTAGAGTATACAAGATTACGTTGAAGCTATCTAGATGTGGAGCATTCATCCGGACTTGGTAGGCACTCATGTTTTCGAGTATGCTTATCTTTTTAATTCTAACTTAGACGTAATCATGAGCTAGTGGAGAGTGTTCCACTACTGTTTCATTACTTATTTCAGACATTGTATTGGTGCCATTTTGGCAAGTTTATATTTATGCAGTTATGAACTATTTCCTTCATTTGAATATATCATTATTTGATGGTTGTGGTGAACTGATGTGATATATTGCAATTCTTACTATGAAGTCTATGTACACTTCAAAGAAAATAAAATTTTTAAATTTTCCGCTAAAGTTAACCTATACTATGTATGATGATGTATGTAGACTTCTCTGCAACCTCTGATAGATCAACGACACTGGTTTTGACTAGGGTCTAGACCCCCGGTCGTGACAAAAATGGTATCAGAGCATTAGGTTAAGTTCCAAGGATAGTAGGTTCACATTAACCATATCGAGTAGTTTCTAACTTATGGTAGTGAAGTGCACCACTATCATGGAATAGAGACTGCATGATGCGTAGAAAAATCTCCCTTCTTCTGATCTTATCGTTCTTTCCTTAATGTATGATTTCATGGTGCTATGAGCGTATCTAACATCAATTCTTATATTTTCTGAAAATGAACACAAGAAGAAACGTTGGCCGGGGAAGAGTAGGAGCAGAAGCAAGGGAGAACCAAGTTCCACCCCAGGCTCTAGTTGCAGGAGTGGCCATGCCAGTTAACCCAGTTAGGTTGATTGATGCTTAGGTGCGGACAACTTTAGCATAGATGGATCGAGAAATCACTGTGCAGGCTCAGGCTATGAAGGCCTAGGCCAACATACAGTAGGCCCGTCGGGAGAACCAACCATCCCATAACATGGCAAACAGGTTGCGAGATGTTACTTGGATGAATCCTCCAATCTTTACATTATCTAGGACTGCAGAGGATTCTCAGGAGTTTGTGGAGGAGGTCCTGAAGATTATTATGGCGATGGGGGACATGGAGATTAAGAAAGCTGAGTTGGCATCATACCAGCTGAAGGATTTTGTAAAGGCTTGGTGCATGATGTGGCAGGATCGCAGGGTGTTGGGTGGAGGTCTGATCACATAGGAGTTTTTTAAGACAACCTTTTTGGAGAGTCTTTCCTAGAGATATGAGAGAGGATAAGGTATAGGAGTTCATCAAACTTAAGCAGGGATCGATGATGGTTAGGGAGTATTCCCTGAAATTCGTTAAATTGTCCAAGTATGCAACTTATCTTGTGTCGAACAGCAGGGACAAGATGAGCAGGTTCCTTACAGGAATCTCAAAGGAATTGGAGGAGAAGTGTTGGGCTGCGATACTCCATGACAGCATGAACTTGTCAAGGCTGATCGTTCATGTCTAGCAGTTTGAGGACAACCAGAAGAAGAGGAGAGTTCGTGAGGTCAAGAGGTCTAACCCTTCTGACTAGAAAGGTTACAGCAGAGGTGGTGGCAGGATCATTTTGGAGTTTGTGATCAACCCAGATTTAAGAAGGGGAATCAGAGTTAAAGGAAAACTAACTCTCAAAGGAGTGCATCACCTAGAAGAGACAGACCCAAGCCCAAGAATGGAAATGAAGGTGATGTGCAGCGTCCCAGAAAGGAATGTGGAAAGTCTGGCCGTATTCACAGTGGAGAGTGCAAACAATGAACATATGCCTTCTTCGGTTGCGGAAAGAGCGGACACATGGATAGGTACTTTCCATAGAATAGGGGTCAGGGTGGAGGTAATGCTCAGCCTAGGCCTAATCACCAGAATGTTATTGAGGGCGAACCTCCTAAGAGGAACAAATTCTATGCCTTAATGGCAGGGAGGAGCAGGATAAGTCTGTTGATGTGGTCACTAGTATGCTGCAAGTTTTCTCAACTTCTGTTTATGCTTTACTTGATCCAGGGTCTACGCTTTCTTTTGTGAATCCCTTGTTTGCTCTTACTTTTGAAACACTACTTGAGGTTTTGCATGATCCTATCATAGTTAGTACTCCCTTTAGGAGAAAATGTAAGAGCTGATAGGATTCATAAAGAATGCCCAATAGTAGTATATGGAAAGACTATGTGTGCAGACCTTGTTGAGTTACCCATGAATGACTTCGATATTATACTTAGTATGAACTGACTCCATAAACCTTATGACTTCATGGATTTCCGTTGTAGGGTTGTGATATTTTGTTTCCTAATTAAGTAGAGTTAGTCTGGGAGTGGTAAAATTTGTGTCGTTGAGGTTCCTTGATATGATCTAGATCATGACATTCCTTCCATAGAATCTGTGCCTGTAATGAATGTGTTCCAAGATGTTTTCCCTGCAGATTTGCCTGGATTCTTTCCCCCTCGAGAGATTGATTTTGGTATCGACCTAGATCCCAATACCAAACCGATTTCAATTCCTCCCTACAGAATGGCTTCATTTGAACTCAAAGAGTTGAAAATCATGTTAAAAGATCTCAATGATAAGGGCTTCATCTAGCCGAGCATATTCTCTGGGGGGGGCTCCAATGTTGTTAAAGAAAAATAAAGATAGAACCCTAGGACGTGTATAGATTATCGGCAGCTCAATAACTATAAAGAACCAAGCATCCACTTCCCAGAATAGATGACTTATTTGATCAGATCCAAGGGTCTAGTTTATTGTCAAAGATTGATCTTCTTTTAGGGTATCATAAACTTAGTGTTAGGGAGGAAGATATCCTAAAGATAGCCTTTCGTACCCGTTATGGTCATTAAGAGTTCCTAGTCATGTAATTTGGTTTCACTAATGCACCAGCTATATTTATGGAACTCATGGACCGAGTCTTCCTTGAATAACTTGATTCTTTCATCATAGTATTCATTGATGACATCCTCATCTACTCTAAGACCAAGGAAGAGCATGAACAACACTTGAGACTAACCTTGTAGGTACTTAGACAACATCAGTTGTGTGCCAAATTCAGCAAGTGTGAATTCTTGCTTAGATCAATGACATTTCTGGGTCATGTTGTGTCTGATTAGGGTGTGGAGGTGGACCCCAGGAAGACTGAGGTTGTTAAGAAGTGGCCAAGACCTTTTACTCCCATGATATCCATAGCTTTCTGGGATAAGCTGGTTATCACCGCAAGTTCATGGAGGGTTTTCCTTCCATTGCTGCCACACAGATAGCTTTGACTAAGAAAAAAGCCAAGTTCGAATGAGCAGACACTTGTGAGAAGAGTTTCCATGAGCTCAAGGACAGACTCACTTCAGCCCTAGTGCTTATGTTGCCTAAATGTTGTGAGAATTACACTGTTTATTGTGACCCATATAGGGTTGGTTTGGGTTGTGTTCTTATGCAGGGTGGTAAGGTGATAGCTTATGCGTCCAGACAGCTGAAGGTTCATGAGAAGAATTACCTCCCTCATGTCCTGGAGTTGGCAGCTGTGGTATTTGCATTTAAGCTTTGGAGGCATTACTTGTACGGCGTGCATGTGGATGTGTTCAAAGACCACAAGAGTCTCCAGTACGTGTTCACAAAGAGGGAGTTGAATCTACGTCAGCGGAGATGGTTCGAGCTGTTGAAGGACTATGACATGAGTGTCCACTACCATCAAGGGAAGGAAAATGTTGTAGATGATGCTTTGAGCAGGTTTAGAAAGAGGAGTACAACCCACATTGATGATGGGAAGAAGGAGTTGGTGAAGGATGTACACAGACTAGCTAGACTGAGTGTACAGTTGACGGGCTCTACTAGTGGGGGTGTTTCAGTTCATCCTAATTCATAATCATCCTAGGTAATTGAAGTCAATAAGGGTCAGCATCTTGATCATGTATTGATGGAGTTGAAGGAGTCGGTGTTGATAAAAAGGAATGAGTAACTTACCTTGGGAGGTGACAGCATACTTAGGTATCAAGAGGTCTCGAGGAGAGGTATGAAGTCACTCGACTGAAAGGAGAGGAAGAAAAACCAAGTTTTGTCAGTCAGACCTCCTCACAGACCCATGGTTACAGGTATTCGATACATCCAGGTTCCACCAGGATGTATCATGACCTTAAGCAGATCTACTGGTGGAATGGCATGAAGAAAGACATTGTTGATTATGTGGGCAAGTTTCCTTATTGTCAGCAGGTTAAGGCAGAGCACCTTAAGACTGGTGGCCTCACTCAGATAAATGAAGTTCCAAGTTGGAAGTGGGAGGCCATTAACATGGACTTCGTGGTTGGTCTTCCGAGGACCATGAGACCGGATGACTCCATATAGGTTATTGTGGATAGGATGACTACGTTTGCCCACTTTATCCCTGTGAAGTCTACTTACAGGGTTGAGGATTATGTGAGACTCTACATTGATGAGATTATGAGGTGGTATAGGATTCCTTTGTCTATCATTTTGGTAAGGGAGATCAGTTCACTTTAAATATCTGGAAATCATTCAAGAAAAGCTTAGGTACGCTGGAAAAGCACAGTACTACCTTCACTCCTCAGACAAATTTGTAGGTAGAGCGAACCATTTAGACATTGGAGGATATGTTGAGGATGTGTATGATCCACTTCAGAGGTAATTGTGACGACCATCTGCCATTGATAGAGTTCTCGTACAATAATAGATATCACTCAGGCATTGGGATGGCACCGTTTGAGGCACTATATGGTAGGAGGTGTAGGTATCCATTTGGGTGGTTTGAGGTTAGAGAGTCATCCATTTTGGGTCCATAGATCATTCATGAGGCCTTAGAGAAGGTAAGGGTGATTAGGGACAGGTTGGCAACTACATACAGTCGGCAGAATTCTTATCCATATAACAAGAAGCGGACCTTAGAGTTTGATGTTGGTTACCAGGTTTACTTGAAAATATCACCCATGAAGGGGGTGATGAGGTTTTTCATGAAGGGGAAGTTGAGTCCGAGGTACGTTAGGCTTATGAGATTCTACAGCGTGTGGGTGAGGTGGCCGATGAGTTGGCGTTGCCTGCGGAGCTAGCTTCATTTCTTCCAGTCTTTCTTGTCTCTATGTTAAAGAAGTGACTTGGTGATCCAACATCAGTTCTGCCTGTTGAATGTTTGGGGGTTGATGAAGAATTGTCCTATGAGGAGGTTCCTGTTGAGATTTTAGATCGGTAGGTAAAGCGGCTGAGAAACAAGGAGGTTTCCATAGTGAAGGTATTGTGAAGGAACCATCCTGTTGAGGGTGCTACGTGGGATGCCAAGGCTTATATGATATCCCGTTGTCCTCATCTTTTCACCTCTTGAGGTTAGACTTCCTACTCTTAAATCTAAATTTCTTTGCCTCTTATATTTTTTGTTGATATTGCTTGATTGTGTAAAGTACTTACGTTATGATATGACCAACATTGTTCTAGAAAATTAGGAGTTTCATTCGGGGATGAATGTTCCTAAGGGGGGATAATGTAATAACCCAAAAATGACTATGTTATATAATGCCTAAACGTACCTAGAATGCCTAGATTAGATCGATTCCACATGGCTTAATATGCAGGGAATCAAACCTCAAAACCTATGCACCAGCTAAGCTAACTAACTTGGTGAGTTAGTTGAGCTTTTCAAGGTTGGGTTCGGCCATGTAGGGCACCGGAATATTAAGATTCACCCGGATGATTCTTAATCAAACTTGAAAGGGGTAATCTTAAGTTTGGACTATCTAGGGGTAAAATGGTCTTTTCTAGGCAAGGGTAGTATTGTAATTACCATAAGTATTTAACTAATTTGACTTTTCGAAAGTTAAGCTTAACCATGGTTCGATACTTGGTGGAAGCAATGTTAAATCTAATAAATTTATATTAATTATATGATTTAAGAAAGGCCATGATAAGTCATTTCACGTAAGCCTTTAAAAAATCATATTTTTAATAGTGAATAGCAAGGAGTCCTAGTTTGACTAAGTCTTCAACAAAAACTCCTACTCCCACACTTACTCCCATCTGTGTCCACTCTCTTTCTCAAACTTATTTACCCTCATTCTCATGTTCATTATCATTAAAAAGAACAAAATTAAAAGTTCATCACTTTTGAAGAACTTGAATGTTAAAACTCAAAAAAAACTAAACTAAAAATGAAAAGCAAAAAAACATTGTTCTTGACGGGTTGTGCTTGAAGTTTGGTGGTGAGGCTTTGGTGTCGTGGAGTTGTCTGCAATTGGAGAAGATTTAGAGGGTTTTCATCGACAAAAGGTATGGATTTTTCTTCCGCTTGGTCTGTTACCCAAGAGACCCCTAAGATTCAGTCGAATTCTAATCCAAAAACATGGAATGTTCCCCGTTGCATGTCCTTGTCACTAGCTTCCATCGAATTTGTAGGTTGGGTGTGTTTTGCTGGTAGAATTTAGAGATGTGATGTGTTTTCATTATGATTATGTTCATTTATGTATATTAAGATATATGTGAGTTAGCATGCTTTCTGAAACTATGTGTTTAACGTGAGTACGCATTGTGTATGTCGTGACCTTGGTCACTGGTTGAAGTGTGTAATATTCATGTTAAATTCTTTTGTTTTGTATGCAATTACTTCAATTAAATCGTGATGTTCATAAGTGGTGTAGTGTTTCTAAATTGAGTGAAAACCCTTAACCAAACGTAACCACGAAAATGCACAAAATAAACGTACGAAATGTCCAATAAATTGTCCAAAAATCTAATGTATAAAATGTTGCTTGAAGAATCAGAGATTTAAAATTGTTTCTTAAAATAAGTGAGGTCATCAAGGATTGTACCCAAGACCTCACTATATGAAGGTTGCTGAAAAATTTAATATTTAAAATAAGGTGAGTGGGATTCGAAATGAGTTAAGGTTGGTGAAGCAACAAGAGAAAAAGGGAAGATAAATAATATGACGTGTGTGGGGTTCGAACCTACAACCTCTCGGATAGATAAAGATGTTAGGATAAAAAATTAAATAAAAGAAAAATGAGGTTGTGGGGGATCGATCCCACAACCTCTCGGTCTAAACAAAGAATTAAGGAAAGAAAGAAAATAAAAGGTATGTGGGCGTGGGGATTCGATCTTGAGTCTCCAAGCCGAGATGTTTAAGACAAAGTGAATAAAAGAAAGAAAGGACGTGTAGGTGTTGGTATTCAATCTCAGGCCCCCAAGCCGAGAATTCTAAATCAAGAATTTATATATAAAACAAACAACAAACTATTATACAAGGGATTCAAAATCGGGTTCTTTTTCCCAAATTCCATATTGACACATAAGTCTTACGTGATTAAATGTTTAATGAATGCTACCTATAGGAATCGAAATTCAAACCTTGGCATACTTACAAGATGCATAAGTCATGAGATGAGACTGTCCGTTTAGGCGGGTATGGGTCTCATTATATCTCCTAGTCTTTGAACCTATGCATCAAACATACAGATCTAGCAGGGTTCAATGCCCTATATACTCTAGCATGTTTTGGTTTCACCTTGTCCAGTGATTCCACCTCTATTCGATGTGGGGTAGACACTTGATTTCATAGAGCTCACATAATTTATGCCGGTTAAAGTTAAAGTTCCCAAACAAAGAATGAGGCCAGCCTCGGTATTGCATAAAATGAAATCAATTATACAAAAGGTGTTTGGTTAGGATAATTAAGAGGTGAAATAGACTCAACTAATGACACTAGGTCATTCTGGGTCATTGCACAATCAACCCGATAAGAGTCTTAAACTACATCCTAGGTATAGCTGGTGTTTGAACCAACCTAGGAATGAATGAAATGAATTAAAATCAAGTATGCATGAATGAATGAAGTAGACTCTGTGTTTTCTAAAGAAGTCTCCCTAGTTGAGGTCCCATATGTTGAGCCCTCATTTTGGGAAGTCCTGATGTTAAGTGCATGATTTCAAGGTCTCATGGCATATAAACGAAAAAAATGTGATATATGTATGTGCTATATGAAATATTTTATGTGTTGTGTACAATATGAAAATAATGATGAGACATGTTACTCTCATAGCATGACTTTCCTAAACCGATTTGGCAAGTCAAACTAACTGGTATTTCCATAACTCATATCGTTAGGAGAGTGATTTCGTTAATCATGTATGTCCTTGGTGTGTACTTGAATACACTCATACTAAGTACAAGTGTGTAATAATCCTATACAATACTTTACTTTTAGGTGCATGTGCAGGTGGACACTAGAGCTTATGAGACTACGTTGAAGCTATCCATACGTGGAGCATTCATCCGGACTTTGTAGGTCCTCATGTTTTCGAGACTACGTTGAAGCTATCCATACGTGGAGCATTCATCCGGACTTTGTAGGTCCTCATGTTTTCGACGATGCTTATCTTTTATATTCTAGCTTAGACGTAATCATGAGCTAGTGGAGAGTGTTCCACTAGTGTTTCTTTATTACTTATTTCAGACAGTGTATTGGTGCCATTTTGGCAACTTTATATTTATGCAATTATGAACTATTTCCTTCATTTGAATATCTCATTATTAGATGGTTGTGGTGAACTGATGTGATATATTGCAATTCTTACTATGAAATCTATGTATATTTCAAAGCAAACAAAAGTTTTAAAGTTTCCACTATAATTAACCTATGCGATGTAATTATTATGTATGTAGGCTTCTCTGCGACCTCTGAGAGGTCAACAACGCCAATTTCGACTAGGGTCCAGACCCCCGGTCGTGTCAACTTTAGAAAACATCTTGAGAATTTTGACTCCTTGATGAAGAGAGATTCAAGGATCAATATCCATACCTTGATGAATCTAATTCTTCACTTTGATGAAGAATTTCCACTCAAAATGGCACCCGAAGTTGTTCCTTGATTTTGGACATCAATGGAGATTTTGGGATTTCTTAAGGGATTTTGGGGTTTTGATTTGAAGAATGAAACATTCCAAGTGTTCAAAACTTATATAGACATTTAAAATACCCAATATACACCTTAGGAACCCCCAAAGCCTGTTTTTGGAAGTGGAATGAATTTACAAATTCACCCTAGTTGGCAGTGAAACTGCACGCAGGGATAGCCATAGACGACTTCCTCATTGATGGGGCGTAAGCCTATTTACAGGTCGTGCTACAATCTTGATGGGTTCAAAGGCTTGGAATAGGTAGATTATCCACCCATGCTAATTATATACCCACGAACATCACCCACGGACCGTCAACCAGGTCATTGGCCGTCGATTGGCTTGTATAGGTGAACTGCCTTTTGGCAGTTTTGGCCACCAACTTAGGTCCTTCCTCAAGGACCCTTTGATGATCCTTGGGGATAGTTTCCCAGAAGTTTCCAATACAGATACGACAGTGTATGATTTTATCACCTCTCACATAAATTTCATCCAAAATGAACAACTCGACGAAACATGCCTAGAAACATAAGGTCATTTCAAGGCACATCTTTCGAATGTCATGGACATTCTTGGACGTTTGACCTCCAAACTCCACGAAAATTGACACACTGCCTATAAATTCTATAATAACTCATATAAGCACCTTAAAACCTCATTAATCACAAATAAACACATAGAACCACATATGAGGCACATAGGTGACTTAGTCATTGAACATCTCGGTCGTCCCTGGACGTTTGACTTCAAATGAACCTAATACTTTAGAAACTTTCTCAATACCATATATTTGAACTATGTAGGACGTTAGACCATCAATACAAAAATGTTAGGCTCTTGTTAACCGAAGTCATTTTTGGGGTCTTACAGTCTCCCCCGATTGGACAGCATTCGTCCTCGAATGACACTTGCCACTCTCTAAACACTTTCAAGAATAGATATTCAACTAGCAATTAATAATTATTCAATACAAAATATTATCAATAAGAAAACATAAATTTCACATAGTCAAGAGATTTACAACACAACAAGAAGTAGGAGATAATTCTATAACTCATTATGCTTCAAAACTCACACGCTTTATTCCAAATAGCATAAACTCATTTTATATTAATATCATACTCATATACATTATTTATAAGCACATTACAAAAATTTTAGACCAAAGAATCAAATAATCAATTTTTTCCAAAATTTTACAGAGAGCAATCTTAATGCTTCAGGATTTTTACCAAATTTTTCAAAAATCCATTTTTTAGGCAATTTATGATATAAACATGCTAATATGCAAAGTAACATCATATAAAAACATTTTTAAAATAATCATAACTTCATAAAATACACAATACAAGAAGTTTATGAATTTCAATTTCAACAAAACTCCTAAACATCATGCACATGCAACATGCTTCTATACAATTCCATCTCATTTACTAACCATACTACCCTACTTAAAAGGAAATCATATTACAAAAAAGAAAAAAGAGAACTTACCAACATCATTATCACTCTCATTCTCATTCTTTTTTGATCCTCTTGCCTGTAGTGCATAGAAATGCCTATTTGTTGGAGCATCTTCCTTTGGGGCACTAGGAGCCACTTGCTTACTCTCCCTTCCTGTAGCCGCAATGGTAGGAAAATATCTCACCTTATGATCATCCTTACCACAACCATCGAAACCACTAGTACCGGCTAGACACTTCCCATTGTTTCTCTTCCTACAAGTGACACATGTAGGCTTTTCATTTTGAGAAGCACCTCCTTTCTCAAATTTCATCTTAGAACTCCTAGGCTATTCTAGAGTTTGAGCGCTCTTCTTAATCATTGTTTTCTCATGATGACTAAAACCACCCCTTTTTAAGTTTCTAGCAATCATCCTAAGTTTAGACTCTTCAATTGCTCTTGCATACACCATGAGTCTAGATATGTCATCGTGCGACATTCTTCCCTTACTAAGTTGGCTACACCCATCACGAAATGACTCATTTCATCCCTTGGATTTGCCACAAGTGAGGGAGCATATTTGGACAACTTAGATAACTTCAAAGAGTATTCCTCAACATTCATATTACCTTGCTTGAGATTGATAAACTCCTCTACCTTAACTTCCCTTATCTCACAGGGAAAAAATTTACCAAGAAAAACTTCCTTAAATTCTTCCCACTCAATAGGACCCAACTCATTTTGCCTATGGCATTTCCATTGCGTGTACCACACTTGAGCAAAATCTTTCAATTGATACGAAGCCAACTCCATTTTCTCCCTAGATGTTACTCCCATAGCATGCACTATCTTGTACACCTCATCTAAAAACTTTTGGTGATCCTCTCCCACCTTAGTGACAGAAAAGATAGGAGGATTTATCCTCACAAAATTTCTTAACCTAGAGGTCATAGTGCTCCCCACCACATTCACCCTATGCACCATACACAAATTAACTTGCATAATCATGGCTCGGGCTATAGCAATCAAAGCTTCTATAATCTCCCTATTAAACATCTCTGGAACCTTAATACCTCCTTCCACATTAGGAATAGGATCACCTTGAGGAGTCACTTGGGCACCTTGGACTCCTTGACCACCTTGAGGAACTTGCTCAACTTGAGGAGGAATCTGTTCATCCATCCCTTCCTCTTCCAACCTTATAGCGGCCATCCTTATAGTATTCATCTCCTAGAAACACAAGGAAACATATTAAAAAGGGTAATCATAACATTTCCTCTACCGCACGACATAGGAGTAGAAAAAAGGGAACCTCTATCGTCCTATAGCCTCTCGCCCATAGATGTGTTGTGACTCACACTGATGGTCAAGACTCTACTAGATGTGACTCAAATGAGACTTTTTGATTCCTATACTACTTTCAAAAACCTACACTCTGATACCAAGATTCTCACATTCCAAGACCACACCCTAGAAGTTAGGGTACAATCTCGGATGGTAACCGGTGTACTCGACCTCTCAGAGGTCTTATACAAGCCCTTTTATATCATGCATTGCATAAACATAGTGAAAAGTAGGGCGAAATTAAAAGTTTTCACAAAACATATCATAGTCTTTAAAATATCTTTCATATAAATCAATAGGAAATATCAAGTCTCAATGTAATTATCTTAAGACACAAGAATACTTGCGACACGACCCATACTTCAAAATACGAATATAGAAATACTTAGTCTATTACAATACTTCAAATGGAAAATATAAAAGACATATATGCCTCGAGTCAAATGAGGACTTACATAGATTTCTCTTGAACGATGCTATGGTCCAAGTCTTCACTTCTCAAAGCTCCCCACCTACCAAGAACTATATAGATAGATAAAAGCATGGAGTTAGTACAACCACATGTACTAAGTATGGAATTATGGATAAAAATCATGAAAATGGACATTCATTGGAAATATGCATCTATTCATTTAAAATCATAGTATAATCATAAAAACAACATTTAACAACTTGGAAACACATAGGATAACATTGAAAATAAAAATCAAATTTTAGAGATCACTTTATAGTGAACTTATTCACTGTTACAGTGAATTATTTCACTGTACAGTGAAGATGCTTATTCTTCACTTAAGACCACCTTTAGCATGTAATTTTCCCAATCAAAGCTATCCTAAGATTCACTTTAGTCACACAAAGAGATAATTCCCATACACCCTACCTATATGTGCCTAAACGACCCTTAAGATTACTTATAATGAGTCACATATACATTTCAAGACATCAAACATATCAACATATAGACAATATGACATTTCCTCATCAAACTCTATCAAAAGATAATGTCCATGATTGACCTCTTAAAGACTACCTAAATAATTCTTAAGACTTTCTAAGTTCAGATCATGTCCACATAATCAACATCTTCCCTAATTAGAGTCATTCTTAAGACTCATCTAGGTAAGATACGAAGTGACCATTCCTATGCCCCCTTCACACCTTAACTAGACAACCCATAAATACTCTAGATAGGTACTTATTCCTTTTACATACTTCATAATCATAACATAAGTCATTAGTTCATAAGTTGATAAAGACTCATACATCACATAAAGGACATTCAAGTAATGCTCTTGGACATGACCTAGGGACTCTAACTAATATCTTCAAATCCTATTGTGAAATGTCTAAATAGTGTCCCATACCACCACCTAAACTTCATAGAACTTCTCTAGTACTCGTAAGTATGCCATATGATGAGAATAGACAATAATCGACATAGACCATGATATTTAGACATGGAAATTGGAGTTCTAACATACTCCGATGAGGGAGTCCTACTTGCCAAGGGTAGAACTAGAACACATATGTAGGAACATGGTTAAGGAGTACAAGGGCTTTTATGCGCTCTAGTCGATGTCCTTCTTAATTCTAAAAAGATCAAGAATTGCGGTCCTTTAGATTCAGTCTTTCTTGATTCATAATCAAGACGAAAGGCCTCACTCTCAAGTAGAGCTATATTGTACTCTAGTCACATTCTCAAGTAGAGATACTTCCAATAATATAATCACTCGGTTCTAGCCTTGGTTCTCATAGAGCAATTGACATTAAAGGGTCACATGAAGAGGTTCCTTATCTAGTTCGTAACCTAATCACATTCATCCTACCAAAGAGTTCCACTAGGGTTACCTTTCAATGGCGACTAAGATAACTCATTATAACTTTCCTAAGAATTAATATGATGTTCTAGCCAATTAACCTTAAGTCCACCATTCCGTTACATGAAGAATAACATTATGGCACTCGACTTCAACATTCATAACATAACCTTTACCACATACATGGCCATCTTAATATCCTCTAAAGTCTCACATATCTTTCCTTTGTCCATGAAAAGGGTGAACAAATCTACCTAGTCAAGGCATCTCGTACTCACATATCATTAATACATAAGTCAAGAAAGGGACACAAGTCTACCAAACAAGACACAACATTCTTTTCCCTTTTCACATATACCATATCAATCTTTTAAGCACTTAGGAATGAACATTATCTTCTTAATGTCATCCCATACATTACTATATAATTAGCAATATAACAATCATAACTCATATAGTCAAGTAGGAACAATCATGTATCAACATCTAAGACTACACATATAAGCACATAGTCATAGTCTAACATGATCACCTACATAACATCAATAGATTACCTATGCTTTCACATTCCTTAACAAGTAATAAATACCATCATACTTTACAAAATAAAAAACACAAATAGCCACATTACTTCATTTAGTGTCGACAAGGACATGATCATCATATTGCATAAATTAACTCCGACAAAGCCACGTCAATTCATATAACACCGCCACCATAAGTGGACCATACTAATCAAAACATAATTGAAGTATAAAAAAATAAAATAAGAGAAATAGGGCACCATACCCTCTCAACATCCTCAATACCTCAACTTGATGCTAATTCATCCAATTCAATAACATAAGGCCCTTACAATGGCCATGAACAGTAATTCAATGTAGAAACAATGATAATCAATGAAAATAGGTAAATCCAATAGAGATTAAACAATATAATATAACCTAGATATCAATTAAACACAATTCTTACATCATCAGAAAGCCCATAGAAATCTACACTAGAATTCAACAACATTAGATTAATATCAAGTAACGCATAACTTAGTCAAAATCTAGGGTTCATATTATTCATGGGTTCATAGGAAATTTAGGTTAATACGATATTAATTAAATCATTATTAAATTTTTAGAAATCATTAATGCAAGAACACATGGTAGAATCATGAAATTGGACAATTAAACTTGAAAACTTTAGAAAATATCTTTAGAATTGGGCCTCCTTGATGCAAAGAGTTTCGAGGATCAATATCCATACCTTGATGAATCTAATTCTTCACTTTGATGAAGAATTTTCACTCAAAATGTTACCTCCAAGCTGTTCCTTGATTTTGGACTTCAATGGAGACTTTGGGATTTCTTAAGGGATTTTGGGGGTTTTGATTTGGAAGAATGAAATATTCTAAGTGTTTAACACTTCTATACACATTTAAAATTCCCAATATACCACTTAGGAACCTCCAAAGTATATTTTTTGAAGTGGGATCAGTTTATAAATTTACCGCTAGATTGGCAGCGAAACTGCACGCAGGAACAACCAAAGACGACTTCACAATCGACAGGGCATAAGCCCACTTACGGGACGTGCTGGCAACCATCGATGGTTTCAAAGGCTTGTAAAAAGTAGATTATCCACCCAGTCTATGTTTATACCCACACCCATCACCCACGGACCGTCAACCAGGCCACTAGCCGTTGATTTGCTTCCGTAGGTGAATTGCCTTTTGGCAATTTCGGCCACCAACTTAGGTCCTTCCTCAAGGACCCTCGGATGGTCCTTGGGAATAGTTTCCCATACATTTCCAACCCAAATAAGATTTTCTATGATTTTAACACCTCACAAATAAATTTCATCTAAAACTAACACGTAAAACTTGATGAAACATGCCTATACACAAAAGGTCATTTCAAGGCACATCTTTCAAACGTCATGGACGTTCTTGGACGTTTGATCTCAAAGCTCCAAGAAACTTGACACACTGAATAATAATTATATAATAACAGATTTATAGACCTTAAAACCTCATAAATCATAGAATATCACATAAAACCACATATGAGTCACATAGGTGACTCAGTCGTCGAACGTCTTAGTCGTCCTTTGACGTTTCACTTCCAATGCAACTAATAATTTTAGCTACTGCCTCTTTACCATATAATAAACCAATTTAGGACCTTAGAAAATCAATACAAACCTGTTAGTATCTAATTCACCTAAGTCATTTTTGGGGTCTTACAAATCCTCTCCCACTTTAGGGCCAAGAAAGATAGGAAGATTCATCCTCACAAAATTTCTCAACCTAGAGGTCATAGTGCTCTCCACCTCATTAACCCTAGGACCCATACTCAAATTAACTTGAATACTTACAGCTCGGGCTAGAGCAAACAAATCCTCCCTAATATCCCTATTACTTAATGCATGGGGATCCTCATTACCCTCACCCACAATAGGGACTTGAGCACCTTGAGGAACTTGATCAACTTCCTCAACTTGAGGAGGGATCTTCTATTGAACCTCATTCTCTTTAACTCTCCTAGCCAGTGTCCTTCTCGTATTCATCTTCCTGGAAACACAAAGAAACCATAAGAAAAGAGTACTCATAATTTTTACTCTACGACAAGACATAGGAGTAAAAAAGAAGGGAAACTCTATCGTCGTATAGCCTCTCGCTCATAGATGTATGGCGACTCACAACGATGGTCAAGACTCTACTAGACGTGACATGATTAGACTTTTTGGTTTCTAATACTACTTTCACAAACCTGTGCTCTGATACCAAGCTTGTCATATCCCAAAACCACACCCTAAAAGATAGGGGCAATCTTGGATTGCAACCGGTGTAATTGACCTCTCGGAGGTCTTGTACAAGCCCTTACATATCATTCATCACATAAACATATTTAAAAGTAGTGCGGAATTAAAACTTTTCACTAAACATATCACAGTCCTCTAAAACTCTTTCATATAAAGCAATAGGAAATACTAAGTCTCAATCTCATCATATTAAGACACTAGAATACTTAGAACACGGCCCATACTTCAAAATACGGATATAGAAATACTTAGTCTATTACAATACTTTGAATGGAAAATATAAAAGACATAAATGCCCTCGAGCCAAATGAGGACATACTTCAACATCTCTTGAATGATGCTATGGTTGAAGTCTTACTTCCCAAAAGCACCTCACCTACAAAGAACTATATAGCATGGAGTTAGTACAACCACATGTACTAATTACATTATGCATAAAAATCATAAAAATAGACTTTTATTGGAAATATGCATATTTTCTTTTAGATATTATATTATAATCAAAAGAAAACCATTTTACAACTTGGAAACACATAAGATTATACTTAAACAAATTAATATATTTTTAGGATCTCTTAACAATGAGTCGATTCACTATTACACTGAAGTCTCTTCACTGTACAGTGAAATGCTTAACCTTTAATTTAGACACCCTTTGGCATCCCACTCAAAGCTATGCTAAGATTCACTTAAGTCACAAAAGAGAGATCGTACATACACCCTCTCTAGACGTGCCTAAACGACCCTTAAGATTACTTATAATGAGTCACATACACACTTCAAGACATCAATCATATCAACATATAGACACTATGACATTTCCTAGTCGAAGGACAACAAAAGACTTACTTAAGTAGATCAAGAAGATAACGTCCATGATTGACCTCTTCAAGACTACCTAAATAATCTTTAAGACTTCCTAAGTTCTTATCATGTCCACATAATCAACATCTTCCCTAACTAGAGTCATTCTTAAGACTCATCTAGGTAAGATATGAAGTGACCATTGCAATGCCCCCTTCACACCTTATCTAGAGAACCCTTAACCACTCTAGATAGGTACTTATTCAGTTTACATTCTTCATAACATAAATCATTAGCTTTTAATTCATTTAAGACTCATACATCACATAAAGGACATTCAAGTAATGGTCTTAGACAAGAACTAGGGACTCTAACTAACACTTTCAAAGCCTATTGTCCAATATCTAGATAGCGTCCCATACCACTACTTAAACTTCATAAAACTTCACAAATGATAGTAAGTATCCCACATGATGAGAATAGGAAATAACCGACATAGACCATGATATGTAGACATGGAATCCGGAGTGCTAACCTACTTCGATAAAGGTGTTCTACTTTCAAGGGTATAACTAGGACACATCCCATGTAGGCACATGACTAAGGAATATGAAGGTCTTTTATGCACTCTAGTCTTATTCTCAAGTAGAGGTACATTGTACTCTAGTATCATTCTCAAGTAGAGCTACTTCCCGTTACATAATCACTAGGTGTAGCCTTGGTTCTTATAGAGTAATTGACATTAAAGGATCACATAAAGAGGGTTCCTTATCTAGTTAATAACCCAATCACATTTACTTTACAAAAGAGGTCCCCTTAGGGCTACCTTTCAATGGAGACTAAGATATCTCATTATGACTTTCCTAAGGATTAATATGATGACATTTTAGACAATTAACCTTAAGTCCACCATTTGTTTACATGAAGGATACCATTACGGCTCTCGACAGTAACATTTATAACATAACCTTTACCACGTACATGACATTCTTAACATCCTCTAAGGTCTCACATATCTTTCATTCATACAAGGGTGCACTAAGCCTACCTAGTCAAAAAATCTCATAACATTCATTCATATATCAAGTAAGGGACACAAGTCTACCAAGCAAGACACTACACTCTTTCACTTAATCACATATAGCATATCATTCTTTAAAGCACTTAGGATTACACTTATCTTGTTAATGTCATCCTAAACATTATTATATCATTATCAATATAACGATCATAACTCATATAGTCAAGTAGGAACAATCATGTATCAACATCTAAGAATACACATATAAGAACATAGTCATAGTCTAACATGATCACCTACATAACATCAATAGATCACATATACTTTCACATTTATTTAAAAGTATATAGATATTATCATAATCACATAATCAACTACACAAATAGCAACATTACTTCAAGTAGTGCCGACAAGGCCATGATCATCATATTGCATAAAGTAACACCGACAAGGCCATGTCAATTGCAAGTAAAGCACATAATACCACCACCATAAGTGGACCATACCAATCACAACATAATTGAAGTATAAATAACATCAAAATAATCAAAATAGGGAAGCTCACCACCACCACATCCTCATTACCTCAATTCAATGCTAAATCATCCAATTCAACCTCATAAGGCCTTTACGAACCATGAAAAATAATTCAATGTAGAAAGTATGATAATCAATGAAACTAGGTAAATTCAATAGAGATTCATCAATGTAAGATAACCTAGATATCAATTGAATACAATTCTTTCATGTGATTGTTGACTCAACATTGATTTCGTGCTTGAGTTGGAGGGCTCTCCCTCCATCTATCGAGTCAAGTAATTCGCTATCGGAAATTTCTTTGCCGCCTATCTCATGCCATGCTTATTCTTTCTCCGGATCGGTTCCTAGTGTCAGTCAATCATGATTCTCCATCAAGAGAGGGAAGATCCTTGACTTTAGGTTAGGCTGGTGATGCGTTCACCCACTTGCACGCTTCCTTGCAAGCACGAATCCTTAGTTCGCCCGCTAACACACGGGCCAGTGTACTCTTATCGCTAACCCCGAGAGAGGCTATACTCTAAGATCCAACCGACTCATTATCCTTGGACGCAAGGATTAAGAAATAGCGATGTATCAGGGACTGAGCGTACCTTCTGTAGCCTTCGGGTCATCCTTGAGGACTTTATGCGGGGTCCTTGGAGAGTTGTACCAGGAAGTTTCCAACATAAATGTAAACCTTAACATGTGAAGGACCTTTCACATCGATTTCACCCAAAACAAACACTCTCAACACGTCCAAACATGCTAGGCCCACTCATGACACATAACGCACGTCTAAAGGCCTAACTTTCTAGCGTCTTGGACGTTCTTGGACGTTTAACCTCTAAACTTCATAAAACTCAAAATACTACCTAGAAACATCATTATTACTCATATAAGGATTTTATAAGCCAATGACACCCACATAAGCACATAAAAACATCTAAGGCCTCTTGGTGACAAGTCATCGAATGTTTGGGTCGTCCCTTGATATTTGACTTCCAAATGACTTCAAATCACTCATTAAAACTTTAAAACAATTAATTAACATTTCAAAAATCTTAGAGGCACATGTGAGGCTCTTGACACCCTAACTCATTTTGGGGGTCTTACAATATCCCCCACTTGGGAACATTCATACTTTAATGACACTTAGAACACTTTAATCACAACAAGGACATCAATGAATCATAGAGCAGCTCACAGCATTCAAAATATAACACCCTAAAATGAACGAAGGTTAACTAGAGATTTGAGATTGTTTTTAGAGTTAATTTTTTTTTAAAAAAGAGTTCTATTTATGTTCTTAGGTAGTTTGTGAAGTTCGGAAGTGAAACATCCATGACATTTGCAAAGTGTGCCTTACAGAGTGCTTGTGTGTCTTTGTGTGTTTGAGTGAGTTTTACGTGTTTGTTTTAATTGAAATTGATGTGGGATGTTACTAAGACTTAGATGAGATAGTTTATGGGTTTAACATTTGGATACGGCCCCACCTAGGACCCACAAGGAGCCCTAGAGAAGGGCACAAGAGAAGAACCCAAACTGCTTTGGCAGTGTCCATCAACGAGGGCAAACGACGGTCAGTGGTCCAACCAACGGTCAATCGACTTGCCCCGTTGATTGGACCTTCAAGGTAGGTTTTCCAGGCTCAAAATGGAGCTAAGTATCAAACCACAAGACCCTACCAATGGACCATTGATGAATAGATGGTCCGTTGGTACTAACCATCGATGGAGGCTGTCCAAAAGCTGCATTTTCTGCCAAGGCTTGGGGTGTTTGGTAAATTCACCCCAAGTCTTTTATGAACCATAGATGTTTATTTTAGGGTTTATTAGGTATATTAAAGTGTTTAAACCCTAATACCCAATTTTAGACCTCATTTCCTAAAACCAAAAATCCATTTCTCTTAGAAGACTCTCTCAAGTCACCATGAAAACTAGAACTCAACAAGGAACTAGGAGGGCTGTTGGTAGTCGTTTATTCATAAAAAAATCATTGGGGTTTCTTCAATTTTAGGTATGGTATATATCCTTGAACTCTATTCCATTCAAGGATCCCCTTTCTAAAAGATTTCAAAAGGAGTTTTCCAAACCTAACTTCTTCTATCTTCAACCCTAAATATGGGTCTTGCATGAAAATGTTTCTAATGATACAAATATGATGTTTCTAATGTAATTTGCTGATTTTAATGCTAAAACTTCAATGAAAACATGTTAAAGCTGTAAATGAAATTTTGGCTTAAGGAATGAGTTAAATGAGCATGAATTGGTAGTCTTTGAGCTTTGGTTTATTATGGTTGGTATTGTTGTTTTGATACTGCCCTAAGGGATATATTATGATGAAATATTGACAAAAATATTATGGGTGAGGGGATCTTGGATTAAAGGGTAAGTAGGATATATTGTTTAGCTTTAATTATGAAATACTCTTGAGTGGTATGGTCCACCTTGTTAGTGGCGGTGTTTACTTGAATTGTATGAATGTGAAGTTACTTGTTTTTTTTGAATGAGGCCATGAAGACTTATTATGTGAAGTAAGATGATAATAATGTTATTCTTGTTAAACATGCCTTATGAAGCTATTATGTGAAGTATGTTAGAGAGTAGCGTAAATGAAGTATATGATTATGTGAAGCATGTAAAGTGTGTGATGTGATGAATGAAGGGCTAAGCATGTTTAGAAGTTAAATGTAAATTAAATGATGATTATGTGCAAGGTGTGTTCATATATACACACTCACTCACACTTAAATGAATAAATTAAGCTAAGATAAGTCGTAAAGGGGAGTTTTGGGGTGAACACCCCCACTACATCATAAGATCTCTCTAAGATAGGTTGGAGGATGAATTCCCATTATGAGTTGAGATGTGGTGTTCACTAGTTATCCTTAACATATAGTTTATAATGTTTAGAATCTGTGGGGGTTATGCCTAGTACCGAGAGGATATGAGGAAGAGGTGGTTACACTTCGTGAGTCTTGATGTTTTTTTTCCAATGTACCTCTTGAAATGTGTACTCCTCGTTAGTATAGAATGAGTTAGTTAGTAACAATCTCCTTATCCCTTAACTATGCGCCTGCATAGGTGTATCTATTGGGAAAGCCATGTAAAGCTAAGAGAATGACCTTACTCTAGGCAAGTGAGGATCCCTCAACCGATAGAAATTTATGTCGAGATTCCATGTCTAGCTCTTATGGTCTATGTAGTTTAAGCTAACTCCCACAAAGGTAATGAAAATGCTAAGTCTAGAGTTTACTACTTAGGGTAGGTAGTGGAATGGGACGCTATCTATCCATTGTACTAGGTAGGCATTCCAAAAAGGGAGTCTTGGTGAGCCTTATGTCAATTGAATAAATTTAGTCTCCTAAAAGAACTTACTACTTAGGTTAGGTATTGGAATGGAACGCTATCTATCCATTGCACTAACTAGACCTTCAGAAAGGGTAGTCTTGGTGCCAAGACTTCTAAAAGAGTGTACTACTCAGGGTAGGTGGTGGTATGGGATGCGATCTACTCATTGCACTAAGTAGGAATTGTGATATGGAAGTCTTGGTGGGTTGTTTGGGTGTTCTTCTAATGTCTTGTCATTGAGTGGGGGCCTTGTTCTCCCGAGGTGAGTAAGCCAAAAAGGAGTAGTTTTGAGGATCAGTTTGGTGTATATTGAAGGAGGCATATGTGTACTTCCTTAATGTCTTACCTTAGTGAAACTTAGGATAATCCTTAGTTAGGTAAACTCCTACGTAAATGAGTTCACTTACTCTTTGTTTGGCCTTGGAAGTTCACTCCTTTAGTATATAATTAGTTCACTGTAATGTCCAAAGTGAGTTCACTGTAACATTTGAAGGCTTACTGTAAAATGGTCTTTTTTGGTTAAATTATGGAAATGCTTCTCTAAGTGTTAAATGATGTTTCTGATAATGTTTTTTTTTCTAAATTTATGAATGCTTTAATTATTCGTCATGAAAGCTTATTTTACAAAAATGTCCCTTTCTACATGTTTTGGCATATATCATACTTATTACATTGTTTTGTCTAGCCCCATACTTTTCTATACTCTATAAGTGTTATGCCTCGTATTTTTTTTATACGTAGTGCGCATCGTGATCTAGAAGACGTAAAGAAATATTAGGCAAGGATGTTATTTCCAAATGTGATATTAAGTATGAGTTGGGTAATGTAAGTGCCATTAACTTTAAGTGAGGGATTAATTAGTGGCTAATTTGGATTGATTTAATCCAATGGGCCCCACCACTCAAGGCAAAAATTAAAAAGGGATCAGATTGTGGGCTGGCCTTAGTGGACAGGTGTAGAGGGGGGCTGCCTCCACTTCATACTATTAAATGAGGTGGAGAAATCCACTCCATGCTATATAAAGTGATGAAATGCATTGCTGCATATCATCTTCTTCTTCACCACTTGTCTTAGGCAGCCATGGAAATGGAGAAACCAACCCTGCAACTCTTGGCCAGCAGCTGCAAATAATTTGGTTAGTAATCTCCTTGTTTGGTGTGTTAATTCTTTAGAATACCCTTGTTAATTATCCATAATTTTAAGAAGGGGGCGTGACCAGTAGCTTAGGAAGTTTGTTTTAGTTATTGAATGTGCTAAGTATGAATGGAAACCATAATCGGATTATTAGTGGTGTCGTGTTGGTGCTTGGGCTGTTTTGATTAAAGCAAACTGCAGGAAAATTTTGTTTTGGCATTATGTATATGTTGAATGTGATTATGAGTATATACTCCAAATGATGAATACGATAAGGTAGATGTGTTGCGAATTATAAAACGAGTTATCGCTCGGTGTGTCGTTGCTTCGCTGCTATAGTTGCCGAGACAGAACTGTTTTGGGGAGGGGGCTGTTTAATATGATTCTTTGGGTTATATGTGTTATTGGTATTGCTGTGGATAATTTGGATTGTTGTCGGATTGGGACGAAGTAAGGAAAATAGGGGAGGTGCTGCCGAATTTTCGTTAGATTATTAGCTAGCTTACAAGAAAGTAAAGCACGATGTTTATCTAATTGCGGCACGATTGTTGCTTGTTATAGATTAATAGCTTGAGCAGTAAATATTGGACGTGCGGCTCGATTATACGGTATGTAACGCTGTCCCTTCTTTCTTTGCTAGGCATGACTTTTAAAAATAAGCGAATAACGGACAGATTTGATACTTACCTCTAAAGCGTCTAGGTGATGTATATTCTTGCTTCCACAATTATTCCTCTATATATCGGCTATGTCTAAGGTTATGATGATCTCTAATATCTATGGTAATGCTTCTTAGAGTCATTGAGATTTTACGTTTCCATATCGTATTAAAGGTTCATAATCTTGATAAAACATTAATCTTTGGTAATACTCCTTGCTGGTTCACGTTGATTGTTCTATTGAGTTATAAGAAATGATTTTAATTGCATATGGTTGCTCATAATATTCTGCTCGTGCATAGAGTCATTTATCATTTCACCGAGTCCCGGGCCGGTAATGTTCGTGCGGAGTTTCTTACATATGTCACCGAGTTCCTCACTAGAGGGCCGGGTATGTATATTATATATATGATTGGTGATGAGGATGGTTATGATGATGATGATGACGGAGATGACGTGATGATTATTTTGCCGAGCCCCTTACTGGGGAAGCTGGGCACCTTAAATGTTAAATATATGCATGATTTTCACTTAAAAGGTATATGTGAAGCGATATTTTGTTTCGACTTGCCATATTGGTATCCTGTCATCTTTATCTTATGCTTTACATACTCAGTACATTGTCCGTACTGACCCCCCTTTCCTTGGGGGGCTGCGTTTCATGCCCGCAGGTGTAGACACGCAGTTCGGTGATCCTCCCGCCTAGGATATCTACTCTGCTGATTGGGAGAGCTCCACTGTTTCGAAGCCCAATCGTTTTGGTACATAACTTTTGTGTAGTCTTTTGCTCGTCTATGGGTATGGCGGGGCCCTGTCCCGTCGAGTTTCACTAATATACTCTTAGAGGTCTGTGGACATTATGTGGGTTGTATATATATGTTTTGGATAATGGTCTGGACATGGTTTGTTTGGGATGTCCGCTTGTACAGGGGCAGCCTTGTCGGCTACGTACATCATTGTGTATTGTGTAGTGGCAGCCTTGTCGGCATACGTATGTTATTATGCTTTGAATAGTGGCGGCCTTGTCGGCTCGCGTATGCTATTATGGTTGAATGGTTATGACTCCTTATGAGACAGGTCCTCTTATATATATATGACGTTGGGGTTGGCTTGATTTGATTAAATTCCATATTGTCTTAGTTTCAGTTGGTCATACTTAGCAGGTTTGTATGTGGGTGTCCAAAACGGGCACTAGTCACGACCTATCGGGTTGGGTTGTGACAATAAGTATAAGCTTGAGGACATAGTCTATGTTTTTCTTAGTTTTAATATTAAGAATTATTATGTATTTTTCTTAGAATGTAAAAGGTTGTGTCCCTAAGATATTATATCGTGTCTTTAAGTTGGCTTGTGAAGATGAGATTCTCTAAATATTTATGAAAGACTAGATTTTTATTAAATTTATTGAAAAGTTTTAATTCTGCACTACTTCTCATGTCTTATGTAATGAATGATAGTTAAGGGCTTGGACAAGACCCCAAAGGGTCAAGTACGCCCAGTCATGAACCAAGGGTTCTCCCTAACTTCTAGGGGGTACTTTCAGGTCGTGACACATAACATCATCACAAAGAAGTCAATGTACGAAACTTACAAGTAACACAAACTTCAAACCATTCAACACTCAATGCAACACAAGCAAGAAAAATCTTTATTCACTCACTCTGTAATGCATCAAACACATAGGCTCTTGTCATGTTCATATGAGGAACATCCTTCTCCTAATCATAACTTGGTATTTTCACGTCATTTAATTAAGAGCTCATTATGCAACCACAGTTAAGTCACACTAGGCAGATTCAACTATACTCAAGAAACAATTAGGCGCTCATACTTCAATGCATACAGACTTGAGTTATGTAAATCAACAAGGGTCTTTCTTAATTAGACATTCTGCCATTAGGGATATACTCAAACATACCAGGCTTAGTTGTGTCCATGGAGGAGTGTACTTATCCTAAACACACTTACATGTCTCATGAAATCATAGGCAAGCAATGCACAAAGGTTAGTTCACTGTAAAAATGAGAATTTCTCAACATCTAACCAAAAGCAGGCTCGCAATTTTCTTCCTAATGTAGTCAAAATGTTAATTTCACATAATCTCAATCTCTAGTATTTTCATGAACATTCATATTTTAGGGAAATCCTTACAATTTATAGGCACACACAAGGACAATAGCTAAACATGCCTTGACTTTTCAAAAGGGAACCTACTATCATGCTTTTCAAACCATACAAGTCACACAATTTTCAAGAGACTCATCATTTTCATTTCAAGGAGACTCAAATTTCTCTTTATAAGGATAAATCTTACCTATCAAAAGTGAATACAACCATGTTTCTTACCTTATCTCGTGAAGTTAAATGCACAACTAACATACCAAGATGCACAATCAACATGAGAAAATCATATTTCAACAAAAAAATCCTTTTTCATGTAATTTAGAATCCTCAAAGCATGTATAACATAGTGTCAACTAAGACATACAAAACATTGGGAGAACATCCGACTCATACTTTAATGCAAGACTCCTATCATGAACAAGCTTCTAGGAACTCTTTAGTTTCAAGCTCAAGTAAGAATAGAAGGACAAGGTAGAAATATCTACAACCTTAATATTCGCATCATCATGTACCACTTAGGTAAATTCCAATTAAGATCAACATAACCCAACCTCAAGAGGATCTTAGCTTAACAACCTTCCTTTTCATCACTTAAAAGCAATTACCAACCTAAAAGGAATACAGTAACTCGACATAGGAACACCAAAGGCATTCTAAACCTTATCATCTATGCAAATTATCCTCAGTTATCAAGTTAGGTAATATTATCTAACGACATAAGGTTTCAACTATACCATAGACACCAAGGTTCAGACAACATTAGAGGAAAATAATAGTGGAAACTTATCCATAAGTTTTCTTTCTTTTATATGAAAATCACACTAAAGTAACTTCTAGATCAATCAAACCCACAACATCACCCTACCAAGACAAGCATGCTACCCTTCCTTATATGATCAAGTCTATATAAATAACACCAATCCAAACAAGGCAACACATATATTTAGGCAACATTGAAATGCTTACACCTATGTCTAGGCAATATGCACATTTAGCTATTTACCACCTACTTCAAAGCATTTGAAGTCTAAACCATATCATAAGACTATCATCATGCAAAGTCATATAGCAACATACCATTGCAAAAGGGGGCTCATTTTAACCATAACAACTTCTACATGCTTTAACTATATCATGACACACATTTCTTAACATAACATGCTACTTCATATAAATCTCATATCTATAACCACAAAGGACATCATATCAACATAACCTATTATTCTCATAATTCACATATATAGCCATAATTGGCATCACATCATCAAACCATCCTAAATTGACCTTCATACATACTCAGCAAACCGTAACACCAAGATAAGCATCAAAATTCACCTTTTTTCCCTTAATCATAGAGATACCATCTCATCCAATCAATCACATCTAAAAGACTACCATACAAGAAAACATAAAAGAGTGATATTATAGAGTTAAGTTCTTTAGCAAAACATGAGAATGATGAAGAAGGGAAACTCTATCATCCAATAGCCTATCACTCATAGATGTGTTGTGACTCACCACCGATGATCGAGACTCTACTAGATGTGCCAATATGAGACTTATGGAACCTAAAACAACTTTCATAAATCTCATGCTCTGATACCATTTTTGTCATGACCGAGGAGCACCCCCTAGACGTAACATGGTGTACTTGACCTCTCGGAGGTCTTATACAAGCCCATAATTATGATTCATTGCATTTTCATAGGTGAATTTAGCGGAAAATTTAAAACTTTCTTAGCACATCATGAACAACACTTCCATTATATATAAAACATCATAATACATAGTTAAAGACTCTTAGTCTCTTTTTGCCATCCTAAATTCAACATTATTGCAATACATTAGGGACATGACCCTTAAAACATAAATCATAAGTACAATATTCAAAGACTTTACTGTAAAGACAAAACTCGGGAAATCCTTAAACCAAAGGATTCCTTTCCTTGAGCTTGTGAATCATATATAAAGTTCCTCACCATTAAAGACATCCCTAAAGCATTCATAACCTACACTTTATGTAAAAAGGTAGACAAGAATAGAGTCAGTACAAGAATGCACTAAGTATGGCAATCATGCAAAGACATACATTTAAATGGGACATTTAACTTGAAATCATGCATTAAGCCTATTCTTCGAGAAATCTTCATAAAACTTTGATACAATAATCATCATATCATTTACATACTTAATATAGGCATATTTAATGATCATACATCATATAAAATCACATATAGTATTTAAGGCATTTTTGACCCATTTACAATTAGTTTATTTTTCACTTAACACTGAACTTCCTTTATATTAACTCATTAACCTCCCAAGTAATCCTTTAGTGACACTTGGTGCAATGCATCACCTTAAGTCCACAAGGTATTCATACACACAATCCAAATAAGACAAACACATACCATCATAAAAGTATAACACCTCATACACACATTTAAGTCAAGATTCTAATGACATTACAGTAAGCTACTTCAACTTGCACATATACTAACTTCACTTCACATAAATCATTATAAGACCTTACTCACAATCCCAATCTAATTCTACTGGTGTAATATACATGTGAAGCCCTATAACCTTACACATAGTTAGTAAACCTATCATGAGACCACAAGCCTTAACACTTTATTTCATACATCAACAAGGCAATATATACAACTTCATTTATGCCAACAAGACCTTCATCATATAGTCATTAATCCCAACATTATGCATATACAATAAGACCACTTCATATAGACTCATACCATGCATTTCATCATAACAAATAGAATGTCACATCCGAGTTTACCCCCTAGACGAACCGGTGTCATCGTCCTTTTCAAGGACTACGACTAGCCTCTTAGTCTCATGACATTACATTCATAGGTTGAAAAATACGGACAAATTTAAAAGTTATCATTATCACTACTTGGAGGTTTACATAGACCTATACATACACATAATATACATTCATATCGAGTATACATAGACCCTTCATATAGGAAGGTTACATAGCCTTCTACTTTTATTGCACATACATATATGTAAAATATAGATATAGTCTCAATGATTGTCTCATCTCATACCATCTAAATGATTATCACAATATGGGCATAGCCCTTACATCAATCTAACAAGACCATATATATGTCATACAAAAATATAGTACTCACTTGAAAAGGAAAGAAATGAAAGAGTCATTAAGCTCATATTAAGTCCGAAAGCTAGAGGATGGCACTGCCCTTAAAAGTTGAGGACCTACCCTACTTGGATGAAAGGAAGAATCCAAGCCTTCAACAATGTCGTATTCCAAACTCTTCAATGACCTGAACCTAAAATGTTTGGGAAAAGAGAAGAAAATGGGGTTAGTACTCCACATGTACTAAGTATGGTATCTTATGAACATATACGAGCAAAACATTCTAAAAAGGACTTTTTATCAAAATATGGCAAATTACCCCTTTAGTGACCTAATGAAAAGTCAATTAAGTCATATAAACCAACCAAACATGCTTACTATCTCAACAAGTAATACTTATCCCAACATACTTGAAACCATGATTTACTACAACCCTAACATCAAGGAATAATATAACAAGAATGAATAAGAGTCAAACATAACAGAATAAACAAGACAACTACTCACAAGTACTTATTAAGTCAACAATTGCAATGACCAAGCAAAGAACATAACCTTACTCAATGAAGTATCCCCAACAAGAAAACATGACCAGTGTCAAACTTTACATATCATGCATTTAGGCTTACATTTCATCATATATTAATATTATAATCCAAATCATATTCATAAATGAACTAATCAACATATAGTATCAACAATGTGCCATGGTCATTATATATACATCATATATAATCATAACATAAACATATATAAGAACCTCCACCTAAGACTCCCCTCGATGCTAACTAGTGTAATGTTTAGGTAGAGTCACATACCCCTACCTTGACTAAGCTAGACCCCTTAGGTTATCCAAGTTAGAGTTAAAGTCCTTTGATTTGTTTTACCTTTTGCAAACATCTTGCCCTAACCGACATAGGCCACATGAGCTAGTGTGGAATCCGGCATAGTAATACCCTACACCGAATGAAGGCGAACTACTTGCCAAGGTAGTACTAAAACATGAAACATAGCAACTACGTGGATTCACTAGCTAGTATTCCTATGGGGCAACATAGTTCATGAACTAGGATATATAGTTGGGACCCTCTTTATGTGTAATGCATTATAATCTCTAATCTCTAGAGTAACATAGTGTTCCTACCTTCCCTATGTAAGAAGGGACACTCCTCAATCTAGTTCACTCGGTGCTAAGCTAGAGTCCCTTTTTGAAATGTCTTTAAGCCTTTAATTATCAATCATAGCTTAAGTTAGGCCATAAGGACTACCCCTTGTATAATCATCATCATCAATTGCTTTTTTGTAAATTGTATGAGTATAAGTCTTTTCATCGTAATTCATATAAGTGAGGTTAACACATTAGCATTTTATAGCATATCAAGGCCCATTGATAGTTTTCACCATCCTTATATCACATACACCTTAATCAACCTCACAACATAGTCAAGACATTTCAATTAAACGTCATACCACTCTATAATCCTAGTATAAGACATACTCCAACATAATATCATGACTTAACAATAATTAATCACAATTGGATGTAAAGATAGACATTCTAAGACTTACCAAGTCTTCGTCATATTCTATCATCAAGGTATTACCCTCAACAAATAACTTAACCCAATTAGGGGAGTAACATCATCACACAATGATAACCAATAAGATAACAAGGCCAATTGCATCTCTATTACACAACTCAACACTAGATCACAACTTAAGACAAGATAAATAGGCTAATTTCACATTATAATTGATAACCTAAATCACATCTCAAGAATTAGCATGATAGGCCTATAATTCATCTTAATTTTATCATAATAACACATAGGATAGTAATCTAATCAACAACCAACTCAATTGAATGATTACAATACAATATAGGTCAAGATCACTACCTAGGGTTAGGGATGGAGGATCATATTCTTCAATTTAGACAAAACCATCAACAATTACCATAACAAAGTTGAATTACATGTTAATATACTCAATATAACCCTAATAAATCATTAAAAACTCAATCCATAACTTTAATTTCGTAATTGGATGAGACCCATAAGAAAACTCAACTTTTGAAAAATATTTTGAAGGAACCCTTTGAGGAAAGAGTCTCAAAGGTGAATAGAACCCATTCCTTAACATTTTTCAATAATTTGATGGTGAATTAGTCCCTGTCCATCCCCCAAACCCTAATCCTTGCTAGTCTTCAATGGTGAGTTCATATAGAGAGAGAAATAAGATAGAAGAAAGAGAGTTTATTTGAGAGTTATCTTTAGGTTAATGAGGATTGAGAGTATTTATATTTGGTCTTAAATAAAATTAATTAGACTCCCTTAACCCCTAAATAAACCATCTAAATCCCTAACTAATTAAATGAGACCAACTTAAATTAATCAGAACACTCGACCCTCATAGATGAAACCCCAATCGACGGGCTGTCTGTGAGTCGACAGACATCCCCCCTTTGTCCTGCACTCCTTCGTCTTGGTTAGATATTGTGTAGGTGAGGGGGCTTTTTCCAATTCTCTAAGTGTGGACAATAGTGGCATCGACGCCCCCTCGATCCACACACGGACCGTAGCCTGAACCTCTGCACTTCGTTGATGAGTTCAGAGGATGTGCGAATGAAGGGGCATTCTCTACCAGCCTAAGTGTGGGATGACGATGGCATCGACGCCCCGTCGATCCATAGATGGGATGTCTTCTGTCCCGTCAATGCAAACTGTTGGGCAGTGTTGCATCAAACTACAAGGGTCCTCCTCAAAGGCCCTTGGTTAGTTCTTAGGGAGTCGTACCCAGACGTTTCAACCATGAAACAACTCAAACACCTATTAGCTACCTTTCCACCAATTTTTGTACATTTCCGGCTCCTAAAAGTTAGTCAAATAGGCTAAGGCACACTAACATACCTTTGAACCAATTTCCCAAACGTCATGGACGTTCTTGGACGTTTTGGTTCTTAACCCTCCTAAATGTTCTTGGACGTTTTGGTTCTTAAACCTCCTAAATGACATATATTCATTAAAAATGGACTTAGAAATAGTACTTTGACCTTATGACACCTATTTTAGTCTTTACATGTGTCTTGGATTTGAAGGTGTTACATTATCCCCCCACTTAGGAACATTCTTCCCCGAATGACACTGAAATTATTTTGAAGGAAGGAATAGGATCAAGACTAGAAGCCCAACCAATCAACATAAATCATATTATTTCAAGAAGGAAAATATCAAAACTCATATTACCATACATAAGGCTCCAAACGCTTCATCATGAGGCATTTCCTTCTCACAATATTTATGAGCTAAACATACATTACATGAGTCAATTAGCACAAAGTCAACTTAACAACATGCTACGAATCATTTCATAAATACCCACCACATCAAAATGCACAACATAACTTAAAACAAGCAAAAAGAAAATTTTCATGTTTTTAAGAGAAATACTGAAGTAGCTTCACTGTAAGTTTTTCAAAAAAGGATAATGTGCAAAAATTCACCCAAAATCAAGAAACTTCAAATTCTAGTCATATTAGAATTATTAAAAAGAATGACTAACCTTAATTCTCAAAACATGAGGGTAACGAGACCTCATGTCGGCCTCGGCCTCCCATGTTGCACCCTCAACTAGATTATTTTTCATAACACCTTTACTGAAACCACCTTTTTATTCCTCAACTTCTTGAGTTGCCTATCATAAATTTGAACCGGAAATTCCTCATAAGATAGGTTATCCTTGACACCAAGATCGTCAATAGGAAGAATGGAGTCAGGGATCATCGATACACTTTTTAAACATAGAAACACAGAAAACCGGATGAACCGAAGCCAATTCACTAGGAAGTTTCAATTCATAGGCAACCTTACAATTCCTTTGCAATATTACATAGGGACCCACATAACAAGGACTCAATTTCCCCTTCTTCTCAAATCTAAACACCCATTTCATTAGTAAAATTTTCAGATACACCTTATCACCTTCTTCAAAGTCCAAATCCCTTCTCCTATGATTGGCATAAGTCTTTTGCCGACTATAGGCCATTTGCAACCAATTCCTTATGATATGAACCTTTTCCAAAGTCTTATAAATCAACTCGGGACCAAGAACCGATGTCTTACCCACTTCAAACCATCCAATAGGATACCTACACCTACTACCATAAAAAGCTTCATATGAAGCCATGGAAATGGATGAATGAAAACTATTGTTGTAGGCAAACTCCACCAAAGGTAAATGTCTATCCCAACTCCCTTTAAAGTTCAATGATGCACGCCCTAAGTATATCTTCAAGGGTTTGTATTGTACGCTCCGCTTGACCATCCATTTGGGGATGAAAAGCGGCGCTTAACTTCACCTTAGTACACTATCTTTTTTGGAACGACCTCCAAAATCTAGATGGGAATTGTGTGCCCTGATCCGATATGATTGATAACGAAATGCCATGGCAGCACACAATCTCATCTAGGAAGATTCTTTCATAATCCCTCCGCTGAATATAAAGACTTGACGGGAATAAAGTGAGCGGACTTAGTTAATCGATCCACAACCACCTATACGGAATCATAGGACTTTAGAGTCCGAGATAAAGCTACTACAAAGTGCATATTGATGTCTTCCAACTTCCAAGTTGGAATTTGGATATTTTGTAGTAAGCCACCCGACTTTTAGTGTTCGTCCTTTAATTGTAGGCAATTCAAACACTTAGAGACAAACTCTGCTATGTCCCTTTTTAGACCTTCCCACCAATATATCTCCCTTAGGTCACGGTACATTTTTGTCGACCCCGGATGAATTGAGTAGCGGACCAATGTGCTTCTTCTAGGATCCGATCCCTCAACCCATCTACTTCGGGAACACATAGTCTCCCTTGGTACCTTAACACACCATCCCTCTTAAGGAGAATGAGCAATTCAACTTGCCGAGAACCGATTCTTTTATCAAGATGTTTTTTCGACTTCACCTTTACCACTAAAGATGACTTTGAGTTATGATGAACTATAGCACCCCACTCCGGAGAACTCTCTAACCTCACCCCCAGCCTATCCAACCTATGTACTTCCCTTGCTAGGTCCTTCTTTTCTTCGTCAAGATGGGATACACTACCCATAGGCATAAGACTTAGGGCATCGCAACTACATTAGCCTTGCCGGGGTGATAAAGGACACCCATATCATACATAATCTTTAAATAACTCTAGCCACCTTCTTTGTCATAGATTCAACTCCTTTTGGGTAAACACGTATTGGAGACTCTTATGATCGGTAAAAACATCAACATGAACCCCATACAAGTAATGCCTTCAAATTTTCAAAGTAAATACTAGGGCCGCTAATTCAAGGTCATGAGTGGGATAGTTTCTCTCATGTACCTTAAGTTTCCTAGAGACATAGGCTATCACTTTCTCATGTTGCATAAGAAAACACCACAAACCCACTCGGGATGCATCACAATACCCTACAAAACCCTTTTAACCCTTAGATAAAGTCAACACCAGAATGGAAGTCAGCCTATCTTTCAATAATTGGAAACTTTTCTCACATTCCTCTGACCGCTCAAACTTCTTACTCTTTTGGGTCAAAGTAATCAAAAGAGACGCAATGGATGTGAAACCATCCACGAACCTCCAATGGTAACCCATTAAACCCAAGAAACTCCAAATGTCAGTCAGAGTCAATGGTCTAGGCCAGTTTTTCACCGCTTCTATTTTCCTTGGGTCTACTTCAACTCCCTCACTAGAGATGATGTGTCCAAAAATGTCACTGGCCTCAACCAAAACTCTCACTTACTATATTTGTCATACAATTGATGTTCTTTAAGGATTTGCAATACTATCCTCAAATGACCCATATGATCATCCTCATTCTTGAATGTACCAAGATATCGTTAATGAAGACAATGACAAATGAATCTAGAAATACTCTATTCATTAGGTCCATAAACGTCGCCGGAGCATTAGTGAGACCGGAAGACATGACAAAGAACTCATAGTGCCTATACCTAGTTCAAAAGGCCGTCTTTGGTACATCCTCACCTCTTACCCTAAGTTGGTTATACCGTAACCTCAAGTCAATTTTTGAAAAATAACTCGCCCCTTGGAGTTGATCAAACAAGTCGCCAATCCGAGGGAGATGATACTTATTCTTAATGGTACCCTTGTTGAGTTGGTGACAATCAATACACATTCTCAAGGACCCATCTTTCTTCTTCACAAATAAAACTAGAGAACCCCACAAAGAAATACTAGGCCTTATAAGACCCTTATATAGTAAATCCTTGAGTTGAGCCTTCAACTCCTTCATCTCGGTTGGAGCCATCCGATAAGGGGAATTTGTATGGGATTCTTATCCAGTAGAAAATCAATTCCAAATTAAATTTCCCATTTGGGAGGAATCCTGGGAAGGTCATTATGGAAGACCTCCGAAAACTCACTCACTACGGGTACCGACTCGATGGGAGGAACTTCGAAATCTAGATCTTGGACTCTTACTAAATGTTAAAGACAGCCTTTTTAGATTATTTTGCATGCTTTTAGACAAGAAATAATACGACCTCTAGGAATAGAATTTCCCTCTTTCAACTCAACAACGGGTTCATTTGGGAAGTTAAACCTCACCACTCTTGTCCTACAATCAATAGATGTAAAACATGAATGCAACCAATCCATACCCAATATAATATATAAATGAAGCATATCTAGTTCTACTAGATAAACATAAGAAACTCTATTGGGCAACATTATTGAACAATTTTCTATACACCCTTTTTACAACAACTGGCTCACCCGCCGGAGTAGACACTATAAAAGGTTCATGCAAAATATCGGGTGAAATATCAAAATTTTAGCTACTAGAGGTCTAATAAATGATAAAGTAGCATCGGGATCAAGTAAGTAATATACATCAAGAGATAAAACTTTCAACATACCAGTCACCACATCGGGAGAGATCTCTTGCTCACCCCTAGAGCGGAGAGCATAGAAGCGGTTCTTCTTTAAAGCATCACTAGAAGCACTTGCTTGAGCTTGGCCACTACCCTTGTATTGAATATTCATGTTTGGACAATCTCTCATCTTGTGACTAGTCTTGCCACAACTAAAGCAATTATCTGTCTTGTTAAGGCAATCACCATAGTATTTTTTACCACACATTCCATAAGTTGGCTTCTCATTTAATGAATTAGTACCTTTTCTCTTCTTGAATTTAGAGTTAGACACCCTATGACCACGCCTTTGGGAATTAGGAAGGGACTTGATTAGATACCCACTTCTTAAATCTAGGCTTGTCTTTCATCTCAAGCCTATTCTTTGAATAACATCCATTGAATGACCTTCTCTTTTAGCATCTCTACTTTTTTTTCTTAGCCCTTGCCTGCTCAACCCTTCTTGCATAAACCATAATATGGGAAATATTCATGTTGTCATGTAGCATGGCCAATTGGCACTCCTCTTGTAAGTCCTCTGACACCCCCGTCAAAAATGGCTCATTTGGTCTCTAGGATCGGAGACCAAAGAAGGAGCATATTTGGACAACTTAATGAATTCCACAGAGTACTCATGGACACTCCTTCCTCCTTGACGAAGATTCATAAATTCCGTCACTTTTTCCTCCCTTATCTCCCTAGGGATGAACCGATCTAGAAAATCTGCCTTAAAGATCTCCCAAGTCATCGGGATCACCCCTCAACGGTCTATTATCCCTCCAGTGCACATACAAAGTTTGAGCCACATCCTCGAGTTAGTATGTGGCGAACTCGACCTTCTCACTTAAAGATACCCCCATAGCATATAGTATCTTATAGACCTTATCGATGAATTCTTGTAGGTCTTCATCAACCTTAGAACCATATAAAGTAGGAGGGTTTATTCGAGTGAAGTCCATTAGATGGGAAGACATAGTAGTGACTTGTATTGAGGCCGAGAAGCAATCTCGCGATTGTCTTGGTCCATCATAGCTTGGTCTTGAACCGTCGCGGCTTGTACTTGAGTAGTCATGGCTTTGGCCATTTTATCAATAACAGCCCCTCATCTAAGCCTCCGTCATAGGAGGAGGGTTAACCGAGGTTTGATCAACATTAGAATTTTCCTCAAGTGGAGGAACTTGGTCATGATGCGAAGGATCTCCCGCATTATCAACTTCCTCCCAAAGTCTTTGAGCCACATTCCTTCGAGTTTTCATTCTTTATATAAGAACAACAATAGGATTAGATGCAAAATCTCACCATAAGTATACTCTATTGGCACGATATAAGATTTCCAAGAAATAGAGTGATTCCTAAGAATCATATATGTTCCTACTCATAAGTGTTGCGTGCTTCACAATTATGAATACAAACCTACATAGACGTGGTAGAGAGATACATAACTCAATGATATTCAACCTCATGCTCTGATAGCAAGTTTGTCACATCCAGGTTTACCCCCTAGACATAACCTGCGTCGTCGTCCTTTTCAAGGACAAAGACTAGCCTCTAAGTTTCATATCATTACATTCATAGGTTTAAAAAAGCAAAAAATTTAAAACTTTCATTATCACTACTTGGAGGTTTACATCGACCTCTACATATACATAATATACATTGATATCGAATATGCATAGCCCCTTCATATAGGAAGGTTACACACCCTTCTACTTTTATTGCACATACATATACGTAAAATATAGAAATAGTCTCAACGATTCTCTCATCTCATACCATCTAAACAAACATAACAAAATGGGCATAACTCTTACATCAATTGAACAAGACCATGTATATCTCATATGAAAGTACAATACTCAATTAAAAAGGAAATAAATGACAGTTGAGGACCTATCCTACTTGGATGAAAGGAAGAATCCAAGTCTTCAACAATGTTGCCTTCCTTACTATTAAATGAACAGAACCTAAAATGTTTGGGAAAAGGAAAGGAAATGGGGTTAGTACTGCACATGTACTAAGTATGGGATCTTCTGCACATACACAAACAAAACATTCTAAAAAGGACTTTTTATCAAAATATGGCAAATTACCCCTTTAGGGACCTAATCCAATGTTAAGTAAGTCATATAAACCAACCAAACATGCTTACTATCTCAATAAATAATACTTATCCCAACCTACTTGAAACCAAGATTTACTACAACCCTAACATCAAGGAATAATATCACAAGAATGAATAAGAGTCAAACATATCATAATAAGCAAGACAACTACTCCCAAGTTCATATTAAGTCAACAACTGGAATGACCAAGCAAAGCCCAATAACTTTACAAGAAAACATGACCAACGTCCAACTTTACATATCATGCATTTAGGTTTTCATTTCATCATATATTAACATTATAACCCAAAGCATAATAATAAATGAACTAATCAACATATGATATCAACAATGTGTCATGGTCATCATATATACATCATATATTATCATAAACATAAACATATATAAGAACCTCCTCCTAAGACTCCCCTCAAGGCTAACTAGTGCAATGTTTAGGTAGTCTCACACGCGTACCTAAATCACATCTCAAAAGCTAGCATGATACGCTGATAATTCATCTTAATTTAATCATAATAACACCATAGGATAGTAATCTAATCAACAACCAACTGAATTGAATGATTACAATACAATATAGGTCAAGATCACTACCTAGGGTTAGGGATGGAGGATCACATTCTTCAATTTAGACCAAACCATCAACAATTACCACAAAAAAGTTGAATTACATGTTAATACACTCAATATAACCCTAAGAAATCATTAACAACTCAATCCATAACTTTTATTTCGTAATTGGATGAGAGAAAACTCAACTTTTGAAATCTATTTTGAAGGAACCCTTTGAGAAAAGAGTATCAAAGTTGAATAGAACCCATAAATTGAAGGTTGTAAACAATTTTATGGTGATTCGTCCCTTTCCATCCCCCAAACCCTAATCATTGCTAGTCTTCAATGGTGAGTTCATGTAGAGAGAGAAATAAGAGAGAAGTAAGAGAGTTTATTTAAGAGTTGTCTTTAGGTTAAGCAGGGTTGAGAGTATTCATATTGTGTCTTAAATCAACTAAATTAGACTCCCTTAACCCCTAATTAAGCCACCTAACCCCCTAAATAATTAAATGAGACCAACTTAAATTAGGTATAAAACTCGACCCTCACAGACGAAACCCCGATCGACGGGGCATTTGTGATTCAACTAACATCCCCCCTCCATACTTCACTCCGTCGTCTTCGTCAGAGAGTGTGAAAGAGAGGGTACTTCCTTGTCATGACCGGAGTCTAGACCCCAGACAAGACCGGCGTCGTTGACCTCTCAAAGGTCGCATACAAGCCTACTTACTTCATCGTTACTACATCTAGATTAATTTTAGTGGAAAATTTGAAATTTTTGTTTACTTATTTAATATGAAACATATTCTAATTAACATCATAGGCGTTCACAATCTAATATCTAATATGAAGATCAGCAAATAAAAGAAATAGTTTAATAATGCATTAAACGTAAACTTGCCAATACGACACCAATACAATGTCTGAAATAATATGGGAAAGAAATGCTAGTGGAACATACTCCACTAGCTAAAACCTACATCAAATCTAGGTTATAATAGCAGACATCCTCGAATGCATGAGGTCCTATTAAGTCCAGATGAACGCTCCACGTCTGGATAGCTGCAGCATTTTATCGTAAGCTCTAGTGTCCGCCTGTGCCTTTACCTAAAAGCACATGGTTGTATGGGATTAGTACACACTTTTACTAAGTTTGAGTATATGCAAGAACACACCAAGGAAATGCGTGATTAAGAAGAGCTCTCTCCTAACGATATAAATTATGGAAAGTCAAGTCAATGGATTTGCCAAATTTTGATTAGGAAAGTCATGTCATGAGAGTACATGCATCATCATACTTATCATTTCACAAACAGCACATAACATATTTCACATATCATATCACATAGTTCATATCATTCTTTCATATGCCATGAGACCTTGGAATCATGGACTTGACATTAGGATTTTCCAAAATGAGGGCTCAACATATGGGACCTCAACTATGGAGCCTTCTTTAACAAACACAGAGTCTTCTTCATTCATTCACACGTACTTCATTTTCATTCTTTCATATACTAGTGTCATTACTTAAGTCTAGCTTACTTGTTGATTATCCTATCCTAAAACCTTTGGTATCGTTCATTTAATTATGTGTATTCTTTGAGTATGGCCTCATTCTTTCTTTGGGAACTTTAACCTTAACCGACATAGATCATGTGAGCGTCATCCAGTGCTTGCCCCACACTGAAAAGAGGTGGAATCACCAGCCAGAGTGACCCGAACATGCTAGCCTATGTAGGGAGTCGAACCCTTCTAAATCCCTATATTGGCAATATAGGTTTAAAGACTAGGAGATATAAGGAGACCCATACCCGTCATGCCGGACAGTCTCATCTCATGAGATTTACGTGAACCTCTTCCCTTCCCGAAGGAAGGCATCACCACTCATAGCTAGCCTATCGCTGCTTAGTATAAAGTTCCATTACATTAAACTCATACATCATGGAAGTTGGCTTCTACCGTGAGGACATTATATCTCATTAGATTATTTTTCATATCATCATTAGTATTAAGTATGCATTAACTTCAATACTTTCATTAGAGTGTTCATAAAGGTTGGTCTCTTCATTAACTTTACATTCTTATAGGTGAGTATGTCTTGGTAACATTTACTTAGGCTCATTTGAGATTCCTCTCACCTTTCACTTTAGCCTCTTATCATGTTGTCACCACATTCTTTAACTTTAGCACATTTTCATAATTACTCACCGCTTTACGTGAATGTTCTTCTCATGATATGCCAATGCACTTGGGCTTTTAGTATATTTCACACTCTTACTTAACCCTTCTGGGGTCTAATCATTTATCACATAACATCTTAGGTTCACTTTCTTTATAACGTATGCTGGACCTATGAGTCCACACACAAGCCATGAGGCTTCATTCATAGTTCATTTAAGCAATTCATATTGCCCAAGATTATGGTATAAGACTTATGCATCTTGTAAGTATACGAAGGTCTCAATTTGATTCCTATGGGCAGCATTCAATAAGTATTTAATCGCGTAACACTTATGTGTCAATACGGAATTGGGCAAGGGAACCCTATATTCCTTGTATAACACTTAGTTAATTTTCTTTATGTTTTTCGTTGTCATAAACCCTTTGGCTAGGTCCCGACACCTACATTTTCTTTATCCTTTTTTTTCCTTGAACAATTCAGCATGGGGACCCAAGATCAAACTCCCACGCCCACATCCTTTTCTTTTTTTCATTTATTTACTTGCTTCATTCATTTAGATTAAGAGGGTGTGGGATCGAACCCCACAACCTCACCTTATTTTAATTACATTTTCTCTTTACCTCCTCATTCTACCAAGAGGTTGTGGGTTCAAATCCCACCTACCTCATTTTTTTATTATTTGTTTAAATCATTTTTCTCCTCTCTCGTTCTTCCATCCAAGAGGTTGTGGGTTCGAACCCCATACGCCTCACTTCATTGTCTTTCATTTTTTCCCTTATTTCTCACTTAAACTTTACCCCATTTTGAATCCCCTTTATCACATTTTATTTTTTTATTTTTATAACATGTATAGAGTGACGTCTTCGGTTCAATCCCCACTGACCTAAAGAATTAAATATAATATTTATACACGATTTTTTTTACAGTATGCTACCAAAAAAACAAATTTCCAAAATGCTGGAAATTTGTTCACCCTTTGTGTAGTCCATTTATTTTTTAACTTTTATAAGTTAGATTTAGGATAATTTTCGTAGAACGTTTTGTACATATTTAATGGCATCTTTACGATTACTTTTAGTCAACAGTTCTTCACTCAAAAACAGTAATAACATCTTCACATGAACATCGTGGTTTTACATAGTTATTCATATAAAATACAAGTGATCTTTATGCCATTTACATGAACAAGATGAAACTCAAAGTCACGATCCAAACTTGACACACACACACATACCTACATTCATATTTCCAAAAGACACAAACATAAGCACATAATCATGAACACATACTCGAAACTAGATCATCACACAAAACATAGTACCCCTAGATTCTATCAGCAAGCATACCCAACCTAAGATCATAGGGAGCTAGTGACAGGGAGCATGAAATGGGGGGACAGCCCTAGTTTTCAAAGTAGATTCATCTGAGACTTAAGGGTCTCTTGGGAAAGTACCAAGAGTGAGAAAAACCATACCTTATTTCACGTCGTTCAACACTTCAACATGCTGCCAAATCCACCCCAAACGAAACGTCCACAAACGAATCTCACACCTTACCCGATGAGAATATAACGTTTTGCTTTACATTTTTGGATTGCTTTGTCGTTTGTTTAGTAGAGAGAATGTGAAAGAGAGTCTTGAAGAGAGGGAGATAAACGTGAGAGTGGATAGATGTGAGAGAGAGTGCTTCCTTAGGGTTAGGACTTTAGGCAATACTTAGTCAAATAAGGTTATATAATTAATAGTAAAAATCTAATTTTCCTTTTTCTTAAATCAGCCATTAATTATTAAAATATTAAATTAATTCACCAATTAAAATAATCAAATTAAATCATTGCTCCCACCTAGGTTCGAACCCAGGTGGAGCAAGATTTTGCTCAAAGGACAATTTTGGTCCTCTCTCCCCAAAATTCCCCTCCACCATATTAATTCAATAATTAATTAAATATTAAGGGTAATTACCATACTACCCTTAGCCAGGAAAAGGACCATTTTACACCTAGACCTCCAAACTTAAGTTTTCCCCCTTTTAAGTCCGGTAAAAACTCATTCGGATAAATCTTCATATTCGGGTGCCCCACATGGATGGACCCAACCTTTCCTAGCTCAACTAACTCACCAAGTTAGTCGGCTTGGCTATTGCAAAGGTTCAGAGGTTTGGTTCTATGCGCATCAATCTGTCTAAACCCGATCTAAGCATAGGCATTCTATACACATTAAGCATTACTTAGCATATCCATTTTTAAGGAAATTACATTCCTCCAATTGTCTAAGTGTGGGACGACGGTGGCATCGATGCTCAATTGATCCACACACGGACCTTAGCCTACATCTCTACACTCTATCGATGAGTTTAAAGGTTGTGTAGGTTAAAGGTCCTTCCCACCAGCCTAAGTGTGGGATGACGATGGCATCGATGCCCCAATGATCCACACACGAGCCGTATTCTGTCCCGTCGATGCACACTGCCAGGGTCCTCCTCAAGGGCCCTTGGTTGGTCCTTCGGGAGTCGTACATGGATGTTTTAACCATTAAACAACTCAAACACCTATTAGATACCATTCCACAAATTTTCGTGTATTTCTGACTCCTAAAAGTTATTCAAATAGGCTGAGGCACACTAATATCTCTTGAACCAACTTCCTGGACGTCATGGACGTTCTTGAATGTTTTGGTTCTTAAACCTCCTAAATGACCTTTATTCATTAAAAATGGATTTAGAAATTTTACTTTGACCTTATTACACCTATGTTAGGCTTTACAATGTTTCCTAGATTTTCAAGGTGTTACATTAATGAATTGAAACTAACTTAACTAAATTAGAAAACTCGGCCCTCACAGATGAAACCTTGATCGACGGGCCGTATGTGAGTCGACGGTCCCTCACCCATCCATCGTGCACTGCGTCGATGAGTTCAATGAATGTGCACGCGAGGGGCTTCCATGCATTGGCTAAGTGTGGGGCAATGTTGGCATCGACGCCCTGTCAATCCACACACGAACCATATCCTCATCTCTGCACTCCGTCGATGAGTTGAGACGCTGTGCAGGGTGAAGGGACCTTCTCAACCAGCCTAAGTGCGGGACAACGGTGGCATCGGTGCCCCTTTGGTCCACACAAGGGCCGTCTTCTGTCCCATCGATGCATATTGTCAGGCAGTGTTGGTTCAAATGCTAGGGTCCTGCTCAAGGGCCCTTAGTTGGTCCATGGGGAGTCGTACATGGACGTTTCAACCATGAAACAACTCAAACACATATTAGATACATTTCCACTAATTTTCATACATTTTTTACTCCTAAAAAATAGTCAAATAGGCTAAGGCACACTAACAACCCTTTCAACCAACTTCTCGGAAGTCATGGACGTTCGTGTATTTTTTGGTTTTTAAACCTCCTAAATGACCTATATTCATTTAAGATGGACTTAGAAATAATACTTAGACCTTATGATACCTATGTTAGGATTTACAATGTGTCTTGGATTTTGAAGGTGTTACATAAACAACATTACAAAGTCATGCATAATGAACATAAACATAGTCACATGCATTAGAACAACTTCCTAGGACTTCCCTTAAGATCCACTTGTGCAATGAATAGGTGAAGTCCCATACCCACACCTACACTAAGCAACTAGCCTTAGGTTATCCTTGTTAGGGTCATTACTTTACTTCCATTGTCCATTTTACTTTAGGGAAACTATAGCGTTAACCGACACTAAGACCATGGGTGCTACATGAAATTTGGTGTTGTAGATCCTTACATCAAGGAAAGGTTCTATAATTAGCCAAAGTAGAACATAAACACATGCTAGCATACTAAGTGAAATCAATTTCTAGATAGTTTATGGAACTTGGGAGGTACATGAGGAAACCCTCTTTATGCCAAATGGGGATTTGTAGTTTGGAAACATCACTATATTCCCTTTGGGCTATGAGGCTAACTACCTCTTGAGGACTACGGTGACCTACCTTCCTACAATGGAAAGGGACACCCCTCAACTTCAAGTTCTCTCAGTGCTAAGCTTAGTTCCCTTTTATTAAAAAGTCTTTATTAACATTACTTTATAAAAAAAAAGGAATTAGGAGATTGACTCCTCATATGTTTAGCTCATAGGTCATAGATGAGAGTTCATCAAACTAAATTATGTGAGAAACCCTTTCAAATGGACATAACTATTCAAGCACCAATATAGTTTAGGGTACACTTGAAAACATCTTTCAAGTCCCCTCCATTGATTAAATCATCATTATACATGTGTGTGGGTGCATACTTATATATGATCAAACCTTGAACGTAACACACATATTCATACATCAATGCATAAGTATATAGGTGTAACTATATGAGCAATCCTTTCATATAAACACTTTAAGACACTAGCACATTCATACTTAATCATATCATATATTTAACCTCATAGCATATAAGTCATATTCATAACATGTTCATACATTACTATTCATGTACTTAGAAGACCAACATAGGAATTATCCTACCAGGGTACACATGTGCAATGCATAGAGAAGGTCTCATACCCTTGCCAATTCTAGTACACCTATCAAGTAATCCCAGTTAATTATACATGACATAACATGACTCTTATACATATACTGTTAATGCATTGTAGTAGACATAGTGGATATAAGAACAACCTTTTATTAGACACCATGATCCTATACTACTTGTAAGCATGCATGATGTGTAAGTGTGTGTACATTGGTCAACATGATCACATAATGGATATTAATCAACATATTTAGGCAGAAACCGTCTTAGGACCACAATACACCTTCAAACATGGACCACACAACACATAATAGCATAGGAGACAAGACAACATAACATTACCTTTAGGTTTCCTCACCTTAGCTATTAAAACATTCATATAGAGGTACATAGGTTAGGAATTATCAACCATCACAACTCATTAATGGAATCACCTAAACCTATCCCTAACATAGTTATGCCCATGCTTATACAATAATCACACAACCTAGATCACAACAAGAATAGGAGACTAGTCATAGGCTTCACATTGTGAGAACACCACCATCACATATTCATAACACAATTTCCTTCAAGTCCATGATCACATCACATATATATTGGCAATAGATTAAACACCGCCACCATAAGTGGACCATACCACACTATTCCATACAAGGCTTCATCAACTAACAATTTTATAGAAAAGTAGAGAGGAAGAGCTATTCTTACCAATCCATCCCCCTTTGATACTTATTGATCAATATCCATATTTCATCAACAATTCATATATAGGTAAGTAGCTAAAGGTACACTCACATAATTGAAATCATGCATTAACCATAAAAAAAATCAAGATCATATCAAGTAAACTACATCATCAATCTACAGAATTAGAGGAATGTAGATCATCCTTAACAAAACTCCCTTTCATTGATTATCCATGATTTATACACATAATTCATCAATAATAGGAATGTAAGGCAGTAAATACAAGTATCTTTAAATAAATGAAATCCTATATTCATGCATTATATAGACGAGATTATAGTGAATAACAAGATTTAGCAATCAATAGGAACTAGAGATCAATTCTTCATTACTCAATCCATATTGGACCAACAAGACATAATTAATCATCACATGATATCATAGGCATTAGCTAACTATCAATTTTACATAATTGAATCACATAACAATCAAGCTAGAATCAAGATCACAAGATACTACACTATAGACTAGCCTTATTCAAACATTGAAACCTTCATCCTCATGGATCACTCATAAAAAATTCACCATAAATACACATACTAGGAAGTATATATAAGCATAATAACATCATTGAAACACAAATCGATTTACATAAGCTCAAAATCACAAAACCCACACATAATTAAATTGTGAGTTTGAAGAGATCATGGGTTCAACATACAATTGGATTTAAATTTATGTTAAAATCATCATATTAACATCAATTCATTATGAGGAGGCCTTTAAAAATGTTTTGATAAAGAACCCATGGCTAGATTGAAGAAGGAGAATTTTGATCATATTTTCTCTTTGAAAACATTGAGATGAACTCTCTTGATGAAAGATTAACTAGAGATGAAGGATCACCATGAATCATTGTAGAATAAAATAAATGAAAATTTATGACTAACCCATGAGAATACAAGATCCAAATTATTGTTGAGCTTCACCTCCAATTGAGGTTTCTAGAGAGAATATATTGGGAGAGCGAAGTCTACTTTGAATTCATTGATTGGGAATGGTGTTGTCACGTTTTTCATAAACATAATAAACCCTAAAACAACCAAATAAACAAACTAGGGTCAGTTTATCACGTGGGTTTAATTTCCCATTAACCCCCTGAATGAAACAATGTGCATGAAAATTGTTGCAGGCAGTATCGACAAGAGCAGTCGACAGGGCATTGTCTGGTCGACGATCCATCCTACTGCTCCATCATTTGAGACTACAACTCCTTCATGGATGGATAAGATCACACTTTTAAGCGTTGAGTAACGCCTCCCATCGACGGGGCTTTCATTGAGACACGGGGCGTCGATTGAGGGCTCTTCGATTGACACAGCCAAGGCAGTGTCTCGACAGCCTTTGGGTCCTCCTTGAGGCCTCTTAGGGCCCTTGAGGAGTCTTACCCAGACGTTTATGATGTAAATATAAACCTTAACATATCAAGGATCTTCTACATCAGTTCCACTCAAAACAAACACTCGTAACACGTCCAAACTTTCTAAGCCCACTCAAGACACACATGCATGTCTCAACGGCCAACTTTCGAACATCTTGGACTTTCTTGGAAGTTTAAACTTTAAACTTAATTAAATCAAACATACTGCATATAAACATCATTATTACTCATATAAGGACTTCATAAGCAAATAACACTTACATAAGCACATAAAAATATCTAAGGCCTCTTGGTGAAAAGTCATCGAATGTCTTGGTCGTCCCGTTAATTTTCAACTTTCAAATGACTTAAAATCACTCATGCATAATTTTAAACACTTAATTAACATTTTAACAAGCTTAAAGGCACATGTGAGGCTCTATAAACCCTAACTCATTTAGGGGTCTTACGGTGAGAGGAGGGAGGTAAAGGTTGAGGAGTTTATCAATCTCAAGCATGGAAATATGAGTGTCGAGGAATACTTATTAGTATTCTCTATGTTGTATATATATGCCCCATACTTAGTGTCTAACTCTGTGGATGATATGAGTAGGTTTGTGACCGGGGTTGCTGACCTAATTAATGAAGAATGTCGTACACCCATGCTCCATGATGATATGACCCTATCTAGACTCTTTATTTATGCTCAATCAATTAAGGAATCTAAACTGGGAAGGATTGCTAGAAACTTGAAAAGAAGTAGTTCAAATGATCAAAGTCAACTTAGGTTCAAGAAGAAGGTTTCAAGTCAAGATGAACCTAGGGGTGCTAATGTAAAACTAGAGAAAGGTAGTGGTTCTCAAGTTTGAAAGCCTACATGTGCTACTTATGGAAAAAGGAACTATAGGAAATGCCTATTGGGTACGGGAAGTTTTTTTGGATGTGGTAAATATGGACACAAAGTTAGAGATTGTCCTACTAGGATAGGTAGACCTAATATGGTGCCCCTCTAAGCATTATAATACATGGAACCTTCTAACTAAAGAGAAGGTTAAGAATGATCTATCCTTATAGACCTTCAGTGGCAGCCCTCGTGGACCCATTCATTGTAGGGGTATTATGAGATGGTAGGACAAAGAGATGGTACCTTCCCATATACATTAAGATGATTAAACTTACTCTATGAGAACAAAGGCTAGCACCGAGTTAATACTTTATGATTTGTAGGTCTACTTTAGAAGGAGACTAGAGTGCAATGTATCTCTACTTGAGAAGGAGACTAGAGTGTATAAAAGACCTTGATATTCCTTAACCATGTGCCTACATAGGATGTGTCCTAGTTCTAGCCTTGGAAATTAGAACACCCTCAATCGGAGTAGGGTAGACTCTGGATTCCATACCTTCCCAGTATGGTCTATGTCGATTATTGACTATTCTTATCATGTGGGATACATGTTAATGTCGTATAAGTACTAGGAAGTTTAGGTAGAGGAATGGGACGCTATCTAGACATTGCACGACTAGGCTTTTAAGATGTTAGTATGTGAGCCCCTAGGTCTTCTCCAAGAACATTATGTGAAAGTCCTTTATTGATGAATGTATCTTGAAGGGTCAAGTAAATATAATGACTTAAGTAAAGGTATTTCAATGAAAACAGTATCTATCTAGGATAGCTTTAAGGTTTGCGTAGGTAGACTTGAAGAGGGCGTACAGGCGGTCTCTTCTTGTCTTACTTAGGTAAATCTTTGGATAACCTATGCTAGGAGGGTTATATGATATATTGTTTGAAATGATATTGATGTTATATTATGAAATGTGACTATATGTGTTAATTTGAACTTGTAAGTGATATCTTATACTTATGTTATGAAGTTTTATTCAAAAAGACCATGTTTATACAAAAGTTCTTTTGTCATGATTGTATGCATTATGCCATACTTAGTACACGTGTTTGTACTAATTCCATACATTTTTCCTATCTCTAAAGGTGTAGGTTGCATTTGAGAGGAGTCTTGAAGTGAAAGCTTGGATTAGTGTTTGTTCAAGCAAAGAGTTGGTATATCCTCACTAGATTCGAGGACATCTTGATGTTCAGATTTTCTTATTGAAATTTATAATATACTTAGCTATTTTCCTATATGTTGAAGTATGGGTTGTGTCCCAATATGTTCGAATATCTAAGATGGCGACTTTGACACTTAGTCTTTCCTTGTGTTTTTCTATAAAAGAGATATTTTGAAGTATTACTCTTTCGTGTGAAAACTTTTGTTTCCGCACTACTTTTCATACATGTATGCATGAATAATGTCAAAGGTATTGTACAAGACCTTTGAGAGGTCAAGTACATAGTGTGATGATTTGAGAATGGCCTAACTTCTAAGGGGTGCTCTCGGGTCGTAACAAACTTGGTATATAGCATAAGATTATGAGGTAGTCTAAAGGATCCACAAGTCTCAAAAAGTGACGTCTAGTAAATTCTTGACCATTGGTGTGAGTCGCGACACATCTATGATCAGAAGCTATAGGACGATAGAGTTCCCTTCTTTTCTACTCCTATGTCGTGACATAGAGCAAAAAGTTATGAGTACTCTTTTCTAATGGTTTTACTTGTGCTATAGGAGATGAATATGAGTAGGAAACTGGCTAGGAGAGTTGAGGATAATGATGGTAATGAGGAGATTCCTCCTCAAGCTTAACAAGTTGACCAAGTTCCTTAAGGTGCTAGAGATGATCAAGTCCCTATTGTGGAAGGAGGTAATGAGACTCCAGTGGTTCCCCCGATAATGGATAATGGAGACACTAGAGAGGCTCTCCTTACTCTAGCCCTAGCTATGACTAAAGAAGTAAATTGAGACATTGGGCCTAGGGTGAATTCTTTGGTAAGTACTATGGCCTCAAAATTAAGGGACTTTGTGAGGATGAATCCTCCTATCTTTCTTCGTTCTAAGGCGGTAGAGAATCCCCAAGCCTTCTAGGATGAAGTGTATAAGATATTGCATGTTTAGGGGTTGACATCTAAGGAGAGGGTGGAGTTAGCTTCGTACCAATTGAAAGACGTTGCCCAAGTTTGGTTCACTTAATGTAAGGATAGTAGAATGGTTGAATCGGGTCCCTTAGAGTGGGTAGAGTTTAAGGAAGCAATCCTAGAAAGGTACTTTCCCCATGAGAAGAATGAGGTTAAGTTGACGAGTTTATAAACCTTAGGCAAAGTAACATGAGTGTTGAGGAGTATTCCTTAAAGGTTATCCTATTGTCTAAGTATTCTCCATCCTTGGTGTCTAACCCTAGGGATGAGATCAGTAGGTTCTTGACAAGTGTTTCGGATATTGTGAAGGAAAAGTGTCGTACAGCTATGATCCATGGTTACATGACTCTATCTAGGCTTATAGTGTATGCTCAATCCATTTAAGAGTCTAAACTTGGGAGGAGAAGTAGGAATGCTAAGAGGGGAAGAACGGAGGAGCAAGTTCAACCTAAGTTAAACAAGAGGGCTCCAATTCAAGATTGTTCTAGTGCTCATAATACTAACTATGAGAGAGGTGGTGGTTCCCAAGTGTTAAGTGTACTTGTGTTCTTGTGGGAAAAATCATTTAAGGAAGTGTATAGCCAGTACTAGTGGATGCTTTGTTTGTGGTAAGGATGATCACAAGGTAAGATATTGTCCTAATATTGCGGCTAGAGTAAAAGGCACCAAACAAGTTCTTTCTAATGCTTCGGATGGTGGTGCACCAAATAGGAATCATTTCTATGCTCTCCAAGCTAAGGAAACAAATTAAGGTGATGATGCCGGTAAGTTTTAGTTTCTCTTTTGGTTGTTATGGGTTCCTTCTAAGTGGGGGAGTATGGTGATAGTTGGGTTGTTAATTGTTGTCTCTTCTCTTCTATTATAATCAAGCTTGAGAGATAGAATGTCATAGTATCATCTTTAATTGTTGCATTGTGTTTAAGAGTCTTGTTGTAATTGAATTTCATTGATTCCTTGCATTATGCATTTCTTTAAGTTATGATTATGATTCCAAATTGATTTTATATGGTTATACATCTTATATTATCATGCTTTCATCATAATTGCTGGAAAGTTGCATTTTTTAAATCTTGAAGCATGTTCTCTGTAGTACCTGACAGCTTATTGTTAAATTTTTAAAATTTCACTAAATTGTCCTTTTGTGTAAAATTGTTGTAACATGTATATAATTTATGCATATGACCATGATAATGAATGGAGAAGGAGTTCCTCCTATTTGGAATGAAGAATGTGAGTCTTACTGCATGATGAGTTGTAGATGTAGTTTCTACCCTCTTGTTGTGTTCGAGTCTCTTGATTATGTGAACCTAATTGTTCTCATATATATGTGTATTTGATCATGACATGGTATGGTTATGTGCTTATAGTCCTGAGTTTCTTATCTCTAGAAAGTGCCTAAAATAGCAAGTGTCATTTGAGGACGGATGTTTCCAAGTGGGGGAGTATTATTACACCCTAAAAATGAGCTAGGTTGAACTAGAGCCTAAAACTTGTGTCATAATTTCTTAAAGTCATAAAATTGTTAAAAGTATTTATAGGAAGTATATAAATTTTGTTGATGTTTGAAGATCAAACGTCCAAGACGTTCGAAAACTAGTCGAAGTTGAACTAGTGTGTCGTAGTGTTCTGTCGTGAGATTTTGGGGGATGGTTTGGATGTGAAATTCAGTAACGAGGGTTCCTACGCGTAGCATGATATACAAAGTGTCAAAACTTCCAAGAATGACACCCAGGGGACCATCAAAAGGGTCCCCCAGGAGACCCAAACATGGGCCAACGATGCAGTCAAGAATTGGCATGCTGCTGCGCGTCACACAGCTGTCACGCAGTAGTCAAAATATTTTCCTTGCGATGCGGGGATGAACTGAAAAATTATGTCCAACAATTTTTTGAAAAATAAGATTTGGAAGTGCCTTTGGGATGCGCAGTAAAGTCCCAGATTTCGTTGCGTCGTTTTTAAGTCAAATTTGTCCAAAAAATGTTGGGGCCTTTTGGGTAATATAGGGGTGCATTATGGACAGTTATAGGACCTATTTAAAATTCTGAACTCACCAATCAAAACAAAAACCCTCAACTCAAAACAATACCTCTCCATTCACTCTATCCAGAATTCCATTGTTGAAGGTTTGAAGCTCCAAGGAAGATGATAGATTTCTCAAGTTTTTCTCCATAAATCTTGTGGGATTTTCATCACAATTAAGGTATGGTTATTCATGAATTCTCCAATTTTGTGATCCAGCCTTCAATTCTTGCAGTAAAGGTTTTAAAACATTGTATTATGATAGAATTGATATTAATTTGATGATTTTAGCCTAAAAACCCTATTAACCCATACAAACCATGCAATCCTAGTTTTGACTATTTTATGGATGAAGTGATCATGTTTCAATGCTTATGAATTCTAGTGTAGTTTTCTTTGGCCTATTCAATGATGTAAGAATTGTATTGGATTAATGCATAGGATGTATTAGATTTATAAATATACATTGAATTGATTTAGATACATTGAGTATTATTATTTTTGTATTGAATTGATGATTATGGCGATGGGTAAAGGCCTTTTGGTATTGTATTGGAAGATTTAGCTATGGATTGAAATGGTGAGAATGGATAGGTGGTACGCTGCCCTAATTATCTTTGTTTTATGTAATATAGGTCTCAAATTATGTAGTGATTGGTATGGTTCACTTATGGTGCCGGTGCTATGTTCTTTACATTTGAATTATGTGGCCTCGTAGGCACTACTCTATGAATTGTATTGAACATGGCCTTGTCGGCATTACTTTATGAATAGTGATATTATAACATGGCCTTGTCGGCATTACTTTATGAATAGTGATATTATAACATGGCCTTGTCGGCATTACTTTATGAATAGTGATATTATCATGTTAAGTCTTGATTATGATCAATGTGAAGGACTATTTGATAAATGTGTATGGTTGATATTGAACTCTTCTAACTAACGATATGTGATTATAATAGACTAGGGTGATGTCACTAGATGTGTTACTAATGTGTCTTTATAGGTTAACTTGATTATTCCTACATGATACTTGAACACTATTATATAGGTGATATGGAGATCATGTTTCTGTCTTGATAGGTAGAATATGTCCCTTCCATGATTCATGAAGAATATGAATGTGAACATCTTGACTTAGTAGGCTTATGTACCTTTGTCTTGTACGTGTATGAGTAAATGTTGAATGGAAGTCAAGGATCGACAGACCTAAGATGGTGCCCTTGTAAGCATGACTAATACATGGAACCTTCTAACCAAAGACAAGGTGAATAATGAGCTATCCTTGTAGACCTTGAGTGGCAGCCCTTGTGAACCAATTCTTTGTAGGGGTATTATGAGATGGTAGGACAAAGATATGGTACCTTGTCATATACCTTTAGATGATTGAACATACTCTATGACAACAAAGGCTAGCACCCAGTAAATATGTTATGGTTTGTAGATCTACTTTAGAAGGAGACTAGAGTGCAATGTATTTCTACTTGAGAAGGAGACTAGATTTCATTTGAGAGGAGTCTTGAAGTTGAATCTTGGATTAGTGTTCATTCAAGCAAAGAGTTGGTATATCCTCACTAGATTCGAGGACATCTTGATGTTTAGATTTCCTTATTGAAAGTATTGTAATAGACTTAGCTATTTTCCTATATGTTGAAGTATGGGTCATGTCCCAATATATTTGTATGTCTAAGAAGGCGATTTTGTGACTTAGCCTTTCATTATGTTTTTATATTAAAGAGATATTTTGAAGTATTACTATTTCATGTTAAAAGTTGTAATCCTCATTACTTTTCATATATTTATGCAATGAATGATTTCAAAGGAGTTGTACAAGACCTCTGAGAGGTCAAGTATGTCGTGTGACTATTCGAGAATGCCCTAACCTCTAGGGGGTGCTCTCGAATCGTAACATTTTCATATGCCCTTATGTGATTGAACTTACTCTATGAGAACATGGCTAGCATCGAGAGGATATGCTTGTGGTAGTATCTCTTCTTGAGTATGATACTAGAGTGAAATTAAGTCCTTTATATTCCTTAACCATGTGCCTACATGGGATGTGTCATAGTTCTACCCTTGACAAGTAGAACACCCTCCATCAAAGTAGGGTAGACTCCGGATTCCATGCCTAGCTAGTATGGTCTATGTGGATTAATGACTATTGTCATCATGTGGGATATATTCTTGTGTTGGAGAAGTTCTACAATGTTTAGGTAGTAGAATGGGACGCTATCTAGACATGGCGAGTAGACTTTGAAGATGTTAGGATGTAGATTTCCTACGTCTTATCGAAGACCATTATGTCAAGTCCTCTAAATGCTTAATTGAATCTTATTTGACTTAATGAATGATTATTTATGCTACTGTAAGTTGAAGAAAAGGATCCATATCCAAGGTAGCTTAGAGGGTTGCTTAGGTAGGCTTGGAGAGGGTGTATGTGCGGTTTATTCATGTCTTACTTAGGTGAATCTTGGAGTAACCATAGGTGGTGAGTTAATGTTGAAAGTGAATAATCTTATCTTAGGTATTCTTAAGGGTTATTTAGGTGTGCTTGAAGAGGGTGTATGGGTGGTCTCTTCTTATCTTACTTAAGTATGTCTTGAGATAACCATTGGTAGGAGGTGTATGCTTATATAATTAAACTGTTGTTAATACTATTATGTTGATTAGATGGAATATGTCTGATATGAGAATGATGTGTTGGAAGCGGATCTTATACTTATGTTACCAAGTATTCTTACAAAGAGCATAAAAGAGCATGTTTTATATAAATGTCTATTTAGCATGGTTTTATGCATATCATCGTACTTAGAGTATTCTAATGTACTAATTCCATATGTTGTTTTATCTAAAGGTGTAGGTGGAAATTTAGAGGAGTCATTTGAAGTGAAGCTTTGATATTAGCATCCTTTCAAGTAAGTTTTGGTATGTCCTCAATTATTTTGAGTACATAGCTATGTTTAGCTTTTCATTCAAAGACAGTGTAATAGACTTTGATATTTCTATTTTGTTGATGTACGGGCTGTGACCCAACATATTCATGAGTCTAAGATGACTACGATGAGACTTTGCATTTCTTATGATTTTCTATAAAATATATTTTTAAGATGATGTTGCTAAAATTTTAAATTCCGCACTACTTATATATAATACACACACACACACACACACATATATATATATATAAGCGCATGTTTAAGACCTCCAAGAGGTCGAATACGCCCTGTAACGAATTGAGGATGCCATTTCTTCTAGGGTATACTCTCAGGTCGTTACATTACCATTAACAATTATCAATGTTTTTATAGCCCCTAGGGGATACATACAAATCGGAACCTTCTGATATCATTAACTTGGTAGTGTCCTTCGGTTCTATTAAAAATGTTAGTCCTCATCATCAATATACCAATTGGATTCAGGAGATACCAATTAGACTTAACACTTACAACAAGCAACGCTTCGCGCGAAAGGAGTTAATGAATGAAATGACTTCCTAGAATGCTTCCTAGTCAACATTTTGTTGTTGTACAGGGAGACTAGTAACCTAGGCTTTGATACCAATTTATCACGACCTAACCTATAGGGCTATGCGGTCACTCACTCCAAAACCTAAGTAGGAGAACCCTCATAACCCAACAAATAGAAAACATGCAAAATTGTAAGAAAATGAAGGCAAGTCAAAGAAATTTAAGAAAATAGACATATTGTAGGGTAAATCTTCATTACGACATCTTATTCATGTACTAGTCAAAACATTTTTAGTAACTCAAAACCCCAATGATCTAGTTTAATAATAGGGGACAGCTCCCACCATGCGGGAAAAAAATCGATGTTGCTGGAGAATTTCTTCATCTTCACCTAACAAAAATGTCACAAATATTGCATCCAGACTGTCAAAATACATATCAAGAGTAGTATTAGTACAACCACACGTATTGGTAGGTATCATTGTTCAATTCGACACCCATCTTATAAGATATGAATAGAACAATAAAAGATCATGTCTGGACTTCTCGCTTGTCCACCCTCAGCCTTTACTTAGAACACCTTCCAATTACCACCTATATCTTTCTTACGGGATTACAACCTAAATATGCTAACCGCCTTGCATACTACAAGTAAAACTATCACCTTTAAGATTTTAAAAGATCATAACTTAAACATACTAACAACATTGTATACTAGGATTAACACTACCACACTTAAGATTCCAATAGATCACAACTTAAACATACTAACCACATTTTACACTACGAGTAACACTACCGCACTAAAGATTCTAATGGATCATAACTTAAACATACTAACCATTTTGTATACTACGAGTAACACTACTACACTTAGGATTCCAACAGTTCATAACTTAAACATACTAACCACATGTATACTACACACACCTCATGAAATTAAGCATATGATATTTCACAGTACACGTTTTATCACAAGTGGTTAGCCCTCTCATGGGACCCAAAGTCAAAATGTTAGCATACCGGAATGTGGCAACCGATCCAAATTAGAGTTTTGAAAAAATGTGGTAGTCGATCCCAAACAGTATGTTGAAACGTGGCAACCCAATCGAAGTTAGAGAGCCAGAACGTGGTAGAGGATCACAATCAGACATCACAATAGCACATCAAGATCACACATTAAAGTCATTATTTCATCATTTCGATATTCACATATCCCTTTTAAACATCTAAGACCATCGTTGCAACATGCATACATATACAAGTATCACAAAGAATCACAACGCATGTATATCACACAATCACAGAATCACAAATATCACCTAGTCACATAATTAATTACATATGGGTTCCCTCAATTTCTCCTTAATAAATTGCACAAGTCCAAATTCTAGTTATTCATTACATCGTTTCGTTACTAGTTTTCTTTACCGTGAATACAACTTTTTATCACTGTAACACTCCGAAAGTTTCATGACTTAAACTAGAGCCTCACCTACTACATAAGGGTTTAAATGAAGTTTCTAGACCTATAATAATTTAATAAAGGTTTTATAGGAGTAGTAGATCTTAAAGGTCAAGGGACGATCATGATGTCTTGAAACTAGTCCAAGTTGCGCTAGTAAACGTCCTTAGATCTTGTGAAGGTTTCGGAATATCATATGAAGTCTAAAATCTGTATAAAAAAAGACATTAGATATTTAAAATTATGTATATACGGTCGAAACGTCCAGGTCGACCCCCCAAGGATCGACCTAGGGGTCCATGAAGTGACCCCACCTTTGCCCAAGAAAGCTGCCCAAGGTAGCAGCCAATTGTCCTCAAAAGAAGTAGATCTGCATCGCGTACATGGTCCCCAAGGGCTAAATTTCATGTTCCAGGTCGTGGACACGTAGAGGTCTCCTCTATCTAGAAAATTAATGTAGAAAATTTTGCGGAAACTGCTCCGCGACATGGACTTATTTCCTAACAAAATATCCAAAATTTTGTAATTCAAGTTTGACTTCATTAAAATGTCAATTTAAGTGAGGGGTCTTTTTAGTTATTTTAGGGGAGATTTATATATTGATTTTCAATCCGTTTTACCTCATATTTACCCAATAAAATCAAAATCTAAATTCTCTCACCTCTTTCTACTTTCTCTCTCTATTCATCCTCCATTGAAGAACAAGGAAGCTTGAAGAAAAAGAAGACAAAGTTTCCAAGGTTACTACTAGTTTTATTATGGTTTGGGTTCTTAACTCTTGGGATTTCTTTCTCCAAAAGGTCCTTTCAAAATTGATTTCTATGTCACCCAATTCTTAGGGTTTTTCTCTACAAATGGGTTTTCTTCTAAACTTGAAATTGATTATTGATTATGACAAATTGTTATTACCTATAGCTAATTAAGATAGATTGTTGAGTAATTGATGTTGATTTATAGTGATTTCGTTTGATTCATTTCCTTCCCAATTCCCTGAATCTTGGATCTTGCTTGTGAATTGATAGAAATTGAAGAATGTATTAATTGTTAGACTTCTCTTAACTATTCTAATTCATTAATGGACTGCCTAGGGTGTTGGAATTGGATCTTTTCGAAGAACTCATGATGAACCCTTCTCCCCTAACCCTAGTTTATGAATTGAAGTTAAGTTGGATAATAATGATCTAATTGACTTAGTTCTTGTATAGATTACTATTGTATGATGTTATTAAGCCTATTTATGAGTGAACATGGTTTTTTGATGGTAAGACCATTGAAGAAGGCTTATAAAGGTGAATTGGTAAGACCTTTTGATCTTGAATCCTTTACTTCAATTGTGATGGCTTATACTTGATGATGTAGTTCAATTTAAACCGCACTATGTATATGTAAAAGTTTTAATTTTTCCATATTTTGACCTATAATATGTAATTTCGAATGCTACGGGCTAGTCTAAGTCCTCTTCGAGGATGACGTTGCAGGTTATGTCTTGGGGGTGCTACCCATATGTGACAAACTTGGTATTAGAGCATGAGGTTAAGAAATCTTAGGATCGATGTCTCACTAAACCATGTCCATATAGAATCTTATTCATAATTGTGAAGCGCACCACACTTATGAACAAGATACTGTGATTCTTAGGAAATTCTCATCTTCTTGGTATTCCTAGTTTGTGACTCTAGAGTCTTAAATCTATGTGTTCTTGTCACCTAGCCATCTGGATGTGGTTATAGGTATGATTACTAGAAGGGAATCTACAAGAAGGGTTGAGGAAGCGATTGCTAATGCAAGAGTTCCTCCGCAAGACAATCAAGTTCCTCCACTAGATCAAGTCAATCCTCCACCTATAACGGATGGAGGGATAAGGTCATATTTTCTCCATTTATACCAAGCTATGACTTCTCAAGAGAATGTTGCAACTTCTCAAATCCAAACTATGATGTCACAAGTGAATTAGGAAGTTGGACCTTGTCTGCCCCAACATGCTAGCACCATGTCTTCACATTTGAGAGACTTCACTAGGATGAATCCTCCTATGTTCTTTGGCTCTAAGGTTTATGAATACCCCCAAAACTTCCTTGATTAAGTTTATAAGATCTTATTTACTATGGGGGTAAGTTCTATAGAGAAGGCCGAGCTAGTCCCATATCAACTCATGTAGCTCAAACTTGGTAAACACAATGGAAGGATATTATGGCTTTGCGAGGTGGTCAGGTGACTTGAGAGATCTTCAAGAGGGATTTTCTTGATAGTTTCTTTCCTAGAGAGCAAAGGTAAGCTAAGGTAAAGAGTTCATCAACCTTCGTCAAGGAGGTATGAGTGTTAAAGAATACTCCTTGAAGTTCATCAAGTTATCCAAGTATGCTTCCTCTTTGGTTTCCAATGCTAGGGATGAAATGAGTCATTTTGTAATGGGCGTATTAAAAGAGGTTGAAGAGGAATGTCGTGTGGATATGCTTCCTGACAATATATATCTTTCTAAATTTATGGTTCATGCTCAACAAGTCGAAGAGAGTCAGCTAAGAATGAAAAATCTAAATGCTAAGAAGGAAAAATATTTTGAAGGTGATTCTTCTAAGTTCAAAAATATATTTTCTAACCATGTTCCCTCTAAGTTCCCCAAGGCTTGCAGTGATAGGGTGCCTAACCCAAGTCCCTAAAAAGTAAGAGGTACTAATTCACCATGTGAGAAACCAACTTCTGGAAAGTGTAGTAAGAAGCATAGAGGTGCAAGTCTTGTGGGATCGGATAATTGCTCTATTTGTGGCAACAATGACCACAAAGTAAGAGATTGTCCTAATGTGAAGGGTCAATAGATGATTAGTCGTCAAGCTCAATCAAGAGGTTTTAGCTCCGAAGCTCCAAAATGGAGCGACTTTTATGTACTCAAGTCAAGGAGTGAACAAGAGAGCTCTCCTGATGTGATGACCGGCATATTACAAGTCTTCTCTATTAATGTATATGCTTTACTTGATCCCGGTGCTACTTTGTCATTTATTACTCCTTTGGTAGCTAGAAAGTTTGATGTATTTCCTGATATCTTAAATGAACCTTATATGGTGTATACCCCAATGGGTGATTTGGTAGTTACAAAAAGGGTATATAGGAAGTGTCCTATATTTTGTCCAATAGAGTTACTCTTTTTGATTTGGTAGAACTTGAGATGTTTGATTTTGATGCTATTTTGGGAATGGATTTGTTGCATTCTTGTTTTGCTTCCATAGATTGTAAAATAAGGGTAAGCAAGTTCAATTTTCCAAATGAGCCCTTCGTAGAGTGGAATGAGGAAAATTCTATTCCTAAAAGTCGAATCATTTTGTGTCTTAAGTCTTGTAAGATGATAGTCAAGGGTTGTTGTCTATACCATGTTATAAGGGTCAAAGATTTAGAATCCGAGCTTTCTCCTATTGAGTTGGTCCTCGTAGTGAGAGAATTTCCAAAGGTCTTTCCTAATGATCTTCCCAAGATTCCTCCCAAACGGGAAATTCACTTTCGTATTGACTTATTACCTGATACAAATCCCATTTCAATTCTTCCTTATCAGATGTCTCCGGCCAAATGGAAAGAGTAGAAGGTTCAACTCAAACATTTACTAGACAAAGGCTTTATTCAACCTAGTATTTCTCCTTGGGGTGCGTCGGTGTTATTTGTGAAAAAGGAGGATGGTTCACTTAAGATGTGCATTGATTACCGTTAACTCAACAAAGTCACCATAAATAACAAGTATCCTCTCCGTAGGATTGATGATTTGTTTGATCAACTTTAAGGTACAAGTTACTTTTCAAAAATGAATTTGAGGTCGGGGTATAACCAACTTAGGGTGATAGGTAAAGACATTCCTAAAATGGATTTCCAAATTAGGTATGGTCACTATGAGTTCCGAGTCATGTCTCTAGGGTTGACTAATGCCTCGACAGCATTTATAGACCTAATGAATAGAGTGTTTCGAGATTACCTTGATTCTAATGTAATTGTCTTCATTAATGATATCTTCGTATATTCTAAGAGGGAGGATGAACATATGGGCCATTTGAGGGTTGTATTTCAACTCCTCAAGGAACAATAACTCTATGTTAAGAATAGTAAGTGTGATTTTTTTAAATTGGTTGCATTTCTTGGCCATATTATTCTCAAGTGAGGGTATATAGGACGATTCGAAGAAGACAGAAGCGGTTAGAAATTGGTCGAGACCTCTTACTCCCACCAACATAAGAAGTTTCTTGGGTTTAGCCGGGTACTATAGAAGGTTTCTGGACAGGTTTGCATCCATTGCTTCTCCTTTGACAACTTTTACCCAAAAGAAAGTTAAGTTTGAGTGGTCAGAGGCTTGTGAGAAAGGTTTCCAAGATTTGAAATATAATCTTACCTCCACTATGGTGTTGACCTTAATGGAAGGTACTAAAGGTTTTGTAGTGTATTTTGATGCTTCTCGAGTAGGTTTAGGGTATGTCCTTATGCAACAAGGCAAGGTGATAACTTATGCTTCTAAGAAACTCAAGGTGCATGAGAAGAACTATCCAACACATGACCTTAAATTAGCGGTCGTAGTGTTTGCTTTTAAAATATGACGGCATTACCTCTATAGTGTTCATGTTAATGTCTATACCGACCACAAGAGTCTTTATTATGTATTTACTCAAAAAGAGTTGAATCTCTGACAAAGAAGATGGTTGGAATTTTTGAAAGATTACGACATGAGTGTTCTATACCACCCCATCAAGGACAATGTGGTTGTGGATGCTCTAAGTCATATGACCATGGGTAGTGTGTCTCATATGGATGAAGCCAGGAAAGACCTAGTGAAGGATGTTCATAGGTTGGCTTGATTGGGTGTTCGGTTGGACGATTTTCTGAATGGTGTCCTTATGGTCCATCATAACTCTGAATCGTCCCTAGTGGTTCAGGTGAAGTCTAAGCAACACCTCGATCATTTGTTGATGGAGTTGAGGAAATTGGTTCTTGGTAAAATGAATGATTCATTCTCCCAGGGGATGTTCTTAAGTACCAAGGTAGCTTGTGTGTGCCCAATGTTGATGATTTGAGAAATCCAATTCTTGAAACGCCCATGGATCCCGTTACTCTATTCATTCGGGTGCCACTAAGAGTATGCAACAATCTACATTAATGAGATTGTGAGTCTTCATTGGATCCCTTTGTCCATCATTTCAGATAGAGGTGCTCAACTCACTTCTATTTTTGGAGGTCTTTTCAGAAGGGTTTATGTACTCAAGTGAAGCTTCGCACCGCTTTTCATCCCCAAATGAATGGTCAAACGGAGCGTACCAACAAATCTCTTGAGGATATACTTAGAGCTTGTGTTATTGACTTCAAGGAAAGTTGGGATGAAAACTTGCGTTTGATTGAATTGTCTTATAAAAATAGTTACCATTCGAGTATTATTATGGCACCTTTCGTGTAATACCTCTAAAATGAATTAGGTAAAACTAGAGCCTAACATGTTTGTCATGAGGTTATAAGGTCCAAAAATGGTTTATAATGTGGTAATGAGGCGGTATCTAAAGATTTAGGTGAATTGGAAGTCAAACATCGAGGGACGAACAAGACATTCGGCGACTAGTCACCTATATGCCTTATGTGTGTTTATGTCTTATGTGTGTGAATCATGATCTTATGGGGTCTTAGATGATTTATAATAGTGTTTATAAGCAGTTTGTTAAGTTTCATGAAGTTTGGAGGGCAAACGTCCATGACATTCGAAAGAATTGCCTTGAAATTACCTTGTGTGTCTTAGTATGTTTCGTCGAGTTTTATGTGTTCATTTTGGATGAAATTGATGTTGGAGGTCCTAAACTCGTATATGATCATATTCAAGTTAGAAAAGTGCGGGAAAAAGTCACCAAGGACCAACCAAGGGTCCTTGAGGATGGACCCAGCATGGAGCAAAAGGTTGCTAGACCAGCCCTAACGACGGAGGCAATCGATGGCCATTAGGCTGGTCGATGCCCCGCCTATAGAGGGAGTGGTTCAATATTTATCCAAGGGATATTTAGCTCCCAAAAGCATATCTCTGAAACAAACGCCAGACAGTTAGGATTGCCCGTCAATGGTCGAACGAGTCGTCGATGGTCAAGCGTCGATTGGGTCGGTAAACCTGTGCAACTTACTATTAAATGTAAGGGTGAATTGGTGAATTCACCCCCACATACAAATAATTGTGTAGGAAGTTTCCTAGTACAAATAATTCTGTAGGAAGTTTCCTAAGGGTATTCTATGTATTTTAAGAGGGTTTATAAGTTCTTAACACCTAGATGAATTCATTATTCTAAATCAAAACCCAAATTATTTAAGAAAATCTCTAGAACTCCATTGGATCCAAAACTCAAGATAGAGCTTGGATTTGAGATTGGTTGGTGACTCTTCATCAAATTTGTGGTCTAGCATCAATCAAGTTATGGTTCTTCATTTTTGATACTCTTTTCTTCATGGAACACAACTTCAAAGTGATTTCTACAGTCTTTCAATGATGAACTTGTCCAATTTTTATATCTAACCTTGGGTTCTTGCATAAAACATTTTTAATCATTATGTATTGATTGAGATGTTAATTTAATGGTTTTAACCTAAATTCTTTATGAACCATGTTATTCATGAACCCTAGTTTTTGACTACTTTGTTGGTGACTTGATTATGTTTTAATGTTATTGAATTCTTATGTACTTTGATTAGGGCTATTTACTTGTGATAGAATCATGTTATAATTGTTAATATTATGCCCTAAATTCATAAATCTATGTTGAATTATCTTTGGTTCATTGTCTATTGTAAGTATGGATTGAATTGGTGATTATGGCTATGGGTAAGGGCCTTTGAGTATCTGTTGGGTGATTTATCTATGGATTGAAGTGGTCAGAGTGGATTGGTTGAACGCTACCAAATTCTATTTATATTTTGTAGTTTAAGTCTAGAATTATGTTGTTATTGGTATGTTCCACTTATGGTGGCGGTGTTATGTGCTTTACTTGTGAATTATGTGGCCTCGTCGGTGTTACTTTATGAATTATGATGATCATAGACTTGTTGGCATTACTTGATGTATTGTGATGATTTTTTTTATTTGATTTATGTGAAGTATGATCATATCTATCTATTTCTGAGTAATAAGAAAGTATGTATTCTTCCATTAACATTAGGTGATCATGTTAGATTATGATTGTGTCCGTATTTGTATAGTCTTAGGGTTGATGCATGATTCTTCCTACTTGGTTATGTGAGTTTTTTTAGGGTTATATTGATGATATTATAGTAGCGAATATAGTGACCTATAGATGATGTTGGTATACCTATGTGTTTCTTGAATGGTATGCTATATGTGAAATATGTATGTGTCTTGTTTTGGTTGACTTGTGTCCCTTACTCGATATATGTATATTGTTAATATGAGTACTTGACTTAGGATGCTAAAGCTTCTTATTCTTGTATGTATGATTGACATGTGACCTTGAACATTTCTAAGAAGGTCCTTTACGTGGAACCTTCATCCTAGATAAAAGGTTAAGATATACTTGAAATTGAAAGTCATAATGGTATCCATCATGCATGAATGGTGGACTTAAGGATTGATTGGCTGGAACGACATGAAATCATCCTTAGGAAAGTCATTGAGCTATCCTCTTGACCATTGTAAGGAAACCCTAACGGACCTCTTTGGTAAGGTGTAATGTGATTGGGTTGTGAACTTTATATGGAACCTCTTCATGTACTCATTTATGTGAATTACTCTATGAGAAAAAAGGCTAGCATCGAGTGACTATGGTTTGGGGAGTAGTTCTAGTTAAGGATGAGACTAGAGTACAAAGAAACCCTTGATATTCTTGAACCATATGCCTACATGGGATGTGTCCAAGTTCTAGCATTGGCAAGTGGAACATCCTCATTCGGTGTAGGTTATAACTTTTGATTCCAAGCCTAGCTACCATGGTCTATGTCGTTTATTGACTATCCTAATCATATGGTATACCCACTAGTGTTAGAGAAGTTATATGAAGTTTAGGTGGTGGTATGGGACACTATCTAGACATTGCACGGTTAGGCTTTAAAGATGTTAGTGAGTCCCTAGGTCTTCTCTAAGACCATTACTTGAATATCCTTATATGTTAACTGTCACTTAAGTGAGAAGACTATTACTTGAATGCCCTTATATGTTGAATGTCTCTTGAATGAACTAATGAAGATAATGATTTAGTAAGAAAGCATGTTAAATGAATAAGTACTTACCTAGGGTAGTTTAAGGGTTGTCTAGTTAAGGTATGAAGGGGGCATAGGAATGGTCACTTCATGTATTACCTATCTATGTCTTAAGAGTGACTCCAGATAGGGAAAGTAAATTGGTAAATTAGACATAATCTAAACTTAGGAAGTCTTAAGCATTATTTAGGTAATCTTGGAGAGGGTGTATAGGCGTTCTCTTGAAAAAGACCTTCCTCGCGCACAGACAGACCATCTTTAGCGAAGTCCCTCCTTCCCAACCTCTCCTACAGCATCCATTTTGTCAAAGAAGGACGGAGCAGGCACACTGACTACTCTGATTGGGCGTGGACTGGGAAAAAGTAGCAGCTAAAGGAAAGCTAAAAGGTATTCTTTTGATAACCTTTGGGAAGAAGAATGTAATATTATATGTATGTTATCGTATAAAGTGAGAATGATATTATCCTAGGTACTCTAGAGGATCTCTTAAGCGTGTGTGAATGGATTGTATGGGTGGTCGCTTCAAAACTCACTCAAGTGAACCTTAGAGTCACCTTTCGTAATAGGATCTCATATTTATGTGTTTGGTGTATTGTAAGTGTATTTATGTAATTATAGCTGGTCTTAAGGATCATTTAGGTGTGCCTATATAGGGTGTATGGGCGGTCTCTCTTTGTCTTACTTAAGTGAGTCTTAGGATAGCTTTTAGTGAGAGGGTTGTATGCTAAATGGGTTCACTATAATGTTGGGCTTAGTTAACTGTAATATTTCTTAATGTTTGATAAAATGCTTATGTGATATCTTATATGTTTCTAAGGTGCTATATGTTGCTCTTATGCTTGTACCATGATGTTTTTAACCAACAAGAGCATATTTCTCATAAATGTTCATTCTCATGATTTATGTATTAAGTCATACTTGTTACATGTGTTTGTACTAATTCCATACATCTTGTTATATCTTAAGGTGTAGATGCAAGGTGAGAGGTATCGTGAAGCAAGCTTGGAATATAATTATGGTTCAAGCAAAGTTGAAGTATGTCCTCACTTGACTCGAGGGCATAATCATCTTCAGATTTCTTTTATTTAAAAAGTATTGTAATAGACTAAGTATTTATATATTTGTATTGTATGGGCCGTGTCCCAAGTATTCTTGAATTTAATATTGGCATATGTTGAAACTTAGTATTTTCTATGATTTTAATATGAAAGACGTTTTAAGATGTTTCATGCGAAAAGTTTTAATTCCGCACTACTTTTCAATACATGTATGTAATGAATGATGTCAAAGGTCTTGTATAAGACCTCCGAGAGGTCAAGTACGCCGTGCCACGACCTAAGAATACCCTAACTCCTAGGGTATACATGTGGGTTGTGATATTTCGAGGAACTCTATGGTAGAAAATGTAGATATCCGGTAGGGTGGTTTGAGGTCGGTGAGTCCTCACTCCTTGGTTCCGAACTAATCTATAAATCTTTGGATAAAATTAATATGATGAGGAATAGATTGAAAATGTCCTATGGTTCGAAAAAATCTTATCTCGACAATAGGAGGAGAGACCTTGAAATAGAAGTGGGTGATAAGGTGTATTTGAAGATATCACCTATGAAAGGGGTGATGAGTATTTGCAAGAAGGGAAAACTTAGTCCCGGTATGTGAATCCCTATGAAATGTTGCAACGGGTTGTCAAGGTTGCATATGAGTTGAAATTACCTATTAAACTAGCTTCGGTTCACTTGGTATTTCACGTATCCATGCTTCAAAAGTGTACTGAAGTACTATGACACCCCTAGTCCATTCTTACTATTGAAGGACTAGGTTTGGATGAGGGTCTCTCCTATAAAGAGGTACCAGTGGAAATCATTGATCGTCAAGTTAAGAAGTTGAGGAACAAAGAGGTGGCCTCCCTAAAAGTTCTATGGAGGAACCACCTAGTTGAGGGTGCAACATGAGAGGCCGAGGCCGACATGAAGTCCCACTATCCTCATCTTTTTCCAACATAAGGTTAGTATTTCCTCTTAATAATAAAAATAAAGAATAATGTGCATTTGCCTTGTCTTCTAAATAGGTGCATGTTATGGTAAAGGTTTGTACAAAAAATGAGTTTTCATGAAACGTTTTTTGTGTTAACTTGCACTTATATGTGAAATGTGAGTATATTTTGCCTCTTGAGATTTAATTGTTTTGTTGTTGTGTTGTGAAGAATGATAGCATGGTAACTCTTTTATGTATTTTAAGCTCATGTTAATAATGAGAAGATAGTTTCTCATTGCGTGTCATGAAATGTTGGTCTCTTATATGTTGCAATTGTTAATTAAGTTGCTATATGTAACGTTATGTTTATGTTTTAAATGGAGTTGTGAAATACTCCTATGAGATGTGACTCATGATGATTATATGTTGTTAATGGTTGGTCTTCTAGTATTGAGTCTATCATTTTTTCCTCTCAAAAAGATTGTAATGTCATTTGGGGGCTAATGTCCTAAGAGGGGGATAACGTAACACTTCAGAAGTTCCATGACTTAGAATAGAGCCTCCCCTATTATATAATGGTTAAAATGACATATCCCGAAGTATACTAATGTAATAAAGGTTATTTGGGAGTATTAGAGCATAAACGTCAAGGGACAGACATGAAGTTCGGAAACTAGTGCAAGTTGAATTGGTAAACGTCCTTAGGCCTTGTGAAAGTTTAGGAGTTTTATATGAAGTCTAAAACTTGTAAAAGAATTTAAAAAGGTAAAATTATTTATATATGATCAAAACGTCCAGGTCTAACCCCTGTAGAATCGCATTAGGGGTCAGCGAAGAGACCCCACCTTTAGCCAAGCAAGCTGCCCAAGGAGCAGCCAATTGGCCATACAAGAAATAGGTCCGCCTTGCGGACATGGTCCCCCAAGGACCAAAATTCTTGGTCCGCGTCGCGGATACGTAGAAGACTCCTCTAGAAATTTGATTTATAAAATCTTGCAGGAACATCTCCGCGATGCATACTTGTTTCCCGATGAAAATTTGAAATATGAAATTCAAGTTTGACTTCTTTAAAAGGTCAATATAAGTGAGGGGCCTTATGGGTATTTTATGGGAGGATTATATATTGATTTTTAATCAGTTTTACCTAACATTTACCCACTCAAATCAAATCCCCAAATCAAAACCCAAAAGCTCTCATCTCTCTCTACTTTCTCTCTTTACTCATCCTCCTTTGAAGAACAATGATGCTTGAAGAAGAAGACAAAGTCTCCAAGTTTCATACTCAATTTTTGTGGATAAAGTTTCATTATGGTATGGGTTCTTCACTATTAGAATTCCATTCCTCAAGAAGTCCTTTCAAAGTTGATTTCTAAGTCACCAGTAGGGACTTTCTGTACAAATGGGTTTTCTTCTAAAATTGAAATTGATGATTGATTATGAAAAATTGTGATCACCTATATCTAATTAAGTATATATTGTTGATTAATTTATGTTGATTAATGGTAATTTTGTTTGATTCATGTCCTCTCCCAAATTCCACAAAATCTTGGATTTTGCATGTGAACTAATGAAAATTGAAGAATGTACTGATTGTTAGACTTTTCATAACTATTCTAATTCATTCATGGACTCCCTAGGGTCATGTATTGTTCGTATTGGATATATTTCTTGAATAATTCATGATGAACCCTTCTCCCTAACCCTAGTTATGAATTGAAGTTTATTTGAATAGTCATGATACAATTGACTTAGTTCTTGTAAAGAATTCTATTATATGATGTTATTAAGCCTATTGATGGGTCAATATGGTTTGTTGATAGTAATACCATTAAATAAGGCCTATGAAGGTGAATTTTTAATACATTGTGATCTTGAATCCTTTACTTCTATTGTGATGGCTTATACTTGATGATGAAGTTCAACTGAAATATTAGATTTGATTAGATTAAGTAGGTGATGGTATGATGAATATAATTAAAATGTCTTGACTATATGAATTGTGAGATGATAATTAAGGTATGATGATATATGATTTATCGTGAATAACTTATGTGCCTTACCATGATATGACTATTCTATGTTGATCTCACAAATGAACGGTTGTTATGAAAGGACATTCTCATGTAATCCCTAATGAGCTAATGACTATGAATATACAAGGGGTTAGTCTCCAATGGCCTATACTAAGTTATGATCTTAATGGATGACTTAAAGATATTTCAAAAGGGACTTTAGCTTAGCACCAAGTGAAGTAGTAGCAATATGTGACCCTTCCCAAGTAGGGAAGGTAAGTTCACTATGTTCTCATAAGATAGAGATTGCAATGCCAATAGCATAAAGAGGGTCTCTAATATGTATCCTAGTTGTTGAACTATATTTCCCCATAGGAATACTAGCTAGTGGATACACCTAGAAAGCTATGTTTATGTTTTGGTTCTACCTTTGCAACTAGACCACCTTCTTTTGGTGTAGGGTTTCATGACACCGGATTCCACATTTAGCTCATGTCGTCGGTTAAGGAAATTATTCCCGAAAGTAAAATGAATGACTTAGGTAAATGACGATAGACATTTATTAGGATGACTTGAGGGGTTTACTTAGGATAGTAGGGGTATGACACTCTACCTAGACATTGCACTAGTTAACTCTAAAGGGAGTCCTAGGAGATGATCTTATGCATTATGATATCATGAAATGTTATGATGTTGACTTTGTATGATGATACACTTATATGATGTTGGCTATATTGATGAACATGATGTGGGTCTAAATTGTTATATGTAGTTATGACTACCTACGATGATATATGTTATATGAAGCAAAGCATTACATATGATATCCTAGCTTGTTTACTTGATTATGTGAGGTTATAGGGCTTCACATGAGCATTGCACTTGTTGGATTGGGATGGGTTTGTTGGTAAGGGTTTTGTATGTTATGTTGATATGAATTGTTGAACATGAAATATTGATGTTTTCTTTGGGTTTGAACATGTCTTATGTTATTGTGGTCCTTATATTGTATTTGCTCTCTTGTATGTGCATTTAATGCTTTCTAATGACTTAGCATGTTTTCTAAAGTAATAGTCCATTTTATGCATGCTTTCAAATTTTTATGTGCATTTACCCATACTTATTACAAGTGGTTGTACTAACCCGTATTTCTATTTTTTTTACAAATATGTATGTTCCAACCGTTGAATTCTAGGAGGCCGATTGAAGAAGACTTGGAATGTTTTTCTTCCAAATGTTGGTAGGTCCTCATGTTCTAGGATTATGCCTTTTCTAGCGTTGTAGTTGTATTGTCTAGTGACATTGTTCTTTCCTTTATTGTTTCATACATTGTTGTAAGCCTATATGGCACATTGAAGGTGTATTGGCTAAGTCCAGATATTGTACTCCTTTAGATAGTTTTATTTGACACGATCTTATTAGACTATCTTATGTGTATTGGTTATGTTGTGTCAAAGAGAATCCTAAGTGAACTTCCTATCTGAGGAGCCTATGTAAACTTCATATAAGTAGTATGTGAGAGGTCTATGTAAACATCACTATGTATATGTAAATGTTTTAATTTTTACGCATTTTTTACCTATGACATGTGATGAATGCTAAGGGCTAGTCTAAGCTCTCTTCAAGGACGATAAAGCTGGTTACGTCTAGGAGGTTCTACTCAAATGTGACAATCACAATTATACCATAGCTTAATCAAAAACCCATTTAAGAACACGAATAAGAACCTCGACCAATAACTATCTCAACACAACACTAACCACATAAGCATTTAATTACAGCAAATTTCAGTGGAATTACACGGCGCACAAAGGTTTAAACATACCTCATACTATTAAATTCATACCTGATACTATTAAATTCATATATTACATGGTAAGTATGGATTTATATCTACACAACATCAAAACCTGACCTACTTGGGCGCCAAATAATTTGTACGTAGTATTGATGTTGTTTCCAGCTTTACGGATTTGCTATGGTGAATCTTGTCATGATTTCGCAAGTTTCTATCATACCCATGCTAGAAAGCTCCCTCTCTTTCTTTACCAAATTGAAATAACTTGCTTGGTGTTTCTACGGTAATTTACGACTTATTAGGTTATTTTAGAAATATGAAAAAAAAGAATTTCTTGTAAACTCAGATTTTGCCTCGCCAGTACCGTTTGTAACACCTCTAAAACAACTTAGGTGAAACTAGAGTCTAATGCTTCTGTCATAATGTTTTGAAGTTCTAAAATGGGTTATAATGAGTTTAGGAGGTAATGGTAAATGTTCTATGTGTTTGGAGGTCAAACGTCCTTGACGTTCAAAACATTTGCCTTGAAATGACCTTATGTGTCTTAGTATGTTTTGTCGAGTCTTGCTTGTTCATTTTTGATGATATTGATGTGAGATGTCCTAAACTCGTATACAAGCATATTCAAGTTGGAAACGTCCAGGTAAAATTCTCCAAGCACCAACCAAGGGTCCTTGAGAAAGGACCCCTCTTTGTTGCCAAAACTGCCTAAGGCAATCCACCTACGGAGACAATCGACGCCCAGTAGGTTGGTCGATACCCTGTAGGTGGAGGGCATCGATGGGGAATTAGGCATGGTAGCTTGTCCTCCCAAAGTCCAGCATCTGACCCAAACCACGGACCAGCAGGATGGTCTGTTGGTTGGGTGACGCCCTGTCAATGGGCAAGTATAGGTGAGTCTGCAATTTCACCTGCTTCACTGTAAAGAAAAAGAACCCCACGTCCAAATAAATGTTTAGGAGGTTTCCTAATGGTATTTTGGGTATTATAAATAGTTTTATATGTCTTAAACAGCTAGATGAATTCATTATTCCAAATCAAAATCAAAATTCTCTAAGAAATTCTCTAGAACACTATTGGAGTCACAACTCAAGATAGAGCTTGGATTGAAGATTGGTTAGTGATTATTCACCAATTCTTCATCAAATTCGTACTCTATCATCAATTGAGGTATGACCTACATCCTTGAATCTCTTTTCCTCGAGGAGCCAAACTTCAAAGTCTTTCAACGATGAACTTGTCCAATTTTGTTATATATCCATGGGTTCTTAAATAAAATGTTTTCAATCATGTATTTTGATTGAATTGTTGTTAATTAGATTATTTTAACCTAAAATTCTATGAACCCATGTAATTCATGAAACACTAGAATTGACTACTTTGTGAGTGAATTGATTATGTCTTAATGCTATTGAATTCTTATGTAGTTTGATTAGGCCTATTGTATTATGATAGAATCATGCTAGAATTTTTAGTTTGATGACCTAATTTCATAAATTCAGGTTGTATTATCCTTGATTAATTACGTATTTTGATTATTGGGTGGAGTTGTCAACTATGGCCACTGATAAGGGCCTTGGTATATTGTGTTGGATGAATTGGCTATGGATTGAAGTTGTGATGTTGGATTTATGGTATCTTTATATAACTATATCTAAATTAGGTTGTATAGGCTTTAGATAGTGATGATGGTTTGTATAGTCCACTTATGGTGGCGGTGCTTATGTAATATACTTGTGACTAATGTGACCTCGACAACATTACTTCAAGTATTATAAACTTATCATGTTATGACTTGATTATGTGGATATTATTAATGTCATGATAACTTATGTGTTTATGTGGAGTCAATGCATGATTTCTTATAGTTGATGATGTATGTATCTAGTAGATTATGGTATAGTCATTATGTGGATTGCTTAATGCTGAAGTATGATGTTTCTTGATAGACTATATGATAATTGTAATAATTAAATTGATAATATTATAGTAGTGAATAGTAGGGTGGCCTATAGATGATGTTGGTTATGCTTATGTGCTCGTAGAATGATATGTTATATGTGAAATATGTGTGTGTCTTGTTTTGGTAGACTTGTGTCCCTTACTTGATATATGTACGATGTAAATATGAGTTATTGACTTGGTATGCTAAAGCTCCTTATTCTTATATGTGTGATTGACATGTGACCTTGAACATTGTTAACATGGTCCTTATGTGGAACCTTCAACCTAGTTAGAAGGTTATGATATCCTTGAAGTTGAAAGTCGTAATGGTATCTTACTTGTGTGAATGGCAGACTTAGGGTTGATTGGTTGGAACGGTATGAAATCATCCTTTAAAGTCATTGAGCTATCCTCTAGACCATTTTAGGCAACCTTAGTTTACCCTCTTTTGTAAGATATAATGTGGTTGGGTTGTGAACAAGATATGGAACCTCTTCATGTTCTCCTTTATTGAAATATTCTATGACAAAAAAGGCTAGCACCCAGTGAATATGGTTTGGAAGTATCTCTTGTTAAGGATGAGGCTAAAGTACAAAGAAACCCTTCATGTTCTGTAACATTGGAAGTAGCTCTTGTTAGGTAGTGAACTAGATATAGAACGCCATTTCGCACTCCGGTAGTGCCATATCTTTTAAGGTGTGATCTCGGGGTGTGAAAAAGTTGGTATTAGAGAATATGTTAGAAAGTAGTCCTAGGAATCAAAAAGTATCATAAAGCCACGTTTAGTAGAGTGTTCATCATCAATGTGTGTCGCAACACATCTATGAGCGAAAGGCTATAGGACGATAGAGTTTCACTTTCTTCATCAATCTTGTGTTGTTCCTATAGAGTTGAGGTTGTAAGTGTCTCTTCTCTTGTGTTTTTAAGAAGATAAATACCAGAAGGATAGCCTCTAAAAGGTTGGAAGATTGACGGGTGAATGAGGAAATTCCTTCTCATGTTTACCAAGTTCTTCAAGGTGCTCAAGGGGCTCAAGGTTCTAATGGTGTTCAAGTCCCTATTGGAGGTCAATGTAATTAGGTTCCGGTGGTTCCTCCGAAAATGACTAATGGGGAGGTCAGAGAGGCTTTACTTGCTTTAGCCCAAGCCATGACTACTCATGTGAATAGGGGTATTGAACCTAGAGTGAATGTTGTAGAGAGTACTATGACATCTATATTGAGAGATTTTGTAAGGATGAATCCTCCTATTTTTCTTGGCTCTAATGTTGGAGAGGATCCCAAATAATTTCTAGATGGTGTGTATAAGGTGTTGAGTGTCATGGGGGTGACTTCCTGGGAGAAGGAAGAGTTAGCTTCATATCGATTGGGGAGGTTGCTGAAATGTGGTACACTCAATCAAAAGATAATAGGTCAGTTGAGTCGGGTCCTATAGACTGAAAAGAGTTTGAGGAGTCTTTATTAGGAAATTACTTTTCCCATGAGAGGAGGGAGGTGAAGGTTAAAGAGTTCATTAATCTCAAGCAAGGTAATATGAGTGTTGGTAAGTATTCCTTGAAGTTCACTATATTGTCTAGGTATGCTTCATCATTGGTGTCTAACCCTTGGGATGAGATGAGTAGATTTGTGACCGGTGTTGCCGACCTTGTGAAAGAAGAGTGTCGTACGACCTATCCATGGTGACATGAACTTGGCTAGACTCATGGTGTATGCTCAACCCATGGAGGAGTCTACACTTAGCAGGATTGTTATAAACTTGAAGAGAAGTGAACCAAGTGAGCAAAAAAAAACTAGGTTCAAGAAGAGGGATGAAATTCAATATTAACCTATAGATCCTAAGGCCAAACTTGAGAAGGGTAGTGGTTCTCAAAATGGTAAGCCTACTTGTGCTACTTGTGGGAAGAAGCACTATGATAAATGTCTAGTTGGTACCAGGAATTGCTTTGGTTGTGGTGAGGATGTACATATGGTGAGAGATTGTCCTATGATTGTGTCTAGTGGAAAAAAAGGCAAACAAGTTCTTCCAACTGTTCCGCATGATGATGTCCCAAAGAAGATCACTTTTATGCACTCCGGGCTAGAGGATCAAAGTCGGACGATGAAGATGATGTTGGTAAGTTATAGCATCTTTATTTTAGTATTTATGAGTTTCTTTTAAGTAGGTGAGTATGGTGAGTAGTGGAGTATTGATTGATTTTCTCATTTCTTCTATTCAACTCAAGCTTGAAAGATAAAAAGTCATAGTAGCATGTTACATTGTTGCATTGTGTTTAGGAGTCTTATTGGAATTGAATTTCATTGATTTCTTGCATTGTGAATTTCATGAAGTTATTATAATGTGGTAAAATGACTTTATATGGTTATATCCCTTATATTATCATACTTTCATCATTAATTGTTTAAGAGTTGCATTTTAAAAATTTTGAAGGATGTTCACCCTAATGCTTGACTGCTTACTGTAAGATTTTTGAAAATTTGACTAAATTGTTCTTTTGTTGAAAATTGTTGTAGTATGTATATAATTGATGTATATGAGCATTATAATGAATGAATAAGGATTTCTTGCTATTTGAAATGAAGAACGTGAGTCTTATTGCATAATGAGTCATAGATTTGTTTCTATCCTCATAATGTGTTTTGAGTCTCTCAAAGTATGTGAAATTGGTGTTCTTCATTATTTTGTGTTGTGTAGGGTGCAGTATGGTTATATCGTGTTAGTCTTCAGTTTTTTATCTCTTGAAAGTGTTAAAAAGAAGCAAATGGCATTTGAGGACGAATGGTGTCCTAGTGGGGGAGATTGTAACACCTATGAAAAAACTTAGGTGAAACTAGATCCTAAAACTTGCGTATTAATGTTTTGAAGTCCTAAAATGGGTTATAATGAGGTTAGGAGGCAGTGGGTAAAGTTTTATGAAGTTTGGAAGTCAAACGTCCAAGAACGTCCATGACGTTCGAAAGGTTTGCTTTGGGACGACCTTGTGTGTCTTAGTATGTTTCATTGAGTCTTACGTGTTTGTTTTGGATGAAATTGATTTGAGAGGTCCTAAACTCACATACGATCATATTCAATTTGGAAACTTCCGGACAAAATTCCCCAAGGACCAACCATGGGTCCTTGAGAAAGGACCCATCTTGGTGGCCAAAACTACCTAAGGCAATCCCACCTACAAAGGCAATCGATGACCCGTAGTTGAAGGGAGTCGATGGGGACTTAGGTGTAGGATCTTGGCCTTCCAAAGTGTAACGACCCGTTTAGTCGTTTTGAGCAACAGACTTCAATTCTGGAAAAACTGGCAGAAGCGACGGACCCCACGACGGAACGTCATGGGCACGATGAACCGTCGAGGGGGTCTCGTCCCAAAATACTTAGAAAATCTGAAATTGGGTACTGAAAATCAACTCTCTGAACTTTGTGACGGAATGGCAGGACGGACCGTCATAGGTGTGACGGACCGTCAAAGACCCTTGGTGGAAAATTGGGTCTCTGAACTCTACGACGACCTGCAGGACGGACCGTCGCAGGCACGACGGCCCGTCACAGGTTGCGCAAATCCCAGGCAGAGTCGGATTTCTGGTGAAGTTTTAAGGGACGTTTTTGGACTATTCTTTCCTTAATTATAGACTTCGTGGGTTTATATTAATAACTCAAATTCTTGAGGGTTAAAAGAGGTAACCCTAAGTTAATTAGTGGGGTATTATTGCCATCTTTTATTCTTAATTATATACTAATTAGGGTAAAAGAAAGAGGGTTTGAATAACAAAATAGAAAGAACAAGAAGGGAGAGAGAGAAACGATCGAGAAGAGGAGGAAAACACCAAGCTTTGAGGATTAACTTGCTTGATTTCAATTCTTCGGTGGAGGTAGGTTATGGTTTTCATGCTTTCATAGTAAACTCTTAATAGAGAATGATATGTATTGGTAGCATTGTAAACCCTACTATATGCTTAATTGTATGTTTGCATGAATATGATTATGTGATTGTGATAAGATAAGCATGATCAAAAATATTGAATCCCAAATCTTGAAAAGAAGCTTTAATATACATTATTAATGATGATGCCTTGGTATAGAAGAAGGCTTGATGAATTAAAGTAATGGGATTGAGGATGCCTTGGTATAGAGAAGGCTTGATGATTTACAGAATGATATTAGTGGATCGGAGTGTCACGTTCCGACACATAGATTTAGTGGATCGGAGTGTCACGTTCCGACACATAGATTTAGTGGATCGGAGTGTCACGTTCCGACACATAGATTTAGTGGATCGGAGTGTCACGTTCCGACACATGTAGGGGATCGGAGTGTCACGTTCTGACACATGTAGGGGATCAGAGTGTCACGTTCCGACACATGTAGGGGATCGGAGTGTCACGTTCCGACACATGTAGGGGATCGGAGTGTCACGTTCCGACACATAGAATTAGGGGATCGGAGTGTCACGAACCGACACAAGAGGAAGAAAGATAATGAATCTTGAAAGATGTTAATATACTCAATCTAATGAACATGATTCCCAAATGAGTATGGTATTGGGGCTTGAGTCCTCATGTGTGAATTTGATGGTACTTATTGATGATTATAGTACTTGTTGTTGTTACATGTTGAGTTTTATAGTTGATTTATGATAATACTTGATATATACTGTTCCCTATTTTGAGTTGGTCGATGATATCTACTCAGTACCCGTGTTTGTACTGACCCCTACTTTTATTGTTTTCTTCTTGTTTAATTGTGGAATGCAGCAAACGTGCCGTCATCTTCGACTCAACAGTAATTCAAGCCAGTCTTCGTCACACCGGATCTTCAGGGTGAGCTAATACTTCTAGCATGGACTGGATCTCCTCCGTCACGTCTTGATGCCTTGAACCTCCGGCACGGACTAGCTTCTTATGTATTTTTAGCTTTTAGAATACTCTTAGTTTAGACATTTTCTTTTAGATGTTCTTGTGGTGATGACTTCCAGATTCTGGGGATAATGATAAGTTTTTGAGTTATAGAAGTTGATTATTGATTTTTAATGAGTTTAAGTCTTCCGCATTACTTTTTGTTGTTATTACATTGAAATGTTAAGGTTCGATTGGTTGGTTCGCTCACATAGGAGGGTAAGTGTGGGTGCCAGTCGCGGCTCAGATTTGGGTCGTGACACAAAGTCCAGCCTCTGACCGAAACCACGGACCAGCAAGACGGTCCGTTGGTTGGGTGACACCCCGTCGATAGGCAAGCGTAGGTGACTCTACAATTTTGCCAGCTTCACTGTAAAGTGTACTAATTCACTCAACATCCAAATAGATGTTAGGAGGTTTCCTAGGGGTATATTAGGTATTATAAATAGTTTTATATCTCTTAAATAACTAGATGAATTCATTATTTTAGATCAAAACCCAAATTCTATAAGAAATTCTCTAGAACTCCAATGGAGTCAAACTCAAGATAAAGCTTGGATTGAAGATTCATTGGGGATTCTTCATCAATTCTTCATCAAATTTGTGCTCTAGGATCAATTGAGGTATGACCTTCATCCTAGAATCTCTTTTTTTCAAGGAGCCATACTTCAAATATATTTCTAAAGTCTTTCAAAAATGAACTTGTCCAATTTTGTAATCTATCCATGGGTTCTTGAATAAAATGTGTTGAATCATTGCATATTGATTGAATTGATTTTGTTAGATTATTTTAACCTAAAAACTCTTTGAACCTATGTAATTCATGTAACCCTAGATTTGACTACTTTGTGGATGAATTGATTATGTCTTAATGCTATTGAATTCTTATGTAATTTTATTAGGTCTATTGAATTATGATAGATCATGCTAGAATTGTTAGTTGGCTGCCCTGATTTCACATATTCGTGTTTTATTTCCTTGATTCATTGTGTATTGTGATTAATGGGTTTAATTGTCAACAATGGCCATTGGCAATGGCCTTGGTATATTGTGTTGGATGAATTGGGTATGGATTGAAGTTGTGAGGTTGGATTCATGGTATGTTCATCTAAATTTCTATAAATTGTATAGTATAGGCTTTAGATAGTAATGATGTTTCGTAAGGTCCACTTATGGTGGCTATGCTTATATGTTATCACTAATGTGGCCTCGTAGGCATTACTTCATATAATATGATTTTATCATGTTATAAATTTATTATGTGGATATTATGAATATCATGATGACTTATGTGTATATCTGGAGTTAATGCATGAGTTCTTCTAGTTGATGATGTGTATCTCTAGTAGACTATGGTGTAGTTATAATATGGATTGCTTAATGTTGAAGTATGATGTTTCTTGATAGACTATATGATACTTGTAATACTTAAATTGATAATACTGTAGTAGTGAATGCGGTGACCTGTAGATGATGTTCGGTTATGCCTATGTGCTCGTAGAATGATATGCTATATGTGAAGTATTTGTGTGTCTTGTTTTGGTGAAATTGTGTCCCTTACTTGATACATGTACAATATGAATATGAGTTCTGGACATTTATCATGTAAGGGACACAAGTCTACTGTAATGTATATATAAATTAAGTATAATTTGTTATGTATCCTAAATGTTGTGGTTGGTGCTTAAATATGATGCTTATGCTTTAAATATGATGTTTTAATCAAAGAGAGTATATTTCTCATAAATGTTCGTTTTCATGATTTTATGCATTAAGTCATACTTAGTACATAAGTTTGTACTGATTTAATACATTTTGTTATATCTAAAGGTGTAGGTGAAATGTGAGAAGCGCTTGAAGCAAAGCTTGAAAACTAGGATTCTGTCCTCACTAGACTCAAGGGCATAACTATATTTAGATTTCTTTTAATTCAAAGTATTGTAATAGACTAAGTATTTCTATATTCGTATTGTATGGGTCGTGTCCCAAGTATTCTTTGAGTCTAAGATAGGCGTATGTTGAGACTTAGTATTTTCCTATGATTTTATTATGAAAGATGTTTTAAGATATTACGTGTGAAAAGTTTTAATTCCTCACTACTTTTCATACATGTATGCAATGAATAATGTCAAAAGAGCTTGTACAAGACCTCCAAGAGGTCAAGTACGTCATGTCGCACTCAGAAAGTGCCATATCTTCTAAGGTGTGCTCTCAGGGTGTGACACCATTGCAGCGGGGTAAGTTGCAACTGTAGTGGCACCTATCTTGCTATAGAGAGATAATTGCAAATTTTTCTCTTCTCCAATAACGACGGTTCGGGTCGTTACACTATGGACCGTCCTGGTCAGCCGTATAACCAAAATCCAAAAATTCAATCAATTCTCACAAGACAATTCTAGATTAGTTGATTTTTATATGTCCCATAGACCCCCTCCACAAAGCAAAAGTTTAACTCCAAAATTGCACGAAGTCTAGTTAATTTCGACGAGACTACCCTGCGATCTACAGAACCAACTACGAACCGTAAAAGTCTTCCCTAGGACTGATGTCTTAAATCAAATCTCTGAATACACCTAGAGTGCCATTAAGGGCTTGTCAAAAATCCTGTTCATTTGTTGCTCATACTTCAGAAAATTAATTTTTTAAAACTCAATTCATATTCTACGATTCCGTTCCTACTGTCCGTATGTGTGTCTGGTAGACCTCTATTTTAGAGTTAATGTGTGTTTTTTCTAAGTTTTATTATTTTCATAGTTTAAAGAGATTACTTAGTAGTATTGACTTGGGGATAAAACTTTATTCGTGTCTAGTAACCCTCGTAAGTAAATAATTTTAATTCTCGATAAAGTTTAACTCGTAAAAATTACACAACTTTTAAATTATTGTTGTGGTTGTATCAATTTATGGATATAATTTTGTATTTATTACTTAATAATTGAAATTTAAAATATTAATTTATCACAAGAAATTATAATTTACTTTTAAAAAAACAGTTAATTCCTTTTGAACTTCCTATAAAGTCAAAGAGAATGACATACGTGGGTCTTTTTTTATCGAAGGTGAAAGTGAATATTAGGGCATCTACCCTACACTCTATATTACTTTAGATTTCTCTATTTTTTCACACAATCAACTCCAACCCAATTTTCTATTTTACTCTTCAAAAAAGAATCTGTTTTTCTTTTCTCAATATTAATTATTATTTCTATATCATTCTTATTTTCTTATTTCAAAATATAAATTCTTTATTTCTTTTTCCCCAAAATTATTTTATTAATTTTCATGTAATATAATGTTTTATTTGTTTGTTTTTTTCATTTCATGTAAAATTACAATTTATTCTAAATTTTAAATAACATAAATTGCAAGAAAATACTATCAGATTAAACATCACTTCTTCAAAAATTTGTACTATCGCAATTTAGAAGAAGAATCTATTTCCCATATTTTTCTTTGTTGCCCTGTTGCTACTTATTTCTGGACTTCTCTCAATAGAAGTAATCATTTTGATCACCCCCAATGAATTCTTCATTTCTTGAAATCAAACCAAACTCTTGAAAACCATCAACTTAATTGGGAATGTTTTCTACCATTTGCCCTTAGGCATATTTGATTAAATCGAAATAAAAATGTTATCAATAACCGATCTTGACCCGTACCCATACCTAACCTTATGTATAGAGTCTTAGAATTTCTTCTCTCTACTAATCCTCGAAAGAAAGAAACTTCTAAGATTAATCTAAACGTTAAATGGTTTTCCCCCTCTGGTACTGGCCTGAAATTAAATATTGATGGCGCCTACAATTCTATTTCTCAAATCCATGGGATTGGTGGAGTCTTCAGAGACTCTTCTGAAAATTGGATTGTAGGGTTCTTTAAAAAAAAGCCAAAGGTATCAATCATTGTCATATGGAATAACAAGCCCTCTATGAAGATCTTGTGTGTGCTTTATCTAAAATCTCCATGTTTCAGAAATTGAAACAGATGCTACTAATATTATTAAAATGATAGATTACCCTTCTCCCATATACACTAATCTGATATTCCTTTTCAGATCTACTTTGAGGAATCTGGGGAAACCATGGATCCGACATAATTTTAGAGAAGGTAACAAAGTGGCTCACATGCTAGCAACTGAAGGATCTAAAAGAGCCACAATAAATGATATGGGTTTTTTGATGGACCCTCCATGGATTCTCAATATTCTACAGTATGACTCAATGAGAGGAACTAGTATTAAAAAATGTACTATCCTAACATGTAATAGTTTAGCTAAACTAGGCAATCTAAATATTTTGTTTACTAATGTTCTAGCCCAGCATAGGGCCTTAGCTGAGAATGCTCTCTCTAATACCCAGCATAGGGCCTTAGCTGAGAATGCTCTCTCTAATACCCAGCATGTTGTTGCTACTAGCTATGAGTTCGTTTTTCAAGAAGTAGCATCCAATGTTAATGTAATAGCTTAGGGTGTTTATAAATAAAATCTTGACTAACCAAAAAAAATGGACAAATTCAAATAAAAGTTTTACAATTGCGTAAACACTCAATTTTAAAAATTAAGTTGCTCCTATAAATTCTCTATTAATGCATCACAGAGTTTAAAATGAGCATTTTTTTCCATGTCTATCTAGAAGTTGTTTAAATTGGAGATTTTCATCTATCACCATTTCTGTCGTTAAAGTTGAAGCCTCTACGATATCTTGAATCAGTGCGTTAAGATCACGTTGATCCTTAATTATAAAGTTGTGAAGTATAATGTATGTATTCATTATATCATGTATCATTTTTTTTCTCAAAAAATGTGACGGTCCTGAAAAATTTTCAAAACGTGATTGCAAAACTCCGAATGCACGGTCAACATCTTTTCAGCATGATTCTTGTTTCATCGCGAATTAATTATTATGTTATATATTGTATTGCATTTTATCTTGCATTTAAATTATTATGTAATGGATTGTGTTTTTATCTTTTATTAAATTATCATACTATGTGTTGTACTTTTAAATTAAAATTTTCATCTTATTATTTTAATTTTGTGTATTCTTTATAGTGAAAATTAATAATAAAGTAAAATTATATCATCAATGAAAAATTAAAAAAAAATACTATTAATTCGAGATAAGGTAGTACATATTAAATAATATATTTTCAAAATTATTATATTACAATTTATGAAAAGTATAAATATTAGATATTTAATTAATTATATTATGTATAAAATATATAATAATTAGAAAGTAATATAAATAAGAATAAAATATTTCAAAAGTGAAATGTAGAATGTGAACTTAGAAATATAGATATAATGAACGGTAAAACAGAGGTTGACATAAGTCTTTAGTATTGGGTGTAGGTGACAATTATATGATTAATGATTAAGGATTGTAGAGTTACCCTCAAGTTTATAAGTTGACAGTTTGGTCCACTGAATTATATGAAGGGTAAAACGGTAATTTCACAATACCTAGTTTAACCAACTTTTGGTGGGAATTAAATGAGGGGTAAAATGGTAAATTGACTATACCAAACCTAATTTAACCAATTTTGGTGGGAAAATGTCGAGCCAAAAGAGGAAATAAAAGCTTTTTTACCGGCCTCCAGCCATCGTATTCGTCCTCTTCTTCTTCTTCTGCTCTCGTCTTTGCTTGCTTGCTTTCCTTTCTTCCTGCTCTCTTCATCTTCCTCTTCTTCTTCTTATTATTTTCCTATATTGGGGGTCTTCGTTGGTAGTGCTTGTGCTTTCTTCTTCTTGAATCAGTTTTTTACCTTATCTATAATTGGTGGACCATATTTCATTTTGTTCAATTGGAATTACTGCATAAGCATTATACACCATTGTTTCTGGTAGGTACAATTAATAGTTATTTAAAATCAACTCATTATCATCTGATCTTGGTACCTGCAATTTTTTCAATAATTTGCATTCGCTTTTTCAACATATTGTTATATATATTGCAACAGTTGACTATTATAACATATTATAGTCATATGTAGCAACATGTGATTTATTTTCACAACAAAATGTTATATGTAGCAACATATGACTTACATCTTGCAACAGTATAGTCATTTGTAGCAACATGTGATTTATTTTCACAACAGAACAGTCATATGTAGCAACATATGACTTACTTAATTTCGCAACAGAATAGTCATATGTTGCTACATATGATATAAATAAAAATTGTATCAACATGTGATTAATTGTTCACAACATAACAGTCATATATAGCAACATATGACTTACATCTCGCAAGAGAATGGTCATATGTTTCTACATATGATATAACTAAAAAAATGTAGCAACATGTGATTTATTTTTCACAACAGAACAATCATATGTAGCAACATATGATTCAAATATCACCACAAATAGTCATATGTTGCTACATATGCTTACTCTTCATAATTAGTAATTGTTTTTTCAATTATTTTCTTTAGGTACAATGTCATTATTTGTAGGGATTGATTGTCGTGTTAAATGGATCAAGAAGAAAAATTGATTCATATGGCGTTGTGAGGATAGTAAAAAATGAGGAGCCGGTTCAATAGGGATGTATGTCGAAAGAAACATTTTGTATGATGAGTTCTTCAATTTAGTCGTGCAAAAGTCTGGATACAATTGTAAATCGCAAGATCTTGTCATGAGTTACATTCCCCATTTTTTTCATAATGAGAAGGTTTTACCTTTTAGAATAATTGATCAATCTAGTTTGAGTGTTTATTTGGGAGGAATAGAGAAACCGTCAATATTAAGAGTCTACGTGGAAGAAAATCCTATCGAGGAGGATCATAACGTAGACCAAGGCCAACAAGATATGTTTAATGATGAATTTCATCCTGTGGACATGAATAATCCTGATGATGTGAAGGTGAAGGTGAAGCTAAGGCTGAAAGGTCGAACCTTGAGAGCAAGCTTCCTCCCACATCTATAGTTGGCAACAACAATCCATGTGCTTCTAAAACTTCACGTGCGAATAATGTTAGAGATGATGAAATGAAGGACATAAAAGAGACGGCGTGGAAATTCACCCGGTTCCAACTGAAGATTCTTGGATTGTCCCTTTGGATATCATACAGAGAGAAATACCTCCTCTATATGTTGATCCAAGTAAACCCGGAAGAAGGACATAAAAGAGACGGTGTAGAGTTGGTGAATCATTTCCGACAAGAAAAAATAAGTGTTCAGTATGTAGGAACTTTGGCCACAAAAACACTACATGACCAAATCGAAATGCCCATAAGAAGTGTTAAGTGTTATGTTGTTGAATTTTAATGAATGTTCTTTCTTATTTGAGGATTATCTCTGTTATATAATCTTATTTAGAAATGTCCCAATGCCTGATTTGTTGCTCTTCTTTGTTTCTGTGTCAACACATGTCAAATGTTGCTACAGGATATACTAGATGTGGTAACATATGCAACAAATGTTGCTACATGCGAATCATCTGTAGCATTATATACCATATGTTGTGATGGGCCTGTAGCAACATTTGATGCATATGTTTCCACATATAATATATCTAAAAGCACACTCCAACATAATCATTATTTAAAAGTATATGTTGCCACAAATTATTATATGTAGAAGCATATGACTCAAATTTTGCTACATATAATCATCTGTTTAGCAACATGACTCAAATGTTGTGACGGACAAATGTTGCGATATGCACATCAGCTGTAGCAATATTTGACTCAAATGTTGCAACATATTATCATTTGTAGCAACATATACTTTTAAATAATGATTAAGTGAGAGAATGCTTTTAGATATATTAGATGTGGCAACATATGCAACAAATGTTGCTACATATTATCATTTGTAGCAACATATACTTTTAAATAATGATTATGTGGGAGTGTGATTTTAGATATATTAGATGTGGCAACATATTCAATAAATGTTGCTATAGACGAATCACTTGTAGCAACATATGCCACATGTTGTAACGGATGAATGTTGCTGCGTATAATCATCTGTAGCAACATATGAATCAAATGTTGCTATATATAATCATCTGTAGCAATGTATACTTTAAAATAATGATTACGTGGGAGAGTGCTTTTAGATATATTAGATGTGGCAACATATGCAACAAATGTTGCTACATGCGAATCAGCTATAGCAACATATGACTCAAATGTAGCATATAATCACCTCTCGCAATATACTTTTAACTTAATAATTACGTGGGAGTGTGCTATTAGATAATACCTTTTGTTTAATAATTACGAATCTTCAGTTTACTCTGTTGAAACGTCATGTCTTGCAACATTTCAAAATTGTTGGCCTTTATAAGAACACAAGAAGGGAGAGATAAGTCAAAAGTTGTCTTCTCTTCTTCTCTTCTTCTTCATTCTCAAAAATTGCTTCAACTAGTTTAAACCTCTTGGAATCCCTCTGACTGAACTAGTAATTCTTATCGTTGAAAGGGTTGCTTCCTACTCTCTAGAAGATTTAGTTAGTGTTAATTATGTTCTAGGTTCCTCAATGAAGTTGGTAATTAGAGTTCTGTGTATCAGAAGATTACATTGGCCAGCTTTTCCACTGAACCTACATGGACGACGAATCAACATGCCGTGTCTTTTATGAATATTTACATAGCATCGGACAAGTTAGAAGCCTTATACAGAAAAGGCGTGGTAATTTTACTGTTTTTAGTTTTTTTTATCTTTGCATCAATTTATTTTGTGATCTTAATGTGTTGTTTCTTTTTATAGTTTGATTTTTTCAATCGTAATGATCCAACTACACTGAGAATGGTTTAAAAAGTAGCAAAAGGTGGCCACCGTGGTGCAATGTATGTGTTTGCCGTAATTTCAATCTTTGAATACGGTATTTCTATGAGATAAGGCTTGATGTACATTGCCAACATGAAAAAAACATGTCAGTAATAGTGAGAAGATGTCGACACCATTTGTGGTGCATTTTAAATCGCATGTGGGTGCAAGAACCTAATATTTTGGGTGTAAGACCCATTTGTTGCACTGTGCATCAACCCCAACAAAATGCCCGCAGGATTTCTTGGCCTAGAAGAAGTGATGATGAAGACGATATTCGTTGCGAATTGTGTATTGGTGATTTAGAACTAGATTACCTAGTTAGATTTCTTTTGCATACTACTGTGTGGGAATAATTTAATTTAATTTGTGTTGAAGACGATGTTGATTTTATTGTTTTTTATATTTATTTTGAAATTTTATATGTGGCAACATATTATATTACATATGGTGAAAAGATTTCCTTCACTTGTTTTATACTTATTTTAGAATTATGATATAACAAATTATGGTCGTACACCACACTCTCCATTGTTATACCTTATTATTATTGATTATTTATGTTCTAAATCACTAATATTTGGTTCAAATTTCCATTTTTTCTTTCCTAAATCGATCAAATCGTCTATTAGTGTCTCCTTGATTTTTCATCTGTAGCAACATATGCAATTTCTATTGTTAAATTCACAACATATAACCAAACTGCTGCAACATATAATTATAACAATTGACTCTTTTGGGGCTTAATTCAATTAAATTGTCACATAATTCGATATGTAACACCAATATATAGTCCTATAACATGTCTAAGTAACAAACTATGGTCGTTAACAACACTCTCCATTGGATTATAAAAATTACATTTATAAAGACAATCATCTCACTAGTTCATCATATATTGTCCTAGTAAATCCATATGATAGTTATATAATACCCTTCTTAATCGTTGTTCCTAATGTTATACCTTATTATTATTGATTATTTATGTTCTAAATCACTAAAATTTGGCTCAAACTTCCATTTTTCCTTTCCTAAATCTATCAAATCGTCTATTAGTGTCTCCTTGATTTTTTATCTATAGCAACATATGCAGTTTCAGTTGTTAAATTCGCAACATATAACCAAATTGTTGCAACATATAATTATAACAAAAGACTCTTTTGGGGATTAATTCAATTAAATTGTCACGTAATTCGATATGTAACACCAATATATAGTCCTACAATTTGTCTAAGTAACAAATTATGGTCGTTAACTACACTTTCCATTGGATTATAGCAATTATATTTATAAAGACAATCATCTCACTAGTTCATCATACATTGTCCTAGTAAATTCATATGATAGTTATAGAATACCTTTCTAAATCATTTGTCCAAATGTTATACTTTATTATTATTGATTATTTATGTTCTAAATCACTAAAATTTGGTTCAAATTTCTATTTTTCCTTTTCTAAATCGATTAAATCGTCTATTAGTGTCTCCTTGATTTTTCATCTTGTAGCAACATATGCAGTTTCTGTAGTTAAATTTGCAACATATAACCAAACAGTTGCAACATAATTATAACAAACGAATATTTTTTAAAAGTGGCCCAATGATAGGCAAAGCCCATTCTTTTTAACAAAAAGTAAAATAGGCCCAACCCATTCTAGAATACGTTTTCATTTTCATTTCAAGAATAGGGTTTTCAAAATTTTCATCTTTGCCGCTTCACTTTTGACACCTTTTTTCACTCTCTCCCTCTCTCTCCTGGGATGTCCTGATAGGACCTGTCATTTCACATTAAATGTAATGATCTTATTTGATTTTCTGTCAGTCACACTGTTCTATATTTGATTCACCTTTGGTTAAATCAAATTTAAGTACTCTCATGGTATGATGTCAAATGCTATACTAAGTCGAATTTGTGATGATGAAAATGATACTATGTTGAATGATAAAATGTATTGTAAACATGGATATCTACTTTCAATGCAAACTTCATGGGCAAAAGACAATCCCAGCCGCAGATTTTGGTCTTGTCCACGATATCATGTATGTATGTTTATTTCTAAAATATCTGGAGATTTCAAACCTATTTATTTATTTTTAATCAAAATTTATTTGTTTGTGGTATTTTAGAAGAATTCATGTAACTTCTTTAGATATAGGGATCATGAAGATGTTGATATTATCCATGTTCGTTATTGTCCGATTGGAGAACAAAATTAATGAGTTGGACACTGTGATGAGAGTCATATCAAAAGAAGTACCGAATGGGGGATGATGGAGAAGAAAAACACCAAATGTTGTAGCATTTGAAAGCTAATGTTGGTGTTCTTTGTTTTTTTTTCTTGTATTTTTAAGCATTACCAAGAAGAATTTTGTAGAGGATACAAAATTATTATGTAGTTTGTAAACCAATACAATTATCATAATTGTGGATTAAATAGACGTAATTTTGCACTCCTGATGAAATAACAAATTATTATGTAGTCGTGACAGACGAATGTTGTGATATACGTTTCAGCTGTAGCAACATATGACTCAAATGTTGCTACATATGATCATTCATAGCAACATATGATTCAAATGTTGCTACATATAATCAGCTATAGCAACATATGACTCAAATGTTGCTACATAAAATCATCTATAAAAACATATGACTCAAATGTTGCTACATAAAATCATCTGTAGAAACATATGAGTCAAATGTTGCTACATATAATCATATGTAGCAACATGTGTCATATGTTGTGACGGACGAATGTTCCTACATATAATCAGTTGTAGCAACATATGACTCAAATATTGGTACATAAAATCATCTGTAGAAACATATGACACAAATGTTGCTACATAAAATCATATGTAGAAATATATGACACAAATGTTGCTACATATAATCATCTGTAGGAACATATGACTCAAATGTTGCTACATAAAATTATCTGTAGAAACATATGAGTCAAATGTTGGTACAAATAATCATATGTAGCAACATATGCCACATGTTTTGATAGATGAATGTTGCTACATATAATCAGTTGTAGAAACATGTGACTCATATGTTACTACATATAATCAGTTGTAGCAACATATAACCAGTTGTAGCAACATATAACTCAAATGTTGCTACAGAAAATCATCTGTAGAAACATATGAGTCAAATGTTGCTACATATAATCATATGTAGCAACATATGCCACATGTTGTAACGGATGAATGTTGCGATATACGCATCAACTATACCAATATATGTAACCAATGTTGCTACAGGTGAATCATCTGTAGTGACATATGCCAAATGTTGTGACAGACAAATTGATAAAATAAACATTGTCTTTAATTACATTATCTTTAAGATAAAATAAAATAAGATAATTGATAAATTAAATATTGTCTTTAATTACTAGCATAATGCCAAGGCTTTAAGCTCTGAGATATTATCGCATAAGCCCAAATATATTGCATCCGTTCAATTAGATTGTCACATAACAGTGAACTGGGTGGATGCAATTCTGTTCGACTAATCAAATGCTCAATGAATGCAATGGAATATGACCCGCACGCCGATCCACTTGCATTTTGTACCATTGGTTCTATTCTACCATTAAATTCCCATGGTTGAGTGAGAAACTTCTTTGGCAAATGATTCATTATTCATCTTTACTTCAGCAATTTAGGCAGCAATTCGAAGACAGCTTGTATGAGTGTGAAAAACTTGTCATGTTCTGTAACCACCAGGTTGCAGTCATAAACATTGATCAATCCCTCGTGCAAGAGAATCTCGAGAGTCATGAAATGGTTACCCGACGTGTTCATGACTGTCAAAATCCTTTTGCATCAATCCAATCCATGCCTCCAAGAGTTGGCCTAATACCCCTGACATAGTCAATCATATCATCATCCCATACAAAGTCATCTAGTAACTGACTCATGCTTTTTCCACCTGACATTGTTGCCTCATTGCTTATTTGATTATATCTATGTAGGAAGTTTGTATAGAAGTTGAGATCAAAGATTCTATCTCTTGGATCATAGTAGTCTGGGTATTTCTATTGCCTCTGACGCATGAGGTTAAGGATTTCGTCAATATACTAAAATAAAAAATAATATTAAATAGCTAGGAAGAGTAGTCACTGAAAAGACATAAAAAAAGTTAATAAATATAAAAAGTAGGATTACCCAGTCTTCCCACCAAACTGTTAGGCTTGTCATGTTTCTGAAATCTTGACAGGTAAAAACATGCATGCCGTATTCCATGTGGATATCCTTTACACCGGTCACCTTAATTACTGATTCTTTTTCAGCTACAGAAAAATGCCTATAAATATTCAACTTTTTATAATCCATCATCACTTCCTCCATTACGGCCCTTGGAATTTCTCCAAACATCTTCCTCTTCAAATTTTGCATTTCCTTGACAAACGATTCTTTTCTCCGCTTGGCCTTTGTAGTATAAGCATGTCTCACATTCTTTGATTCAATGCCCTTCACACCCCCTCTTATTTTTTAATTTATTAACAGTTTCACTCAATTTTGGTAGATACATGATAGATTCTTCATCATGTTTCTTACACTTTTCACAGAGAAAGCCACAACATCGTCTACAAGAAGTAGCCCCTTCGTGTTGTCCTACAACAGCAGCAGCAGCAGCACCAACACCAGCACCATTATCAACACCAACACCAACACCAGCACCATCCTTAGCAACAGTACCATCAAAAACAACTAATTCATTAATGACTTTATTAAGAACTCTCTCTCTTTTGATGGTTGTTGCTCCATCCAACACCATTTTAACTCTATGTACAACAGGAACAAAATTGGTTTCAACCAACCCTAGAGTTATTAGATATGACATTTGCAATTTCTCTTTTAATAGGGTAATCCATGGATAGACAACCTAAAATTGTAAAAATAAGTCATCAGTAAGAAATATCTGTTGCTACAGATGAATTGTTTATCGCAACATGTGTCACAAATGTTCCTAAAGATGATACATCTATAGCAACATGTGTCACATGTTGGAACACATTACTCGTCTGTAGCAACATTTGTGTCACATGTCGCAACATGCGAGTCATCTGTAGCAACATTTGTGGCACATGTCGCAACACATGATTTGTCTGTAGCAACATTTGTGTCACATGTAGCAACAGATGAATCATCTGTAGCAACATGTGACACAAATGTAGCAACATATGCCTATATACTAATAATAACTTACTGCATCAAAAGGAGGGTTAAAAAGATTCTGTAATATGCCCTTCTTTGGTATTTTTTGTTCTTGCCATCAACCATTTCATCATCCTTGGGGATAATCTCTCTTTTTCTGCAATTACTTAATGGGTCAAATAAGGAATGACTTCAAATGTCAGGCCTGTAAAAAAGGATAACTTGTCAATAATCAAATGTTGAATTATTACTTAATATAATATAAAAAGATTAAAAACATTCAGCTTTACCATGAAAGCCCATGGAAACCCAAACAAGTTACTGGTCTTTTCTCCTAAAGGACTCAAAAAAATGACCAAAATAGTTATTTCTGAAAAAATCTTCCAATTGATTTCTTTGAGGATATCTCTGAATTTGATGAAAGGTCTTCCCAGGACTGACTTAATAATGTTGTCACCATTAGTATCAGGCTGCAGCTGCACAGGGAAAGTGTCTGCATTGATGATTTTAATCCCATCCTCACCACTAGCATTGAACTCTTCATGAAGTTCTTGTTCTTCTTCATGAACTTCATTTATTTTTTCTTGTTGTGCCACAACTTCTACTTCTGTATTTTCCCCTTCTTCTTCCTGAGCTTTATTTATTTTCCCTTGTTTCTCAACCTCTTCTTGTTTTCCATCTTCTTCCTCCACTACTTGTCTTTGTTCATATTCCTTTTGACAAAATTCTACTTCTGCTTGAGAAGAAGAAACAACTTTAGTTTCAAGATTTTCTAAAAGTGTAGTATTTTCGTTCCTCTTCCTACCAATTTTAGAACTAGCCTTCTTCTGGATCTTTGTTTGGTCAGATGTATCAGTATCAAGTTTTCTTTTGACAAGAGTCATTATATTTGTATCTGCAACCACAAGTTAGAGCAGGGTAATAAGGATATAAGCAAGCAAATGTATTTCAAACCCTAATTAAATATTACCTGATAAGTTATATATCAACGATAAAGTACAAATTATGAGGACAACACAACACCGACTTTGTTGTAGAAGATAATCTGTGAGAGAAGTAAGAGAACGAGAAGTGTAATGTACTGGTAAAGGGAGAGGAGAGAAGAAACCTGAAATTAATATTAGTATAAAATATAAATAAATCTTGGAATATGAAATGACACATTTATAGAAGAGAGGAGAGAGGAGGAGAGAGGGGAGAGGAAAATGAAAATTAAAGTCGTTTATTTTTTTTTAATTAGGACAATTCAAACTGTGATATATGTTGCCACATATATATTATATGTTGCTACATATATACGATCTGTTGCCACATATAATCTTGTCGTGTTTATTACTACAGGAATTACATATGTTGCGACGCATATACTATCTGTTGCTACAGATGATTCGCTCTGTTGAGACATATAATTTTGATCCTTTCCATCATAGTTGACATTTGTTTAAACAAAATCGAAATAGTCATTAAAAATATTTTAATATATAACCACCTATCTAATTATTGGTTGTAAACACAACATTTTCATCGATCTTAGCTTTTTTTAGTTCTACGCATCTCTGCGTCTTCATTGTCACTAACATAACCATTTTGAGCCTTTACAATTCCATAATTCCATAGGAGTGAAGAATATCTCAAGCGAAGGGTGTCAGCACTAATTCCACATGATGGTACTTGTAATCCATCACTCAAATACTCAGTGTATGCAGCAACAAAAATTTCACAATCTCTGCATGGTATATCATCAATCAGAAAATATAATAACATCACATTTCGATAGTCATAATGCAAAATAATATTGTGATACTTATAAACTACTTCATTCTTGTTGGGCAATACCAGTAACATGGCTGACTTCGAATGAGTGAGATTTGTTCTTTTCTTGGTAACATTTAAGAACAGACCAGTTGATTCGCTCATTTTCCTCAAAAAATTCACTCAACTCAAGTACTTTGGCAACATTGTAGCCATCTTTTGAATCTCGGAGGATAGCTTTCTATTAGACCTATTTGAGTACATGGAATCATACACTTTTATGCACCGTTCCTTCAATGCAACGACTGCCAAAATCCAATGGAATTTCACATTATTATTTATAGGGACATAAACATCATCCGTCAAGTGTCAAGGCATTCCAGAAGGTATAACATACTCTTTCATTATGCCAATGATTTTATCCTCATATTCACTAGAATTGTCAATGTATATTTTGAACAAACAACTAGTGGTGGTATATTGATATTTAGAATGAATCTGTTGCTTCGACTTCTTACGCAAATAGTAAAATATGACATCAACATACTGCATACTTAGATGAAATAAGTGTATCAATTTAATTGTATATATTAATGTACTAAACAATACATATAAAAGTGGACATGAATTTACCTCATCATTCCAGCACCTATTGGGTTGAGACATTATGTAGAACCAGTCCTTATTCATTGGAAATGCAACTACTAAATCAAGTTGGCCAAATTCAAGTTTTGAGCTGTTGGTTAAGTAGTGATCCTCCTTGTTTCCTTTGCAATTGTGTAATCATTATAAATCATTATCTATTGGACAACAAGAAGAAATTCTAATAATAGTTGAACGACCTTACTTTACTTATTTTTTTGCATGATGCTTCTAAAGACCCTCGTTTATCCATTGCGAGAAAGATGGCATTTGCTCAGTTGGACCCTCGCTGTCAATGTTAAAACCTTTAAATGGATATTGTCGCTTCACATCACAACTGACAACTTCGACTTTCTTCCCTTTCTTTTTCCCTTTCACTTTTTCTTTCTGCTTCACCTTCTCCTTCTCCTTCTCTTTCTTCTTCTCCATATCCTTTGCCTTCTTTTTCTTCTCCTTCTCCTGTTTTGCCTTCTTCTCCTTCTCCTTCTCTTCTTCTTCTTCTTCTCCTTCTCCTTCTCCTTCTCCTTCTCCTGTTCTGCCTTCTTCTCCTTCTCCTTCTCTTCATTTGCCTTCTTCTCCTTCTCCTTCTCCTCCTTTGCCTTCTTTTCCTTCTCCTCCTTTGCATTCTTCTCCTTTTCCTTCTCCTCCTTCTCCTCCTTTGCCTTCTTCTCCTTTTCTTTCTTCTCAATAATCATCAAAATTGTTTGAGAAATAGATTTTTTCAACCTTCTACATCTCAGAGGTTGTGAAGTCTTCTTGGATCTTTGCACATCAATATTATGAGACATTTCCTGAAAAATATCAGAGAGTTTTTTTTAACACGACTAATACAATAATCATGTTGCTGCTCATATTCTTCGCATAGACAAAAAAAGGATTTCATGAGATTCTTGTATAATTTCATCTACAAGGTAAATAAAAAAATATTGAGATTTTACAATTCATTATAAAATAATAATAGTTGTATGTTGCAATCGATAGATAGTCCGTTGCAATAAATTAACATTATGTTGCACATATGTACCTGCTGTTGCGCAACATATACATCTTATGTAGCGACCGATGCATCATATGTTGACACATATGTACAGATTATTGCAACATTTGAATCATATGTGGCAACAAATGACCAACATATCACTAAAATGTGGCAACATACGTTATATATATTTTGGACGCCTGAACAACACTATATTTCTAAAATCATATCAACAAAATGGCCAAACAAAAGAATAACAACAACAAAAGAAAATGACTTTTCACTGAATGATAACATTACAGATACATTTCCTCAAAATAAGCATTTTTTGAGTTGACTGATTTTCTTTCATAAATGATAAATAATACACCATTATGTCGATTATTCAGTTTTTAGACCTACAAAACATTTTGTTGTTCAATAATCCAAGAAAAATACTTCAAAAATTGTAAGTATTTCAAAAAATAACTTATCCATTTCTAGTCAATTACGATTATAGATTAGAAAGATGAGAGAGTAATGGAGGATTGGAGAGGAAGAGTAACGACTGCAGAGGAAGAGTAACGACGGATTTCTAAGTTTCTAAGGAAGAAGATGAAGAAAAGAAGAGAAAAAAGAGAGGAGGGAAGATGAATTTTTTTCTTTTTAAATAATTTGATTTGAATTATAAAAATATTTTTTTTATATATTTTATAAAAGATTAAAAAGTAGGGAAAATACCCAAGTACCCCTCAACCTATGCCCGAAATCTTAGAGACACACTTATACTATATTAAGGTCCTGTTACCCCCTGAACTTATTTTATATGTAATTTTCTACCCCTTTTTAGCCTACGTGACACTAGTTCGAAAAAAAGTCAATCATCATTGGGCCCACAAGATAGTGCCACGTAAGCTAAAAAGGGGTAAAAAATTATTAATAAAATAAGTTCAGGGGTAATAGGACGTTAGTATAGTATAAGTGTGTCTCTGAGATTTCGGCACATTATTCCTAAAAAGTATTAAAAATTAGTTAATTACATTTTAAATAGAATTTGACCGTTTATTGACCAATCTGTCGCCAAAAACATAAACGAGCTTATTTGACACCTTTGGCTTAATTTTCTCATCTTACTCACTACACATCCAAAAGAGTAGCACACATGTCAACCACAACGCCGCCGTCACCGCCACAGCGTCTGGCTGCACTTCCTTGCCATACCTCAAACAAATTGCGTAATTATACACCCATCCAATCCTTCAACCGTAAGGATTTTTCCATTCGATGTGAATTCGAGAATAGTCAAAGGTGGACGGTTGGTTGTGTTTCGGGCACTGATCCAATTCATATTATTCTAAAACCTCCTTCCATTCCAATGACTTCAGCTGCTGTTTTAGGTTCATCTGGGAAGAATTCTAAGAGAGTTTGCTTATTCTATTGCAATGAAATGAAGGACCTTGCGGAGAGAATCGCTTCCCAATCCGACGCCATTGAGCTTCGTAACATCACTTGGAGGTATGATTTTCCCCTAACTACTTTCCTTTGGAATTTAATTTAGTTTTTTTAGGCTTGAAATTGTTGGAAATCAATTATTTCTCCTTCCTATCAAATATCTGACATTCTCATTTTATATAATGTTACAAATTTGTAGAATTTAAAATATAGTTTCATTTAGCAAATTTATGTAGTAATATCATGTTTTTTTTCATTCAATTTTGATTGAGTGCTGAGTTTTGCATATATTTGGACTTGTATAATTAATTAGTGATTGTGGAAGATACATTGAATATGCAATTCGTTTGCTGAGAAATAAAAATGATCCATGTATGAAAGTTTCATAAATAGAACACCATATCAAAATATAAAATTTAATGGCATTGATCATATGTGATGTTTCACGATAGAAAGTGTTTAGGATGGAGAGACTAACACTTGAAGAACAAGAATAAATAAAGGGAAACAATCTCGTTGAATTAGTTGAGATGCGTGTAAGCTGGCTCAGACACCACAATTATCAAATAAAAAGTGGTGGTGGGTGGGGGATCTCACCAGCATTTATTAAGGGATCTATACTTGACCAGAACTTTTAACTGTTTGGCTAATTTGTTTTTCCAATGCAGGCTATACAAATACAAAGTATACAATTGCGTCAATTTTAGTGTCACATTAAATGGGGGCAAAGGAAGTACAAAATTTGTCCTGATTACTATGTCTGTGAGGATAGTTTTTGATAATTGGAATTTTGCCTGCTTATTATGATATTAGAGTTTCACTCTTAGCAATTTACTAATATGCTTGTCAACATAGTTTTGAACTAAAAGTTCTATTGGATATATTTCTTTATCTGGACTTGGATACAGATCAAAATGAGGGTAGAATTAATTGGATTTTCTGATCTCTATCGCTGCATTGTTGGGGAGACAAACTATTTCAGTAGCAGTAACTCAAGCACTGTCTGTTGTAGAGTTTTTTCTGCAAAGTTGATTTGGTATTCAATAATTCAGGACTTTTGATCTTTACCTTATCCCAAAATAAAATTCAGGACTTTTGAAGATGGATTCCCCAACTTATTCATATCTAACGCTCATGGCATCCGTGGACAGCATGTAGCTTTCCTTGCTTCTTTTAATTCTCCTGGAGTAATTTTTGAGCAATTATCCGTCATTTATGCATTGCCAAAGCTCTTTGTTTCCTCATTCACACTTGTTCTTCCATTTTTCCCGACGGGCACATCTGAGCGTATGGAGGATGAAGGTGATGTTGCCACAGCTTTTACACTTGCCAGGATTTTGTCGAACACCCCAGTTCCTCGAGGAGGACCAACTAGTTTAGTTATATTTGATATCCATGCATTGCAGGTGTACACCAAATTCGAGTCTCCGCAAAAAAAGTGATGTTTTTTCGTGCTGGTCATCTTCTAGCTTATATGTCATCCTGTTGTTAAGCTGATGACACTTGTTTATATCACTTCTCTGATTACAGGAGAGATTCTACTTCGGAGACAATATACTACCATGCTTTGAGAGCGGGATCCCATTGCTTCTAAATAGGCTACAACAACTCCCTGACTCTGACAATGTAAGTTTCTTTTGTGTTCTCAAAGGCTAATTAAAGGCGCACTTAATCCCTGAAGCTTAGAAATGACCAGGGAGGCTCTTCGACTTGCTTAAGTTATGCTTCAATGTGGTCAAAGAACTAAAGCATGCACACTCATTGCTATGAATTCTATCTTGATTGAGCAGTGCTAAACAACAAATATAATTGGCAAATCAGTGCATTAGTTGTTAGGAAACTACTATGAATAAATTTGTTATGTTTTTCTTGATTTATATAAATATATATATTTCCTTCATTACACCTATTTTTTTGGAAATCCCACACTTAAATTGTGCTTTGCGCTTAAAGCTAGAATAGACCTGGAGCGCTTTTTGAGTTTTTCACTTCTGACAACACTGAATTTCTTCTCCTCTCTTTTTATCCTGGTATGAAGCAGAACATAAATGAATTAATCTTATGTTTGACATCTGTTGTGGGAATAACATTATTTTGCATTTTAATTTCCTTGTTTTCTTTACATAATCTGCTATTGAGGAACTCCAATAAACTAACATGTTGATAAAAAATTATAACATATAAAAGCTGAAGGGATCATGAGGATATTGATTGAGCAGTAAACAACAAATATAATCAGCAAATCAGTGCATTAGTTGTTAGGAAACTACTATGAATGAATTTGTTATGTTTTTCTTGAATTATATAAATATATGTATTTCCTTCATTACACCTATTTTTTCGGAAATCCCACACTTAAATTGTGCTTTGCGCTTAAAGCTAGAATAGACCTGGAGCGCTTTTTTGAGTTTTTCACTTCTGACAACACTGAATTTATTCTCCTCTCTTTTTATCCTGGTATGAAGCAGAACATAAACGATTAATCTTATGTTTGACATTTTTGCATTTTGATTTCTTTGTTTTCTTTATATAATCTGCTATTGAGGAACTCCAATAAACTAACATGTTTTCTTTACATAATCTGCTATTGAGGAACTCCAATAAACTAACATGTTGATGAATATTATAACATATAAAAGCTGAAGGGATCATGAGGATATTGAAACAAATATCCTTCTCATCTCATTAAGCTAAATGCTTCTATCCCTTCAGTTCAAACTCTGATGGGTAATCTGGGTAGATTTAACTCGCATTCTTTGATAAAGATGATTGTTACTAGAATCAAAGCATCTAATCTGGCAGAGTTGGTTACCTCAAGGCTCAAGCTTAAAACTGTTTATTTTCCTTTTTGATAATGATGGTGTATGGGCCGGTTTGGCCACAACTCAACTAATCCACCGGAAACCTGGTACTACCTCCCTCTAGTGTAGATACTGGTATCTTTGTCCATCAAATCTTAGGACATATGGAATGATACCTACTGTTGTTCCTTTTTTGGGATTTCAACCTTGCTCTCCCATTGTCATTTGAGCTTGATTGCCTTTGGGACACACCTATTGGTTTTTTAGGCTTCTTAAGAACTGTTCTAGTTTCGGTTTCCAGTTCAGATTTCTCAAACTGTTAGCTCTCAATCAGATATCATGTTATGATTCAGCAGTTCAGTATTCAAGCATGAATTTTTTTGAAGTATGAGTCCATCATATGATGTTAATGTAACAAATTCCTTTGAGAGGCTTTTCCTTTTTCATGAAGACGCAAAAAGAAATATAATGATCTTGGTCCTAAAGCTCTTAATTCACATAATGTTAGAATATGAATAGGTTTATACAATCCTATTAGAATAGGAATAGGTTTATACAATCCTATTTAGAAAAGGAATAGGAATACAAATAGGAATAGGAATAGTAAATAGTATCCTACTTGGTAAAAGATTATATTCTAGTGTCTATAAATAGGATCTCAATGTAATAACATAGACACCAACAACAATTCAACAATATTCTTTTCCTATATTTTAACGATCTTGGTACAAAATCAAAGAGCTTCCGCTGCCCGCAGGCGGCTTTTACTCATATATGCCACCCGGTTGGCCAACAATTATGTTAGCAAAAGTTGGGTCACCGTGCCATCATTACGGTGACTACTTTTTCATATTTAATTTGTGTAGCACCGTGCCATCCTTTTGGTGACTAACTTTTTTTTTTTCATATCTTATTTGCGTAGCACCGTGCTTCTCTCCGGAATACTTTTCTTATTTAATTTGGATAAAATGATCAAATGAGCCCCTAATCTATTACCGGATTTTCAATTACACACTTATACTTTACGAGGGTTCTATTACCCTGACTGATTTAAAAAATAAATTATTACCTCCCTAAAAAGTCACAACCACATTTGTGTTGATAAGTGCAATCCACGCGTTTGACACGTGTAACTTTTTTTTTTAATCTTTTTGTCCTTTTTAACTGATTATTTAATTCTTTTTTCTTTTTCCTTTTATTTCTTTCACTTCCTCTTCTTGTTCTTTCTCTTCCATCCTTCAATTCCATCTTACCATAAAGCCACAAGCAGAAAGCTTGAGAAGTGAAAAAAATTATGGTGGTAATTAGATGAATGACAAACCTCCGCGTCATTTTTGCAAGAGCAAGGGTTCAATAAGAGGAATGACCTAAAAAAAATTATTGGTCAAAATCTTTTTGGAAGAGGATGTTTTGAGAATTTTTTAAGAAGATCCCTAACATTATTAAGTTGTTTGGATGAATTTTGTTAACTGAAAAAAACTGTTACAATAGCTTCAAAATGATAATTCAATGGTGTTTTAATGGCTAAGTTGATTTTGAAAATGGAGGTAAAGTAATTTACTTAATAATTACCCTTCGGGGTGGCCCAGTGGTTTAAGCTTGGGACTTCCATGTTGGAGGTCTCAAATTCGAAATCGGGCCAGCGAAAGCAAGGGGTTTGCGTTCTGGGTCGAGCTCGTCGCACCAGGCTTGCCTAGTGCGGGTTACCTCTCCTATGTGGTTTGCGAGTTATTGCATAGGAGCGGGGTTTTACCCTGTGCGCACCCAAAAGGGTAGCGGCTGCGGGTTTCCCTTGTCGTCAAAAAAAATTTACTTAACAATTTTTTATTGTGTGGAGAGTAGGTAAGAGGTTTCTATCTAGAATTATAATATGTTAATAGATATTGTAATTGATGATGTTTCCTGATCATGATGGTGAAATTTGATGGCTACCATGGATGCTGTAATAAGTTCTTAAGAAAAAGAAGAAAAGAGATGAGATAAAACAAATAAAGAAAAAAAATAAAAATGAAAGGAATATTAAAAATAAAGTTTTAATATTTATATTTGATCTTCACTCTCTCAAAGGGAGTGAAATACACTTACTTTGCCACATAAGCATTTAGGGAGGTAATAATTTCAATTTTAAATAATTCACGGGGTTATAGGACTCCCGTAAAGTAAAAGTGTATAGTTGGAAATTCGGTAATAGGTAGGTCTCATTTGACAATTTTCTCTTTAATTTGCGTAGTACCATGGGTTGTTTTTCCGAACTACTTTCTCATATCTGAGTTGCATAGCACCGTGTGTCTTTTTAGTGACTCCTTAGATTTGATTTGCATAGTTCCATTCGTCTTTCGATGACTTTTCAAATTTGATTTGCGTAGGGTGTGCCATCATTCCAATCCTACCTATATAATTTCTCCTTTTTATTAAGTTTGTGCCATCATTCCGACCCTACCCATATCGTTTCTCTTTTTCAATGGGATCGTTCCATCAATTTGAACTATCTTATATAATTTCTATTCTCTAGTTGGGAGGTGATATCATTCCGACTCTACCTATATAATTTTATTTCTTTGATTATGATCACTTTCAGCCATTAAATCTAATACTCCGATATATGAGCATGTTCCAACCAATTTTTCGGTGACTTGTTTAATATCGACTCATCTATTGATTCCAACATGATCCATATACATTATATTAGATTTTGAGCACCTTGTTGCTCGAGGGAATTTAGTAGCCTTTTACGTCGATTATTTGAGTTACTCTATGGTCTGAAGTAGTCTTTGCAAGTTTGGTTTGGGAAGTTCAACACTAGAATATTATCTCTGTGTTTACCGACATTATGCATCGAATCCAGTATTTAATAAGAAGACAAGCACATTGAGATTGATTGTCAATTTTGTGAAGTCGACTGATCAAATTGCAAATATCTCACCAAGGCACTCATTGGTACTCGTATTGATTAAATATGTAACAAGCTAGGTACATGAATTGTGTGCACTAGGTTGAGGGGGAGCGTTAGAATATGAATAAGCTTATACAATTCTATTAGAATAGAAATAGCTTTATACATTCCTATTTAGAATAAGAATAGGAATACAAATAGGAATAGGAATAGTAAATAGTATCCTACTTGGTAAATGATTGTATTCTAGTGTCTATAAATAGGATTTCAAATGTAATAATGTAGACCAACAACAATTCAACAATATTCTTTTTCTCACACATAACAGATGTGCTTATGACATTGGAGGAGGCTGTGCTTTCACTTACTGGTTATATGGATGAACTAATGGAAGTGGTCAATAGTAAAATAATTTTTGTGCTGATAATTAACCTCTATTGTTTCTCTTCATCAAAAAAATTGAAATGTAATTTCTCTCTCTGTAGATATCTATAGCTTTTCCTGATGATGGTGCATGGAAACGTTTTCACAAGCAGCTTCAGCATTTTCCTATGGTATTCCTTCAAAACTAATTTGGTGCTCTAAAAAACTCCGTCAGCATGATGATTAGACATTTGCATTCATGCTTTTATGCGCTTACACATTCTAACGAGGGATCAAATAATATTTACCTTCCATGGTCTCATATTTCAAGTTTTTTCCTTCTGCACTTGTAATTTACTGATTGCAAGTAGCACTATTGACCATTATATTGCAATGAGGTACTAATGTCCAAAACTGGAAGCCCTAAACTACTTAAAATAAGTTCAAATTGTATTGGACAAATTGAAAATAGGAGTATTGTCTTTTAAATATGTGCTGGAGTACCTGTGCCTAAAGTTGGAGTCCATAAACCACATAAATAAGTGCATAGTGACTAACATTATAAAATGGTCCCTCACTTTCCCCTCACAAAGCAAAATAAATAGAAGATGCAACAACTACAACATACCCAATGTAATCCCACAAGAGGGGTCTAGGGAGGTTAGTGTGCAGGGTCAACTCAACCATTAGACTACTAAATCAATGACTTGGGGCCCCAATTTTTCCCATATATATATACACAAATATATGTATATGTATACACACACACACAGACATATATATATATATGTGTGTGTGTGTGTACATATACATACACATATATTTGTGTGTGTATATATATACATATATATATATTTGTGTGTGTGTGTGTGTATATATATATATATATATAGAGAGAGAGAGAGAGAGAGAGAGAGAGAAATTATATTTTCTATTGAAAAGATTCTTTTCAAATTGAATAGTACATGGATATTTTTTTCTAATGTACTATTAAATTTGAAAAGAATATATTGGGTAGAAAATATAACATAGGGGTCGTTGTAATAATTGAGGAATGAAATAGTCTTAGGTAATTGTAGTATCCTTTCGTACGTGGCTACCTATTTTATTCCCTCATTTATATTCTGATGCCACATGAACCCATATTTGTTCCCTTGGCGGCTCAAACTCACGACCAATGCCAATTCTGCCGGAGCTATTCTATAAGTAGGAATACAAATAGGTTGCGTATCTGGGAGAAGGTCAATACCGAACTTTATTTCCCTTTAGGGAGGAATACCGGGTAAGTCATCTGGATACACTTCCATAAACTCATTTACAACGGGGACCGGCTCAACTATAGGGCTTTCGGAATTTGCATTCCTCACCCAACCTAATTACTGAATATTTAGAAGTCTCCCAAACGATTAAATCTTCTGCTTAATGCAAAATCTATTGTTGCAACATTTCAAAAAGATCAAATTTGTTTTTTGCTGTCTTCTTCAAATTCAAACATTGCAACAAGTATCATTTTACTGAAGCAACACAACACTATTTTGATATCATTAAATCTACTTATTAAATTCGGCATAATACTATTTTGATATATTTATATCAACTTATCAAATTTTTGGTCAGGTTTTATTATTCTTATTACTTTTAATTTGCATTGTTTACATTCTTACTTCATAAGGTCTATGTACATCCTATCATCTGCAAACCTCACTTGTAGGATTATATCGATTACACTAGGTATGTTATTGTTATCCAATTTATACATGTCTAGAAAGAAAAAAAATCAACGGCTCTTTATAAAGTTTGGCTTTTGGCCCCCAATCGCGTTGAGACGGCTCTAGTAGTATGTAAGGAGACCATACCCCTACCTTGGGAGGTAGAGAGGCAAGTTGATTAAGGCATGTCTGTATTGATTTTGGCAACAACACCATGCTATTGATCCTGAGATTAAGGCATGATTGCTTAATGCTTTATGTTTGGTGAGGGGTTAGAGAAGGAGAGAAGTGGATCATGCTAAGTTATGAACTTCTGAAAGTGCCCGAGCTTACGAAGTATACTTCCTTCTTTCTCTTGATTACAAAGCACCACAATCTAAAACTGTCAAAAGAATTTGAACATGATTGTTGCAACTGTTCATTTCTTAATTTAAGATGTCATCACATGAGGTGTGCATGTCTGTATTGATAGTGACGACAACACCATGCTATTTTGGGTGTTTGTTTTCTAGACTTGGCAGATCTGGGAGACACCATCATCTTTTTGTTTGTTGAATTAAGTCTATTTCCTTATAATTAAGTCCTTAAATAATCAAACTGCTGAATTTTTTTTATCATTTCATTAAAAGTCTACATCTTGTTTTTCAATTTGCTTTATATCTGAAACCATGTTAGTGATGCTCATTGACATGGCTTATATTGATTATCAGATTGTCTGTGCTAAAGTTAGGGAAGGTGATCAACGAATTGTACGGATTAAGGAGGGAGACCCTGCAGGACGTCATGTTGTGATAGTGGATGATCTTGTACAATCAGGTGGCACCCTAACAGAATGCCAGGTGAGAAAGCATTTGGACATAAACTGAGTGATATCTGATAAAAGAAGAAGTGATATTTGAAGTTCAGTTGAAAAAAAGGTTTTTGAAAGTTGAAGTTATGTTTGGACATGTAGAAAAATGTGGAAGTTTTGTAAGGGAAATTTTTTACATGAAAAACTTTTTCTCAAGTTTGGAGTGAAAAACTGACGCAATTTATAACCAATCAGGCCCCTAGTAGCGTTGTCTGCTACTCTACATTCTACATCTGGACAAATCTACTTATCTCACATTAGTATTATTTGCTCATTTAGCTATAAATTAATGACCTAGTCTGTCTTGGAAAAAGAAAAGGAGAAGTGTTAACTTTCCATATGGTCTAATACTCCAAAATAGAAGTTCTGGTACTCTTGCAACTCATATCCATTGTGACTAATTTGAATTACTTGTCAGAAATTGGTGAAGAAACTATTATGTATGATATTTCGTTTTGCACATAATCTCTGATAAGTGAAAAGCTTGCCTCATTTAGGAAGTTGATAACTATATTGTTTTGGACCCTTCAAAATCATGTCAATCGTTTTGATACGATTTGGATGTGGGATTAACACCCAATCTGGTCAACTTGCTTTTGAATAGTTTATCAACTAGCCCTAGGATTATGGAACAAAGGATTTTATCTCAGACTAGACCAATGTATTGATGGCGATACGATGTGATAAAATGCAAGAGAAATTAAGTCAAGAAATAGGTTACTTGTCTTAACGGGCAAAGTGAGCGTCCCTTTTTTGAATTCAGGAATTTAGAATCAATCAAATCTACGAATAACCGCGTAATAGCCAACCACTCTACCACTGAGGTACCAAGGAACACCAGGAGATCCAATGATACAGAGTTTAATCCCCCTTCTCAACCCATAATCAATATGAGCTTGAAGCCTCCTTCGTAACTCCTGGAAATTCTTCCTGATTCCCTTGCATGATTTAGTGGACTTACCTTGGGTGCTTTGACTATATATGTATTTTTTTGAAACGGGTAACTTGTATTCCTCAACATTAAGGGCTATGCTGGCCACCTCCTGAAAGTGTTAACAAAGTAGAGAGGAAAAAAAGAAGAAAAAAGAAACACCAATACTTACAAAGAACCTACGAAATCAACTAATTGGATTTCCTCTTCTATATTATGTTCTTTATACCAAAAACCTAAGGAAGTAATTCTTCCCATTTAATCTTCTGCATTGAGCATTCTTTTCCATAAAAATCCTCTCATTCCTTTCCTTCCAAATATTCCACTAGATACAAGCAGGTGTCCTCCACCACTTCTTTTGACTCTTGCTAACCCAACAACTCAATAAATCTGTTGTGTGTTCAGGCATACACCAGTTTAGGCTAGCTAAATTGAGGAATAAATCCTATACTTGTGTTGTTACTTTGCAATGCCAGTGCCTCTTTGCATAGTAACCATCTAAAGTATCACGCCCCGAGCTACCCCCGAGATGCGGACACGAAACTTAGAACCACAGGTGATCCCAAGCTAACCTTGCTGGCATGATCATGAGCATACTAAAGATAATAAGCTGATGCAGAAGCTAAATCATAATTAAATTTAAAAAGATGGGGAATACCCATATTTTATAACTGAGATATTTGAAACAATGAGTTTAATACAAAGGAAATATTAACTCAATACTAAGCTGAATCTAACTATGTTTGAAATAAACCTCTAAATTTGATTAGAAATACTGAGACAAGCCCCAGCTAAATCTAGCAAAAACTAAAACTAAAGAGACTAAAGACTGAAATGAAACTCATAATTGTTGTCCTAGGAGAATGAGGACTCACCACTGAATCTGCTGAACTGGAGAACGAAAAATCGATCTATGCGTGATCTGGATGCTGAGAACCTGAACCTACATCACGAGATGATGTAGCGCACGTATGCGTCACTAGTTGAAAGGTACTAAGCATGTAGGATAAAGTAAAGCTGAAATAAAACATAACTGAACAAGCATAAAAGCAAGTATAATAATCTGACCATCATATACTGAATTTCTGAGCTAACTGAATGCAATGACCAATTTATAACATGCTGAAACTGAATATTGAGTATATTGATAAATGGTCAATGGAGAGAGTCTGACTGATATGTGGGAGCTACTAATAACCGATAATAAAACCACATGAGCTAAATGTGGAGTCCGATGTATACGCCCCATTGAGAGGACCCAATATACCCTGCCAAAGGTATAAATGCATGCTGGCGGGTGATCACTAAACTGATTGCCCACAGAGGGGACTTACAACCTACTTCGCTAGTAGTTCTGCGACTATAGGGTACGCTAAACCCTAGTCCAACTCGGTATTATGCTATTCCCAATGAATTTTGTAAATTAAATGATTATGTCTGAGTTTATGTAAATACTTGATAGCTCGAAACTGAACATGCAAACTGAGAATGCCATAATTAATCCGGTAATTATGCATTTATAACTGAGGCATGTATATCTAAAGTGTCTGAATTCTGAAATATCTGAGCTAGCATGTGTAATTCAAGAACTTATAGAAATACATAGCTAGGGTTCTGAAATTCATGCGATAATCTGAGTAATAACATGATAATCTGATTTGGAACATATATTTAACTAAATCATGAAGTTCTATCAAAGTTCTAGAAACCCTAGGTTTAATAATAATAAGAGAATCAAGAATCTGACTAAAAATTAGAGACCCAATGGGTGAAAGGAACCCACTAGTGAAATCTCACATATCTGGTGATGAAATCCACGGAAAAATAGTTAAGTTTTGTGGCTAGAACTGCTGGACACTTGTTTCGTTCTTGAAGTAGGGTTCTCGAATTTTTTCTCCTTTCTTGCTTCTAGTTTTCTAACTTTTGATTTAATACATAGATGTGTTTTAATTATGTTTCTAGGCTTAAACTGACTAAAATATGATGATTTAGGGTCAAAACGACGTAACTTAGGGTTTAAACGGAGTGGGAAAGGTCCAAAAGACCCCTGGGAAGGTTGCTGTTTGACCAAACGAAGGCCAGGCCTGACGGTCCGTTGTTTGCCCTACGCCCCGTCGTTGGGGCCTTTTCGACAAGCCTTTACTAAAATGGGCATAACTTTTTACTCGAATGTCTGATTTTAGCAAGGTTTGTAACTATGGAAGGCTAATTCAATTATCTATATGTGGGTAGGTTATGAGACATCTAATTCATCTTGTGCTAAGAGTTTAGACCATTTGAAGTTGACCCAACTGCATTTCCCCTTAGCTGTCTGCAAATTTTCCACCTACGGTCAGACCTACGGTCTACGGACTGTAGGTCCACCTACGGACCGTGCTGGTCATCCGTAGCTCTTGTCAGAGAGTGGGTGAATGGGGGTCTCGATCGACGGTCACGGACTACGGACCGTCGTCTAAAATATGGATCGTCGGTCCGTCCATCGATGAATACTTAGCCAATTTTTTCCCGGCTGAATTTTTGGAAGTTTCTGATCCCATCGATGTTTGTGCAGGACGGATCGTGGTTGAGACTACGGTCCATAGATGCCACCGTTGGTAGCACCTACAGATTTTTCTGATAAACGAATTTTTGGTCTGTTTTGGCTACGGGGTGTTACATTATCTCCCCCTTGGGAACATTCGTCCTCGAATGAAGACTAAACTAGCTGAAATAGAGAGAGAGAGAGCTGCAAACCCCACTACTAAACACTGAGAACCGAGTTTCTGACTAAATTGAGTTCTGAGTACATGCAATTACGCTGAAAATGCAAGTACAAACTGAGGGAACATGATTCTAAAACTGAATTTTTGCATGAATTACTACAAAACTGAAGAGGAACTATTACCTAAAGCTGGAATGGAATCGGAAGGAAAGAGGCTAGGATACTTGGCTTTCATGGCTGCTTCTGCTTCCCAAGTAGCTCCCTCTACGGACTGACTCCTCCACAAAACCTTGACTGAAGTAACTTCTTTATTTCTCAATCTTCTAACCTGACGGTCAAGAATCTTAACTGGTACATTCTCATAAGAAAGACTATCATTCACCGCCACACTCTCTAATGGCACTATAGAGGCTGGATCACCCATACACTCCTTCAAGAGTGAGATGTGGAAGACCGGATGCACTGCTGCTAATTCTGCTGGAAACTCTAACTCATATGTCACCTTGCCAACCCTTTTTAAGATCTTGTAAGGGCCGACGTATCTAGGACCGAGCTTCCCTTTCTTTCCAAATCTCATCACCGCTTTCATAGGTGAGACCTTCAGAAAAACCCAATCATCAACTTGGAACTCTAGATTCCTTCTTCTTACATCTGCATAAGATTTCTGACGACTTTGGGCTGTCTTAAGTCTATCTCTAATAAGTCTCACTCTCTCCATAGCATCAAGGACTGAATCTGGCCCTATTAAAGTTGTTTCACCTACTTCAAACTAACAAACAAGAGATCTACATCTACGCCCATATAAAGCCTCATAAGGGGCCATCTGAATGCTGGAATGATAGCTATTATTGTAGGCAAACTCAACAAGAAGAAGGTGATAATCCCAACTACCTTTGAAATCGATCACACAAGCTCTCAAAATATCCTCTATGGTCTGAATTGTACGCTCTGCCTACCCATCCGTATGTGGATGAAGTGTTGTACTAAGATTAAATTGATTACTAAGACCTTTCTGAAATGACTTCCAGAAATGGGAGGTAAACTGAGGACTTCTATATGAGATGATAGACAAAGGAACCCCATGTAACCTCACAATCTCATTAATGTAAATCCTTGCATAGTCTTCTGCCGAATATGTATTCTTGACCGCCAAGAAGCTAGAAGACTTAGTCATCCTATCAACTATCACCCAAATGGAGTCATTTTGTCTGCGAGTACGCGGTAATCCTGTGATGAAGTCCATATTGATCACATCCACTTCCAAGTAGGAATATCGATCTCTTGAATCATACTCCCTTGTTTTTGATGTTCTACCTTGACTTTCTAGTAATTGGGGCACTTACTCACAAAGTATGCTATATCCCCTTCTTCATGTCATTCCACCAATAGACTTCCCGCAGATCGCGGTACATCTTAGTGGAACCTGGATGAATAGAGTACTGAGAGTTATGGTCTTCTGCAAGAATATGCTGTCTCAACTTGCCCAAATCAGGAACACACAAACTACTCTGGTAGCGAAGTACACCATCTCCCCCTTGAGAGAAAACCTCCACTCTCTGATTATGGACTGCATTCTTAAGTTCAAGCAAAATTGGGTCACTGTGTTGCTTTTCCTTAACCTCCACTACCAAAGAAGATTCTTCCCTATTCTGAACTATTACACCACTATCTAATATGCTCATAAGGCGAATTCCCAAGAGAGCAAGCCTGTGAACATCCTTCACTAGCTCCTTCCGTTCTCCCTCAACATGGGCTACACTACCCATATATAATCTACTAAGAGCATCTTCTACTACATTCGCCTTACTAGAATGATAATGCACACTCATATTATAATCCTTAAGAAATTCAAGCCATCTTTTCTGGCGAAGATTCAACTCTTTCTGGGTGAACACATACAGAAGGCTCTTATGGTTAGTGAACACATCTACGTAAACACCATACAAGTAGTGTCTAAAATATTAAGTGCAAACACCATTGTTACAAGCTCGAGGTTATGAGTTGAATAGTTCTTCTCATGAACCTTAAGTTGTCTATAGGCATAAAGCTATCACCTTACATCGCTGCATCAACACACAACCTAGGCCAACTCTGGATGCAACACAATAAATCACATAACTATTTGAACCCTCTGGTAGACACAAGACAGGAGCTGTAGTCAATCATGTTTTCAATTCTGCAAAGTTTTTATCACAATCATCTGACCATTGAAACATGACCATCTTCTGAATCAACCTAGTCAATGGTGATATGGATGAAAATCCTTCCATAAACTTTCTGTAATAACCTGCTAGACCTAAGAAACTTCTGATTTCTATAGCAGAGGTAGGTCTTGGGCATTTTTTCACTGCTTCTATCTTCTGTGAATCTACTCGGATCCCTTCGCTAGATACAATGTGACCAAGGAAAACAACAGATTGCAACCAAAACTCATATTTGCTGAACTTAGAGAATAACTGGCGATCCTTGAGAGTCTGCAGAACAACTCTCAAATGACATGCATGTTCTTCCTCACTTCTAGTGTAAATGAGGAAATCATCAATAAAGATGTTTACGAACAAGTCCAAGTACTGTTTGAACACTCTGTTCATCAAATCCATGAAAGCTGCAGCAGCATTGGTTAGTCCAATTGACATAACTACTAATTCATAATGACCATACCGTGTTCTGAAGGCTGTTTTCTGAATGTCACTATCTCTGACTCTGAGCTGATGATAACCCGATCTGAGGTCTATCTTTGAGAAATGACTAGCACCCTGAAGTTGGTCAAACTAGTCATCAATTCTGCAGATGGGATACTTATTCTTGATTGTCTTGTTCAACTGTCTATAGTCAATGCACATTCTGAGAGAACCATCTTTCTTCTTTACGAACAATACTGGTGCACCCCATGGTGAAATACTAGGTCTGATGAAACCCTTATTTAGAAGGTCTTTCAACTGCTCTTTCAATTCCTTAAGCTCTACTGGAGTCATTTGTAAGGAGGAATAGAAATAGGCTGGATATCTGGAAAAAGATCAATTCCAAAGTTGATTTCCCTTTCGGGAGGGACTTCGAGAAGATCTTCTGAAAATACTTTTGGAAATTCACAGATTACTGGAACTGACTCAAGAATTGGGGTTTCAAGGCTAAAATCCTTAACCCGAACTAGATGATAGAGATAACCCTTAGATATCATCATTCTGGCCTTAAGGTTAGAAAAATCGACCCATAGGCGTTAAGCTACTACCCTTCCATTCTAGGATTTGTTCGTTTGGAAACTGAAAACAAACAATCCTAATTCTGCATTCAACTGAGGTATAACGTGAGTGTAACCAATCCATGCTTAGAATGACATCGTAGTCTACCATTTCTAACTCTACTAAATCTGCTGAGGTGACTTTCTGAGAGACTGTGACGGGGCAATTTTCTATATACCCGTCTAAGCTATAATTTGGTCACCGACTGGAGTAGAGACTGAGAAAGGTTCTGAGAGAGTTTTTGGATTGACATTGAATTGGACTGTTATGTAAAGAGCACTGTTGTGAAAAGCGTGCTTCAAAGCAAGGCGGCCCTTGTGCGCTTCTTTATCTTGAGGCGAGGCATTTGAAAAAAGCTCTCGCTTCAGATGAAGAAGCGAGAAGCGACCCTAAGGCAAAAGCGCAATAAAACGCGCTTTTTATAAAAAAGCGACAATTAGTTTTTTTTTAAATTAGTTTTTTATAAAAAAATTAGGTTTTTTTTTAAAAATAATCTGAAATATACAATATGGTTTCTTTCTCTCCTCACGACTCTTCTTTCCCTTCTTTCTCTCCTCACGATCGTGATTGAGGCTGCCTTTCTCTTCAACCTCGACCGCGACTGCAGGTAACCTTTTGTTCATTTCTTTTTTAGCCAATGTTTATTAGTTCACCTCTATGAGTTTCTTTTCTCCTTAAATATACAATCTTCGCCTGTGCTTCATCTCTTTTTCTCTCTGAGTTTCGACTATTCTAGTTTTTTCTTCTTCTCCTCTTCTTTTCTTCATCTGCTGCAATCTGCTTAGTTTCTAATTACTGACTGCTGCCTCCTCTGTTTTTTTTTCAGTTCTTGTTGTTTTTTTCGTTTATATTTTGTGATCAGTATGTATGCTAGCAACTTTTTTTGTTATTTTTTGACACTTCCTTTTTGTTTGTAGTATTTAGTGAACTTGTATTTTCTCATTCAAGATGTCACAAAAGAGGGATCCGGCTTGGGCATATGGAACTCCTATGGGTAACACAAAAGTCAAATATATCTTTTGTGATGTGACATACAATGGCGGAATCTTTCATCACAAAAGGCATCTCATGGGTGGCTATAGAGATGTAAAAGTATGTCCGGAAGTCCCGAATAAAGTGAGGGAAGAGATCAAAGAATATATGTTCAAGAAAAATGAGTTTAAAACTCAGATAAACCATGAAGCATCCATGGTTAATCTTGTTGATGATGATGAAATGGATGATGATGAATTTGAAGTGAATATGCCAATGCCAATGCGGCCTCCCTCAAAGCAACAAAGGATGCCTTCAGTAGTGGGAGTGGGTCTTCCATCAATAGCACCGTCAAGGGTCCTTTTAATCTCTATTTCTCGCAAAAATCAAACGAAAAGAGAAAAGTTGAACCTTTTGACTTAATCTTCTAGAAAGATTTTGAGGGATCGTGCTGTATCTGCTTTTGCTAGGTGGATGTATGATGTAGGACCTCCTTTCAATTGTGTTAACTACACAGATAGTTTTGGTGAATTCATTGAGACAGTCGGCCAATATGGCCCTGGAATGAAGCCTCCCACCTATCATGAGGTAAGAGTTCCTTTTCTAAAAAAGGAGGTGGAGAGGACAAACAAGATAGTAGAAGAACATAAGGTTTAATGGAAAACGTATGGTTGTTCCATTATGATGGATAAATGGACAACAAGGAATGGAAAAATGGTCATTAATGTTTTGGTGAACTCTCCAAGTGGGAGTGTATTTCTTGAATCTTATGATGCTAGTAACTCTTCTACCGACTCTAATAAGATGTTTAATTTGTCTGAGAAGACTATCATGAAGGTAGGGCAGGAAAATGTGGTGCAAGTTGTGACTGATAGTGCAATTGAGAACAAAAAAGCAGGTAACATGTTAAAGGGAAAAGTTCCCACATATTTTCTAGACTCCTTGTGCTGTTCACTGTATTAACTTGATTTTGGTGATATTTTCAAAGAAGCCCCGTATTCTACAAGTGAACTTCAGTCTTGATATTTAATTTGCTTTTTTAAACTTCATGTTAGATTTCTTTACATTTTAACTATCATTTTCTTGACAGTTTTTGGCAAGGCTGTTAGGATACATGCTTATATCAATCAAAGGGCAAAGAAATTTGGTAAAATCTGCCAAGACAAGATTTGCAACAGCTTTTTTGACTTTGTATAGTTTTTATAAGCAAAAGAAAAAATTTGAGAAATTTGTTTATGTCAACTGAATGGAATGAGAGTATTTATTCAAAGGAACCTCTTGGTAAAGAAGTTGCGAGACATATTATTAGTCCATTTTTGTAGAATGATGTTGTTCAAGCACTTCGAGTTGGTGGTCCTTTAATTCATGTACTTCGTATGGTAGATGGGGAGAAAAAACCACCAACGGGTTACATTTATGAAGCCATGGATAGGGCCAAAGAAAGTATTGAAAAGGCATTCAATTAGGATACAAGGAAATATCAAAGTGTTTTTGAAATCATTGATGCAAGGTGGACAAATCAACTTCATCAGCCTTAGCATGCAGCGGGACACATTTTGAACCTAGTGCTCTATTATAAAAATAATGACATGAAGACTTTAACAGAAGAAGTGTGGCAGGGATATCATAAATGCGTTGAGAGGATGATCCCATATAAAACTTTGCAAGACAAAATAGGGGAGGATCTTGGTGTGTACATGAAAGCGGATGGCCTACTTGGAATTGAATCAGCCATTAGAGCTAGAACCTTGAGATCACCAGGTGAGAATTTCATCTTTTAATTGTTTACAACTTCAACTTTTAAGTTATTACACATCTTTTAAAATAACTCTTCTACAGTTGAATGATGGATGCAATATGGTCATAATGTCCCAAACTTGCAACAATATGCTATAAGAGTACAAAGTTTAACTTGTAGCGCATCCGGTTGTGAGAGAAATTGGAGTGTGTATGAACATGTGAGAAACTACATTACATTAATACATTATTACTAATTTAATTGTTATCTTAATCATCCCAAGTCCTCCTATAAATTACTTTCTACTATGTGCAGATTCATAGTAAAAAGAGAAATAGGCTGGAGTTGACACGCCTCAATGATCTAATAGAACATTGGCGCGTCGTTACAAGGTCGTAATACCATTAATCCAATTTTGTTGGATAGTATTGATGAGGCAAATGAATGATTTAACTAGAGCACCACAAGATCACCAAGATGAAGTGTACGAAGGAGAAAGTCTCACTTATGGTGATGTTTCTGTGGCAAGTGGTATTGAGGAGAATATTTATAGTTTTAGGGGGAGTACAGTAAGGGGCAAGGAAAGAGAAGTTGGAGGTTCTAGTTCAAGTCGAAACCTTGTTGATGAGCCTTCTGATGATGAAGAAGATGATGACCAAGTAGAACCCTTGGTTATGGCACTTGAAGAGTTTGAGGATCTTGTTGAAGAATAGGAGTTTGAATCTTTGTGATTTAATTATGTTTTTGATTTTTTGCTTTATATGTTATGACTTATGAGTATCATTGACTATGTAATTTCTTTCAATCTAAGACTACATTATCTCTATTTGGTTATTTAATTTTTTTTTATTTTTATACTAAATGTCGTTTTTTTAAAAAAGCGCCCGCTTCACTTCACGCTTCTATGAAGCAACCCCTTGTCGCTTTTTTCCGCTTCTCGCTTCCCAAAACACTGGTAAAGAGTTACAAAAGACAAAGTCATGTCTGTTGTCTTTCCACCTAGTGAACCATATGTGAGTCACATCCTTGAGTTGGCAGGATGCTAATCTCACCTATCACTACCAGTTACTGACATCACACCAAATATATATTTGACCTCATCAATGAACTTCTGTGGGTCCTTACCAACTTGCGACCCTAAAAACTTATGCGGATTCATCCTAACAAAATCACAAACTCTGGCTGCCACTAATCAGTCATATTAGTAGGAACTATAACCTTCTGATTGTTCCATGTTCTCATACTTTGAGCCAAAAGCTGAATTGGCGTTATGAAACTCTGCATTTGAACTTCCTAATTTGGTATTTGAGGAACTGCGTAAGCATAGCGTGCATTAGCATTCCATGCCTAAGCTCTACAAGAAAGCATGATCTTAAGACTCAACGTCGAGTTAGAATGGAATTAGATCATATCTTACGCACGATAAGTAACAAAACAAGAAGGTGAAGTTTTTCCTAGAACACTTCATAGCCTCCCTCTCATTAGATGTGGTGCACTTCACACCCATGAAAAAGACTACTTAGTGCGGCTTTTCAGACATCCTCGGACACATAAATCTAGTGCTCTGATACCAAGTTTTGTCACGCCCCAAGCTTCCCCCGAGACGCGGACATGAAACTTAGAACCACAAGTGATCAAGGCTAACCCTGCTGGCCTAATCATGAGCATACTAAAGATAATAAGCTGATGCGGAAGCTAAATCATAATTAAATCTGAAAAGATGGGGATACCCATATTTTATTACTGAGATATTTGAAACAATGAGTTTAATACAAAGGAAATATTAACTCAATACAAAGCTGAATCTAACTATGTCTGAAATAAGCTTCTAAATTGGACTAGAAATACTGGGACAAGCCCCAGCTAAATCTAGCAAAAACTGAAACTAAAGTGACTAAAGACTGAAATGAAACTCATAATTGTTGTCCTCGGAGAATGAGGACTCACCACTGAATCTACTGAACTGGAGATCGGAAAATCGATCTATGCGTGATCTGGATGCTGAGAACCTGAACCTACATCAAGAGAAAATGTAGAGCATGTATGCGTCAGTACTTGAAAGGTACTGAGCATATAGGATAGAGTAAAACTGAAATAAAACATAACTGAACAAGCATAAAAGCAAGAATAATAATCTGACACATAATATACTGAATTTCTGAACTAACTGAATGCAATGACTAATTTATAACATGCTGAAACTGAATACTGAGTATACTGATAATGGTCAATGTAGAGAGTCTGACTGATCTGTGGGAGCTACTAATAACCGATAATAAAACCACATGAGCTAAATGTGGAATCTGATGTATACGCCCCATCGAAGGACCCAATATACCCTGCCAAAGGTATAAAGACATGTTGTCGTGATCACTAAACTGATTTCCCACAGAGGAGACTTACAACCTACTTGGCTAGTAGTTTTGCGACTATTGGGTACGCTAAACCCTAGTCCAACTCGTATTATGGCATTCCCAAAGAATTTTGTAAATTAACTGATTATGTCTGAGTTTCTGTAAATACTTGATTCCTCGAAATTGGACATGCAACTGCATTTCCCCTTAACTGTCTGCAAATTTTCCACCTACGGTCAGATCTACAGACCGTAGGTCCACCTACGGACCGTGCTGGTCATCCGTAGCTCTTGTCAGAGTGTGGGTGAATGGGGGTCTCGATTGACTGTCATGGACTATGGACCGTCGTCTAGCCTATGGACCGTCGGTCCGTCCGTCGATCAAGACTTAGCCAATTTTTTCCCGGCTGAATTTTTGGAAGTTGCTGATCCCATCGACGTTTGTGCAGGACTGACCGTTGTTCAGGCTACGGTCTGTCGATGCCACCGTTGGTAGCACCTGCAAATTTTTCTGAAAAACTAATTTTTGGTTTGTTTTGGCTACGGGGTGTTACATAGAGGCTATGTTGATGCCCCTTTTTTTTAATGCTTCATGCGTCAAACAGGCTCTCCTAGCTGCCATCCAGACAAAACACTTCACTTTAGCGGGAGCCACACTCTTCCAAACAGCACTCCATGGCCCTGGTTTTCTTCCTACAGTTACTGATAGACCCCATTTGTACAATCTGTTGACAGAGAATCTTCCATTTGGGTGTTGTCCCCATATAGACCGTGTTTCCAAATATGTGCCTGGAAAGCCTTTAATCATATTCGGTAGTTCAATTACCCCTTCTATCTCCCAGTATTTAACAACCTTCTAAATACCAATTTCCACCCTTGTTGAGACCACATCTCACTGATTTTGCTATCCGGATGCTTACTAATAGAATAAAGTCCAGGAAACAAACTTTGAAGAGATCCTTGACCAAACCAGTCTTCTTTACAGAATAAAACCTTATCCCCCTCCCAACTTTAACTTTTGTATTAACTTCTAGGATCGGCCAAAAGCTTCTGATAGTCCTCCAAACTCCCCCTCCACAAGTGGTTGTTACTTCATCCGAACACAATTCCCCTTCTTGGCCGAATTTGTGTTGTATAACCTCTTTCCATAGTGCATGTTCCTCTTTGTTGTACCTCCATAGCTACTTGCTTAGCAGACTTTTGTTATGTAACATGAGCTTCCTTACTCCTAGACCCCATAATTCCTCCCTAGTTGAACTTCTGCCCATTTTACTAAATTGAAACTGTTCTCAATTTTATTTCCTTGCCGGAGGAAATTCGTTCTCAAAGCATCTAGAATTTTGACCACCTCACCAGGTATAGGGAAAAGGGATATCACATTAGTTGGTCAGGAATATAGCACGACTCTACCTGCCAATGAAAGGTATTGAGACTTCCAAAGTGCCAACTTCCTCTCAGTCTTCTCAATAATTCCATCGCAAATAGTAATAGCTTTATGGTTTGCCCCTAATGGCATGCCTAGATAAACTGTTGGTAGCTTCTCTACCTTGCAGCTCAAAATGTTGCTAGTGTTTGAATCTATTGAACTTCTTTTACAGGAAGGATACTGTTTTTTCTCCAGTTAACCTTGAGTCCAGAAACTACCAGGATCACTCTTAAATAGCATAATTGTTCCTGGTTTGTTTCACAAAACACTATTGTATCATCAGCATACAATAAAAGTGTCAACTCCATACTGTCATTTGCCCTGTTTGTTATATTGAAGCCTCTGATCCAATTATTTTTGCAACGCTTTTCTCATTAAAATGTCAAATCCCTCCACAGCTATAATAATAAAAAGAAATGGAAAGAAAGATCTTTGAATATTAAAACTATTTTTTAAAAATGCTCCCAGGCGCATTTACCAATGACACTATCTCTCCTATTTTCTAGGATTGCAGAACCTCCCTTTTCGGGTAGACTAGCTGGAAATTGACCCCTTCCATTCAAACAACTCAGTTCTTACATCCCGTGATTACTGTTTTACAAAAATCATCTCCCGTCTTTAGAAATTATGGGGGATAATACAATATATTTCAACCAAGGTATTAAATCATATGACATCACCAGATGGAGTTCAAACAATGTTTCATGGTATGACTGAGTGGATAGAAGCAGAAAAATGATGAGGAGAGTTACGCTTAGTGAAAAGGTGCTAGAATGGATTTGTTTCCTTCTCAGAGAAGCATCATCACACCAAAAAAACCAGGTGAGAAGGTGGAGATTCAAAGATCAGGTGGCAGAATTCTTTGGTACGAGGAACCATAACTGTCATGGGAGATATATGAGTATTCTCTCACTGCAAGGAGAGGGCAAAACAGTTATTATTGTACCTGAGTCAGACATAAATGCTGGATGGAAAAGTGTGGCATTTAAGATTCGAAGTTTCATTTATTGCTCACCACAAAAGGAGAAGACACAAAGCAGGACACATGACTCTAAGATGCCATATGCAAAGCAGTTACAAACAGTAAATGGCAAAGTAACAGCCCTGATATGGTCACAACCAAAGGCCGACTGGAACCAACTGAAGCCAAAATCAACGATCAAGGAGTACTGGGAAGATGTATCTTTGGGTATTTTGACAAGGAGAAAGCTGAAAATCCCACCCTGTCTGAGGTTAGACGTTGGTCTTCGACGGTATGGAAAAAGGCTTTTGGGATCAATATTTATGAGATGCTGGACAATTGTTATCTCTTCGAGTTCCCAAACAGATACATGTCAGAACAAGTTCTCCAGGGAAAATTATGTAGAAGAGAAGCATACTCTAGTTAGAGTGGTGGAACCCTACTGCAGGATGCGTACCTATCTCTTACAAACTCAAATCCACTTGGATTAGGGCTATGGGTATTCCAATGCATCTTTGGACGGAAGAGACTTTCCACGAAATCGGAGAACTCTGTGGAGGGTGGCTGGCGACGGAGGAGGAAACAAAGCTAAGAAACCACCTCAAATGGGCTAGGATCGAGACACAAGGGGATGATCGAAGCATGACGATGGAAGTCACCATTACCAGAGAAGGAATTAACTTCATCATCCCGATATGGGTGGAAAGGAGAACTCGATTTGAGTTGCCGCCGGAGAGAATTGGAACAATTGCCAGAGAAGATGACGGGTGTCAAATGAAGATCCAGCGGATAATAGAGCCTTCATCCTCTATATCTGCGAATCCAGAACATGATGGTGATGGAACAGGGGAGAAACACGTGGGGGACAACTGGAGAATTTTTTGAATTGACTGAAATAGCACGTGATGGGCATGTGAACAATTTAAAAAATGAATGGGCCTGAAACCTAATGCGCTGGACCATGCAAATATTATTGCTAACAATTTTAACCAACAATCCAAGGACAATCTCTTCCAGAAGGTCATAGTGGATGAAAGCTGCACTTTCACCCTTGAAGAACAACTAGAAATGGACTGTGCGTAGCACGCAAGGAAGTAGCTGAAGATAAAGAACATGGGAAAATTGTTACAGGTGATTTTAAAACAAGTTAGGAGATAATAGGGTTGTAAAATTCTGGGGAATTATGGGATGTGCTCTCGAACCCTTTTGTACACAACATCAAGGAGCTCTTATTGAAACGGAGAGGAAGGCCACAACCTGGATTCATCACAACTTACTGAAACTCCATAAGATGTTTGGAGTGGATTTCCAGGGGGATGGAAGAGGAAGCACTTGAACTCCTAAAGCAGGTGGATGCAAGCAGGCAAGTAAGAAAAATGGAGAGGTCAATAGAAGTTAAGAGAACAAAACAGAAAGGAGCACAAGAATCAAAGAGTCTGATATACTTTGATGTTAAATTCAAAACCAATGGAGACAGAGGGAAGGGGAAGGGGAGCTCAGAGAATACTCCATGAAGATCAAATTAATCTCATGGATTGTTAGGGGGTTGAAGGATCAGGGTAAGAGAATGTTGGTACAAACTATTATTCAGGATTGGAAAGCAGACTATGTCTGCCTCCAGGAGAAAAAACATGAAGACGCTGAACAAGAATTAATCAAACAAATTTGGACAGGGTGATGGATTAAATATGCATGTCTGGAGGCCAGTGGAACCAGAGGTGGAATCCTAATACTATGGGACTCTAGAATTTGGGAAGAGGTAACTTTACAAGTTGGAGCATATACTATGTCTTGCAAGTTTAGGGCTCGTTTAAGTAATTTTGAATATCATATTACTAGTTTATATGCTCCCAACAGTCAAATGGAGAGGAGGCTAGTATGGGAGGAATTGGCTGATGTAAGAGGATTGATGGATGGACCATGGGCCATCTGTGGTGACTTCAATATTTGTAGATTTCCCTCCGAAAAAGGGGATTGTAGCAAGAGAAATTCAGCAATGAGAGAGTTCTCAGATTACATTGAAGACATGGACCTCGTTTATCCTCAACTAGGTGGTGGAAGATACACTTGGTACAAAGGTGATAACCATACCACTGATTCAAGAATTGACAGGATTCAAGAATTGACAGCATTCTTGTCTCCATAGAATGGAATAATCTTTTCAATAGCCTAAAGTAGACTACTTTGCAAAGTGTGATTTCGGATCATGTTCCTATTGCACTATTCTGTGGACACTCAGAGCCATCCAAATCCTATTTTAAGTTTGAAAATTGGTGGCTAAACCAAGAAGGGTTTGTTGAAAGAATCAAAGACTGGTGGAATGCTTTTGAATTCTATGGAAGCCTGATTACATCTTAGCATGTAAACTCACAACTCTCAAAGGGAAATTGAAAGAATATAGCAGAAATGAATTATGAAATCTGAATTTGCAAAAGAACAACCTTCTCATTCAGATGGCTGAGCTGGATTCACATCAAAACAGTAGAGCAGTGGAGGAAATAGCCAAAAAAAGCAACACTTTTCATGGACAACGAGGGGTGCTTAAAGAATGAGGAAGTGGTCTGGAGGGATGGAGGCAGAGATCAAGAGCTCTATTGCTCAAGTAAGGGGATAGGAATACAAAGTTTTTCTCATCAAACTGTGAATGCCCACAAGAGATATAACCACATTGATCAGCTCAAAGTGCAGGAGAGACCATATCTGAGCCAACTAAAACCAAGGAAGAAATCATTTCCTTCTACAAGAAGTTATATACAGAACCCAAAGAGTGGAGTCCTTCTGGAAATATTGGCAATCACCATACCATTACATCGAATGAGAATGAAGTATTGCAGGCTGCTTTTGAGGAGCAGGAAGTTTTTGAGTGTCTAAAGATGTGTGCTGTAGACAAAGCCCCTGGCTCTAATGGTTACACAATGGGGTTTTATCTAAAATGATAGGACATCATTAAACAAGACATTATGGGGGCATTCCATAATTTCCACTCAACTGGGATGTTTGGAAAAAGCTATAATGCAACTTACATAGCACTGTTTCCTAAAAAAACAGGGGCAAAGGAACTTAAAGAATTCAGACCCATCAACTTACTTGTAAGCTTTTATAAGATGATTTCCAAGGTACTGACAGAGAGACTCAAGAGAATTGTGGATAAATTGGTAGACAAGTAACAAATGGCTTTTATCAAAGGCAGACAGATAAAAGAGCAGTGCTCATAGCTAATGATGCAATTGACTCCAGAGTGACCCAGAAACAACATTATGCAAACTTAGTATTGAGAAAGCATATGAGCATGCGAACTGGGATTTCATTTATGTATGTTGAGTCAAATGGGTTTTGGTGGGAGGTGGACCAGCTGGATCAAGTTCTGCATCGCAACTGTGAAGTTCTCAATACTCATTAATGGGTCACTTGAAGGATTCTTCAATGCACATAGAGGGATCGAGCAAGGGGATTCCCTTTCCTGTTCATCATAGCCATGGAGCGATTCAACAACATGCTGAATATAGCTATGATTAGGGGGACAAATGATTGGATTGGACCGGATTTGGATGGATTGGATATGATTGAGAAAAGATGGTTTGAATTACAACACATCCAATTATAATATTGGCAAAATATTGATTTGGTCAAATATGGTTTGACAAAATGGTTCCAGCCCATTTTAAAAAAATGGTTTTTTTTTAAAAAAAAAATTTACCCTTCCCCACAGGCACCCCCACTACCCAGAGCGACCCCCCACCTTCCACCAACCTACCCAATATGTTTTTTCAAAAAAATATTACTCTCTCCCGTCGGAACCCCCTGCTCCCCCCTTCCACCAACCAACCCCTAAAATTTTTTTGTTTTCCAACAAAAAAAAAGAAGCTTTCAAAAATAAAATAAAATTTACTCCACTCCCACCTTCCACCAACCTACGCCTATTTTTTTTTTTGTTTTTCAAAAAAAAAAAAATTACCTCCTCTCCCCCCCCCCCCCCCCCCCACCTAATATTTTAGTTTTCCAAAAATAAAACAAAAACTGTTTCATTTCTCACTTATATGGGATGAATATGGATTGTCATGTTAACCCATTTTGTTCATATTTTATGAGCTTAAATAGGTTGACCATATTAACCCATTTAAGAAAAGGAAAGAAAATATGAGTGATCCATTTAATTTACTGTGGATAAAATGGTTTCATTTTACTTATATGGGCTGAAATTGCCACCCTAGCTAAGATAACAAGAAGAATTCAGGGATTTGTTCAGGGATTTGAAGTTAGTAAGGTTGATGGAAAGAAACATTTTAGAGATCACACATTTGCAGTATACTGATGATACAATAATTCTTTGTGGGGCTGAGGAGGAGCAACTCTTGATAATAAGTCTTACATTTGTGTACTTTGAAGCCATTTCTGGACTCCATATAAATTGGAACAAAAGCCACTTGTATCCAATTATTGTAGTTCTAGAAATGGATCACTTTTCTCAAATCCTAGGAGATGCTATAGGCACTTTGTCATCAATATACTTGGGCATGACTCTGGCGGCTCAGTATAGGTCCATAGATATTTGGATTTTGAGTTCTGGAGAAATGGGAAAAGAAATTAACCAGATAGAGACCACAATATCTATCATTGTGAGGTAGACTAACTTTGATTAACTCAGTGTTAGATGCCCTCCCTACGTATATGTTATCTCTCTTCCATATACCCTAGTCAGTAGTTTAAAGGTTGGATAGAATCAAGAGAAACTTTTTGTGGCAAGGCAATAAAGAAAGGAAGGGTTTTCATTTGGTCAAATGGAAGAACATAATGGGAAGTAAAGAACAAGGTGGAGTAGGTATCAAGAACCTCAAGTACCAAAGCAAAGCACTCAAGGTCAAGTGGCTATGGAGGTACCATCAGAAGGACCAAGCCCTTTGGTACAGGGTAATCATGAGCAAGTATGAGCAACTGAATACATGGGTAACTACAGAGGTCAACACCCCCTATGGTATTAGCCTCTGGAAAATCATTAGAATATTCTGGTAGTTTCTCAGTAATATTAACTGTCAAAGTTCCAAATGGTAGAAAAATGAGTTTTTGATAATGGGTGGGTAGTGTGATCCTTAAAGATCTCTTTCCTGACATCTTTGTTTTGGCTCACCAAGAGAAAACTGTTGCTGAAATATGGTCTCCACAAGGATGGAATATGATCTTTAGAAGAATCTTGTTTGACTGGGAAATTCCCATAATGATTGAACTTTTCAAATTACTGGAGAGTTTCCAAGGAATCCAACCAGGTAAAGACTATTTATGGTGGCATGGGCACAACAAAGGAATCTACAGGGTGAAGGACGGATGTAAACAAACAAGTCTTAGGGAGAATCAAGACTTCAAATGGCCTTGGAAGAGAATCTTGAGAGCTAAAGTGCCACAAAAAGTGTAATGCTTCACCTGGCTGCTAACCAATGAAGCAGTTCTGACATTGGACAATGTGGCGAAGAGAGGTATATCTCTATTCAACAGATGCTCCTTATGTGGTAAGGATACAGAGACAGTAAAACACCTTTTTGAGTAGAACACCTTTTTCTACATTGCAATTTCACTGACCAACTGTGGCATATTTTCCTTAATCTCATAGGCATTTCCTGGAGTATGCCTAGTAGGATTGATGAGACTCTTTTTAGTTTGGAGGAGTTGGGGCTACAAACAGAGAAAGATGGAGGATGTTCCCTGCTTGTATATGGTGGACTATATGGAGTGAGAGAAATGATAGATGTTTTGAAAATAGAGACAACCTGCAGGAAGTCAAGGTTAATGTATTTTGTTGTTCTGTTTTGGTGTACAATGTCTACTCCAATGAGACTGAATCAACCATAGAGGTTTAGGGTCCATCTAGTTCTTGGTTTAGCGTTGGAAAGCCTTTAATCTTTTTCTTCTTTTTGTAAATATGGTTTTTCAGTAGGTAGTACTGACTGAAATACAAATATTACTAGCGTCAAAGAAAAAGGAGGAATGGAGATAGAGGGCCCCCCTGTCTAAGTCCTCTTTCTGCAGGAAAAAAAACTAAGGGTTCTCCATTAGCAAGGATGGAGAACCTGGTGGTTTTAATACAAATGTGTATCCAACCGAGCCATCTATTTCCAAACCCCATTTGTCATTGAGTGTTGATCAGGAACTTCCAATTTAAATGGTCACAGGCTTTCTCAATATCCAACTTGCACATAACCCCCGGTTCGTCTCTAATTCTAGTTTCAATACACTCACTAGCAATTAAAGCGGCATCCATTATCTGTCTGCCTTTAATGAAGGCCATCCGGTGTTTGTTCAGAAGCTTGCTTATCACTCTCTTTAATCTTTCTGCTAGAACCTTGGCTATGATTTTGTACAACCCTGTGATCAAACTAATTGGTCTAAAATCTCCCAGATCATTTGCCCCCACCTTCGTTGGAATCAAAGCTACAAATGTATCATTATAACTTTATTCAAATTTCTGGTGAGTGGAAATTGTGGAAGGTTAACATTAAGTCCTCCTTTCTAGTTTCCCAGAGAGTTTGAAAATAAATCATTGTGTAACCATCCGGACCAGCTGCACACATTTTGATCCCTTCTAACACCTCTTCCTCTTCAAGCCTTCTTGTAAGCCATTGTTGCTCCTCCACAGTAATAGTTTGAACATCAAAAATATTCAAATCTGGCGCAACTTTCAGATTCTTTGTAAAGATTTTAATAGAAATCAGTAATGGACCTCTTAATCTCCATAGAATCAGAGGACATTACCCCATCGATCATCAAAGAATCTATAGTGTTGATTCTCTTACGCGCAGTGGCCATTCTGGGGAAATACTTTGTGTTCTTGTCACCCTCTTTGATCCACTGAAGTCTGGGTGTCTGTATCCAATGGATTTCTTCATTTCTAGCCGTTACTTCATACTTCATGGCCCATTGTACTTCCATCATTAACTCATTATCAGTAAGAGGTCTGTCCTCTTGTATGATTTCCGAACTTCCAATTTGCTCCAGAAGTTGATCCTTTCAAGCCCTCCAGTTACCTTTATCCTCGTTGCCCCATTCTTTGAGTTTTACTTTGAAAAGACTCAATTTTGTTTCTAACTTAAAGTCTGCTCTTCCTGTCACATTAAAAGAATTCCACCAGTCTTGTACTTTGGATTTGCACCCCTCCACATTCAGCCACCATTTCTCAGACTTCAAAATGGATCCTTGAAGACCTCATCCCCACATGACAACAAAATTGGATTATGGTCAGAACCCAAACTAGGCAAGGAACTCTGTCTGATTCATCCCAAGGAAATGAATACATGAATCTGTCAATCCTTGATGCATTTCTATGACATGAAATATTGTTTGTTGGGTATTTGATTCAATATGAGGGTTTGCCATCTCTCTCTCTCTCTATATATATATGTATATATAGCAGCATATCATATCATATCATATTATATTATAAGTGGGAAGATTCAAAGCTCAAATTAAATTACCATTTTACCCTTATATTAAAATAATTTAAACAAATATTATAAACTATAATTAAAAATTTAATAAATAACTCATTTAGATTGGTGTATGAATCAAATTCACATTAATAATTAATTACTCTATTGTGAAAATCAGGAATATTTGAAAAGTTTTTCCATTAAATAAATTTGATATGGACTAAAACCATTGAACTAATTTAATGCAAATTAATTATCTACTCAAAGGTCATCATAGCTACTTCTATAAATTACCTAGCATGATCTTCATGTAAATGACAAGAAGAGGATGAGAGATTATCATGCAAAAAAGAACTTTGCAAATCATTTTGTATGTGAAGTAATTATATTTTGTTTTTATCCGCCCCTTTTTGTCCGTCCTAAGTATATTTCCTTTTTATATTTGTTGATGTACTTTCTTATGATTTTGTTTTTTTATTAGAATATTTTGTGTCCTACAAGAAGAAAATAGTAATATACAATTCATGTTCTACTATGTATCTTAATTACTGATGAAATTCATATTTATGAAAGATTAATCAGTTTATTTGACATGCTTATTTGGCTCTCGATAGAGTGTTCTACTTTAGTATAAATATATTTTTGAAATTATTATTTATGAGTAGTGAGAATAATGACTAAATGAGAAATCATATATATATATGAACTAAAATAAAATGGCCCACCTAATTGGAGATAAAGAATGGATCATACTCTATATAGTATATATGTGATTTTGAGGTTGTATTTTTATTTAAACTTTTCGTTTATATGTATAATTTATTGATCTTATTAGTCTATTATATGTTTGTTGGAACATTCATTCCTCAAATTGATCATATATCTAGAATAAGTCATTTTGAAAAGTTTATATTGTTCAATTTATATTAATTATTCAAAGAGTAATGTTATGAAAAAAAGAGTATTATTCTTTTCTCTCCATAAATCATGTGTACAGTACTTTTTAAGGTTAAAAAGAAGACGTATATGTGTAATAATGATAAAAATAATTGACATATTAATCATGGTTATTGCTTCAAGTGTGTTTCGTAATATACCAAGTGTTTTTATCATAAGTTTGCATATGTACTACATTGACGAAATCTTTTAGCATTTATAAATTTTATGTATCAAACGTCTATCTACTCTCATAATAAGCTATTTATTGTCGATGTAAAATTTTAACTATAGTTGGAAAATTGTCAAACTCCCATCTATAGATTATTGATTGGCGCTGGACCCATAAATAGTTAGTAGTAATTATTTTCCAAACTAGAATGTCTACTTTTGACTTAGAGATATTATTTTATTTATGATAATGTGATATTCTTCTGCCAAATTATTGAATGTTAATTATTTTTCATACACATAAGTTTTTAAAATTAAAAGCTCAATGTGAAGAGTCATTCTCCACTATTTATGTAAAAACACTTTGAGAATTAAATTTTTAATATGCTTTTTACGAACCAATTACTAAGATTGATATTATCATAGGAAGGAAATTACACTATTCAAAATGAGAAGAAAAGAGAATGAGAGAAGGATAACAAAAAAATAACTAGATATATCATCTATTTAATGTTCTTCACATTATATTTGTTATTACTTAGCGAATAAAAGATAAATGGTTAAACTACTATTTTTAATTTAAGCATCTTTTTAATTACTTAACCTTTTTAGTATATAAAAATTTAATAATAATAATAAGGGACAAACGTGCAAGGCACGTTCTCAGAATCTAGTATATATATACACACATACACATATATATAGGAGAACCTTTTACTATTTCTACAATCCTTTTTAGTAAAAGATGGCTTAAGTAACAATAAAAGGAGGAAAGTAGTACCACAAATAATGAACTTACTAGTTCCTTTTTCTAATCTATGAAGTAGGACGAGTGTCCTACCTAATTCAATATAACATTTGTTGGTCGTATCCCAGCACTATGTCGGAACTCAGATCCATACCACCTCATCCTAAAATTTATTTGATGAGGAATCTGGTCTCTAGATCCACAACCATGTTGGGTACCTACATCCAAGTCCAAGCAACATAGGTTGATAGTAGTGAATGAAGAAAGAAGAATTGACAAATTGCAGACTATTTCTTGGATCCCTGAGTTTAAGGTAATGTGCTTCATAGTTGTTAGCTAAGTTGCTCGGACTCTTCATTTTTGCAGGCGAACCCGTCTCGACACGACTCTGGTGCGGGTGCGGGTGCGGGGTGCGTGTCGGATTCGGTCAATCGAATCCGGACGCTTTGACCGCAGCCGAGAAAAGATTGGGGAAGAAAAAATCAATTTCCGACGACTTAAAGAGTACAAAGCTTGAAAAAAGTACATAGAAGAGAGAAGAGAAAATTATTTTTATGGCGACAACGCCGGCAAGTCGCCGGCGACATCGCCGGCGAAAGAGAAAAAGAGTTGACAGTTGAGAAGAGAGAAGAAGAAGAGTTGAGAAGAGGAAGAAGAAGAGTTGAGAAGAGAGATGTACTTTTATTGAAAGTTTCAAAAGCCCTTTTTTTAGGACCAACTTTTTTCTTGGAAGTTGGAAAAAGTTTAAATATTAATTTTTTTTTACTATTGACTTGTTATTTGGAGTGTGGAAGAGCCACATATAAAATCAATACAACTTTTATTTTATTTACTCCATTTTAAAGTTAATAAAATCAATACAGCTTTTATTTTATTTTAAGGAAAGTTGAGGATATAAATCATGTAACAAGAAACCATTGTTACAGCTTTTAGCCGTATCCCCGCACCCGTATCCATACTCGGATTCGCACCCACGAATCTTAAAATTTGGATTTCGCCGAATCCGACTCTCGGATTCGCATCCGTCTCGGATACCCGCACCCGAGTCCGAGCAACTTAGGTTGTTAGTAATGTATGCCCTAAAGCTGTAGGAAGTATCTATCATAAAGGTAGTAGTTTAGATTTCTTTTCCTGTGTTGGAGGATTGCCTTCTCATTGAGAAAATGAAATGTGGAGAGGATCATAGTAGCATGCATATTTCTTTAATGCAGGGAAGAAATATGAAAATGCGGCCATGTTGTATTGAATCAACAATGCTTGAAAATTGATTCACTTCTTCCCTCTTTTCTTATTTGATGTAACAAAACTAGTCTCTGCTTTTTGCAGAAAGTGTTGGCTAAACATGGAGCTCAAAAGATAAGTGCTTATGTAACCCACGGAATATTTCCAAACAGATCATGGCAGCGTTTTAGTCATGACAAAGGAGGTAGGCGTTTGTTCTCTGATTCTTGTATTAGTAAGCAAAAATTTCCTTGTTTAAGATTCGTCGTGGCAAATAACAATATTGTCTGAAGATCCCTTTTAATCATTTAGATGTCAGTCATTACGTTTGGTTATTTTTTAGGCCTAGATCTTAATTATTCAGATCTTAACTATTTAGTGTGTTATTTTAAAATGTTACAACCACTTAATGGGTCTATCAAAAAACAACATATCTACCTTCACAAGGTAGGAGTAAGGCTGCATACACAACCCTCTCCAATTCCATCTGTGGGACAACATCGAGAATAGTGTTGTTGTTACCGCTTAATGGGTCTGAATAGATTTAAATGATTAAGATCTGTAACAAAGTCTTAATATCATTAAGATGATGTCTTTTTAAGGTTCTGTATAAAGTTGGCAATTCACTGCTGTTTTTCGCCCATTGTTGCTGCCCACAATTATCAACTACCTCCTCCCACCACTCATATATACTATTTTCAGTCATGACCATCATCGTTGTCCGTCGCTACAATCCGTCACCAACACTCCTAACAACCATTTACAGTCACCATCACCCATCATTATAGTAACAATATTATTATTGACAATCACCATCAGTCTCCACTATATATTATCATCATCTGCCGTCATCATTCACAAGCACCATTAGCTATTACTATCATTAACCGCAATTATAAGTCGTCAGTATCATAAACCACTATTTTCAGAAATCATCACCATATCTACTAGACTACTAAACTCACAAACACCACCATTAGCCTAACATTATTCCCAATCGTCACCCACACCACCACCAAGTGCCATACAACTATTTAAGCATATTTTATGGAAATAATATTACATTAACATAATATTTTATTGAATTTATATTTATTAATTTTTAAATAAGGATACTTTTACTGAAATGAACAGTCTTGATTATTTGGTAATCAAATCTTAATACAACATTTTTATATTCAGATTTAGACGTTTTAATCAACTAGTCTTTGCTCACGTGCAACGCACGTGTACCCTATTAATTAATATTTCGTTTTTTTTAAATGACACAAGTAGAAAATATATAAATGAGGCATAAAGTAGATTTTTTAGAAAAATAATCATAAACTTGAAACAATGAAGGGTGACTATGTATACTTCAAATTTTGTTAATTAATTGAAACGTCAAGTAATACTACCATATTATCAAATATAGATATGAGAACCATATATTTATTCACTGGTCATTTGTATTACATACACTTGTATTATATATATGCATGACTTTTCAATTTAATTGGTACCATAAAAGTGAGGTTCAACCATATTATTTTAATTGTTACCATAAAAGTGGCATTACTACGATGACTTTCTGAAAGTTAATGTCTCTATGATCCTATACTATGTGTTGACAGTAATAACTACATTTCTTAAAGGATGAAAAAGTTCGTCAAAGAACCAACAAAAATTGAAATCCCAAGATAAAAAAATAGAAAACTATCACATAACGTATAAAATTGAGCAATACCTCGAGAATACATTTCAAAATTACTAAAAATAGTCAAAAAATAAATATAAAGAAACATTCAATGATACAACATATGAACAAGACCACACAAAAATAAAATAATAACTGTGTAAACCTCTTCTAGTCTAGATTGAAACCATAATGAGGCTAAGCATATCAAATACCATAAAACCAATAAAAAAGTTGATATTCAAAGAATACATCAAAATCTAATATTAAGAAAGAAGAATCAAAAGCAAATAACACTAAAAAAATCACACAAAATTAACAAATTGTATTACAGATTCTTAGCACAATTTGATGAAAACAAGATCAAAAACTTAAAGAAAACATATTAAAATACAATAAACAAAATCAAGATTAAATAAATAAAATAATAAAAAAGAAAAAACATAAAGATTTAATATGAATGAAATTACCTTTAGTGTCTATACTACTTCTTGTATATCTTTTCTCTATTAACAACAAAAGGTGATAAAGAAATAATTACTGACACAGTCCCAAGCCAAAATTAAATTGATTTTGATAAAGAAGAATTGATATGCACATTTATTAAGAAAAATACAACTTTTGGTCTTTCCTCTTCTTGTAACTATTTCCCAAAAGAATTTGAACCATTGTGTCTAGAGGCATGAATTTAAATAAAAAAATATTATCTAATATTAAATTAATTATATATTAATATTTATTTAGTTTAGAGATAAAATAAGGGCAAAATAGTAATTCAACTTTTAAGTTGAGAGCTTCATGCTTATAATAATACTAGTTTCTGAGGACGTGCTTCGCACGTTGTTCCATGTGAATTTTTATAGATACGTTAGAATGACTAAAATTTCATGAAAATATATATGTAAATTGTAATGAATAATAAAATGTAACAATTTCAAAATAAGAATAAAGACTTACACAATAAAACATTCATAGAAAACTAAATTAAGAAGTCTAATGGAGAAAAAAAAAGACAAACAGAAACAGATTTAAGAAAAAATATAATGTAGACATTATTCTTATAAGACTGGTGTATGTATAGATGAAAAAATAAGTACAAAATTAGTACATAACTCGCTGAGTTCTTATTGACTCTTTCCATATCCTATCAAAATTCAAGAGGCTTCTTCATCTACTATAACTATGAAATGAAAATGATAGTCTAATAATCTTGGTAGGAGTTTCATGAGATGAAGAAGTTGAATTTATATAAATAGAATAGAAGGAATATCAAAAGAAATCTTAAAGTTTTAGCTTAAATATTTGAAGGTTATGAATATGAAAAGATGAGAGTTATGAATATCAAGAGTTAAAAGTTGAATAAGTAATTAACAAATGGAATAAAAATGATAGTCTAATAATCTTGGTAGGAGTTTCATGAGATAAAGAAGTTGAATTTATATAGATAGAATATAAGGAATATCAAAAGAAATCTTAAAGTTTTAGTTTAAATATTTGGAGGTTATTAATATGAAAAAATGAGAGTTATGAATATTTAGAGTATAAAAGTTGAATAAGTAATTAACAAATAATAATAAATAAATGAAGAATATGAAAAAGAAAATTAAAATTAGCAAACCATGTAGAAAGAACAACTAAAGTTCTTATCACGTAATAAGCGTTAAAAAAATTTAAATTTGTGAAGATAGAGTCATTGTTTAATAATAGTCAAGAGGACAGTATCAATGTGTGTCTCCATTTTGCAAATTGTCGAGACCATTTTTTTTAAAAATTATAATTATTATATACATATAGATTATAAATGATAAATATTATTTAATTAGATATTTAATTAGAAATTAATCTTAAGAAGTCTAAAAGTCATTAATATTTTAATTAAATTTATACAATCAAATATTTAAATATTTTATAACAATTTGATTTATAGAAGGGGTAAAATCGTAATTCAACTTTTAACTTTTTTTGTTCATGCTTTTAGTAATATATGATATGATAATGAAAACAAATGAGGCCTAAGACTGGCATCGTGTTTGAGAACTATTTTGATTTGTTAAAACTTTCATAAATCTTCTAACAAGTTTTTCCCTAAATAATGAACTATCATGCTTTAATGTGCTTCTTTTTAAAAAAATTCTCTACTATTCCTTTGACAGAACAGTGCTCTTTTTTTTTAAAACGTGCACATTCCCTGCTATGCGTTTTAATGAAAAGTTCCCTCATAAAATTTTAGACTGGACAAATATTGCACTAATCAAATTTTGCTATTTGGCAACTTAAAGAGTAGATATTGGTGCAAGCAATACAACAGATTTAAGCACCAAGTGTTTCTGCAGCATGATCTTTCTTCTGTTTGGTTGAAATTTTCGTTGTTTCGAAAACCAATATTAAAACTATACTACCATATCTCATATCTGAAAGTTTTGTTTCTCAATGAATTGCACAGTTCCACTTTGTGAATGTCTGTTTTGGGTTTTGTTTGAATTTCATCAGGTGATTTCATTCCTATCTACCTTTTAACTTGTTCAGGTAGTCCTGAGAATGGAATGACTTACTTCTGGATCACAGATTCATGCCCTCAAACTGTGAAGGAGGTGAAAGACAAAAAACCATTTGAGGTTCTGAGCCTTGCCGCTCCCATAGCAGCTGCACTTCAGATTTAATTGCAGATTCTGTATATTGCCTGCAATGTCTTTGGATTCAAAATCTATAGAGAAAGCTAGAGAAGCCAGAGCTTCCTGCTAGCATTATTGAGATGAGTATATTGATGTCGATAGTATTTTCTTCAACTCTATTTACCTGACAGACTTTGATGCCAGTATAATGAAGATGTTCACTGCTCTCTCAATCGAATCATCGTTTGAAGATTTCCCTTAAAATGATTTACATCAATAATTTGATCCTTTATTTCCCATAAAATGCTGCATCATAGACTGGATCTATAATTGAATTTGGATGATTCTATCATTTAAATTTCAATACATATATGCTGAGATCCAGTTCCATTATTCTCTGGTTTGCATGAGTTATTTGATGTACAATATTTTTTTTTGGTTAACTGGATAAATATTATTAGCAAGTAAGCTAAAGTATCATTACAAAATAAGGGGATAGCATTATTCCCTGTATATATTGTAGCATTGATTGCTATCAAGTTACTATTATGAGTCGGAATTTCCCTTGGATAAGTAGATCTACTCGAATCACATCTAAACAGTCGCTTAAAATGATTCACAATTCCAAAACATTGAATTTATTATTCATATTATATTATAAGTGGGAAGTCCTTTAGCTCAAAGTTGAATTACGAATTTGTCCTTTGCTTGAACATTATTTGAATATATATAACTTTATATGAAAATAAAAGCATAATATTTTCAATTTTAATGGCTTGAAAAATAAATTCACACTTCAATTACAATAATTAGGATAATTGAAAAGACAACAGTTAAACTTACAATTAAATAACCATGAATAGGGTAAACGAAAAGGCAATTGAAAGTAATGAATCTTTTTTCCAAGTGAATAATGACTTTCTTCAGGTAAATAAAGAAACTATGTTTATCTTTAAGTAAATCATTTCATTTTCATATACATTTCAAAAGGTATGGAAGATATAGGAACACTATTTTAATTAAGAAATCGAAGACTTTAAGACAATCATGAAGAACATATGAAGTGTGGTGTCTGCAGCGATATCTCGACAGCGACAACGGTGAGAAACTAATTTTTGTGTTCCTAGAAATCTCATAGTCCTCCAGCATCTCTTGCCCTTCATCATTTTTCTTTTTTGAAACTGGAAGGTTTCAAATTTTTAACACTATTTCTTTGTTGTTGTTTTCTTCTAACCTCCCCCCCCCCCCCCCCCCCCCTCTTATTGTAGAATATGCCTCTTCTTATATTTATATGTGATGCAATTTGAAGTGTTCTTGAAATGTATATTGATTTATCCGAGTATTTCTATAACACAGTTTCAATCAGAATATTCACTGACTTTTTTCCTTTCTCTATTTTATTAGTCTTTATTTGTTCCTTTTTACTTTTTTTTCTTAGATTATTTTTCATTTTTAAAAGGTTAAATTTCAACAATAAATATGATAAAAGTATATAATTTACACGTAATAGTAAAATAATTTTACCTTTAAGAATCACACATGACATTTTTCGCAGCTATAATTTTTTTATGCAATATATTTATTCTCTTATTTCACATATAGGCTTTTAAATTGTATACATCATCATTTCTCTTACAAGAGTCTTTCCTTTTCCTATTTAATTTTTGGGTGATTGAAGATTAAGATCTTAGTTAGAGAACATATTTTAATCTAAGTATGTCTTAGATATTATTTTCTCTCAAGTTTGAATTTGTAGTATTTTTTCCTTCAAATTATATATGACTCATTACAAGCATGTTTATATTGTTATTATTGGTTCGTATGTTTTTTTATTTTGTTAATTTATTTTCTGTTAATTAAAAATTAAATTTGAAAACTAAAAGATATTAATTGTTTTTACTATTTGAATAGAGTGATGATTTTTTCATGAATACTGAAACATTATATCATCAAAAATATATTTCATGTAAATACAATATAATATACTCATATATAGACCCATGGACTTATCACAAGTAATTGCATCCTCAAGATAATCTTATCGTATTGTCCTTAATCTTCGATGTTTATGTTCTTTATTGAAAATGCAAAATGTGTAATTGAAAATTATATTTCTAATAAGTTTGTATCACGCCTTTGTTATTTCATTTAAGGCATTAGATACATTTTTTTATTATTTTTCTATCATGAATTCATAGACATATTTTATAGTCATGATTCACATATTTCTGGTTTGATAGAGAATACACCATTCTATTTTATGATTTATTTTAATGAATAAAAAATAAATAGTAAAATTAATATTGTTAATTTCAATATCTATACCTTATAACTTACTTCTAAATAAATAAAAAAATTGTAATGATAGTAAGGGACAAACGTGCAACGCACGTTATCAGAAACTAGTTTTAAAAAAATGAGGAGGAGGGGAAGAGGGGAGGCAGGGAGGAGGGGGAGGATAAGGGGGAGGAGGGGAAAGAAGGAGGAGGAGGAGGGGGGGGAGGCGGATGAGGTGAGGGAGGGGGAGGGGGGGGGGGGGAGGAGGAGGAGATAAGGGAGGAGAAGGAGGAGAGGGAGGGAAAGGGGAAGGAGGAGGATAATAATGAAATAATTTAGGACAAATTATGCAAAATATCAGTCCATGCAAAGTACCACGAATTTGACATTTGGAAAATATTGTCCCATAAAGCTTAAATATGGGATAAGTGTTTCCCAGATACTAGTGACTACTATAATATTGGGATGGTTGGAAACATTAGCCCAAGAGCATGATAACCGGGTGAAGAAGGATTGTGCGACCAGGGTGCTTATAGATCTCTTACTGGATGTCCTCCCTAGGTTTGGGTGCATCATACTATTAACATTCTCAAGTATTAAAGAAATCACCCCACGAGTCTAGACTCAAATCCTAGGCATGTGACATTACTCAAGTACGGTTAAAAACAACCGTTTTCTTAGTGTATAGAGTAAGTTTTTTTTTTTGTGGTAGTACCATAAGTTTGCATCTCATTCTTTCGCTTGTGATACATTATCTCTCGATTAAGCACTGATAATAGGAATATTTTCTTGTTTAAGCAACCAACAACACGACCCACTGACTACAACTTTGTCGATCCCATAAATTGTGCTAGTTGTAGAATGAGAAGAGATAGATGGTAGATGAATGGTATCGTAACAAGTAACCACCTTCATAAGCAGTGTTCATAATGAAGCCAATACACCACTTAGTCATGTATCGATTGGAAAAATTTGGTTGCAACAGGAATTCTAGGGAAGTAGGTTCAGACAAGTGCACAAACCTGTAGACCCATCCAAAGAGGAAATCCTCAGTTTTATTCTAGAAATTTAATCTCAAATGAACCAAATTCTATGGGCTCATCTATCATTAGGGTTGTGGGCATATTTATGCACCCAAGCATCACATTAGTTTTACCCTTATTTCAGCTAAATTTTGAGGATAAAGCCACGTATATCTACTACATATATATAAGTGAGAATAAGTAGGCAGGTCATGGTCAACATGCCTGCCTGTCATCAAGGGTATATTCATCATTTACGTGTGCTTCTCCTCCAATCTGCCACATTAGCAGCTTGATGTTCTTCTGCCGTTTCAGCTTTAGAACGATTTCTTCTTTCTAAATTCTTGAATTTCTTCTTTCAATTTCCGATCTTCCCTTTCTAATCTAGCTTACTGTTGGAGCTTTCTATTTCTGATTTGTAATTTGTGAGTTCTCTTTTCTCTTTCTCTGTTCGATATTACTTCTCCTTCATATTAATATTCTACTTTTTTCTCTATACTAATTGATGAATTTTGCGTTTCTAATGGGTTCATAAATATTTTGGATATATAGTTTTGACCGTATCTAAAGGAAGTCATCAAAAAAAATTATCATATTCGCACTATCCACTTCTTTCTTTGTTCAAATTTATTTTGTCGGTGCGCGCATGATTGTGCAAATTCGCACTATCCACTTCTTTCTTTGTTTTTCTTCGTACTGTCAACCAACTTGAAAAAGTTGTGACTGCTTTAAAAGTAGGAATTGAGGTTTCTCTATATAGGAGCTATGTATTCTTAATAGAGCTGATACTATATTACTCAATTTTGCGAAGAAAGTTTAACCTACACTTAAAACCAAAAAGAAAAGTTCAACACTTAAATTGAATTGGAAGATGTGGTAATAAGTGAAACTTTTTGTGGTTAGTTTTGCTGTCAAATTTCTACTCTTTTAACAGAAAAACTGTCTACTTGAGCACATCTTCTTTTCGATAAGAACACGTTAGCAACTACAATATATCGAGGAGGACATGTTCATTGAATTTTAACTTGTTTGGTGACATAGCAACAAAAAAGGAGTAGTAGTAATAAATGACTATTCAATTTTGTGTAAATAATTGCTAAGATGCCTACTTCGTCTTTTCTCGTTGTTGTCTTCAATTGACTAATACTACTTCAATGTCCAAACCTCAAAGATCAAACCGTGCAGATAGCATTGTTCCTATCAAATGCTATTTGTTTTGACAAATCCAATACATACTCAATGACATTTTTATAGATCATAGACCTTTGGATATACTGAGTTGGTTTAATTATAAAATTTAATACTACTTTGTACAATGACAACTGCTGTTCTTTACCAGTTTAAAATAGATGTGCACATTGAACTTGCAGAGCAAATGAATTCTAAATAAAAGAAGGATGATCCCCCCCCCCCCCCCCCCGCCTAAAACAAAAAGGTTTATCGAGATGAAGCTTAGACGACGTGAAATATATATACTACTTTTTTTCAGAAAAAAAGAGACACAATTGCTATAATGTCGAACAAACAAGTAACTGCGGCTTGTCATTTGCTCATCAGTGCGCTGCAAATGTACAACGTTGCGGTTCGTCTTGGGTTCACCGACAAATTAAAGTTCTAGCACAAGAAAATAAATTAAATATTGGGCCCGTGCACAACACGGGCAACTCCTCTCTAGTTCATGTATAATTATTGTGGTAACCTAATTATATATGTAATTAGATTATTTTAGATTAAAACACAACAAGAATCAATCCAAAAGAGTAAAACATATCACCCAGACATAACTGTAACCAACACAAGATTAATAGAGTTTTCCACATTCATGTTGAAGTCAAGAATTTTACGAAATCGCAAAAAAAAAAACTCGTTTTTACAAAATGTTTTTTTTCTACTAGTCAGATTCAAATACACAAGCGCTACCTCATTTGACATATCTGAAACCATTGAGCTATAACAACTTGTTTAGTTAAAGGGTGTCTAAAATATATTATTTGATCACTTTGTATATCATTTTCTAATGTATTCGATGCCTTTTCCCCCAATGAACGGTGTCCAATTGGACACGCCGAGAACAAAGTAGATCGACCACTACCCATGATGTGGGGCAAGCATCCTGCATTGGCCCCCGGTCCACACATGTTGTTATAATTCAAAGGATATAAAAAAGAGCATGTCTTGATGATGAAACTCTTAACACAAAACTCAAGCTTAATGATTGACTAAGCGGCGTGAACCTCATGTCTCACAGTGGAGGTCGCTCGGGCACTAGTTGTTCAGCAAAAGTTTTTTACAAGTCAAGATCGAGTCCAACTAGGATTGTATTATTCGGTATTTTTCAACACTATAAATAGACCACATAAAGAACTTTTATAAGGTTATAATAATGACCAAAGTTTACGAATTATTACCAAGTTCTTTAATTATTTATTTTTGAAGACATTGATAAAATCTACCTTACTACTCTCCTACTTGTTTCTTTTGCAGGAGATTAATTCAAGGGTTATACTCGCAATATTTTTTTTATCTCAACAATTACTTATATTCTTCACAACTAGTTATGAGTAGCTATATATCATAACTATGGTTATGTGATCTAGAATAGGGATAGTGATAATGAGTTCTTCACATTTAAGTCTTTGTAGTCTTTCGTAAACATTGTCTTTTTAATGGATAAAAACATTAGCAACTTGTTTGTATTTAAGACTTGCTTGAACAAAGAAGTTAATATTAGGAAAAAGAATCACAAACAGAAATTTGAGGCTATCAACCACTGCCTAATATCTTTAGATAAAGATAGAGAAGTTAACTAGAAACCTACGATTATAACCAAATTAATACACACCCAAGTTTCGAAAGGACTTAAGGTGGAATTCTTATAATTAGGCTGAGAGACTTTAGAAGCCATATAGATTCATCATTTTCGACAGTGGACACACAAAAAATGAGTTGATATTAAAGTATTTGTTTGAGTTATTATATCTAGGGAACGACATATCTAGTTCATCTTTAACTATTGAATCCAAAATCATGGAGCAAAACAAGTTCAACGATATTCCTTTGAAACCTTTATTCCAAATATTGATCACAAGACTAAATTCTTGCAATAAATTGTGATTCCTTGACACACTATCTATGAGATTCAAACCCAACTTACTTTGATTTTATATTTGATAATGACCCCTTTATACTAATTGAGGGTAAAATTTGGGCAATATCAACTTTTGGATCTGTTGTCAAAAAGTGTGGTTAAGATATTACTATTTCAATAAAAATTCACGTTTGTTGCATTACAACCTCAATGCATACCCAATACTCAGAGTCAGGGATCTCCCTTGATTCTCTTTAATCAAAAAATTGAATATACTTTGAGGCACCTTATGCTAAACGTGGCATTGGACAGTGAGGTTGATAAGATGGATGCAACAACTGTTGCTACACAAGTTGGCCTTGTTGTGGCCATTCAACCTCCACTATTGTCTAGTACAGATTTTAACATAATCACTATGATGTTGTATATTTTGGTCATGAAATCTAGATTACAAAAATCCGAACAAACCTCAAAAGGACTTTGTCAGGTTTTGTCTGGTGTACAACAGCCGTGGCATCTCTCAAGAAGGAATAAGGTTGAGGTTATTTTCATTCTCCCTAATAGGTGAAGCAACTTTACGGTTGGGAGAACTATCAAAGGCATCTATATTGACTTGGGGAGGACTTACAACAAAATTATTGGAGAGATTCTTTCCTCCAAGTAGACGTATACATATATAAACGAGATTAGGAACTCAGACAACTACCGAGTGAACACTACACAAGGCCTAGTTACACTCTAAAAAATGTGGCTTAGTGTCCTAATCACAAAGTACCAAATGAGGTGTTACTAGAAAGCTTCTATAGGTCCTTGTATGCGGTCAACAAATCCATTGCAAAAAAATATGGTGAAAAGTTTTGGAGAATTCGTATAATGATGTAAAAACACTTCTAGATCAGATGACATGGACGAAAATGGTCTAATACGCTAGAGATAATAACGTAGTGTCATTGCATTGGACAGAAAATAGTCAAAAGTAGAGACGTTGAGAGAATAAGCTTGAGACGAGAAAACAACGCACTTGATGATGAAAATCAAGGTGCTAACTAAACACATATGGTATTGGAACCCAAAAAGTAAATGTCGAGGGATCCAATTATCAATTTAAAATAAATAACGGAAGTTACTATCCATATAAAGATGAGGTTGATTATGTGAGTAACCAGCAGGGGGAGTTCCCATCCGAACTACCAGGGTTCTATCAGGGACATTAGTAGCGAGGTCAACAGAATCAAGATTGGAACAAAGAGATGAACTAATGAGGTGCAGGTTGGAAAAATCTAGGGTAACTAGGACCAAGGCTTCAACGTTGGAAGCACAATTTATATGTTTATCCTAGAGGTGGTTAACAAAAATTTGAACAAGCATGAGTGAGTGACCCAATGAGCTCGAAAATAGAGGACATGCATCCCCACGTGCTAAAGAAAGTTTAATCTATCAATGCTGGTATGTAACAACTACATAGTGACCTTGAAAACATAGGTTATGTTGTGAAATCACATTCCACCTCAATCAAACAAATAGAAGCATAGTTGAGCCAGATGTCGACTTCGCGCAGTCAAAGGCAAAAGCCACTCTTAAAAGTGACTAAATAATGAGCTCGAAGTTTGAATGTGGTGATATAAACCATTTTATAGTAGTTACAACTCAGAGTAGTCGGATGTATGATGATACACCATACGAAAAACAAATTTTGTAGACCCTAAAAGAGATGGAGAGGAGAAGAATAAGATAGAATCAACTACTCCTTTAGAACCTTATATTACTTATTGTGAAGATAAGAGAATTAAAACTCATGAAGAGAAAAAATAGTTGGTTTTAAATGAAATGAGTAAAGAGGAAGGCAGTACAAATAAACAATTTTTAATTCAAAATTGCTCACCTCCCTTTCTGCAGAGATAGTAGAAGAGCAAAAATGATGTTAGTTTAGAAATTTCTTTGATATCTTGAAACAGTTGCAAATAAATATACCATTGACTGACACACTGAGAAACATGCCAAGATATGTTAAATACCTTAAAGATGTTGTGAAATGCAAGAGATATTTGGGAGACATTGAAATGATTTCAGTTAATGAGTAGTTCAATTTTTGGTTATTGAGTAAGCTTCCAAAAAGCTAGAGATCCTGGGAGATTCACCCTCCCAATACAAATTGGTGAAATTAATCATGAATAAGCACTATGTGACTTGGGGGAAAGTATTAATTTAATACCCCTATATATGTTTGAGGCAATTTGAATAGGAAAACCACATCCAAGCAATACAATTTTGTTATTGGCTGATTGAGTATATGTTGCTTTGGCTGGGTGATTGAAGATGCTCTCCTCATACTGAGTAAAATTTTTATTCTTGTCGATTTCATAACCTTTGATTTGGAAGTAGATGTAAGGATGTCAATCATATTAGGACATCCATTTTTTTTCAACTAAGGAATCCATTATTGATGTGTGAGCAAGAAAGATGAAGATAAATGTCCACAATAAGGAGATGACTTCAATGTGTCAAACCTTTCTCCAGTTCATCACACTTCACTAATTTATGCAAGATCACAAAGGTAAATAAAAATGAGAGTGTGGGGTGTAGAACAACGAGCCTAATGAATGCAAGACTTTTGGACCCGAACATGAGTTGGAAAGAAACTAAGATTAAATGAAATTAGTAAAAGTTGAGAGATATGGAACTCCTAAAGAAAAAAGAATAAACAACACAAAATGACTTCCAAGAGTAGGAAACATATGATAAGGTTTTAATTAATGACTTTCATCATGGTACGATGTTAAATAAAGTGCTACTACAAAGTCACCCTTGATTATAATAGTCTAGAATATAAAAATAATAAATTACAAAATTATGTGTCATGCCATGACCAAAACTAAGACGCTTGTGAGAGACAATCCACCTTACTAACAATTCTTGGGGTATTTTGTAGGTTCTAGACAATAAAGGAATTGAGAAACACAGGTTGAAGCATAAATATGCTTAGAAAAAATCTAGCAGCTGACTGAGGTTGCCCCAGCCACACACCCATAGTTCGCACGTTGGGCATCTTGGCATAGATCTTGTCCTATTCACTGAGATCTGCTATGTGACTATGGGAAACCATTAAAAGGTGGTCATCATATACTAGAAGAACTTTGATTTAATAATCAAGATGCTCTTCATATTGACTCACATGGTGTACCATGAAAGGGCTAACAAATTGAGGTTGACTGCCATTTCATTCGTGAGAAGATTCAAGATTACTTGAAATTCACTAGTTATATGAAGATAGGAGAACAACTAGTTGTTTTGTTCACAAAGGCTTTGAATGGAGCTCGATTTTATTATTTATTTAGAAAGATGATCATGATCAATATCTATGTTCCAATATGAAAGGGAGTGTTAAAAAATATCGTAGGATATTGAAAATATATTCTCTTACCTTATATAGATAACAAAATCACATACAGATGTGTAGTATATTTACTTAGTTTTGATAGAATCTCTTGTGATTGTACATATACATGTTGTATTCATTTAAAATTTATTAAATATAAATTAATAAAATGATTTGGATTATATTAAATTCATAAATATATTAGTCCAAATAAATACAATAGATTAATATACTTGGGATAATTATTTAAGTACAATAAATATGAATTAAATTTAATTGATTTGGGCTACAATAGATGAGATCAATTTCACCTCATCCTAGATGCCCATTTTTCGGTGCCACATGGACAATGGTGTGGCATGCCAAGTCAAACAAGAAGCCAATATGTATTGTCCCTAAAATGAGATAGGTGAAAATAGAGACAAACATGGGTATCATGATGGTTTACAGTCTTAAAATTGTTAAAATGGTGTTTAGAGGCAGTATATAAAGTTTGAAAGTGTTTGGAGGTCAAACATCCAAGATGTCTGGAAACTAGTCAAAGTTGAACTAGTGTGTCGTAGTATTTTGTACTGATGTTCTGGGGATGTTTTGTGGGTCAAATTGATTACCGATGGTTCCTACACATGTAATGACATGTAAAGTGTCAAAACGTCCGAGAACGACGCCCCGGGGACCAGCCTAAGGGTCCCCGAGGAGGACCCAATCTTGACAAATGCAAGCTGCCGTGCCAGCCAAGATGTGGCAGTGGTTGTGCATTACACAACACTAAATGTGAAAAAATCTTGCCCTGCGATGCAGCACTATCACGAAGCATTTCATAACCAAGATTTGAAAATGCCTCCGCGAGGCGTAGTAAACTCCCATTTTCGGTTGCGTCATTTTTAAGTCAAATTTGAATTGGTTAAATTGTCCAATAAGTGCAGGGGTATTTTGGGGATAGTTTATTGTCAATTATTGAGTCTTTTAAACCCTAAATTCATCAATCAAAGCTAAACCCTCAACTCAAAACAAAACCACTCCATTCCTTTCTCTATAGGCTCCATAAATGAAGGTTTGAAGTTCTAAGGAAGATGAAATATTTCCAAGCCTTTTGTCCATCAATTTTGTGGGTTAATATTCTATATTAAGGTATGGTGCTTCATCCTTGAATCCTTTTCTATTCAAGGAGACAATTCAAATGATTTCAAAGATGATCAAAACATGAATTCTCCTATTTTCAACTTCTAGCCATAGGTTTTGCATTAAACAATTTGAAACAATGATTTATGATATAATTAATGTCAATTGAATGATTTTATATTAAAATTCCAATGAACCCATGAAAATCATCAACTCCTATTTTATCTCTAATATGGGTGATTTGATCATGATTTTATAGTATTCGATTGTTATGTAAATTGTTATGGGCTATTGTATATGTACGAATTATGTTAGAATTGTTTATAGGTTTCCTTATTTGGATGATTTTTATATAGTATCTTGATAGATCAATTGTATAGTTTGATTATTGGATTGAATTGGTGACTATGATTATTGGTAAGAGCTTTGGTGTATTGTATTATTTAAATGCATATGGATTGGAGTTGTTAAGATTGAATTGGTTGTATGTTGACCTAACCCTTACTATATTGTGTAGTATAGGTGTTTCAATTAGATGTTTGGTATGGTCCACTTATGGTGGCGATGACTATAGGTTATACTTGTAAATAAATGTGGCCTCGCTGGCATTACTTTATGAATTATATTGAACATGGCCTTGTCGACATTAATTTATGTATTATGATATTGTCATGTTATATGTATTTGATATGTGATCATTGTGAAGGTCGATATGAGTTATGTGCATCCATGAAGTTAAGTATGTGTTTTTCTAATTGGATGTGATCACGATAGGCTATAGTGATTCCTTATATGTTTATACTTGATGTTGAAGTGTCATTCTTCCTAGTTGACTATATTAACATTATGATGCGTTATGTTGATAATTTAATATATGTGTGAAGGGTGACTAACTAGTATACTAAGTTGTAACTATGTGCTTCTTGAAAGAACTATGTGATAATGTAATGGGTGTGCGGGTCTTTTTAGGTAGACTATGTCCCTCTACTTGATGCATCCTAAATGTATGAATATGAACATCTTGACTTAGTGGAATTATACACCATTGTCTTAGATGTCTATGGATGAATGTATAATGAAAGTCCAAGATCGTAGACCTAAGATGGTGCCCTTCTAAGCATGACTAATCTGTGGAACCTTTTATATAGAAATAAGGTTAAGAATGAGCTATCCTTATAGACAATTAAGTGTTAACCCTAGTGGACCCATCTTTCGTAGGTGCATTATGACTATGTAATGACTAAGAGATGGTACCTTTTCATACACCCCTTTTTATTGAACTTACTTTATGAGAACAAAGGCTAACACCGAGTGAATATAGTATGGGTTGTAGCTCTACTTGAGAAGGAGACTAGACTGCAATGTAGTTCTACTTGAGGAGAAGAATAGAGTGCATAAAAGCTCATGATATTCCTTAACTATGTGCCTACATGGGTTGTGTCCTAGTTCTACCCTTGGCAAGAAGAACACCCTCCAGTGGGGTAGGGTAGACTATGGATTCCATGCCTAGCTAGTATGGTCTATGTTGGTTATTGTGTTTTTTCATCGTATGGAATACATTCTAGTACTCGATAAGTTCTACAACATTTAGGTAGTGGAATAAGACGTTATCTAGACATAGCACGAGTAGGATTTGATGGTTCTAGAGTGTAGGTTCCCTAGGTCGTTCTAAGACCCTTATGTGAAGCCCTTGATGAATGAAATGTCTTTTGAATTGACTTAATGAATGATTATAACGTTAGATATTGTATGTGACTAGAATGTAATCTATCGATGGTAGCTTTGAGGGTTCCTTAGGTAAGATTGAAGAGGGTGTATGGGCGGTCTCTTTTTGTCCTACTTAGGCAAAGCTTGGAGTAACCTTAGGTGGTTAGTAAATGAATTATAAATGTAACAATCTTATATTAGGTAGTCTTATGGATTGTTCAGGTAGGGCGTGAAGAGGGTGTATGAGCGGTCTCTTCTTGTCTTACTTATGTAAGACCCCAAAATGAGTTAGGGTATCTAGATCCTAACATGTTCATCTTAAGGTTCTAAGGTAATAAAATTACATAATATTGTTTAGAGGCATTTTGTAAAGTTTGAAGTGATTTGGAAGTCTAACGTCAAGCGACGACCAAAACGTTCGATGACTAGTCACCTATATGTCTCATGTGTCCATGCGTGTTTATGTACTGTGTTTCATGATATTAAGAAGTGTTAAAATGATTTATAATGATAGTTAAATATGTTATATGTAGTTTCAAGAAGTTTGGAGGTCAAACGACCAAGAACGATCAAGGCATTCAAAAATAGCCCTTAAGGCACTCAATGTGTGTCTTGATGGGGCCTAGCCTGTTTGGATGAGTTGTAGATGTTTGATTTGGATGAAACTTATGTGTAATGTCTACAACTTATTAAGTGTTTTATTTACGTTGGAAACGTCCGGGTATAAATTCTAAAGGGCCGCGCAAAAGTCCCTGCAAAAAGGACCCAAGGCTGGTCGAGACACTGCCTTGGCAGTGTCAATCGACGGACCAAACGATGGCCACTTGGTCGAAAGACAGCCCGTTGTTGAGGTATAATAGATTTTTACTAGCTTGGGAAGTTATCAACCCAAAATTTGGCTAAGGACCAGTCGACAGAAGCCAAAGGACGACCCGTAGACTGACCTATGGCCAGTCGATTGCTCTGTCGATGGTGGTTTGTCAACTGCTTCCTGCGTCTGTTTCATTAAAGGGGTTAATGGAAAATTCACCCAAGATAACAACCTGATTCTAATAGGTTTATTTAGAACTTTTAGTTGTATATAATGTAGTAAAAACGTGATCAACCCCACTCCAAATACAATTCACCAAATTAGACTTTTCCCTCTTAAAATATTCTCTCTAGAACCTCCATTGTTGGTGAAGCTCAAGAACAGCTTGGAAATTGAATTTCCATGGATGAATTATCAAGTTTTAGAGATTTTAATGTAGATTAATATATGGTGATCCTTCATCTCTAGTTATCCTTCCATATAGAGAGTTAATCTCAAAGTTTCCAAAGAGAAAAATATGATCAAGTTCTTCTTCTTCATTCTAGCCATGGGTTCTTTCTTAAATTGATTTCAAAATCATAGTATAAATATATTGATGATTATATACTTATCCTATTGCATGAGGAACCCATGCATCTTTCACAAACTCGATTTTAGCCTATGTATGGCTTTATGATCTTGATCTTATGCATGTCAATTTGTAATTCAATTATGTTAATATGCTTATGTATACTTTATAGTATGTATATTGATGGTGAATCATTGATGAATTATCCATGTGAATCCATGTATGAAGATTTGAACAAAACTAGCCTATGTTCTATGAGTTCACTGTACGTTTTGATTCATGGTAATTGTTAGGAGATTTAGATTCTTAAAGATCACTGTATATACTGTCTTAATTGGATATTATGGATGAACCGTAAATAAGGGATTTCATAATTGATGAATGTTGGTTAGCCTATGATTCTTATACTTCTTATAGATGTCTTAAATAACATGTTCACTGTAATCTAAAAGTTTATAGCAATGATAGTAGGATTTCGTGTAGATTATATTGTCATTTTCTACTACCTTATATTGATGATAGTAATGTATTGTGGGTATGAATTCTTGATGATCAAAGAAAATGAATCTTGGCATGAATTGATAAGGGTTTTTCTAGCCTACAATTTGAATATTGTAATGAACATTATGTGATCTTAATTCTAGGGTGTATGAAGCTTTATTTAGATTTGATTTATATATATTTGGATACTGACCTAAATGTATATTTTTGGTACATCATGAATGATGAACTAAACTAGGGAGGTTAGTGGATGACCTAGGACTCTCTAGTTCCTAGTGCATGTGAGATGTCTTGTATTATGTTATAGTGTGATTTTGTAGCAACTTGTACATGGTTTATTTTATGACTAAAGTACATATAGATACTTCCTTATATATGAATTGGTGATAAATAAGGTGCATTGATCAATGATGATCAAAGGATGAGAAATTGGTAAGAATGCTTATCTCCTCTACTCTTCTACTTCTATATTTCTTTATAGTAATGTTGATGAAGCCTTGTATGTCATTGTGTGGTATGGTCCACTTATGGTGGAGGTGTTTACTTTATTGTCATTATATATGTGTTTACCATGGCCTTGAAAGCAAATTGATGAATATATAAACATGTGCCTATGATGATACTATGTGAAGATTATGCCTACTTTCCTATTCTAGTTGTGATTTAGGTTGTATGGCTATTGTGTAAGCATGTGTATATCCATTTCAGGGTTAAGTATAGGTGCTTCCATTGATGAGTAAAATGGTTAATAATCCCTTAACTATGTACCCCTGTGTGAATTCATGAATAGCATAAGTTAGGAGTCTTAATTGTAATATGAAGTTGGCTTGTCTCCAATGCTATTGTGTGTTATGTGGTTTATGCTTGAAAGAGTATTATGGTCTACGAGGGTGGATGCCTCAATATGTTGTTGATATCCATTACGTGATCATGTTGACCAATGTACACACAAACTAACTTTTCATGCATGTTACAAGTAGTATAGGCCATGGTGTCTAAATGAAAGGTAGTTTTCATATTCACTAGTGTCTACTACTATGCATGTTAAAATGATGTTTATTAAAGCATGATATGTGTTTTAGCTAGGATGACTTTATAGGTGTACTAGTATGGGTAAGGGTATGAGACTTTGCGTGCATTGCACATGTGAACCTTGATAGGATAGTTCTAGGTTTAGTTTCTATATGTATGAATATGTATGTATGAACATGTGTGCCTTAATGTGTTATGTGAAAGGTTTCCTCATATGTATGTACACACACACACACACATGTATTAAGACCTAGTCAAGAGAGGGTCCATTAATGGTGTATTTATGTGTACCCTAAACTAGATTATGCTTTACATATGCTATGTTCATGTGAAGGGATTCTTTACCTAATTTAGGTTGATGAACTTCCATCTATGACCTATAGGTTAAGTATATAAGGGGATGACTCTCCTAAACCTATGTTTTATAAATTAAAAATATAATAAAGGTTTTCAATGAAGGGAACTTAGCTTAGCACCGAGTGAACTTGAATATTAGTGTGTGTCCCTTCCTATGGTAGGAAGGTAGGTCACCATAAATCTCATGAGGTGGATAACCACAATGCCTCAATGGGCATAAATAGCGTTTCCATAATTGATTAACTACAATACCTAATCTTCGCATAAAGAGGGTTTTCACAGGTGCCTCCAAGTTCCATAACTATGTTGCCACCCCCTTAATGGCCTATTATCCCTCCATTGGACATACAAGGTTTTGGCCACATCTTTGAGTTGGTAAGTGGCTAACTCGGCCTTATCACTAGTAGACAACCCCATAGCATAGAGGATCTTGTATATTTCATCAATGAACTCTTGGGGGTCCTTGGACTCATAGAAAGTAAGAGGACTTATCCTAGTGAAATCCCTTAGATGGGAGGCCATGATAGAAACTTGTTGGTGTGCTCGAGGTAAAACCTCGTGATTAGTTTGGGTCATCATGACTTGGGCTTGAGAAGTGACGGCTTGTGCTTGGGTAGTAATGGAGTGGGACATTTGAAAAAGAGCAGACCTTATGGCCCAATCCGTCAAAGGAGGAGGATTGACTGGGGCTTGGTCATTATTTACATCTTCCTCAAGAGGAGGAACTTGATCACCACGGGAAGGAACTCCCACATTGGCAATATCTTCTTCAAGTGTTTGTGCCACATTTCTTTGAGTATTCATTGACTATTATCACAAAAAGAGGATTAGAGGTAAAAACACATAGAGCTAACAATCCAAAGGCACGATATTGGACTTCCAAGAAAGTGAGAGTTTCCTACATCATATAGATTACTACTCATAAGTGTGGCGCACTTCACTATTATGAACATGAACCTACATGCACGTGGTTGAGAGAGACATCGACTCAAAGATATTTAACCTCATGTTATGATACCAAGTTTGTAACATCAAGGAATACCCCGTAGATGTAATCAACGTCGTCGTTCTCTTTGAGGACTAAGATTAGCCTCTTAGCTTACATCATTACATTCATAGGTCAAATTTAGCAGAAAATTTAAAACTTTTCATTACTTCTACTCGGAGGTATACATAGACCACTAAATACACATAGTGTATATATATATATATATATATATATCGAGTATGCATAGACCCTTATTATAGGAAGATTATGTAGTCTTCTACTTTTATTGCACATAGATATATGGAATATAACATAGTCTCAAAATAGTCGTCTCATGTCATAACCATCTAACAAGAGTATATCAAATTGGTCCTAGTCCATACATCAATACAATAAGAGCACATATAGGTCATACAATTATTAGTACTCAAATGAAAGGAAAGAAACATAAGAGTAGTCTTAAAATAAAAATAACTTTGTAGTTTGATATTGGCATTGCCCTCGGAATGTTAGGACCTACCCAACTTGGATGATCAAAAATTCCAAGTTTTATTCAAAGTTGTCTCCAAAACCCTTTCAACGACTTAAACCTAAAATGTTGGGAAATAAGAAGAAATGGGGTTTTTACACCACTTGTACTAAGTATGAGACCATATGCATACATATCACAAAAACATGCTAAAATAGGACATTTCATTAAAATACAATTTACTTTGAAAACCTTTATGCACATTCAACAAGACCATACCAAATCAATAAGACATAGTCATTAAGTCATAGAAATGTACATCACAAGACCAACAACATCAAAAGTTGTCAAGTCAACATGCATATTATGTAACTGTATACATAATCAAGTAACTCTATCATCAAATCATAAATAACCACAAGCATGAGTAAGAGTTTATTATAATATAACCAAAGCAAGACAATTATCCATGAGCCCTTATCAAGTCAACAATTGCAATGACCAAGTAAAGCCCATAAGCTTACTCAATCAAGTAAACCCAATAAGAATCATGACTAACATCCTACTTCATATAGCATAACATTTAAGAGTTCATATCATCATACTTTAACAATTTAGAACAACACAGATTTATAAGTGACACCAATCAACATATAGTATCAACAATATTAAAGTTCATTATATACTTATCATGCACCATTATAAGCATATATATACATAGTAACAACCTCCTAAAGTTCCCTTCACGAAAAAAATAGTGCAAGGAATAGGTAGAGTCCCATACCCTACCTAAGTTAAGTCAACCTCTCAAGTCACCTAGTAGGTTTTTACTTTATTACTTTATTTTAGTTTAGGGAACAATTGCCTTAAACGACGTAGACCACAAGTGCTAAATGCGAAATCCGGTGTTGTGAAACCTTACAACGAAGGAAGGTTGTCTACCAGCCAAAGTAAAACCAAACGTAAACGTATCTAGCTAGTCTTCCTATGGGGGAAACATAGTTTAAGAACTAAGAGATAGTTATAATCCCTCTACATACCACTTGGAAATTGGGGCCTCCTCTCATGGGAATCCATTGGATGAATATACCTTATCGGGAAGTCAACACCAAATGTGGAACTATAGGGTGAATCTTCCTCTATGGAAAGACATCACCTCCAATTGTCAAGTTCACTCGGTGCTAAGCTAATTCCCTTTTTGAAATGTCTTTATTGTCTTTATTAATCATCAAAGCTTGTTGTAGGTCATAGGGTATAACCCATGTATATTCATCATCATTGTAGCCCTATAAAAATTTCTTGAGTGTTGTCCTTTCATTACAATTCATATCAGTAAGGTTAGCACATTAATATTTTCATATCATGAAAAGGCACATTGGTAAATCATTCACCATCCTTATAACATTTACACCTTATATAACACCTCATAAACCATAGTCAAGACATTTCAATTCAACATCATGAATTAATCATAATTAATGACAATTTGAAGTAAAGGATTGGGATCATAAGACTTACCAAGTCTCCTTCATAATTCATCATCAAGGTCTTACCATCAACCCTTAATTCAACCAAATTAGGGTATAACATCATTATAATTCAATGGTCAACATGATAACATTGCTAAAAGAATCACTAAATCACAATTCGATAATAGTTCATAGCTTAAGACAAGATACTTAGGTCAAACTAATGACATATTTCATAACCTATATCAGTTCTCAAGAACTAGCATGAAGGACTATAAATCACCTTAATTCATTCATTATTAGTATAAAAACATCATATAGTAGTAATTCAACTAATTACCAAGTCAATTGAACCAATATAATATAATTCATATCAAAATCATAACCTAAGGATAAGGGTTAAATATCATCTTGTACAAACTAGACCAAACCATTAGATATATCATAATTAATTTAGAATACATGTTAATATATTCATAATATCAAAAAGAATCATAAAAAAATCAATTCATAACATAATTTTGAGATTGGAAAAGACCCACTTGAAAACCCAATTTTGTAAATCAATTTGATGGAACCCTTTGAGGAAAGAGGCATCAAAGGTGAAAGAGATCCCATACCTTACTAATTGATGAATATTTAAGGTTAAACTTGACTTTTTGAATCCATTAAACCCTTACCTAGCTTGGTAATCAATGGAGTTCTTCACTATAAAAAGAAAGGAAAGAAAAGGAAGAGAGTTTTGTTTTGTGAGTTATGAGAGATTATATTAGTTTAGTGGGGTTGGTGTCACGACCCAGCCCGGTGGGCCGTGACTAGTGCCCGTTTTGGACACCCACATACAAACCTGCTAAGTATAACCAACTAAAACTAAGACAATATGGAATTTAATCAAATCAAGCCAACCCCAACGTCATATATATATATATATATAAAGAGGACCTGTCTCATAAGGAGTCATAACCATTCAAACATAATAGCATACGTGAGCTGACAAGGCCGCCACTATTCAAAGCATAATAACATACGCAAGCCGACAAGGGTGCCACTACACAATACACAATGATGTACGCAGCCGACAAGGCTGCCCCTGTACAAGCGGACATCCCAAACAAACCATGTCCAGACCATTATCCAAAACATATATATACAACCCACATAATGTCCACAGACCTCTAAGAGTACAGTAGTGAAACTCGATGGGACAGGGCCCCGCCATACCCATAGACGAGCAAAAGACTACACAAAAAGTTATGTACCAAAACGACTGGGCTCCGGAACAGTGGAGCTCTCCCAATCAGCAGAGTAGATATCCTAGGCGGGAGGATCACCGAACTGTGCGTCTACACCTGCGGGCATGAAACGCAACCCCCCGAGGAAAGGGGGGTCAGTACGGACAATGTACTGAGTATGTAAAGCATAAGTTAAAGATGACAGGATACTAATATGGCAAGTCAAAACAAAATATCGCTACATATATACCCTTTGAAGTAAAAATCATGCATATATTTAACATATAAGGTGCCCAGCTTCCCTAGTAAGGGGCTCGACAAAATAATCATCACGTCATCTCCGTCATCATCATCATCATGACCATCCTCATCACCAATTTTATATATAATATACATACCCGGCCCTCTAGTGAGGAACTCGGTGACATATGTAAGAAACTCCGCACGAACATTACCCGGCCCAGGACTCGGTGAAATGATAAATGACTCTATGCACGAGCAGAATATTATTAGCAACCATATGCAATTAAAATCATTTCTTATAACTCAATAGATAATCAACGTGAACCAGCAAGGAGTATTACCAAAGATTAATGTTTTATCAAGATTATGAACCTTTAATACGATATGGAAACGTAAAATCTCAATGACTCTAAGAAGCACTACCATAGATATGAGAGATCATCATAGCCTTAGACATAGTCGATATATAGAGGAATAATTGTGGAAGCAAGAATATAAGTCACCTAGACGCTCTAGAGGTAAGTATCAAACCTGTCCGTTAGTCGCTTATTTTTAAAAGTCATGCCAAACAAAGAAAGAAGGGACAACATTACATACCGTATAATCGGGCCACACATCCAATATTTACTGCTCAAGCTATTAATCTATAACAAGAAACAATCGTGCCGCAATTGGATAAACATTGCGCTTTACTTTCTTGTAAGCTAGCTAATAATCTAACGAAAATTCGGCAGCACTTCCCCTATTTTCCTTACTTCGTCCCAATATGACAACAACCCAAATTATCCACAGCAATACCAATAACACATATAACCCAACGAATCATATTAAACAGCCCCCTCCCCAAAACAGTTCCGTCTCGACAACCATATCAGCGAAGCAACGATACACCGAGCGATAACTCGTTTTATAATTTGCAACACATATAACTTATCGTATTCATCCTTTGGAGTATATATTCATAATCACATGTAAAATATACATAATGCCAAAATAGAATTTTCCCGCAGTTTGCTGTAATCAAAACAGCCCAAGCACCAACATGACACCACTAATAATCCGATTATGGTTTCCGTTCATACTTAGTACATTCAATAACTAAAACAAACTTCCTAAGCTACTGGTCACGCCCCCTTCTTAACATTAATAGATAATTAACAAAGGTATTCTAAATAATTAACACACCAAACAAGGAGATTACTAACCAAATTATTTGCAGCTGCTGGCCAAGAGTTGCAAGGTTGGTTTCTCCATTTCCATGGCTGCCTAAAACAAGTGGTGAAGAAGGAGATGATATGCAGCAATGCATTTCACCACTTTATTTAGCATAGAGTGGATTTCTCCACCTCATTTAATAGTATGAAGTGGAGGCAGCCCCCTCTACACCTGTCCACTAAGGCCAGCTCATAATCTGATCTTTTTAATTTTTTGCCTTGAGTGGTGGGGCCCACTGGATTAAATTAATCCTAATCATCCACTAATTAATCCCTCACTTAAAGTTAATGGCACTTAAATTAGCCAAATCATACTCAATATCACATTTGGAATTAACATCCTTGCCTAATATTTCTTTAATCACTTGGAACTTAAAATAAAATCTCATTCCCTGGACTTACATCTACTAGATCATGATGCGCACTACGTATATAAAAAAAATACGAGGCATAACATCCTTCACCCCTTAGGAACATTCATCCTTGAATGTTAAGTTAGCGTCTTACAAAAAACAAATTCCAGCGAGGTCTCTCTAAAAGTTATACCTATCAACCTACATTCCATAACTTACAGATGCCTCACAACTACATAATCTCATTATCTATCAATATAGTAAAGCTAGGTATTGAATTACCTGCAGGTACGGGGAACAAGTAAGGATACTTATTCTTCATTTCGTCTTCCGCTTCCCAAGTCATCTCCTCCCTATTGTTATTTTTCCACAACACTTTGACGGAAGCCACATTCTTCGTACGAAACCTTCTAACCTGGCGATCAAGTATAGCTACAGTTTTCTCCTTATATGAAAACTCCTCTGTTACCTGAACATCATCTACGGGGAATACTCTAGAAGGATCACCAATACATTTACGTAACATCGATACATGGAAGACTGGATGTACCGCCTCCAAATCAGATGGTAGATCCAACTCATAGGCAACCTTGCCTATCCTACGAACAATCTGATAAGGCCCAATGTATCTCGAACTGAGCTTCCCCTTCCTGCTGAATCTCATCACATCCCTCATGGGTGATACCTTCAGGAATACCCAGTCACCAATCTGAAACTCCAAATCTCGACGCCGATTATCTGCATATGATCTGTCAACTCTGGGCTGCTAATAACCTTTCTTGAATAAGCTTCACCTTATCAACAGCTTGCTGAATCACATCCGGGCCTATTAACTTAGTCTCGCCAACATCAAACCAACCAATAGGTGATCTGCACTTCCTCCCATATAAGGCCTCGTACGGTGCCATCTGGATACTAGAATGGTAGCTATTGTTATAGGCAAACTCAATGAGCGGCAAGTGGTCATCCCAGCTACCTTTGAAGTCAATAATACATGCCCGCTACATATCTTCTAGTGTCTGAATAGTACGCTCAGCCTGCCCATCAGTCTGAGGGTGAAATGCTGTGCTAAGGTTCACCTGTGTCCCCAATCCCTTTTGAAACAATCTCCAAAAGTTGGCTGTAAATTGAGCTCCTCTGTCTGATATAATGGACGTGGGAACCCCATGAAGTCTCACTATCTCCCTGGCCTCGCATAATCTTCAGCCGAATAAGTAGTCCTGACTGGAAGAAAATGGGCCGATTTCGTCAGCCTATCTACAATAACCCATATAGAGTCATACTTCCGTTGAGTGCGAGGTAAGCCTGTAATGAAGTCCATATTAATCATCTCCCATTTCCAAGTCGGGATCTCTATCTCCTGTAATAATCCACTAGGCTTTTGATGTTCGATCTTGACTTGTTGACAAATCGGGCATTGAGCAACAAACTCCGCTATGTCCTTTTTCATGCCATCCCACCAATATAAGCATCTGAGGTCATGATACATTTTTGTTGACCCTGGGTGAATAGAATAACGGGCAGAGTGTGCCTCTCCCATAACCTGCCGTCGTAGCCCCGCAGTATCGGGTACACACAATCTGCCTTCATATCGTAACACTCCGTCAGGTGTAACCTTAAATGGGGTCTTTTCTTTTTGAAAAGCTGCATCTCTATACTGTGCCAGAATAGGGTCCTTGTATTGGTGTCTCTTTAACTCATCTATGATTGAGGACTCAGCAACCTCTCGAATAGAAACTCCACTATCTTCTGAATTAGCTAGACGGACTATCTTCTGAATTAGCTAGACGGACTCCAAGGCTGGATAGCCGCTGAATCTTTCAAACCATATCCCTCCTTTCTAGTTGTACATCTCTCAAGCTACCCATGGACTTACGGCTAAGAGCATCTGCTACAACATTCGCTTTCCCTGGATGATATAAAATATCAACATCATAATCCTTTAGCAACTCTAACCACCGCCTCTATCGTAAGTTCAGCTCCTTCTGTTTAAACATATATTGGAGACTCTTATGATCTGTATAGATGTCCACATGGACACCATATAAATAATGCCTCCATATCTTCAAGGCATGAATCACGACCGCTAACTCCAGATCGTGAGTAGGATAGTTCTTTTCATGCTTCCTAAGCTGTCGGGAGGCATAGGCTATAACTTTGCCATGCTGCATCAGTACACATCCTAGCCCAACACCCAAAGCATCACAATAAATAACATAGTCGTCTGGTCCCTGCGGAAGAGTTAGGACTGGAGCTGTAGTCAATTTGTCTTTCAATAGCTGGAAGCTTCGCTCACAAGCATCAGTCCACTGGAACTTGGCTGCCTTTTGAGTTAGCCTTGTCAAAGGCGCTGAAATTGAGGCAAACTTTTTGTACAAATCTCCTGTAATATCCTGCTAACCCCAGAAAGCTGCGTACCTCAGTAGGTGTCGTAGATCTGGGCCAAGTCTTTACCGCCTCAATCTTCTGCGTGTCTACCCGAATACCATCAGCTCCAATAATATGCCCCAAGAATGCCACTGAAGTCAACCAGAACTCGCACTTTGAAAATTTAGCATACAACTTCTGGTGCTGAAGCACCCTAAGTACTGTCCTTAAATGGTCTGCATGCTCCTCTTCTGCACGTGAATAGATCAGAATATCGTCTATAAATACAATAACAAACATATCAAGAAATGGTTTAAATAATCGATTCATTAAATCCATGAACACCGCTGGAGCATTAGTCAGCCCAAAAGACAACACTCTGAACTCATAATGCCCATATCGGGTCCGGAATGCCGTCTTTGGAATATCTGTCTCCCTTACCCGCACCTGATGATAACCTGACCACAAGTCCATCTTTGAAAAACACTTTGCACCCTGCAATTGGTCAAATAGATCGTCAATCCTTGGGAGGGGATACCTGTTCTTTATTGTTACTTTGTTCAGCTCCCTATAACAATGCACATCCGCAGCGACCCATCCTTCTTCCTCACAAACAGTACCGGTGCTCCCCAAGGTGACGTACTAGGCCTGATGAAGCCCTTTTCTAGCAAATACCTCAATTGCTCTTTCAATTCTTTCAACTCAGCAGGTGCCATTCTATAAGGAGGTATAGATATAGACTGGATATCTGGCAGTACATCTATAGTAAACTCTATCTCCCGTTCTAGAGGAAGGCCTGGAAGTTCCTCGGGGAATACATCGAGAAATTCATTAACTACCGGGACTGATTGAAGAGTCGGTGCCTCTGCCTTTATGTCATGCACCCGAATTAGATGGTAATTATAGCCTTTTCTAACCATCTTCCCGGGCTTGAGGTATGAAATGAACTTACCTTTTGGTGATACTGTACTTCCCTTCCACTCTATAATCGGTTCCCCTGGAAATTGAAATCAAACTATCTTTCCTCTGCAATCAACATTAGCATAATAAGCATCCAACCAATCCATGCCCATGATAATATCAAACTCAATCATATTTAACTTTATTAGATCTGCTACGGTACGATGACTATATATAACTAGTGAACAATTCCTATATACTCGCGTAGCTATGACAAAATCTCCTACAGGTGTAGCTACCTCAAATGGTTCTATCAACTCAGACTCTATTCCGATCCTACTAGCAAAAAAGGGAGATATATATGATAAGGTGGAACCTGGGTCTATCAATTCATACACACTTCGGGAGGATAGTGATAATATACCTGTGATCACATTAGGTGACGCCTCCTGATCTTGCCTATTAGTCAAAGCATATATACGGTTCGAGGGACCGCCAGAACTTGAAGCTCCACCACGTCCTCTACCACGGCCTGTTGCCGCCTGAATACCCTGCCCCGTAGGGCGCATAGCCACAGAAGAAGATGAACCAGCAACGGACCCTATAGGCTGTGCCATACCACCTACACTACCTCTAAGGTGACACTCCCTCATAGTATGGCCCTGACGGCCGCAAGAAAAACACACACCCTGTAGCCCAACGACATTCCCTAGGATGGGACTTACCACAGCGAGAACACCGAGGCAAAGGTGGCCTCGGCTTGCTCAAACCCCTGCCCATCTGTGACCCTGACACCCTAGAGCTCTGACCAGCTTCCGAATATCCCATGCGATCGAACCCCCTACCCATGAAATGTGTAGGTGCACTCTGTGCTGGCTGGAAAGATAACATGCTGCTGAGACTGCCCGCTTCGAAACTCGTCAGGATAACCTGCTGATCTAGCCCTCTTATGCTGGCCTCTATTATAATCTCTATCTGGCTGACGTCCCTGGTGTCGATCCTCTACCCCTATGCATATGCCTGCACCCGAGCAATGTCCATACCTGGCTGAAGAGTCACTGCCATACAACCGTCAATCAGATAACGATCCAATCCCATCACATAACGATGTACCCTGTCTTCCATATCAACCACAATAGTTGGCACATGTCTAGCCAATGAATCAAACTCGAGGCTATACTCTCGAACGCTCCTGCCATTTTGCTTCAAACGCAAGAATCTATAGACTCTAGCTCGCTTCATCTCTGGAGGCAGGAAGTGGCCCTGGAAAGCCTCCTCAAATTCATCCCATAACGCTGGAGGAGCACCCTCACCCCTAGATAACTCCCAAGACTCATACAAATTAATAGCTACATCCCGCAAACGATACGTAGACAACTCAACAGACTCGGTCTCCGAAGCCTTGATTATCATCAATGTACGCTACATCTGACGAATAAACTCTTGCGGATCATCTTGGGGCCTTGACCAAAAGAACTCTGGAGGATTACAACTTAAAAGGTCACGAGCCCTTAAGCTATCAGATCTGTCCGCATGATCAACTCCTAGTCCATGCCTGCGAGCCTGATCTGCAACTAATCTAGTCAGCAATTGAAATGGATCTCTCATGGCTCTATCCTCCGCCCCTGACTGAGGAGCTGGAGGTTCAGGTGTTAGGGCCTCGGGGGCTGGTGGTGTCCCCCGAACTGGAGCTGCTGCTGCTCTAAGCTCCTCTGGTGGTGGCGGTGTAGCAGAGCTCTCCGACTGGAGCATAATACCAGGCATAGACTGGGCACGGGCCCTAGTAACTGTCCGAGTCTGACTAGTACCTTCTGGTACTGATTTGCCCTTCTTGGCGGCTGTCGCTTTCTTTGGAGGCATAGCTGAAAACACATGGATTCGTTAGAGAGGGATTATCCTGTTAATATAGCTCTATCGCACGATCTAGAATAAGAAGAAAGAATGACATCCTAAATGTCCTGTAGCTTCCTGTTTATAGATGTGGTGCACAACACACCGATAAACAAGACTCTACTAGACACGGTTTATAGACACTTCCGAGGAAGAACCGCTCTGATACCACTCTTTGTCAAGACCTAGCCCGGTGGGCCGTGACTAGTGCCTGTTTTGGACACCCACATACAAACCTGCTAAGTATAACCAACTGAAACTAAGACAATATGGAATTTAATCAAATCAAGCCAACCCCAACGTCATATATATATAAAGAGGACCTGTCTCATAAGGAGTCATAACCATTCAACCATAATAGCATACGCGAGCCGACAAGGCTGCCACTATTCAAAGCATAATAACATACGCAAGCCGACAAGGGTGTTACTACACAATACACAATGATGTAAGCAGCCGACAAGGCTGCCCCTGTACAAGCGGACATCCCAAACAAACCATGTCCAGACCATTATCCAAAACATATATATACAACCCACATAATGTCCACAGACCTCTAAGAGTACAGTAGTGAAACTCGATGGGACAGGGCCCGGCCACACCCATAGACGAGCAAAAGACTACACAAAAAGTTATGTACCAAAACGACTGGGCTCCGGAACAGTGGAACTCTCCCAATCAGCAGAGTAGATATCCTAGGCGGGAGGATCACCGAACTGTGCGTCTACACTTGCGGGCATGAAACGCAGCCCCTCGAGGAAAGGGGGGTCAGTACGGACAATGTACTGAGTATGTAAAGCATAAGGTAAAGATGACAGGATACCAATATGGCAAGTCGAAACAAAATATCGCTACACATATACCCTTTGAAGTAAAAGTCATGCATATATTTAACATATAAGGTGCCCAGCTTCCCTAGTAAGGGGCTCGGCAAAATAATCATCACGTCATCTCCGTTATCATCATCATCATGACCATCCTCATCACCAATTTTATATATAATATACATACCCGTCCCTCTAGTGAGGAACTCGGTGACATATGCAAGAAACTCCGCACGAACATTACCCGGCCCGGGACTCGGTGAAATGATAAATGACTCTATGCACGAGCAGAATATTATGAGCAACCATATGCAATTAAAATCATTTCTTATAACTTAATTAAACAATCAACGTGAACCAGCAAGGAGTATTACCAAAGATTAATGTTTTATCAAGATTATGAACCTTTAATACGATATGGAAACGTAAAATCTCAATGACTCTAAGAAGCACTACCATAGATATGAGAGATCATCATAGCCTTAGACATAGCCGATATATAGAGGAATAATTGTGGAAGCAAGAATATACGTCACCTAGACGCTCTAGAGGTAAGTATCAAACCTGTCCGTTAGTCGCTTATTTTTAAAAGTCATGCCAAACAAAGAAAGAAGGGACATCGTTACATACCGTATAATCGGGCCACACATCCAATATTTACTGCTCAAGCTATTAATCTATAACAAGAAACAATCGTGCCGCAATTGGATAAACATCGCGCTTTACTTTCTTGTAAGCTAGCTAATAATCTAACGAAAATTCGGCAGCACTTCCCCTATTTTCCTTACTTCGTCCCAATATGAAAACAACCCAAATTATCCACAACAATACCAATAACACATATAACCCAACGAATCATATTAAACAGCCCCCTCCCCAAAACAGTTCCGTCTCGGCAACCATAGCAGCAAAGCAACGACACACCAAGCGATAACTCGTTTTATAATTCGCAACACATCTACCTTATCGTATTCATCCTTTGGAGTATATATTCATAATCACATTTAACATATACATAATGCCAAAACAGAATTTTCCCGCAGTTTGCTTTAATCAAAATAGCCCAAGCACCGACACGACACCATTAATAATCCGATTATGGTTTCCGTTCATACTTAGCACATTCAATAACTAAAACAAACTTCCTAAGCTACTGGTCAAACCCCCTTCTTAACATTAATGGATAATTAACAAAGGTATTCTAAATAATTAACACACCAAACAAGGAGATTACTAACCAAATTATTTGCAGCTGCTGGCTAAGAGTTGCAGGGTTGGTTTCTCCATTTCCATGGCTGCCTAAAACAAGTGGTGAAGAAGGAGATGATATGCAGCAATGCATTTCACCACTTTATTTAGCATAGAGTGGATTTCTCCACCTCATTTAATAGTATGAAGTGGAGGCAGCCCCCCTCTACACCTGTCCACTAAGTCCAGCACATAATCTGATCTTTTTAATTTTTTGCCTTGAGTGGTGGGGCCCACTGGATTAAATTAATCCTAATCAACCACTAATTAATCCCTCACTTAAAGTTTATAGAACTTACATTAGCCAAATCATACTCAATATTACATTTGGAATTAACATCCTTGCCTGATATTTCTTTAATCACTTGGAACTTAAAATAAAATCTCATTCCCCGTACTTACGTCTACTAGATCATGATGCGCACTACGTATATAAAAAAAATACGAGGCATAACAGTTGGGATCTTTATATGGGGCGTTAATTAACTTTTTAGTCTTACGTTAATCCCAAACTAACGACCCAAACCCTTAATTAATTAATTGGAACCAACTTATAACATGCAGAAAAGTCAGGTACTCACACATGAGACCTCGACCAACGGCCTGTCTGTGAGTAGACGACTCCTACCCCAACTGTGCTGCACATCCGTAGGTAAGTTCAGATACTGTGCAAAAGATTCCTTTCAAGGATCTGTCTATGTGTTGGTCGACAGATGGCATCGATGCCCCATCGATCCACACATTCTCCGTCGTTTCCCTTTGTAGGTGCACACTGCCCAGACAGTTTTTGACCTCAAAATGCAAGGGTCCTCCTCAAGGTCTCTTGTTTGGTTCTTTGGGATTCGTAACAAAAACTTTCGACCATGAATCAATGTAAACACATTTTAGACACCCTTCACCAATTTTCATCATTTTCCAAGTTGTAAGAGCTAGTCAAATAGGCTAAGGCACGCTATTACCTCATTGAACTAGTTTTCAGACGTCATGGATGCTCTCGGACATTTTGGTTTCTAGACTTCCTAAATGACTTATATTCATAAAAATGGACCTTAAAATAGTGTCTTCACCTTATGACACTTATGTTAGGCTCTAGAACATGTCTTGGCTTTTTGAAGTGTTACAGATAGACTCCAGATTCCATGCCTAGCTAGTAGGTCTATGTCAGTTATTGCCTATTCTCATCATGTGGGATACATTATAGTATTTCATAAGTTCTACAATGTTTAGGTAGTATAATGGGACACTATATAGTCATGGTACAAGTAGGCTTTGATGGTGCTAGAGTGTAGGTTCCCTTATGTCTTTCTAAGACCTTTCTGTGAAGTCCTTAATAAATGAAATGTCTTCTAAATTGAATGAAGGAATGATTTTGACTTTAGATAATGTATGTGACTAGAATTTCCTCTATCTATGGTATATTTGAGGGCTGCTTAGGTAATCTTGAATAGGGTGTATGGCCGGTCACTTTTTGTCCTACTTAGGAAAATGTTGGAGTAACCATAGGTGGTGAGCAAATGAATTATAAATGGAACAATATTATCTTAGTTAGTATTATGGATTGTTTAGGTAGGCTTGAAGAGGGTGTATGGGCGGTCTCTTCTTGTCTTACTTAAGTAAGTCTTAGGATAACCTTTGGTGGGAGGTGTATACGTTTATATTGTTTGAAGTGATGTGGATGTTATAGTGTAGAATATGACTAGTATGTATATATGTTGACTTGTAAGTGACTTTTATACTTGTATTATGATATTTTCTCAAAAGAGCGTGATTCATACAAATGTTCGTTTAGCATGATTTATTGCATATCACCTACTTAGTACATACGATGTGCTAATTCCATATGTTGTTTACTTCTAAAGGTGTAGGTAGCATTTGAGAGGAGTTGGTTGAAGTGAAGATTGGATACTAGCACTCATTCAAGCAAAAGTTGTGGTATGTTCTTAATTGATTTGAGGACATCAATATGTTTAAATATTCTAGTTAAATACTTTGTAATATATTTTGTCAATTCATATTCGATTGTAGAATGGGTTGTGACCCAAAGATGTTCATGAGTCTAAGTTGGCTACTTCGAGACTTAGCGTTTATATTGTTTTCTGTAAATGAGATTTTTAGATATATTGTGAAAAATCTTAATACCACACTGCTTTTTTTATATATGTTATGCAATGAACGGTATCTAAGGGCTTGTACAAGACCTCTGAGAGGTCGAGTACGCCGTGTATCGACCTAAGAGTGCCATAACTTCTAGGGTGTACTGGCGGGTCGTTACATAATAGGATCATGACATGTGCCAAAGATGATAAACCCTCTTCATAAAGCCTATATGGCATGTCACTTGAATTTGATTGGCCAAAGCAAATCCTGTTCTAATCGCAACTCCTCTATTCCAAAACTATAAATAGGGGTCATCATAATTCATAAACAGACTGAAAATTCTAAATAAAAAGAAACTATAAAATTCGTGGTACAAATGCCATAAAGCATGTAAGTTCTAGAACGATTAAGATAAAGACCATTTGATTCAAGAACAAGCTTTGAAGACCTTTATTTCTAGTAAAAGATGAGATCAAGATAAAGTTCAAGTTCATCAGAGACTCAAGAACAAGGTTTAAATCCCTTGAATTTGCATTTGAAAAGGTGAATTCAAATGAATCATAGAGATTGTAACACTCACACTTTGAAATAATAAATAGGTTTGTCATGAATTTTTTGTGTTCTTTATTATTGTTTTTATGATGCGAATTTTATTGTCTACAAATTCTAGCATACCCACTAGGTCAATCTCTACATCTAATCTCAAACTTTTTAAGCATGAAATAATATCGATATGACTAACTTATGAAGAACAACTCTTAATTAACTGCCTCTAAGGACACTAGCTTCAAGTTCTCTACTAAAGTTGAAGGCATTTTGGGTGTTACCTTTGGAAGTTTCAAAGCTGTTACGAGAAGCTAGACTGCTACACTAGGACAAAAACGCTTCAAGTGTCATCCACATCAATTCCTATTTTGGATCTTTGACTCCAAAAGGAGCAAGTTCCTCCGCCAAATGCTTTAAACGGAGGAAACGCTATTGCTTAAAATATCAAGATGACATTGGCTCCAATTGAGAGATCTGGTTCAAAGAACTCTAACACAAGGGAGAACTATGATTCAACTAAATAATCATATCCATATGCATAATGTAACGTGAATTCATTAAGATTAACTTAAGCAAAAATCTATGATACTCTCCTACATATCCAATGGTCATGCAAACAATGGTGACTAATGATTTCTCTCTTGAGGAACAACTCGCAAATCTGACAAACTTGGTTTAAGGATTAACAAACAATGTACAACAACAAAACTCTAGAATCTATAAATTGATGGTTCAAATTGAAGGACATTTAGATGGAGAATAAATTCAAGCGCTCGGAAAATATGTCAAAGTTTAAGATATTGGAGATCATGCGAAGAAAACATCATTTATTAATGAGATGCTAGTTTCTTCTAAAGGAATAATCCCACTCGATCGCTTGAAGGAGTTTATTGAAGAATCCATCAAAGATAGTATGAAGTCTCCACCAAGTCTTCTCATATGCATCCTAAGCCATACATTACAAGAAATGATAACTTCAAAATGTCTACTGGTTTAACCTCCCGAATTTCAACAATTTGAGGGTGGAGGTAATCCAAAGCAACATGTTGCACACTTTGTGGAGACATGTAAAATTCTGGAACATATGGTGACCATCTTGTCAAGCAGTTTGTGCAATTTATCAAAGGAAATGCCTTTGGTTGGTACACAGATCTTGAGTCCAATTCCATTTATAGTTGCGAGAAACTAGAGAACGAGTTTTTCAATTGATACGATAGCACAGGTGTAATATAATCATGGTAGAAGTTACGAATACTTCATAGGAAGGATGAACAAGGGACATACTTCATAAATAGATGGAGAAATACAAGCCTAAATTGCAAGTATACGCTTATGTAGCTTCTGCAATAGAAATATGTATCCAAGGAATGCATTGGAAGCTAATATAAATCTTTCAAGGAATAAAACAAAAATCCATCGAAGATCTAGCTACTCACGCTCATGATGTGGAGTTGAGCATGTCCTCTGCTTGAAAGGATATGGCGTTCGTCCATGATTCTTGCGAAGGAAGGGACAAGTAGGAACTCAAGAGATGGAGAAAAGTTGTGCCCTTAAATAACAACAAAGAATCCATGAATGTTAATGTGTCGCCTATGAAAATACCATGAATGAGGGCATGAAGCAAAATGTTAGAATGACTGTCCAAGCACATTCAAATCAAAAGTCTCCACTAAGGGAGATGCATGGGAAAAAATATCTCTTCTTGGCGATGTTTCTGACATTTTTGATGAGTTGGTCGACTTAAAATCCATTGACTTGCTAGAGATGAAGCGAGAAATGTTGATGACCCAAATTATTGCAAGTATCATAGACTTGTGAGTTATACTCTTTAAAAATATTTTTCCTTCAAGGATAGAGATGTGTTTGGTTCTCGAAAAGAAAATTATCCTTGATGATGAGAAGGTTAATTCTAAATAAATATCTATCACAGTTGGCTCGCTTGACTTGATCCAAATATATATCTCTGAAAAGCATGAAGAGCCCTTATTAGAATAAGATGAATCTCAAGATGATATAGATGGTGACGAATGTTGTATTTTTGTGATTAGGCGAAGACTCATTAAGTCAACCTTACGAAAAGAATAATCCGAAAAACAGACTAGAGTAAAAATGGTGAGGAAATTAGAGAAGCAAAAATAAATCCAACACCCAAAGAGGGCAAATATAGAAGTGCATCACTATCAAAAATCCTTGCATCTTGTGATTCTAGAGGAATTATTACTAAGTTTGTTCCACATAGATCTACTAATACAATGCCGAGGAATCATATTTAAATTCTTATAAAGCAGAAACAATGAAGGTGCCTCTTACTGACAAAGAAGGATCAACGAGTGAATCTTCACCAAAAGTATCTCCTTGTGACGATGAAAAGGCAATAGGTGAAATCTCGTCAATGATGTCTCCCCCATCTTCTGAAAAACCTACTAAACCTTCTTCCCAAAAAGTACATGCATGTGATATAAATATCATATTTACAGATAATGATATTCTATTTGGTGAAATTATACATGTCAATCGTCCTTTGTATATCGTGGGTCATGTGCTAGAGAAGATGATAAATAGAATCTTAATAGACGAAGGATCTAGAGTCAACATTCTGCCTATACACACACTGAAGGAACTCGTCATTATGTCTGGAGTACATAGTGAAGGCCATCTGTATATTCAATGATTTATTCAAGGGGGCAGAGGTCCATACACTCTATTAGATTACAGATTAACATGAAAGATTCACGATGAAATGCATGGATGCATGTGATCGGCGCAAAGACATAATATGATATATTACTTGGAAGGCCATGGGTACAGGAGAATAGAATTTTCTTATCTTCTTATTATAAATGTTTCAAGTGTCTTCAAGGTGGAGTAGAAACAAAGATAGTTGAAGATGATAATATTTTCATCGAATTTGAGGCATACTTCGCCGATGAAAAATTCTATTTGAAAAGTTATGTAGTTAAAGGTGCCAAATCTAATGATGTCAAACCAATCATGTCTGACAAGATCATAAGAAAAAGAGCCGATATGGCGGTCGGAAAGGTAAAAGTTGACATTAAATAACTTTGTCGCATTCTTAATAAAGGGAAGATCATGTCTTCGAATAGCAAGCTAACATCTAGGACTTTGCTATTTTCCAAAAGAACTGAAGAAAGAAGGACGAGAATAATCTAACCTTGAGGAAAATATATTAAGAGGGCTAAATCTTCCTATCACATGAATTGATCCAATAAACTTGTCTTCAAAGCTATGAGAAAAGTTAATTGCACAAAATCAAGTTTGAGATGTGACACTGATATACCGTGGTTTCATGGTATTATTAATATATTTTCCTTAAAGTTTAGTGTGTACAAAAGCCTTTTTGTGCTAATTTTTATGTAAGTTTCTCTTTATTTGTAGGAAATCTGTCCAAAGATGAATGCGGAGATTTTGAGCGAAGAAATGCAGAAGAGACCACCTACGGAGCTTGTGACGGTCCGTCGTGATTGTGATGGTCCGTAGGTGGTAGCATAGTGCAGCTGCTGAAGAAAGATGGGGATGTCTGACCAAGTGTGGGGTTACGGTGTCCATGACAGTCCGTCCTGCAGGTTCGTCATGAAGTTCAGAGAAGTAATCCCAGTACCCATATTCATAGAGTTTAAGTGTTTTGGAACGAACATCCTCGACGGACAGTTGTGCCTATGACGGTCCGTCTTACTTGCTGTCGAGAGTAATGAAGAGAGTAGCAGAAGAAATTGCACAAGTATGGGATGATGGAGTCCATCACGGTCCGTCGTGACAACGATGATCCGTCGCAAGGTTTGTCGACCCAGCCGCGTTTTGACTGATTTCCAGCAAATAGAGTCCTTGTTTAATTATGTTTTTATTTTCTATAAATAGTTTGAAAAACCTCATATTTGAGGTTAGACGCTGGATCATTATTAGACTCTGGATCATTATTGGACTCTGTGTATTAGTGTTAGACTCTTGATTAATTTGTAGACTCTTTGAGAGATTATTGATTATCTTGAGACTTTTATCATTGATTGTGGGTGATTTTTGCTGATTAATCAAGTGAACTTTGGGATTTTACTCTTTCTCATTGAAGTAAGTACATGAATTCTTATCTAATATATTTGAATATTTTGATTATGACTATGAGTAACTAAACTCCATAACTAGGGTTGTGGGAACCATAGGCAAATAATGAGATAAAACCTAACTAAAATCACAATTCTAGAATATTGTCTTGCATGTATAAATAATTCTTTCGCTTAGAAGTCTTTTTAATGGATGGCCAACGTTAGAACTCGCCTTAATGCTACTTGCCGGACCAAGGAGGTAGATAATAGGAAAATAATTATCAACATAGATTTAGTGTATACTATCTAATAGGCTAGTATTGATTAGTACGAGGTAATAACTTAGTCAAATATCGAATACGATGCTTAATATGAGGTAAAGATAAGGGTTAGGATAGCAACACACGTAGCCAGACCAAGGTGCGGAGTGAGATTTTCTATATGCCAGACCAAAGATTTAAAAATACATAACTTATCACTTTGCATGCAAGATACTAGGAAAGAATTATTATAGTAAGAATTATCAAGTTATGAACCTGTGGGGAACACGTAAGCCCTAGTTACTTTGATTATTTGATTAATCTCCAACATTCAAAGCTGTTAAGTGTCTCTTTCAGTTCATTAGTTTTTTTGCATTCATTTAGAAATAGAAACCCCCCTTTTTATTGTTTTTGCTTTCCAAGGAAGTAATTGACCGAACAATAGTAATAATAGGTTAAAGTTAAGTCTAAACTATTTTCCTCGTGGGAACGATCCCAACCTCACTAGTTGGGTTATTTACTTGACACACCTGCTTTACTTCTTATTTGAGAAGTAAGTTTGAGCGTATGAAATTTTGGCGCCGCTGCCGGGGAATATAGCTTTTAGATTAACTTGAACTTATTACTATAGTTTAGTTGATATTTTCTTGATTTTACTTTGTTTATTTGTTTTTGATTTTTTTCAGAACTATCCTCCTTGTATGCCAAATACACGAACAGGAAGAGATCCCTTGTTTCCCTACGATCACGAATTAGAGTGTACACTACGCAATATGAATCGAAACTTGGGAATAAATGATGATGACCCAAACTAGAACATCCCTGCTCCGGTTGATGTTTATGGTCAGTTGTAACCTGATGCTCCGGGTGAACACCAACAGAGGGGACAAAATCCCATTCCACGGCCCCAAGCATACTACAGAGGCTATGATAACATAGCAGACTCCGATGGGCCACTTGTCTTACCTCCTCTACCCACAGGCACCACCTTTGTGGTAACTAGTAGCCTGATGCAAATGCTCACTGCCAGAGGTTTGTTTCCAGGGCTACCTTCTGAGGATCCACATGCCCATATAGCTAAGGTAAGGGTAGTGTGTAAAAGTTGTGTAGGGAGGCCTTATTTGGATTTAGATGTAACAGGGCTCAGAGTGTTTCCTCTCTCACTGACGGGAGAGGCTGCTATATGGTTCACTGAGCTCCCATACAACTCAATGTTCACTTGGAACCAACTAAGGGATGTTTTCTTAGCACGCTACTATCCGGTCTCCAAGAAACTAAACCATAAAGACAGAGTGAATAACTTTGTGGCACTACCAGGAGAGTCAGTTAGTAGTTCTTGGGATAGATTCACCTCGTTCTTGAGAAGTGTCCCAAATCACCGTATAGATGATGAATCACTGAAGGAATACTTCTATCGGGGACAGGATGATAATAATAAAGCCGTGTTGGACACTATAGCAAGTGCATCTTATGGGGAATGTCCTTATGCTGAGATTGTCGAAAAATTAGAGAAGATATCCCGGAATAATAAAGCTTGGAGTACTAGGAAGTCTAATAAAGGGAGAAACACCTTCACAGTACAGTCCACTCACAACCCAGCCACAAATGAGATTCGCGAAGAGATGGCTCAGATGAGAACTGAGCTTGGGTTGGTACTAAAACATGTCACTAGGTTGCAAAAAAGATAAATGCAGTCAACTACTTGTTTTGGGGTTAGATTCTCTTATGTTAGACTCTTGGATATTAGACTTTGTGATTGTTATAATTTTGGAGAATCTTTAGTCCTCAATTAATTTCAGTGATTGATACACTTTTTCTGGAATTGATTGTTGGTGCGTTTGTTGCTTAATCAAGTGAAAATCTGGATTTTATTTTTTTCTCATTTAATTAAGTGCATGAATTCTTATATTACATATATGAATATTGTGATTATGACTATGGGTAACTAAACTCCATAACTAGGGTTGTGGGAATCATGGGTGAATAATAAGGTAAAATCTAACTAAAATTACAATTCTAGAATAGTGTCTTGCATGTAGCCTACGGCAATCCGTCGAGCTTATGGCGGCCCGAAGGTGACATCGTATTGAAGCTGATGAAGGAAGTTGGGGAAGTCTGACCTAAGTGTGGGATTATGAAGTTCATGATGGACATTCATATCTATGACGGTCCATCGTACTGGTTCTTCGTGATGATCAGAGAAGTATTCCCAGTACCCTAATTCCAAGAAGTTTAAGTGTTATAGAACGGAGACCCTCAACGGACCGTGGTGCTTGAAATGGTCCGTCATACCTGTTCGTCGAGGGTAGTGAAGAAAATAGGAGAATGATTTGTTAAAGTATAGGATGACGGAGTCCATGACGGCCCTTCATGACCACGACGGCCTGTCACGAGGTCCATCGACTCGGACGCGTTTTGACAGATTTTCAGCAATTAGAGTTCTTCTTTTATTAGTTTTTTTGTTTTTTATAAATAGTTTAAAAAAACACATTGTATCCATAGTTGAATATGAACAAAGAAGTACATATAGCATCATAATAGTTCATGAGATCCAAAATATCCTTATGGAAGACCATCACACAGTCTACCAATTCTTAACAACTAGGTGTATAGAAAACATTGACAAAGTCAGAAGGGGGAACACTCCTATTGCCGAAACATTCATCAAGATGAGAAGATCTTAACGGTACTACATCATGCTAAATTGCGGATTTCTATAAGAAACTTTCATACGAGTAGCCAGACTCGAGAATTTAATCATGACATCTTCGATATCCTTTTTTTTACCATTCATTAAGGAGAAGAGATTAATCAGATATCCCACTAACAAGGGAGAAGACGCTGATAGAAAAAGGTTGAACCTCCAAAAGTAGGACTTTGGCATTCTAATTTTGTTGGTCACCCACTATTTCAAGAAGAGGGTGTATCGTATCTTGATCGCAGAAGTGCATCACATTGCAGTATCAAAGCCATATTGCTCTATCTAAAATTTTAAAGATTAATTAAAAAAATTGATTCGTTAGAACACATCCAATGAAAGGTGTTAATCCCAATTTTGTGGTTGTCGGAAGGTTGATTTCAAATACAAAACAAAACGAGTACAAATGCAATCTAATCATTGTTTTTGTATATGATGTATCTATATTATTTTTCCTTCCAAAGACACAAACCTCTTGTGATTTCGTTAATCCTACGTCGAGATATAATTTTCTCATGAAGTTGCACAAAGCCGGTGCAATCACTTCATCAGAACTTTAAGATGATTTCAAAAAATTACCTGAGCAAATTTGGGATTGTTATTTTCATGTATGTTGTAGTTCTACGACTCTAGTTTTTTAAAAATCACATGGGCCGTGATTTAAATATCCTTACGACGAAATATGATTTTTCTACCACAGTCGCATTGAGCAGAAGAAAAATTGACAAAGATCTGAGTTGGGAAAAGGACTTACTGAAGAGAGAGGAACTCAATCTAACTTGGTGAACATGCTTAATGCATTTTTGAGCTTTGGCTTCTATCTACCAACAAGGTTTCTAATTTCATTGGGACATACAAGCAATTGGAGGCCTTCATGTACAAGGGTACTATTTAAAAAATGGATCCGTTAGCGAAAAGTGATCTCCAGGAGGTGTCTATCCATGATTGGAGACATCCGTTCTATATTATACTCTATATGCCAGAAACACCTAATCATGGATGGATACCTCATGGGTATCACCTTTCTCTAATATATAGAAGGTCGAAAACAAATATAGACAACTGTTGGGAAGAAGAAATTCTTCATGAGTATCAATCTACATCAATTCTTTCGCTGAGGAAATGACTTTGTTATAAACTATTCTTGTACAGGAAGACCTCCGGTTGCTTGTAAATCCAAAAGTGATATGGACATCTCTGCAATGAAGGTAGAAAGTGTATTGGTAAATGGACTCCAAAACTAACAAAAAACATGAAGCACAATGTCGTCATAGTCGTATATGAACTAAGAAGTACATATATATATATATATATATATAATATCATAAACCCTGATGAGATTCAAAATCTTTCTATAGCGGGGCAGCACGTCATTTACCTATTCTTGAGACACCTTGTGATGAAATTACCCATATATATGCTTCACCATATGGTGTTTGGAAAACCAATGCATTATCCAGTCAAACGAAAAGTAGTTAGGATTATCATTGGAATCGTCTAAAAAGAAAGGCACAAGAGTTAGATGATGCTTGCAGTATCAACTTTTGGGATACAATTGTCATTCATAATATTGAATTTGTGGATGAGGAATCAAAGTTGACATCATAGTCGGAATTAGCAAAAAGAAAAGTCTTCTCTTTTTTTTCTTGTTAATACTATTTAAAAGAATGATAACCTTGAAACAAGCCTGTGTTCTTAGTTTTTACTTTAAATAAAAATAAATGGGCTTAATTGTGTAATAGTATCGTAATGCAAGTTGTATCAACATGTCATTTGATAAATACTTATGTGTGTTGTGATGCCATGTGTGGTGAGTTATTGTTAGTTCGTGCTTCAATTGATATCTAGAACTTGCTTAGTGTTTGTTGAATGAGTAGTTGTTATGACTTAGGTAATGTGATTGAGGCATTTCTTTTTAAAAAGCCAATTCTTGACTCTAATTGAATGCCTACCATTGAAATTACCCCTAGAGAAGCCCCATTGAGACTTTAGCCCTGTTGGTTCATAAGCCACATGAATAGTCGAAACCTCTTCGCTTGTTACCAAAGTCTTTTGATCCCAATGAAATTCTTAAGCACTATGTTAAGAAGAAGGGTTGAAAATGTTTGTTGATATGAGAAAGGATGAAATGCTAATTATGTGGAAACGAAAAGAATAGGTAAAACTCTGTTTTGGCCCTGATCCTTAATGACATTGTGCACCTCAACACAATTTAGGGTGCCTATTTTATAAATATGCTCTAAACATTGGCCTTGGTATTAACTAGGATATTGTGTACCTCACTCAGACCTTAAAATCTTGAGTTCAAGGGTGGCTAGTGAGTAGGATGTTTGTTGGCAAAGTAATGACATGTGCAGTAGGGAGTTGTAGTAACTAAAATTATCCTAAACCCTTCCTTACCCTAAGCTTGCATTTCAATGAAATAGAAGTCCTCTTGATTCCTTGAGAAATATATTGTGAAAGTGAAAATACACTATGGGCAAACTTATGGCATGTAAGGGAAGTAAGAACTTCATTTGTGAGAGTGAGTGCATTGTTTGAAAAATAGGCCTTGTTGTTAATGTGATTGTTTGAGTGAAAAGATATACAAAACACAAATAAGTGAGGGCATTCGTGGCATATGTTTGGATTCTATAATTGGTGTGTGTTATATGAGTTTGTGTTAGCCCGGAAAAATAATAAAAGAGTCATCTTTGAGCACGTGTGTTGTAACTTGGTGTAAATGTTTTGAAATGTTGCATGCATTATGAAATACAAAATAATGACTAAAAATGTTTGGTTGGTTTTAAGGTGCTGATAAGTCTAAGGTATATGAAAAAAAGAATTTATAGCCTAAAGATTGTTTGAGGACTAACAAAGGATTACGTGTGGGGTGGTGATCTTAGACATATTCATATGCCTAAATTGTGACAATTGCCCTGTTTTTTTATTGAATTAAATAATGATCTTTAGTTATTAGCTTAATATTTGTGTAACTTGTGATGAATGTGCACTAAAATATGCAATTGGTTGTTCCATAAACTTTCAAGGAAATTCGAGTTGATTCAGAAAAGAAGAAAACAAAAAAAAGGAAAAATGGCAAAGGCAAAGAGTCACAGTGGCTGGTGCACTGTAAGGCGCAAGGCCCCCAAAACTTCAGAGGCCTTGGCTAGGCACTCTGTAAGACCCGACGCGCCACAAGTTGAAATTCAGAGGCTCCTCCCTAACGCACTACTAGGTGTTGTGTGCCAACACCAAGAATTCAGAGGGCTAGACCTGGGGCGACGAGAGGCGCGAAGCCCCACCCCTGTTCTGACTTCTCCAGTGAAAATTATATTAAATAGGATTCTTAAGTGAAGTAAAATTTTCCTCTTATCTTCCCAACTCTTATAAAAATCCTCCTAGGACTAATTTGAAGGTAGTTCGACATTATTTTGGTGTACAAGAGAAAATATCATCGTTTGTAATATGTTTCAATATTCTAACTCTTCAATTTTCATGAAATCGCATGAACAATTGTATTTTGTGGTTTTCTAATAATATGAGTGGCTAACGCACTAGTTCTTGTGAACACCTAATTTTTTGACGTGTTACTTTATATATATATATATATATATATATGTATTATATAAGATTATTTTTCTTATTAATGAATTTTATTTGTTTTATGTTATTTTTATTTAGTAATTTTTTACTTCAAAATGTTTGAATTTTGTGTCAATGAACTAATTTTTCTTTTGGGTTTGTATGATTAAAATCTAATGAATTCTACTCGATGGGACTATTTTTTTTTAAAAAAAATCAAATGATTTATTGTCTTTTATTAAATTAATGAATTAAAGAAAGTGGGAGCCCCTAAAAGGGCAGTGAAGTCACTTTCAATAGTCTTCTCATAGAAAAGGAAAAGAAAAAATAAAAAGAAGATTTCTCATTGGTTCTTTTGGGTGGCTCATTGGGGAGAACAAGAGTCCTTATTGAAAAAAAATAATTTCATTGGGAAAAAAAAGGCTCAAGCATGCATTGGGTGTTCAGTTTTCAAGAAAAGAACATTATTTCATTTTTTAATCTCTTTAAACACTTCTCTTCTTTAATTTGGGGGGTGGGGATGGGAGGGGGGATTACGAAACACAAAAAATATATATCGAGAAAAAAAAGAACAAAATTGCACGAGAGAGAACATAAGAAAAACTTCCTCATCTTAAAAAAAATATTTTATCTCTGGTGGTCTTTGGAATCAAACAAGTTTGCGTCCACATTTTTGTTTGTTATAACTTTAGGTGTTTCTTTTACTGTAGCAACCCTAAGGATGGATATGCTAAGTAATGCTTAATGTTTCTAGAATGCCTACAATTAGACAGGGTTCACACGGGTTGATGCGCGTAGAACCAGACCTCTAAACCCTCACAACAGCCAAGTCAACTAACTTGGGGAGTTAGTTGAGCTAGGAAAGGTTGGGTCCATCCATGTAGGGCTCCCGAATATGATGATTTACCTAGATGAGTCTTTACCAAACTTAAAAAGGGAAAATCTTAAGTTTGGAAGGTCTAGGGGTAAAATGGTCTTTTTCCAGTCTTAGGGAAGTATCGTAATTACCCTAAATATATAATTAATCATTTAATTAATAAGGTGGAGGGTATTTTGGGGAGAGAGGGTAGAAAATTGGCTCTTAGAGTGAAGTCTTGCTCCCCCCCCGGTTCGAACCTAGGTGGAAGCAATGAATTAAATTTGTTATTTAACTTAAGTTGGTAAATAAATGTAATTAATTAATATTATTATTTATTAGCTGATTTAAATAAAAGGGAAATCAGATTTTTTATCATTTAATAAAAAAATTTATTTGACTAAGTCCAAAAGTAGACTTCTAAGCCTAATAAAACTCTCACTGTCTCACGTCTATCTCCTCAACATTCACGATCATTCTCTCTTCCCATTCATATTTCTCTTTGCCAAACAACATTCAAGAACTGAAAATTTACCAAGGTTCTTCACACTTGAAGACGCACACGAGAATATAAGAAAAATAAATGTTAATCAATCACGTATGCGAAGAAAAGGTTTTCTGTCGAGTGGGGTGTTGAACTTTTGGTGTTGGACGTGTGTTTGGAAAAGTTTTTGGGCAGAAATTTGAGGTTAGAACATAAAAAAGGTATGGGTTCTCTTCTCTCTTGGTCCGTTTCCCAAGAGACCCCTAAGGTTCAGTATATTCAATCTGAAAACTAGGGTTGTTACCCGTTACATGTCCCAGTCACTAGCTCCCAATGATTCGTAGGTTTGATATGTTTGGTGGTAGATATTAGGCGTGTGTTGTGTTTTTGTGATGGATATGTTCATGTATGTGTGTTTGAAATCGTATGAAGGATCAGCTATATGATCCGAAACTATGTATACGTTTGTTTAATGTGAACCATGATTATGTGCCTCGGGTTTAAGGCACTAAAATATGATGTTAGTTCTTTGTATTTCATGTACACATGTTTATGTAAATCGTGATGTACATAAGTTTTCTAAAGATGCTGATTTCAGTGCAATTCTTTATCGAATGAAATCTTGAAAATGCACCTAAAGAACTCTCTAAAAACTAATTAAAACGTTTAAACAATTAATGTTAAAGAAGTTAGAAAATAGGCTGCAAAAATTTCCAGCATCTTGTTAATGAGTTTCGGCCAAACTAAAGACATTTTCATGCTATGAAAAAATGAATAAAAATATGTAAGATCACTGGGGATTGAACCCATGACCTTCCCATGTTAAAAATCAATGAAATAAGATGAGAAAAAGGGAATGTGACATATGGGATTCGATCACATGACCTTGGCTGGAAAATGAATTATGAAAAATAAGAAATGAGAGGAGAGGGATTCGAACCCACTACCTCTCAGTCAATTTAAGAAAATAAAAAGAAAAATATAGGGTGAGGCACGTGGAGTTGAACCTACGACCTCTAGGAAGAACCAAGGGAAATTACGGAGAAGAAAGTTAAGTGGGGCTATGGGGGTTCGAACCCACATCCCCTTGGCCAAAGGAGAAAAATTAAAAGAATTGGAAACTAAAAGTAAATGAGGTTGTGGGGGTTTGATCCGACATCCTCTCAGTCCCATTGAGCAAAAATGAAGAGAAAAATTAGGGGAAGAATAAAATAAAGGCGTTGGGGCTCGATCATGGGTCCCCAAGCCGCATGGATCAAATTAAAACAAATTATAAAATGTAAGTGTTGTCCGAGGTATTCGAAAGCGGGTTCCCTTGTCCAAATCCCGTATTGATACATAAGTCATACGTGAATTAAAGATTCAAGAATAATGTTGCCTACTTAGATTGAAATTGAGATCTTGGAATACATACAAGATGCATAAGTCTTGTACCACATAATCTTAGGAAGATATAAATCTCTTAAACGAACTATGAATGAAGCCTCATGGCTTGTATGTATAGACCCATAAGTGTAGCATATGTTTTAAAATAAGTGAATCTAAGATGTATGCAATACAATGATGAAATGAACGATGAAATGATGAAATGAATAATGAAATGATGAAATTAAGATGAAATGATTAAATGAACAATGAGATGTTGAAATGAACATTGAAATAATGAAACCCTAGAAGGGTTAAGTAAGAGTGTGAAACACATTAAATGGCCAAGTGCATTGGCATATGATGAAATGAACATTCAATTAAAAAGGGGTGAGTAATTATGAAGAGAAAATGTGCTAATGTTATGTAAAATATGAGTGCAATATCAAATGAGCCTGAGTAAATGTTACAAAAATGTACTCACCTATGAGAGTGTAAAGTTAATGAAGAGACCAGTGATATACCGTGGTTTCACGATATTTTTAATGCTTTTTCCTTAAGTTAAGTGTGTGTCCAAAAGTATTTTTGTATTGATTTTTATGTAAGTTTCTCTTTATTTGCAGGAAATCAATCTAAAGATGAACGTGAAAGTTTTTGAGCAAGAAGTGCAAAAAATTACCACCTACGGTTGGCGCCAAGGTCAAGGGAACCAAGGTCGGAACTATGGTATCTCGTGAGGGCCATTATGTCCGAGATGGAAACTACAACCACGACAATAACTTCAACAGGGGTAACTACGGTAATAGAAATGATAGGAATGAGCCCTATGTCTCTCCTCAAAATCGTGAAGTTACTCCAAGGGATTGCGGAGATAGTATGGCACGAATTGAGGATATGTTGCACAAAATGATGAGGAGGTTCTATGCTAGTGATGAGCACATTAAAGAGTTAAGGTGTGATTTAGCTAGTATGGGGCAAAAAGTTGATACACATGCAATATCGATTAAACAGATCGAATTGCAAATGGCCCAATTATCTGCGACAGTGAACACACGGCAACCGGGCACTCTTCCTAGAAACACTGTCCAAAATCCATAAAATGATGCGCACTGTATGGCAATCACTACTCGGGGTGGGAAGCAAACCATTGACCCACCTATGCCGTCTAATGAGGAAAATGTGAGAAAGGATGATGATAAGGTGGTAAATGGTAGTGTTGAGGAGGAAGAGAGCAATGGAAAAGATGCAGAAGTCCCTTTGAAGGTAATTCCCATGCCTAGACCACCACCACCCTTCCCTCAAAGATTAGTGAAAAAGACCGAGGATGGTAAATATCGGTGTTTTATAACAATGCTGAAGCAGCTCTCTATCAATGTCCCTTTGGTAGAAGATCTAGAACAAATGCCCGGTTATGTAGAGTTTATGAAAAATATGGTCACAAAGAAAAGATCGGTCACTGTGATGCGGCTAATTATGGCTGATCGGACAGTGAAAAAGCCTATAGGGATACTCCATGATGTGCTTGTAAAAGTGGAGTCATTCATCTTTTCGGCTGATTTTGTTATTTTTGATTGTGAAGTCAATTTTGAAGTGCCTATTATTCTTGGGAGGTCATTCCTTGCTACAGGTAGAGCCTTAGTTGATATGGAAAAGGGACAGATGAAATTTCGGTTGAACAATGAAGAAGTGACCTTCAACATTTGTAGGACCATGAGGCAGAGTGGCGAGCTCCAATCTGCATCTTCCATATCCCACAAAGAAAAGATGATGAAGGAAAATGAACAAAAAATTGCAAAACAAGAGTTTATGGTTGCTTTTAGACAGTTCTGGGTCGCCTTGTTTTCTGGGAAAACTCAAGTTCAAATGGACTGGCCCTTACTTGATTACCCAAGTATTCCCTCATGGAGCAGTTGAGTTGAAAGCCAAGGAGGGAGTGCAATTTAAGGTGAATAGAGAATGAATAAAACTCTATTTTGGGCATAAATCATCGGGGAATGAAGTGATAGAGGCATACCATCTTGATGAAGTCTGAGTAATCAAGTATCCCTAGTCATGCCGCGACATTAAATCAGGCGCTTGTTGGGAGGAAACCCAATACTTATAGTCTTTTTAGTAATGGTAGAATTTTTCTACTAATGGGTTTTTAAATTTGCAGGCACATCACCAGGAAATTTTGCTGAAAATTACTCTGCAACAGTCACTAACGGATACAATGACGGACCGTTGCACCTGCGACAGACCGTTGCACCTACGACGGACCGTCGTATGCATCCGTCGTGCCAGGTACGTCTTTTTGTTATTTTCAAACTAGGGCACACACGACGGAACCAACGACGGATCATCACAATTGAGATGGACTGTCATCGGGGAATCGTTGCGTCATTAATAAGGCGTACCTGACCCGACCCGGTTGGATTTTTTTTAAAAATGTCACCATTTAAACTCCCCAACCCCTTATTTCACCCCATTCCTTAACTATTCCTCCTATTTCCCTCCTTTTTCAACTTCCACAATCTCTCCCTCTATCAACCGGTCATTGTTCCCCCAAAATCCTCCAAAGCCCTAAAAGTTATCATCTACTAGTTGGAGGTACTGCTGTGGGTGTCTTCGCAGTCACCAAGTACTTTTCTATCATGTTTTTCTCCAATTCTTAAGGTATGTCTCTCTAATTTCTACTCATTTATCTTGCATTTTTGTTTATTAATTAGTATTAGCTTAGTTGTTCGTGATATGTTCGTTTCTTTTATATAAGATTCTGTCTAACCTAGGTTAAAAATGTTTGAAATTACCGTGTTTACAACCCTAGACATAGGTTCTTTTGCATTGCTAGTTTCCTAGGTATTTGGGTTCGACAAATGTAGGTCCAAAACACTACAAGTTCGATTTGGATTCATCGGGGATGAATGAGGTACCCCAGTTCTGTCACTGATCTACAAAACGAGACCCTGATGATGGACCATCGTACTCACGACGGTCCGTCGTAGGGTCCTTTCAAAAAGCCCTAACACCCCACTGTCTAGTTTTTTCTAAGTGTCCTCCAACAGACATATGCGACGGACCGTCGTCTTTACGACGGTCCGTTCTGCACAACCGTTCTGGTTGTCAGAGACCGTATTCCTGAGGGTCTCTCACTTTTTCCATGTGTCCTTCAACAGACACATGTGACGGACCGTCATCTTTATGACGGTCCATCTTGCACAACCATTTTGGTTGTTAGAGACCTCGTTTTAAGTGTCTCTCTCCATTTTTCTAAGTGTCCTCAAACGAACGAGTACAACGGACCGTCATACCCACGACGGTCTATCCTGCATGACCATTATAACAGTCAGAGTCCCCTCTCCTAAGGGTCTCCATATTTTTCAAATGTCCTCTGACGGACACCTACGATGGACCGTCGTACCTGTGACGGTCTATCCTGCACATACCGTCCTACTAGTCAGAAACTCTCCTTCAGGGTTCTCCATATATACATAGTCTAAGTAAGACACGACGGACCCCATGACGGTGTGTCATAATCACGACGTGCCGTCACCAGGCCCGTCGTGTGTCACTGTTACTATAGAAATGTCATATTATTTTAATTTTTTTTGTGTTGTTTTGCTTGTCTTGTTTGCCACTATTCGTACTAATATTGATCCTTTACAGGTACTATCTACTATGGCACCCAAGCAAAATCGAATCTATGCATGCGGGCGATCGAAGTTTGTCGCCCCTTCTGCCCGCATGGTCATTGGCTCTAATAATGAGCGTGACCCCGAGTATGTGCCCCCAGGTACTTCCACCCCTTCCCATGCTTCATGTGCCACCAGAGCAACACCCAACAAGGTGGCGTCCAACTTAGTCACTGCCTCCTAGTCTGATGAGGAGCTCACACTGACCGGCACACCTTCTAGGTCAGCCACAAATGAAGAAGGAGCGTCTGGCTCCTTAGGAGTTTCTTGGTCGGAGGAAGCCTCCGGCTCTGCTGAGGTTCCCGCACCCGCCACCGCTGCAACGTCAGCCTCGTCTGATGAGGCTGGCAGTTCGGAATCCACACCAGGATCACCAGCTCATGCCCTCACCCCGGCTACTGACCAGCCCAACCGGTGGTTTGTCGACGGGCAATTTCAAGTCTACTCCGACTCCAATTTCTTGAACGACAAAGGAGTTGTGACTCGAACACTCACATTGGAACGGCGGGTGCTTACAAGGAGTCTCCCGACGATGATTGAGATCCACAATATCTTCACCAGTCATCGCCTGGAGTGGACAGCACGTCTGTTGGGACGTTATAGTGAAGAAATGGTCCGAGAGTTCTAGCATCCTACGTAGCGACACTCCGATCACAGATTGATAGGCGGGCTGCCCCCGTCAAACAGGCCCCACTAGAGCAGGTCCTAGTACAGGGCGTTCAGGTCGACATTTCCCTGCCTGCCATCCACTGGTTTCTATACGGCGAGGGTGTTGATGCTACTCGGACCCCTCTCAATGCCGAGTTTGACTACCGATGGCAGCTTATTAAAGATGGTACGTTCCTGCGCGATCCATCGCTGAGAGATACCACCAAGATGTGGATGGCCCTGCACCTGTCAGTTGATGGAGAGGGTGCCGACTGGGTGACCGGGCCAAAGGGGTCATCAAGAAGGCTCACCTAAATTTCACGGCGAAGTTCTTGTGGCTAATTGTCCGCCATTGCCTTTCCCCCACAGCCGCTGATAATATCGTTATATGGGATCGAGCAGTATTTATGGCGGCGATGATAGCCAGGTTCAAGGTAGATTTCGCGTGGCTTCTACAGGCAGTCATGCACTAGAGGGCTTTCAAGGTCACAACTACTTACCCTTTCCTGTGCATGATCTTTTCTCTCTACAGGTCCGCAGGTGTGCCTATATGGCACGTAGATTAGCTCAAGACCCCTATGGGCACTGTTGATGTCAGCCTCATCAGAGACGAGGCCAATGATTTGGCTCTACGCAGAAGGCCCCGTCTAGAGCTGCCCCACTTGCTGACGATTTTGCTGATACGATAGCCCAGGCCCGCACGGCTACGCAGGCGGCATCCACTAACACTAGCCCAGTCGAGTCTATCTCGAGTAGTAGCATTGCCCCGAGATCCTCTCGCTTGGTAGGATCCAAAAATTAGAGGCACAAATGGCTACTCTTCTGCATCATATCCAGCCGTGGAGTCAGAGGTCTATTACCGAGGCAGAAGAGTGCCTGGAGCGGAAAATGGTCCAGTATACAGAGCAGAAGATCACTGAGGTTCACCAGCGCTCGGACGCCTCCGGTGGATGTGTCGACTCTTCAGGCAGTGGTCAACAGTCTTCGCGCAGATATCGACACGATCTTAGAGTCTATGGTGTCAGTGTCCGAGGCCCCTTCTGTCGAGCCTACTGAAGACACAGTGTTGGCGGCCATATTCGCCACCTCAGAAATACCACCACCTCGCCCTCAAGAGCATGCCAAGAGGCGTAATGTTCGAGCAGAGGACGAGGTGCGAGCATGAAAGAAGGAGCGCCGTGAGATAGAGGCTGCGAGGAGAGCCTCACTTGCTGAGGAGGTGGCGCACCAGATAAGAGCAGGAGAGTTAGCGGCTGGGGCATCTAGCTCCCGAATGGTGGAGATAGCAGGAGGCACTGCTGATAGTGCGGTTGTTGCTGAGGACACCACTGAGGGTGTCGAGATTGCAGAGGACGTGGGTTCCGGGGAACCGGACCCACTAGCTTGCTGATCGACGGCGCTTTGTGCCACAGGTTTGCTTCACCTACAACTCTAGTATTTAAATTTTTTATGCATTGGAGACAACTGCATGTTTTTTTGTTGGGGGTGGGGTAAATGGAAAGTGAGTGCTAGGTTGAAGTCTGAGTAGCCCAATTCACTATCCTCTTTTGGGGTTTTCTTGCTTGTGTTCTTTTTCCCCAAAAGACTTATTGCTTTTTCTGTTGAACCGGCATGTCTATATCTTTTATACACAGTATTATTCTGGAGCATGATGGCTAAAATGATATCATAATAAATTGGAAAATGATGCACGACTAGGCATAGTAACTGATAAATGTGTGGTTCTAAGCATGACATAGAGGTACACAATTCCATTACCCTAAGTCTAAAATTTGAACTAGGTGCCTGATAATCTGGTATAGTGATGAGATGTCAAGTGAGTGTGAGGAAGATTTCAATAGTCCACTATTTGTACTGAGCTAGAACTTGCCTTGTTAGTCCTGCTAAAAGTAAGCTGTAATAGGAAAGTATCATAGGCCCTTATTCAATATAGCCCATTTTTAGCCTAAATAAAAGAAAACCAAATGAAATTTATCCTTCTATGATCCAAATGATCTGAGCTTAAATTAGACCTCTCTTTTTCACCCCAACTGATCTTTTCTGGGAACAATGTGTTGGCCCTGGTCCATCCTTGGACATGTGCACCTCAGCTTATGCCAAAAGCATAAGTTGAGGGTGGCTAATGCAGTAAAAATCCTTCTTTATGGCCCTGACCCAACTTTGGGTATTGTGTACTTTGACTCATGGCAAAGCCATGAGTTGAGGGTGGCTACTATGAGGAATGCTCTGGAAAGTGGGGTTGAAAAAACAAAGAGAGAGAAAGAACAAAAGTAAAGTGACTCAAGAATTAGTTGAAAGAAAAATAAAGAAAAAGAAGACTATACAAGAAATACAAGTAAGAAAAGAAGAGAGTTACTTACACAAATGAAGAAAGAAGAGAAAATAGCAAGGTGAAAGAATATGAGAAACTGGGCGAGATAAAATGATAGAAGGTGGTAGGTTTAGCCTATATTTCAAGGAAGGCAAAAAGTCACCAAAGTATACCTAAATATACCCTACCTGACCCTGAGCCTATGTTACAAGCTAAGAAAGTCCTATCGCGATCCTAAGGGTTGTATAGCGAACTTAAGGCAGTGAAAATAAGGGCAAGCTTATGGCAATAGGCATGAATGAGTGTGACTTTAATCCGAGAGCGAGCGTTGAAAAGTAATCCTTATACTCAAACTGAAATCATTGTGTGAAAAATGAGGATTTTGTTTTATAGTGAGGACACTAGTTGCAATATCGGAATTGTTAGCACCTCGGTGAGAAATTGAAGAGGATAGGTGTTAGTGCATGGTGAGTCTGTGTCATGTTCTGATCCCACATAATTCAAGCCTAATAGTGATAGCATGCATATATATGATTAGATTAATTAGGATTGATAGCAAAATGATTGCAAATGATAAAACATGGATACTATTGTACAAAGATTTTGTATTGAGTCATAGTGTGTCGCTTGAGGACAAACAACGAATTTATGTTGAGGGTGTTGATATACCGTGGTTTCATAGTATTATTAATACTTTTTCCTTAAAGTTTAGTGTGTCCAATAGACTTTTTGTGCTAATTTTTATATAAGTTTCTCTTTATTTTGCAAGAAATCTGTCCAAAGATGAATGCGGAGATTTTGAGCAATGAAATGCAGAAGAGACCACCTACGAAGCTTGTGACGGTCCTTCGTGATTGTGACGGTCCGTAGGTGGCAGCATAGTGCAGCTGCTGAAGGAAGATGGGGAAGTCTGACCAAGTGTGGGGTTACGGAGTCCATGGCGGTCCGTCGTGTCTATGATGGTCTGTCCTGCAGGTTCGTCATGAAGTTCATAGAAGTAATCCAGTACCCATATTTCAAGAGTTTAAGTGTTTTAGAACGAAGACCCTCGACGGACCGTTGTGCCTATGACGGTCCGTCATACTTGCTGTCGAGGGTAATGAAGAGAGCAGCAGAAGAAATTGCACAAGTATGGGACGACGGAGTCCATGACCGTCCGTCGTGACCACGAAGATCTGTCGCGAGGTCCGTCGACCCAGCCGCGTTTTGACAGATTTCCAGCAAATAGAGTCCTTGTTTAATAAGGTTTTTATTTTCTATATATAGTTCGAAAAACCTCGTTTTTGAGGTTAGACAATAGATCATTGTTAGACTCTAGATCATTATTAGACTTTTTGTATTGGTGTTAGACTCTTGATTAAATTGTAGACTCTTTGAGAGATTATTGATTATCTTGAGACTTTTATAATTGATTGTGGGTGATTTTTGCTGATTAATCAAGTGAACTTTTGGATTTTACTCTTTCTCATTGAAGTAAGTACATGAATTCATATCTAATATATTTGAATATTGTGATTATTACTATGAGTAACTAAACTCCATAACTAGGGTTGTGGGAACCATAGGAAAATAATGAGATAAAACCTAACTAAAATAACAATTCTAGAATATTGTCTTGCATGTATTAATAATTATTTCGCTTAGAAGTATTTTTAACGGATGGCCAACATTAGACCTCACCTTAATGCTACTTGCCAGACCAAGGAGGTAGATGATAGGAAAATTATTATCAACATAGATTTAGTGTGTACTATCTAGTAGGCTAGTATTGATTGGAACGAGGTAATAACTTAGTCAAATATCAAATACGATGCTTAATATGAGGTAAAGATAAGGGTTAGCATAGCAACACACGTAGCCGGACCAAGGTGCGGAGTGAGATTTTCTAGATGTCGGACCAAGGATTTAGAAATACTTAACTTATCACTTTGCATGCACGATACTAGGAAAGAATTTTTATAGTTAGAATTATCAAGTTTTGAACCTATGGGGAACACGTAACCCTAGTTACTTTGGTTAATTGATTAAACTCCAACATTCAAAGCTGTTAAGTGTCTCTTTCAATTTCGTTACTCTTTCAATTTCGTTTGTTATTTTCATCCATTTAGAAATAGAAACCCCCCTTTTATTGTTTTTTATTTCCAAGGAAGACATTGACCGAACAATAGTAATAATAGGTTAAAGTTAAGTCTAAACTATTTTCCTCATGGGAACGATCCCAACCTCACTAGTTGGGTTATTTACTTAACACGACCGCTTTACTTCTTATTTGAGAAGTAAGTTTGAGCGTATCAAACACTCCCTACAAAACGCACAAGAGAAGGTTTTGATCCCAATGCTTACAAGTTATTTGTAAAGGTTGGATGCAACCCTAATGAGTCATTTATGTTAGGGAAAGTTCCATTAGAAGATACAACTAGGCAAGCACGTGAAGGCCTAGGCTAGACAACCGCCACCGATTCTCATTTCCATAAAAAACATGCAATAGACACATAACTTTTGAAGATGAGATCACTACTCCCAATAAAAATCCTTCCGTATTTGATTGACTTGCAAAATTGACTGCAAGAACTTTTGTGTTTGAATAGTTAGGTCCATTGAAGAAAAATAAAAGGAATATGAGAAATTATTTAAAGTTACAACGCCTAATTTAAATTTATTCAAAATAATTTCAAAAGTTTGATTCCTTCTATATAAGGAAAAGAATGAAACTTGTGGTTTCATGTAAAGAGGAACTCGGCAAAGGCTCACACTTTGGTTTACACCAAGGAGCACGAGTAAGATGAAGAAAGCGTAGGCTCTTAATAACATGTTACAATCCAGAACGAGCATGATGCTTTCCCTCAAATGAATATTGAGAAATATAAATAATATATTTTCTCGTTTTGTGATATATTTATCAATAACAATGATCATTTAGAAGAGCAATATGCTAGAGATGCTCCATCGAAACTTGAAGAATGACTAAACACCACAATAGATCCTGTGAAGGAAGTTAAACTTGACATTATTAAAGTCCCAAGGCCAACTTACTTCAGTAAATTTCTAGTTTTTAATGAAAAAATAGCTTATATATATATACTCATAAAATATAGGTATTTATTTGCTTGGAGTTTTAAAGAGATGCCCGAATTGAATCTTAAACTAGCGGTCCATCTATTAGCAGACAACTATGGTTCTCCTCTTATTAAGAAAGCTTAATGATGTTTTAGGTTCCGTTGACAGAACATGAAGTTAACAAACTCATTAAGGAAAACTCTATTCATAAGGTAAAATATCCTACATGGATTTCAAGTATTGTTCCCGTGAGGAAGAAGAATAGTAAGATTCGAGCTTCTGTTGACTTTAGAGATCTCAATAATACATGCCCTAAATATGAGTTTCCTCTCACTATTCCAGAGTTGATTATTGATGCCACCATTGGTTACGAGGTGATGTCTTTTATAGAAAGTTCTTCTTGCTATAACCAAATCTGCATGTAACTAAAGGTTAAATAGCTCACCGCATTTTGCACACATAATGGTGTGTTTATTTTTACAAAAAGTGATGCCATATGTCTTAAAAAGAATGTTTGTGCCACACATGAAAGGGCTATGAAAAATATATTTGATGATTTGCTCCATTATAATGTTGAATCCTATGTTGATGACTTGGTGGTAAAGTAAAGAAAGAGAAGTTATCATTTGAATGACTTAAGAATGGTGTTTGAGATGATCCAAAGATATAATGTATGGATGAATATATTGAAATATGCCTTCAGAGTTACTTTTTGCAAGTTCCCTAGCTTTATTGTGAGACATTAAGGAACGGAAATTGATCAACTGAAAGTTTATGCAATATCGAAGATGCCAGAGCATCGAAATATTAATAAGTTAAAAAGTGTCATGACTGGGAAGAACCCCTTAGACGTAACCAAAGTCGGCGTCCTTGAAGAGGACTTAGACTATCCCTTAACATTCATCATTACACGTCATAGGTCAAAAATGTAGAAAATTTAAAACTTTAACATAGTTAAGTGTACCTAGACTTCTCATATATCATATAGGAGTTTACATAGACTTCTTGCTTATGAACTATACTTAGAATTTTCATTTAGCGTAAACAAATCAAATAAGAGTCTACTATCTTGTCTCACATATAAACCATCTAAAATAATTACAACATTGGGACATAGCCATTACAAGTATAATATACCGTTATAGGCTTACATCAATAGTCTTAAATGATAAAGGAAGGAAACAAATATATTTATACATAAAAAGACTATTAATATAGATAGGTTTCACCGTCCTCAAATCATTGAGGAATCACCAATTAATTTCGAAAACATGTCCAAGTCTTCTTGCAATTACCCTTGAAAGTTCTTGAATGGTTGGAACCTACATATTTGTAATACTTCTAAAATGACTTAGATGAAACAAGATCCTAACATGTTTTAATGAGGGTATAAGGTCCTAAAATGGTTTATAATGTGGTAATGAGGTAGTGTTTAAAAATTTGGGTGAATTGGAAATCAAAAGTCAAGGGACAACAAAGGCGTTTGACGACTAGTCGCCGTTATGACTTATGTGTATTTATGTTCTTATAAGTGTGAGTCATGAGATTATAGGGTCCTTATATGATTTATAATAGTGTGTATTGTAAGTGTTTCAAGTTTCATGATGTTTGAAGGTCAAACGTCCAAGAACATCAATGTCGTTTGAAAGGTTTGCTTTGAAATGAGCTTGTGCATTTTAGTATGTTTCATTGAGTTTTATGTGTTCATTTTGGATGAAATTGTTGTGGGAGGTCCTAAACTCATATAATGTCATATTTGGGTTGGAAACATATGGGAAAAAATCCTCAAGGACCAACCAAAGGGTCCTTGAGGAAGGACCCATGTTGGTGACCGAAACTTCCAAAAGTAGTCCCACTTAGGGATGGAAATCGATGGCCGGTAGTCTAGTCGACGCCCCCTAGGTGGTGGGCGTTGGAAAAGACATTGGAGTGGGAGCTTAAGCTTCCAAGGACCAGCCTCTGACCCAAAACACGGACCAGCAGAACGGTCCGTTGGTTGGAACACGACCTATCGATGGCAAATGTCGATGGGTCTGTGCCACCTGCGCAGTTCATTATTAAATTCTACGGTGAATTGGTAAACTAAATTCACCCTATGTATAAGTAAGAGTTTGGCCGTTTTCCTCAAGGTATTCTAGGTATTTTAAGAGGGTTTATAAGTCCTAATTACCTAGATGAATTCATTATTCAAAAATCAAAACAAAAAACCTCGAAATAGCTCTATTGAACTACATAGAAGCTAGAAGGTAAACTGAATCTTGAAGGTTGATTTATCCACAAATTTCTCTAATTTTTTGTGGATTAACATTATTTAAGGTATGGTTCTTCATCCTTGAAACTCTTTTCATCAAGGAGCCAAACTTCAAATTGATTTCTAAAGACTTCTAAAGATAAACTTGTCCAATTTTGATATCCATCCATGGGTTCTTGCATAAACTGCCTCGAATCATTATATTTTGATTAAATTGATGTTAATTAAATAATATTAACCTAATTAATCTATGAACCTATAAAATTCATGAACCATAGTTTTTGACTATTTTGTGGGTGATTTATTTATGTCTCAATGCTTATGAATTCTAGTGTAATTTTCATTGCGCTATTGAATGACGTAAAAATTGTATTGAAATGATGTATAATAAAATAAACTAAAACAAATAAAGGTAAACTAGACTTTCATGATTGTTTCTTGAGTTAACTTTGTAATAAAATGAGTTAGTCAGTGTCCTTAGGCAGTGTGTGAAGTTTGATTAAGTTTTGAAGGTCAAACGTCCAAGAACTTCCATGACACTCGGAAGATATGCCTTAGATAGTTCTTGTGTGTCTTGATGTGTTTGAGTGAAATTTGCGTTTTCATTTTGTTTGAAATTAGTGTGTGATGTTCCTAAGACATATACGACTATGTTTAGGGTTTTAACGTTTGGGTACGACCGCACCTAGGACCCACAAGGGGACTTAGAGAAGGGCCCAAGACTTGGACCCAAAACTTCCTTGGCAGGGTCCACCAATGAGACTAAATGACGGCCAACAGTCAAACCAATGGCCCATCAACTCAGTCCGTATATTAAACTTGCAATGCCTGAATGTTTGGAAGTTGCAGGCTCAACCTAAGAAACACCACAACGGACCGTCGATGGACAAACGGTCCACTGGTTGGTCCCGTCTGTGTGTGAGCTGCCAAAAAGCTGTTAGTAGGCTGCCTTGGCTTGGGGTGTTTGGTAAATTTAGCACATGTCTTTTAAGGAAATTGGATGATTATTTTAGGGTCTCTTATGTATATTAAGATGTTTTAATATACCTAAAAAACATCTCTCTAAAAAGACTCTATCAAGTCACCATGGAAGCTAGAAGTCAAGAAGGTCTAGAAGGGGCTGTTAGTTGTCGATTTCTTCATAAAAAATCATTGGGGTTTCTTCTATGTGAGGTATTTTAGTCATCCTTGAACTCTCTTCCATTCAACGATCCCTTTCGAATAGATTTCAAAAAGAGTTTTTCAACCCTAGTTTCTTCTATCTTAAACTCTAAATAAGGGTCTTGCATGAAAATGTTTCTAATGATTAAAATATGATGTTTCTAATATTAGTTGGTGTTTTTAATGCTGAAACTTCAATGAAATCAAAAAAATGCTTTTTATCAAAATGCAGCTTAAGAAATGGGTTAAATAAGCTTGGTTTTGTAGTCTTTGAGATTTGATTTACTTGTGTTGATATTTATGTTTAGCCACTGACCTAAGGGATAATTTATGATTGATTATTGAGTAAAACTTTATAGGTGATAGAAGCTAAGGTTAAAGGGTAAGTTCGTTATGTTATTTAGCTTTAATTATGGGATGCTCTTGAGTGGTATGGTCTGCCTTCTTGGTGGTGGTGTTTACTTGAATTGTATGAATGTGTAGTTACTTGCGTATTGTAATTGAGGCCATGAATGCATATTATGTGAAGAAAGATGAAGATGAAGTTTATCTTGTTAATGTGTTTTTGTGAAGCTTTTTATGAAAGGTATGCTAAGGATTATGTCTAATGACATATATTATTATGTGAATCATATTAAAGTGTCTAATGTAATGAAAGAAGGTCTAAGCATGTATAGAATAAAATGTAAATGAAATGATGCTTATGTTCAAGGTGTGTTCACATGTACACACAATCACACTTCAATGAATGAATGAAACTAAGTATAGTCAAAAGGGAAGGTTTTGGATGAACACTCTACGTGAGTTGAGATGAAGTGTTTAGTAGCAATGTCACTACATTCTAAGAGATTTATAAGATAGGTTTGAGAATGAATGCCCTTCGTGAGTTGTGATGTGGTGTTCACTAGTTATCCTTAACCTATAGTTTATAATTTTGAGAATCCGTGGGGAGTTATGCCTACCACCAAGAGGATACGAAGAAAGGGTTCTTACACTTTGTGAGTTGAGAAGTTGTATTCCAATGTACGTTTTGATATGGGTACTCATCGTTAGTAGAGAATGAGTTACTTAGTATCAATCTCTTTATCCCTTAATTATGCAACCGCATAGGTGTCGCTAATTGTAAAGCCATGTAAAAGCTAAAAACTAAGACCTCAGTCTAGGTAACTGAGGGTTCTTTCTCCGATAATGAAAGTATCGAGATTCCATGTTTATCTCTCATGGTCTATGTCGGTTAAGCTAACCCCCACAAAATTAATGAAAGTTCTAAGTTTTATTAAAGAGTGAACTACTTAGGGTAGGTAGTGGAATGGGATGCTATTTATCCATTGCATTAGGTAGGAATTCCGAAAGGGGAGTCTTGGTGAGCCTTATATGATTTGTATGAACTAAGTCTCCTAAAAGAACGTACTACTTAGGGTAGGTGGTGCTATTTGACTCTATCTATCCATTGTAATAAGTAGAACTTCCAAAAGGGGAGTTTTGGTGGTAAGCCTTCTAAAAGAGTGTAATACTTAGGGTAGGTGGTGGTATTGGACACTATCTACTCATTGCACTAAGTAGGCATTCCGAAAGGGAAGTCTTGGTGTGTTTCTTGAGTATTCTTCTACAGTCTTGTCATTGAGTTGGGGCTTGTTCTCCAGAGGTGAGTAAGCCTAAAAGAGGTAGTCTTGAGGATCATTTTAGTGTGTATTGAAGGAGGTATATGTGCACTTCCTTCATGTCTTACCTTGGTGAGTCTTAGGATAACCTTAGTTAGGGAAACTCCTACGGAAATGAGTTCACATCCTCTTTTCTTGACCTTGGGAGTTCACTTTTTTTTAATAGGGATAGTTCACTGTAAATGTTAAAAAGAGTTCACTGTAATTTTGAGAAGCTTACTGTAAGTTGGTCTTTCGTGGTAAAATTTTGAAATTTTTTCTCTAAGTGTTAATTGATGATTCTTATGTTATTTTACTTCTATATTCATGAATGTTCATTTAATTGGCATGAAAATGTGTTTTACTTAAATGTCCATTTTTGCATGTTTTTGCATATGCCATACTTAGTACGTTGTTTTGGAGTAACCCCATACATTTCTATACTCTATAAGTGTACGTTTGGAAGCAAGATTGAAGTTTAGAAGGCAAGCTTGGGGTTTGATTCTATCAACACAAAGTATTTCCTCACATATTTGTGTACATAATTCTTAATTCTTTTAGCTTTGTATAAGTTCTTATTATGTATTTCTTTTAAATGTAAAGGGTCGTGTCCCTATGTTATTATGTCGTGTCTTTAAGATTAACTTGTGACGATGAGACTTCCTTACTATTTTATGAAAAAAGTTTCCTTTATTAAATTATTCGTGAAATTTTTTAATTTCGCACTACTTTTCATGTCTTATGTAATGAACGATAGTCAAAGGGCTTGTACAATACACCAAAAGGTTAAGTACGCCCTTTCATGACCCAAGGGTTCTCCCTAACTTCTAGGGGGTGCTTAAGGATCGTGACAAACTTGGTATCAGAGCATATGGTTATGGGAAATAGTTTAGGGTCTGAAAGTCTTGCAAGCCACGTCTATTAGAGTCTTCGTAATTTGTGTGAGCCATGACACATACATGGACAAGAGGCTATAGGATGATAGAGTTTTACTTCTTCATTACTCTTGTATCGTTCCATAATACTTAACTCCATACGATCTCTCTCTCTTCTTGTTCCTTATCCGGTGGTTTTTTAGGTGTGATTTCTTGGAAAGGGAGATGTCTCTAAGTTTGAGAGAGATAAATGTGATTTTGGATGCTTATGATAGTTTTGAGGCTAGAAGAGTAGATTTGAAGGTTAGTTTTGAGAATTGTGGTGTGAAGCCTTTTATGGCTATGTGTGACTTACGAGATTGGAAATATTGTGATGAGAAAATTTATGGTGGTATAGTTCTAAGCATTGTAAGAATTATAATGATGGAATAAAGTGCCTTTAAGAGAATATGAGTTATGTTGTGATTATGTTCAATGATGGTAGAAATGGTCTAAGGTATAAATTTAAGGAATGTTGGGAGGAAGTGGAGATTTGTAGGAGTAGAGGCCAACACTCTTTTGTGGATTATGTTTCCTAGTAGTTCTTGTGATTTGGTTAAGATTCTTGTGTAGGTTTACTCTAAGGAGTAAATGTGGTAAAATACCGAGTGAGGGAGTTTGTTCCATGAGATTGAGTTAGGTGATATCTAAGAGTTGAATGAAGTTGTGTTTAAGAGAGTCTGTCTAGGCTTAAATCCTAAGGGGAAAGCGTTATGCTTAACTTGTAAGGTTGAACAGTCTTGATGTGCATGAGTTAAGGGTAGTGTGAGTTCCTACGTTGTGAGAGGTATAATGATACTTTGAAGTATGATACCTTGAGATGGCTTTGACTTATGTATGGGAGAATGAGTGAGTAAAAAGGTAATTGACATCCTTGTCTTTCCTTTTGTTCTTATTCAAGCTTGAGACAAAATCCTTAGTAGTTTGGTAATGACTAAGAGTCTTACATAATAGTATTGTTATCATGTGTTGTATATGAAGTTAGATGAAGTATGTTCTAATGTTAAAGGAACAAATTAAAGCTAATTTTTGCATAGTGAATGTTAAGTAGAATTGCATGTAGTGTACAAAGTCCAAGAGAATCCTCAAGGGTCACTAAGTGGGAGTGGTAGTATGTGATGCCACTCTCACATTGTACTTAGTGTAACTACAAAGTTTCTTTGGAGTATGTTATTATCTCCTTGTCTCTCATATTGTCATGCCATCTTGTTAAAGTTTCTTGAAAAGTGCATTATGGGATTTTTAAGAAAGTGACACAATGAAGTTTTGAGTTCATTTGAGAAAATTGCATTTTTCATGGATGAAGGTTTCAATGTGTATAAAAATGATGTGTATGAGCATGTTAAATGTTGGAGAAGTAGTTCCTCCATAAGTGAAGAATAAGAGTGGATTTTGAAATGTGAAAATTGATGCAAAAGTTGCTTATGTTGCGAAGTGTGTGAAGGTGTGAAATTGTTCTCCTTTTTAGTTGATGATTTTATTATAAATGTTTGACCATGAATGTAATGTGTTATGTGTTGATAGTTGAGTCTTTGATGGTCTTAAAGTTTTAGTGTCATTTGAGGACGAATGTTATTCCAAATGGGGGAGAATGCAACACCCTAAAATGAACTAAGGTAAACTAGAGATTTTTGATTGTTTCTTAAGCTAATTTTATAATAAAATTAGTTATGTTAGCGTCCTTAGGCATTGTGGATGTTTGTTTAATTTTGTAGGTCAAACGGCTAAGAACATTCATGACGTTCGGAAGATATGCCTTAGATAGTGTTGCTTTGTCTTAATGTGTTTGAGTAAGTTTTACGTGTTTGTTTAGTTTGAAATTGGTGTTGGATGTTACTAATACCTACAATACTATGTTTAGGGTTTTAACGTCCGCGTACGACCCCACATAGGACCCACAAAAGGCCATAGAGAGGGGCCCAAGACTTGGACTAAAAACTACCCTAGCAATGTCCACCAACGAGAGCAAATGACGGCAAATGGTCCAACCAACAGCCTGTTGAATTGGCACATCGAATGGACCTGCAAGTCCTGAATTTTTGTGAGTTTCAGGCTCAACCAACGAACCACCACCAATAAACCATTGATGGACAAACGGTTCGTTGGTTGGTGCCGTTTGTGAGCTGCCAAAAAGCTGTTAGCAGGGTACCTTGGCATGGGGTGTTTGGTGAATTCACCCCAAGTCTTTTAAGAACCTTGGATGATTATTTTAGGGTCTTTTATGAATATTAAGATATTTTAAACCCTAATACCTAATTTTAGACCTCATTTCCTAAAACCCAAAACCACTCTCTCTTAAAAGACTCTCTTAAGTCACCATGGAAACTAGAAGTCAAGAAGGGCTAGATTGGGATGTTGGTAGTCGAGTTATTCAACAAACATCTTTGTGGATTCTTCTATGTGAGGTATGGAAGTCATCGTTGAACTCTCTTCCATTCAAGGAGCCCTTTCTAATAGATTTCCAAAAGAGTTTTTCAACCTAGTTTCTTCTATCTCCAACTCTAATTATAGGTCTTGCATAAAAATGTTTCTAATGATTAAATAATGATGCTTCTAATGTTATTTGGTTATTTTAATGCTAAAACTTCAATGAAATTAAAACAAATATTTTTATCAAATTGTGGCTTAAGAAATTGGTTAAATGAGCTAGGTTTTGTAGTCTTTGAGCGTTGCTTTACTTGTTTTGTTATTGATGTTTATATACTGACCTAAGGGATAATTTATGATTAATTGTTGAGTAAAATGTTATAGTTAATGGAATCTTGGGTTAAAGGGTAAGTTGGTTATGTTGTTATACTTAAATAATGAATTGCTCTTGAGTGGTATGGTCCACCTTCTTGGTGGCGGTGTTTAGTTTAATTGTATGAATGTGTACTTACTTATGTATTGTGAATGAGTCCATGAAGGCATATTATGTGAAGAAATACGAAAATGAAGTTATTCTTATTAATGTGCTTTTATGAAGCTTGTTATGAAAAGTATGCTAAGGGGATTATGTCTAAATGACTTATATGATTATGTGAAGCATGTTAAAGTGTGTGATGTGATGAAAGAAGGTCTAAGCATGTATATAATCAAATGTAAATGAAATGATTCTTATGTGCAAGGTGCGTTGACATATACACACACTCACACTTGAATGAATGAATGAAGCAAAGTTTTGTCAAAAAGGCGAGCTTTGGGGTTAACACTCTTCTTGAGTTTAGATGAAGTGTTTAGTAGCAACCTCACAACATCCTAAGAGATTTCTAAGATAGATTAGAGGATGAATGACCTTCGTGAGTTGAGATGTGGTGTTCTCTAGTTATCCTTAACCTATAGTTTATAATGTTGAGAATCCGTGAGGAGCTATGCCTAGCACCGAGAGGATATGAAGAAGGGGTGGTTATACTTCATGAGTTGAGAAGTTGTATTTCAATGTATCTTTGAAATGGGTACTCATCGTTAGTAGAGAATGAGTTAGTTAGTACTAATCTCCTTATTCCTTAACTATGTGGCCGCATAGGTGTAGCTATTAGGAAAGCCATGTAAAAGCTAAAAGTAAGACCTCACTCTATGCAAGTGAGGGGACCCTTCTCTGATAAAGGAAGTATCAGGATTCCATGTTTATCTCTCATGGTCTATGTCGGTTCAGCTACCCCCCCACAAAAGTAATCAAATTGCTAAGTCTTCTAAAAGAGTGTACTACTTATGGTAGGTAGTGGAATGGGACACTATCTATTCATTGCACTAGGTAGGCATTACGAAAGGGGAGTGTTGGTGAGTCTTATTTGAATTGAATGAACTAAGTCTCCTTAAAGAATGTACTACTTAGGGTAGGTGGTGCTATGGGACACTATCTATTTATTGCATTAAGTAGAACTTCCAAAAGGGGAGTCTTGGTGCTAAGACTTCCAAAAGAGTGTACTGCTTAGGGTAAGTGGTGGTATGAGACACTATCTACTCATTGCACTAAGTAGGCATTCTGAAAGGGAAGTCTTGGTGTGTTGCTTGAGTGTTTTTATAATGTCTTATCATTAAGTGGGGGCTTGTTCTCCTGAGGTGGGTAAGCCTAAAAGGGGTAGTCTTGCCGAACACTTTGGTGTGTATTGAAGGAGGTATATGTTCACTTTCTTCATGTATTACCTTGGTGAGTCTAAGAATAACCTTAGTTAGGGAAACTCCTATGGATATGAGTTCACTTTATCTTTGCTTGGCCTTGGGAGTTCACTATTTTGGAATAGGAATAGTTCACTGTAAATGTTAAAAAGAGTTCACTGTAATTTTAAAAAGGTTACTGTAAGTTGTTCCTTTGTGGTAAAATTTTGGAAATTCTCATCTAAGTGTTAAACGATGATTCTTATGTTATTTTACTTTTATATTTATGAATGTTTTAATTAATTGGCAAGCTTGGGATTTGATTCTCTCAAGACAAAGTATGTCCTCACATATTCGAGGGCATAGTTATTAATTCTTTCAGTTTTGTATAAGTTCTTATTATGTATTTCTTTTAAAAGTAAAGGGCCGTGTCCCTAAGTTATTATGTCGTGTCTTTAAGATTGACTTATGACGATGAGACTTCCTTAGTATTTTATGAAGAATGTTTCCTTTATTAAATTATTCATAAAATTTTTAATTTTGCACTAATTTTCATGTCTTATGTAATGAACGATAGTTAAAGGGCTTGTACAAGACCATTGTAACAACCCTAAAAATGGATATACTAGGTGATACTTAATGTGTCAAGAATGCCTATGATTAGACTAGGGTTCACACAGATTGATGTCCATAGAACAAGACTTCAAAAACCTTGATACATCCAAGCTAACTAACTTGGGGAGTTAGTTGAGCTAGGAAAGGTTGGGTCTAACTATGTAGGGCTCTCGAATACGAAGATTTACTCGAAGGAGTCTTTACAAGATTTAAAAAGAGGAAATCTTCGGTTTGGAGTGTCTAGTGGTAAAATGGTCTTTTTCCAAGCTAAGGTAATATTGTAATTACCCTAAATATGTAATTAATTATTCAATTAATAAGGTGGAGGGGAAATTTAGGGAGAGAGAGCCGAAATTGAGCTCTTGAAGTGAGGTCTCGCTTCACCCGGGTTCGAACCTAGGTGGAAGCAATGAATTAATATGATTTTTATTTAAGCTATTGAATCAATATTATTAATTAATAATTAATATTCATTAGCTGATTCAAAATAAAATAAAAATTAGATTTTTAATAATTAAGAAAACCTTATCTGACTAAGTCCTAAACAAGACTCCTAAGCCTAATATAACTCCTACCTTCTTAATTCTATCTCTCAACTCTCACCCTCAATCTCTCTTGTTATTTCAGATGAAATTCTCTTCAAAACTGAGCCGCAAAAACAGAAAATAAACACATTAGAAGACAATCAAAAGTTCTCTACACTCAAATAACGTACAAAAAAAAATATATACAAGAAAGCAAGCTAACTTGAGAAACGAAAATTTTGCATCATCTTCTCAACGGGTTTGTGTTGAAGGTTAAGGGAATTTTTCGGGCAGCACTTGGAAGGTGTGGAAATATACAAAAAGTTATGGGTTTTCTCTCTTGGAATCCTTTCTCCAAGAGAAATTTCATTCTACAAAATTCAAACGTATGAAACTAGGGTTGTCCCCTTGAATGTTGACCTCGTTGTCCCTAGTCTCCTTCTGATTTCAATCAAAATTAGGTTAGAAATAATGTTGCTTGTATGGTTGATGGTAGCTAAGTGTGAAATGTGATATTCATTGTGATTTTGTGTTTGGAAATAGCAAGCATATTCAATGATGTCAACCGAAAATGATGTGGTGCAATGTGTAAATGTTTCGTGTTGTTATTCGTTTTGAAGTCTTAAAATGGTTAGTTTGATGGATGTAATAACTTGCATAAAATGTGTAATACGTGATGTTCATTTGAGGTGTATGTGACTAATTTTAAGTCGAAAGTTGCAGCTAAAACAACAATGAATCTACACCTAAGAATGTGTTAAACGAATCCTTGAAATCTACCCCAAAAGGTATTAAATGATCCATGACTTTTCCTAAGTTTTCAAGCGGAAATATTAGTGAAAGTAAGGTAAGAAAATGACTAATTTTCCAGAAAAAACAACATGTTTCATTTAGCTTAAAGTATAAAGGAGCAATCTGGAAATTTAATTGGTTTTAAAAGATATGAGGCCACCGGGATTCGAACCTGTGACCTCATCCTTGTGATGCCTTAATTTTGCAAGAAAAGATATGGTGTCAGGGGGGATTGAAATGGGGGATGCTGGATGAAAGTGTAGAGCACAAAAATTAATAAAATAAAATGGGAGAATTGCGAATCGAACCCACGACCTCTAGGAAGCAAATGAAAGAAAAGAAAAATAAAAGAAAAGAAGTATGAGGCATGGGAATCGAACCCACGACCTCAAGGCCGTAAAGGCGAAAGGGAGAACTAAAAAGAAAATAAAGTGATGTTATGGGGGCTCGATCCTACAACCTAAGTGCCAATGCATAGTTAAGTCAAACTTTAAATAAAAATAAAATAAGGAGGCTCTGGGGGTTCGAAACCACAACCTCATAGTCCCCAGCGAATTAAAGAATAATTAAAGAGAGGTTGTAGGGGTTTGATCCCACAACCTCATGGTCTATGCAAAATTTTACAAGAGTAATTAAAAGAAAATATAAAATAAAAAGGGGTTGTGGAGGTTTGATTCTAGAATCCTCTGGCCTAATAAGAGGAGAATCAAAGGAGAAAAATAAAGATAGAATGTTGATGTTGGGGCTCGATCTAGGGTACTAATGTCATGAAGACTAAAAATAAAGTCATGGAAAATGTAAGTATTGTCAAAGGGGTAAGAACTTGACTTCCCTTGCCCAATATTCATTATTGATACATCAATTATACGTGAATTAAATGTTCAAGAATAATTCCACCTACTTAGATTGAAATTGAGATCTTGGCGTACATACAAGATACATAAGTCTTGTACTACATAATCTTAGGAAGATATGAGTCACTTAGCAAACTATGATTGAAGCCTCATGACTTGTATGTATAGACCCATATATCTAGCATACGATTAAAAATAAGTGAACCTAAGATGTATGTAATGAAATAATGAAACCCTAGAAGGGTCAAGATGAGACTGTCCGGCATACTAGAAACAAACTTTCATGACATATGAGTTGAATGTAATGTAACTTTGTACTGAGTATGGATAGACTAGATAGGAGCGGTGATGCCTTCTTTTGGGAAGGGCGGAAGTCCATGTAACTCTCATGAGATGAGACTGTCTGGCATGCCGTGTATGGGTCTCATTATATCTCCTAGTCTTCGAACCTATACTGCCAATATAGGGATCTACGAGGTTCAACTCCCATGTACCCTAGCATATTTTGGGTCACTTTAGCCGGTGATTCCACCTCTTTTCAGAGTGGGTTTTCATGACATAGGATTTCATGATGCTCACATAATCTATGTCGATTAAAGTTAAAGTTCCCAATGAATGATGAGGTCAGCCTCAAATGATCCACATGATGAAACGAATGATACCAAAGGTGTTAGGATAGGATAATCAAGAGGTGAGTTCGATTAAAGTAATGACATTAGGTCATTCTTGGTCATTTCACAACGAACACGATGAAAGTCTTAAACTACATCCTAGGTATAGCTGGTGTTTACACTGACCCATGAATGAAATGAAATGAAGTACGTATGAATGAATAAAGTAGACTCTGTGTTTGCTGAAGCAGACTCCCTCGTTGAGGTCCATATGTTGAGCCCTCATTTTTGGGAAGTGTTAATGTTAAGTCCATGATTCTAATGTCCCATGGCATACGAATGAATGGTATGAACAACGTTATGTGTTATATGAATTATGATATATGCTATGTGAAATATGTTATGTGTTGTTTGCAAAATGATAAGTTTTATGATGCATGTTACACTCTTGGCATGACTTTCCAAATCCAAATTTTGCAGGTCCATTGACTTTACTGATCAAAATTTGACAAGTCCACTGACTTGACTTTCCATAAATCATGTTGTTAGGAAAGAGCTATTCTTTCTCATGCATGTCCTTGGTTTGTGCTTGCATATATCCATACTTAGTACAAGTGTGTACTAATTCCATACAACTCTATATTTTTTAGGTGCAGGCACAAGTGGACGTTAGATCTTACCGTACGACGTTGCAGCTATCCAAACGTGGAGATTTCATCCGGACTTTGTAGGACCTCATGCTTTCGAGGATGTCTACTGTTATTATCTAGCTTAGATGTAGGCTTAAGATATTTAAGCATGTTCCACTAGTGTTTCATTTCCCATTTCATTTAAGACTTTGTATTGGTTCTGTTTTGGCAAGTACACATTTAATGCAGCTATGATCTATTTCTTTCATTTGATTATCTCTATATTAGATGGTTGATTTATGAACGCCTATGATGTTAAGTTTAAATTGTTTATCATGAAGTAAGAAGACAAAAAGTTAAAATTTTCTGCTAAAATTAACCTAGATGAAGTAATAATGACGTATGTAGTCTTGTCTACGACCTCTGAGAGGTCAAAGACGCCGGTCTCATCTGGGGTCTAGATAACTGTCGTGACAAAGTTTGTAGCAGAGCGCTAGGTTAAATTCCGAGGATAATAAGTTCACATCAACCACATTGAGTAGTTTCTATGTCATGGTAGTAAAGCGGTTGTATCAAGTAAAGAACCCAACTAATGAGGTTGGGATCGTTCCCACGAGGAAAATAATTTAGACTAACTTCAATCTATTATTACTATTATTTAGTCAATTATTTCCTTATATAGCAAAGACAATAAAAGGGGGGGTTTTATTTCTAAATGAATGAAAATAATTAGCTAAATAAAAGTATACAACTAACAGATTCAAATGTTGGAGTTTAATCAATTAATAAAAGTAACTAGGGTTTTACGTGTTCCCCACAAGTATCTGACTTGATAATTCTAACTATAACAATTTTTTCCTAGTATCTTGCATGCAAAGTGATAAGTTATGTATTTCTAAATCCATGGTCCTACATCTAGAAAATTTCATTTCGCACCTTGGTCCAGCTACGTGTTGCTATACTAACCCTTACCTTTACCTTATATTAAGCATCGTATTTGATATTTGACTAAGTTATTACCTCATACCAATCAATACTAGCTTATTAGATAATATACACTAAATCTATATTGATAATTCTTTTCCTATTATCTAGCTCCTTGGTCCGGCAAGTAGCATTAAGGTGAGTTCTAACATTGGCCATCCATTAAAAAGCGAAAGAATTATCAATACATGCAAGAAACTATTCTAGACTTGTTATTTTAGTTAGATTTTATCTTATTATTCGCTCATGGTTCCCACAACCCTAGTTATAGAGTTTAGTTACCCATATTTATAATCACAATATTAAAATATGTAATATAAGAATTCATGCACTTACTTCAATGAGAAAGAATAAAATCAAGAAATTTACTTCATTAATCAACAAAATCACCAATAATCAATTACTGAAACTAATCGAAGACTAAAGATTCTCCAAAAGTGTAATAATAATCACAAAGTTTAATCCACAAAATAAGCTCAAATAACTAAGAGTCTAACCCCAAAAACAAGGGTTTTCGAACTATTTATAAAAACAAAAACCTAATCAAAGAAGGACTCTATTTGCTGGAAATCTGTCAAAATGCGGCTGGGTCGACGGACCTCACGATGGGTCATTGTGGTCACGATGGGCCATCGTTGACTCCGTTGTCCCATACTTTGAAAATTCTTCATCTGCCCTCCGTCCAAACGCTTTATTAAACTACGCGGCACGACTGAAGACACTTGATTACTTAGACTTCATCAAGATGGTATGCCTCGATCACTTCATTCACCAATTCAGCATGCCTGAAATAGATTTTATGCGTTGTCCATTCACCTTGAACCGCACACCCTCCTTAGTTTCCAACTCAACTGATCCATGAGGGAATAGTTGGGTAACCAAGTAAGGACTAGTCCATTTGGACTTGAGCTTTCTCGGAAACCAACGCAACCTAGATTTGTGTAAAAGCACCAAATCCCCAACCATAAACTCTCATTTTTCACTTTGTAGGTCATGGTGCTTCTTCATCTTTTCTTTGTAGGATATAGCAGATACCGATTGGAGCTCATCACTCTGCCTCATGGACCTACAAATGTTGAAGGTCGCTTCTTCATTGTTCAATCGAAATTTCATCTGCCCCTTTTCCATATCAGCTAAGTCTCTACCCGTAGCAAGGAATGGCCTCCCATGAATAATAGGCACTTCAAAATTGACTTCACAATCAAGAATAGCAAAATCAGCTGAAAATATGAATGACTTTACTTTTACTAGCACATCATGGAGTATCCCTATAGGCCTTTTCACTATTCGATCGGCCATTAGTAGCTGCATCGCAGTGGGCATTGGGTCACCCAAACCCAACTTCTTGTAAGTCGAAAGGGGCATGAGATTTATGCTTGCCCCCAGATCACATAATGCTTTCGCAAAATGTAATGACCCAACAGTACAAGGAATAGTGAATGCACCTAGATTTTCTTTCTTTTGTACGAGATATCTTGTAGCAATAACAATACAATGCTGCATTCTATCATCATCCTCAAAAGTGACCGATCTTTTCTCTGTAACCAGATCTTTTATAAACTTGGCATAACCAGGCATTTGTTCTGGAGCTTCTACCAAAGGGACATTGATAGAAAAATGCTTCAACATTGTTATAAAACGCCGATATTTACCATCCTTGGTCTTTTAGACTGATATTTGAGAAAAGGGAGGTGGTGGTCTAGGCATGGTAATTACCTTTATAGGTGCTTTCACATCTTTTCCAATGCTATCTTTTGCTTCACCACTACCCTCTACCACCTTATCATTATCTTTTCTCACCTTTTCCTCATTAGACGACATAGGTGGGTCAGTGATTTGCTTAACACCCTGAGTACTGATTGCCATAAAGTGTGCATCAATTTTGGATTTTGGACAGTATTGCTAGGAAGAGTGCCCGGTTGCTGTGTGTTCACAGTTGCAGATAATTAGGCCTTTTGCAACTCGATCTGCTTAATCGATGTTGCATGTGTATCGACTTTCTCCCACATACCTGCTAAATCACTCCTTAACTCTTTAACTTGCTCATCATTAGCATCAAACTTCCTCATCATTTCGTGCAACATGTCCTCAACTCGCGCCATACTATCTCCACTATCCCTAGGAGTAACTTCACGATTTTAAGGAGGGACATAGGGCCCATTCCTATCATTTTTGTTAACATAGTTACCCATGTTGAAGTTGTTGTCAGGGTTGTAGTTTCCATCTTGGACATTATGACCCTCACGTTTATAGTTACCACAGATCCGACCTTGGTTTCCTTGACCTATGCCAATTCTCCTGATTTGAGCCTTGGGCACTCGGTCGGAAACCCCCCCATCTGCTCATTTACTGCATAGGAATCCTCCGCATAATAGCATTCATCATGTGGTGGTGGTGGTTTAGACAAGTAGTTAACTGCATTTATCTTTTCTGCATCCCAGTGATATGTTTTAATACCAACCCAAGCTTAGTTCTCATCTGAGCCATCTCTTCACGAATCTCATCTGTGGCTGGGTTGTGAGTAGATTGCACTACGAAGGTATTTCTCCCAGTATCTAACATCCTAGTACTCGAGGCTTTATTGTTCCAAAAGATTTTCTCTAACTTTTCAGCAATCTCTTCATAAGGACACTCCCCATAAGATCCACCTGCTATAGTATCCAACACCGCTTTATTGTTATCATCCTATCTCTGATAGAAGTATTCCTTCAGTGATTCATCATCTATACGGTGATTGGGGATGCTTCTAAAAAATGAGGTGAATCTATCCCAAGAACTAGTAACTGACTCTCCTGATAGTGCCACAAAGTTGTTCACTATGTCTTTGTGGTTTTGTTTTTTGGAGATCGGGTAGTAGCGTGCTAAGGAAACGTCCCTTAGTTGGTTCCAAGTGAAAAATGAGTTATAAGGGAGCTTAGTGAACCAAATAGAAACCTCTCCTGTCAATGAGAGAGGAAACACTCTTAGCCCTATTACATCCAAGTCCCAAGTCAGGACTCCCTACACAGCATTTATACACTGCCCTTACCTTAACTATATGGGCATCTGAATCCTCAGAAGGTAGCCCTGAAAACAAAACTCTGGTAGTGAGCAGTTGCATCAGGCTACTAGTTACCACAAAGGTGTGGCCTTGTGGTACAGGGTGCAAGACAAGTGGCCCATTTGAGTCTGCTATATTGTGATAGCCTGTGTAGTATTCTTGGGGCCGTGGAGCGGGATTTTGTCCCCTCTGTTGGTTTTCACCCGGAGTATCGGGTAACAACTGGCCATGAACATCAACCGGAGCTAGGATGTTCTAGTTTAGATAATTATCATTAATACCCAAGTTTCGATTCATGTAGCATAGTGTACGCTCTGATTCGTGATCGTAGGGAAACAAGGGTTCTCTTCCTCTCCGTGTATTTGGTATACAAGGAAGATAGTTCTGCAAGAATGAAAAACAATAATAAAAGTAAAATTAAGAAAATATTGACTAAATTCTAATAATAAGTTTAACTTAATCAAAAAGCTACTTTCCCCGGCAGTGGCGCCAAAATTTGATACGCTCAAACTTACTTCTCAAATAAGAAGTAAAGCGGTCGTATCAAGTAAAGAACCCAACTAATGAGGTTGGGATCGTTCCCACGAGAAAAATAGTTCAGACTTAACTTCAATCTATTATTAGTATTATTTAGTCAATTATTCTTTTAAGAAAGCAAAGACAATAAAATGGGGTTTTTTATTTCTAAATGAATGAAAATAATTATTTAAATCAATGTAGATAACTAACAGATTCAAATGTTGGAGTTTAATCAATTAATAAAAGTAAGTAGGGTTTACGTGTTCTCCACAGGTTCCTAACTTGATAATTCTAACTATAACAATTCTTTCCTAGTATCTTGCATGCAAAGTGATAAGTTATGTATTTCTAAATCCATGGTCCGACAGCTAGAAAATTTCACTCCGCACCTTGGTCCAGCTACGTGTGTTGTTATACTAACCCTTACCTTTACCTCATATTAAGCATCGTATTCGATATTTGACTAAGTTATTACCTCGTACTAATCAATACTAGCCTATTAGATAGTATACACTAAATCTATGTTGATAATTCTTTTCCTATTATCTACCTCCTTGGTCCGGTAAGTAGCATTAAGGCGAGTTCTAACGTTTGCCATCCGTTAAAGACTTCTAAGCGAAAGAATTAGCATTACATGCAAGACACTATTCTAGAATTGTTATTTTGATTAGATTTTTTCTAATTATTTGCTCATGGTTCCCACAACCCTAGTTATGGAGTTTAGTTACCCATAGTTATAATAACAATATTCAAATATCTAATATAACGATTCATGCACTTACTTTATTGAGAAAGAATAAAATCCACAAATTCACTTGATTAATCAACACAATCACCAACAATCAATTACTGAAATTAATCGAAGACTAAAGATTCTCCAAAAGTGTAATAATAATCACAAAGTCTAATCCACAAAAGAAGTTAAAATAACCAAGACTCTAACCCCAAAAATGAGGTTTTTTTGAACTATTTATAAAAAGAAAAACCTAATCAAAGAAGGACTCTATTTGCTGGAAATCTGTCAAAATGCGGCTGGGTTGACGGACCTCGCGACGGGACGTCGTGGTCACGGCGGGCCGTCATGGACTCCGTCAACCCATACTTTGCAAATTCTTCATCTTCTCTCTTCATTACCCTTGACGGCGGATCGTCACATGCACAACGGCTAGTCAAAGGTCTCCGTTCCATAACACTTGAACTCTTGGAATTTTGGTACTAGGACTACTTCTTTGATTTTCATGACGAACCTGCAGGAGGGAACGTCATGGCTATGAAGGTCCATCACTCCATCCTTAACCCCACACTTAGGCAGACTTCTCCATCTTCCTTCACTAGTTTCACTACGATGCCTTCTATGGACCGTCACAAGCTCTGTAGGTGGTACTTTTCTGCATTTCTTGCTCAAAAACCTCCGTGTTCATATTTTAAAAAGATTTCCTGCAAATAAAAAGAAACTTACATAAAAATTAATACTAAAAGGCTTTTGGACACACAATCCTTAGGAAAAATCATTAAAAATACCGTGAAACCACAGTATATCACTATGTACGGTGTTTATGCACTAGTATGAGTTTAATATGTTTGAGTCATCATGTTGGTTGCTGATTTGTATGAATTACATGTTTACTTTTATTCGTCGATGATACTAGTTTAGGAAATAGTTCCTTAGTCTATTAATGTAACGCTACTAGTAGGTTTCAAGTATTTGCACCATCACGCTAATATGTGAATCAGTTATTCACCAATGGGAAGTATTGAAGTACTTATGTATGCATACGTCCTATAGTGGACTTACTTATTGTTAGTAAAGAGTAGTGACTTCGGGGACGAATGTTCCTAAGGCGGGGAGGGGGGGGATAATCTAACAACCCTAAAAATTTATATACTATGTGATACTTAATGTGTTAAGAAGAATGCCTATGGTTAGACCAGGGTTCATACGGATTGATGCGCGTAGAACCATACTGCAGAACCTTTGCTACATTAAATCCAACGAACTTGAGGAGTTAGTTGAGCTAGGAAAGGTTGGGTCCAACCATGTAGGGCTCTCGAATACGAAGATTTACTTGAACGAGTCTTTACCTGACATAGAAAGAGGAAATCTTAGGTTTGGAGGGTCTAGGGATAAAATGGTCTTTTTCCAGGCTAACAGTAATATTGTAATTACCCTAAATATATAATTAATTATTTAATGAATAAGGTGGAGGGGAAATTTGGGGAGAGAGATCCGAAATTAAGTTCTTGAAGTGCGGTCTTGCTTCACCGGGTTCGAACCTAGGTGGAAGCAATGAATTAATGTGATTTTTATTTTAGCTATTGAATTAATATAATTGCTTAATAATTATTATTCATTAGATGACTTAAAATAAAATAAAAATGAGATTTTTAATAATTAAGAAAACCTTATTTGACTAAGTCCTAAACTAGACTCCTAAGCCTAATATAACCTCCTGCTCTTTCAAGTCTATCTCTCGACTCTCACGCTCAATCTCTGTTGTTATTTCACACGAAATTCTCTGCCAAAATATTCTGCGAAAACAGAAAATAAACACATTAAAAAACATTCAAAAGTTCTCTACACTGAAAGAACTTACAAAAAAAATAATATACAAGCAAGTATGCTAACTTGAGAAACGAAAACTTTGCATCATCTTCTCGACGGGTTTGTGTTAAAGGTTCAGGGGTGGTTATGGGCAGAACTTGGAAGGTGTGGAAAGCTACAACAAGGTATGCATTTTCTCTCTTTGAACCCTTTATCCAAGAGAAATTTCTTTTTACAAAATTCAAACCTATAAAACTAGGGTTGTCCCCTTTAATGTTAAACTCCTTGTCCCTAGTCTCCTTCCATTTTCAATCTAAATTAGGTTAGAAAACATTTTATTTGGTATGGTTGCTTGTAACTAAGTGTGAAATGTGATATTCTTTGTGATTTTGTGTTTGGAAATAGCAAGTATGTTCAATGATGTCAAATGAAAATGATGTGGTGCAATATGTAAATATTTGGTGTTGTTGTTATCCGTTTTGAAGTCTTAAAATGGTTAGTTTGATGGCTGTAATTGACGTGCCTAAATTGTGTAATTCGTGATGTTTATATGAGGTGTAAGTGACTGATTTTAAGTGGAAAGTTGCAGGTAAAATAACAATGAATCTACACCTAAGAATGTGTTAAACAAATCCATGAAATCTACCCCAAAAAGGTGTTAAATGATCCATGACTTTACCGAAGTTTTCAAAAGGAAATATTAGTGAAAATAAGGTAAGAAAATGACTAATTTCCAGCAAAAAAAAACATGTTTTGTTTAGGCTAAACTATAGAGGAGTAATCTGGAAAATTAATTGGTTTTAAAAGGGATGAGGTCACAAGGATTTGAATCTTTGACCTCATCCATGTGATGCCTTAAATTCGGAAGAAAAGATATGGTGTCAGGGAGGACTGAAATAGGGGATGCTGGCTGAAAGTGTAGAACACAAAAATTAATAAAATAAGATGGGAGGCGTTGTAATTGAACCCACGACCTCTAGGCAGCGAATGAAAGGAAAGTAAAATAAAAGAAAGAAAGTGTGAGGCGTGGGAATCGAACTCACGACCTCAAGTCTGTAAAGGAGAAAGGAGAAATAAAAAGAAAATAAAGTGAGGCTGTGGGGGCTTGATCCCACAACCTCACTACCAATGCATAGATAAGTCAAATTTTAAATAATAATAAAATAAAGAGGCTGTGGGGGTTAGAACCCACAACCTCATAGTCTATAGCGAATTAAAGAACAATTAAAGAGATGTTGTGGGGGTTTGTTCACACAACCTCATGGTCTATGCGGAATCGGACAAGAGGAATTAAAAAAATATAAAATAAAAAGGGTTTGTTGGGGTTCGATCCCACAATCTTCCGGCCAAATAAGAGGAGAATCCAAGGAGAAAAATAAAGATAGAATGTTGATGTTGGGGCTCGATCAAGGGTCCTAATGTCACGAAGACTACAAATAATGTCAAGGAAAAATGTAAGTATTGTCCAAGGGGTTCGAAATTGGGTTCCCTTGCCCAAATTTCCGTATTGATACATAAAATCATACGTGAATTACATGTTCAAGAATAATGCCACCTACTTAGATCAAAATAGAGATCTTGGCATACATACAAGATACATAAGTCTTGTACTAAATAATCTTAGGAGATATGAGTCACTTAACAAACTATGAATGAAGCCTCCTGTCTTGTATGTATAGACCCATAAGTCTAGCATATGATTAAAAATAAGTGACCTAAGATGTATGTAATGAAATGATGAAACCCTAGAAGGGTTAAGTATGAGTGTAAGATACACTAAATGGCCAAGTGCATTGACATATGATGAAATGAACATTCACGTAAAAAGGGGTGAGTAATTATGAAGAGCAAATGTACTAATGTAATGAATGTGGTGACACGACGATATGAGGCGAATGTAAAAGATGAGAGCAATCTCAAATGATCCTAAGTAAATGTTATTAAAACGTACTCACCTATGAGAGTATAAAGTTAATGAAGAGACCAGTCTTTATGAAGTATTGAGATTAACACACTTAATATTCATGATGTGATGAGAAATCATCTATTGAGCTATTATGTCCTCATACTAGAAGCCAGCTTCCACGAAGTATTAGTTGAATGTAATGGAACATTATACTAAGCACCGATAGACCAGATATTAGCGGTGATGACTTCTTTGGGAAGGGCGGAGGTTCACGTAACTCTTTTGAGATGAGATTGTCCGGCATGCCCCGTATGGGTCTCCTTATATCTCCTAGTCTTCAAACCTATACTGCCAATATAGGGATCTAGCGGGTTTCAATTCCATGTAAGCTAGCATGTTTTGGGTCACTTTGCCCGGTGATTCAAACTTTTTTTGGTGTGGGGTTTCATGAAACTGGATTTCATGATACTCATATGATCTATGTCGGTTAAAGTTAAAATTCCCAATGAATGAATGAGGTCAGCCTTAAATGATCCACCTGATGAAATGAATGATACCAAAGATGTTAGGATAGGATAATAAAGAGGTGAGTTAGATCCAAGTAATGACATTAGGTCATTCTTGGTCATTGAACAATGAATCGATGAAAGTCTTAAACTACATCCTAGTAGCTAGTGTTTACACTGGCCCATGAATGAAATGAAATTAAGTACGTTATTAGATGGTTGATTTGTAAACTCCTATGATGTTTAGTTTAAAATATTTATCATGAAATAACAAGACAAAAAATTCAAATTTTACGCTAAAATTAACCTAGATGAAGTAAGAATGACGTATGTAGGCTTGTCAGCGACCTTTGAGAGGTTAACGACGCCGGTCTTGTCTGTGGTCTAGATACCAATCGTGACAACCACAAAGGTTCAAGTACGCCCTGTCATGAACCAAGGGTTCTCCCTAACTTCTAGGAGGTTCTTAAAACTCTTTTCATTAAGGATCCAAGCTTCAAATTGATTTCTAAAAGTTTCCTGAAGATGAACTTATCAAATTTAGTTATCCATCCATAGGTTCTTGCATTAAACGTCTTGAATCATTATATATTGATTAAATTTATGTTAATTAGATTATTTTAACCTAATTAACCTATGAACCCATGTAATTAATGAAACGTAGTTTTTGACTACTTTGTGGGTGACCTGATTATATCTCAATGCTTATAATTCCAATGTAGTTTTCATTGGGTTATTGAATGATGTATAGTCTGTATTAGATTGATAAATATATATTGAATTGATTTAGATTTATTGAGTATTATGATTTTCGTATTGAATTGATGATCATGGCCATGGGTAAGGGCCTTTTGGTATTGTATTGGATGATTTAGGTATGTATTGAAGTGGTGAGAATGGATTAGTGTTACACTTCCCTCATTCTCTTTATTTTATGTAATTTAGGTCTTGAATTATGTTGTGATTGGTATGGTTCACTTATGGTGGAGGTTCTATGTGCTTTACTTGTGAATGATGTGGCCTCGTCGGTGTTACCTTATGTTTTATGATGATCATAGCCTTGTCGGCACTACTTGATGTATCCGGATGGTTGTGTAGTTGATTTATATGAAGTATGATCATGTCTATCTACTTTTAATTAAGGTGAATGTATGTGTTCTTCTATTGATGTTGTTAGTTGATCATGTTAGACTATGACTATGTCCTTATTTGTTTTGTCTTAGAGTTGTTGGATGATTCTTCCTACTTTACTATATGAGTCTATGATGGTTATATTGATGATGTTATAGTAGTGTATAAGGTGACATATAGATGATTGTAACACTTTTAAAATCCAAGATGTGTCGTAAAGCCTAACATAGGTGTCATGAGGTCTAAGTAATATTTTAAGTCCATTTTGATGAATGTAGGCCATTTAAGAAGTTTAAGAACCAAAACGTCCAAGAACATCCATGACGTCTGGAAGTTGGTTCAAAGAGGTACTAGTGTGCATTAGGCTATTTGACTAGCTTTTAAGAGTAGGAAATTCATTAAAAATGGTGAATGGGTAACTAGGAGGTTTTTAAGTTGATTCTTATGGGTACGACTCCCCAAGGACCAACCAAGGGCCCTTGAGGAGGACTCCTACATGTTCAGGAACATTGCCTAGGAAGTTTGCATCAATGGGACAAGGGACAACCCAGGTGTGGATCGACGGGGCGTTGATGCCACCGTTGACCCACATATTGTTGTAAGGCCCTTACCTGCATAGTCTCTTACTAGATCGATGGATGTGCAGCACGGAGGCAGCTTGGTCTGTCGACTGACCCACAATCCGTCGATCGTGGTGCCGTCTATGAAACTGCCAATTTTCTACACATTTTAAGTTAGTCTCATTTAATTAATTAAGGGGTATGTGGTTAGTTTGGGGTTTAAGGGATACTAATCAAGTTTATTAAGTCCCAATATAAATACCTACAACCCTCATAAATCTAAACACAACTCACAAAGTAAACTCTCTTCCTTCTCTCTTCTCTCTCTCTCTATTGGAAACCCCCATTGAAGACCAGCTAGGGGGAATTTTGGGGCTGTAAAGGGATGAATTTACAATCAAATCTTCGTCAAATGTTAAGGTATGCAATCTAATTCACCTTTGAGACTCTTTCCTCAAAAGGTTCCATCCAATTATAAAATTGATGTTGTGAACTGAGTTGTTTATGATTTCTGTAGGATATAATGGATAGATTAACATGTAATTCAAATTTATTATCATCAATTGTGATTATTTAGTTGAATTTGAAGATTATGATCCTTAACCCCTAACTCTATGTTTGATCTTGATTAAATTGGGTTATGATTGATTTAATTGTCTTGAATATGGGTTAAACCACTTTAGATGATGTTGTTACACAAATCATTAAAAAATTTGAATTAATTTTTGTCTTTAATACTAATCTTGAAGAGTGATCTAGGTTATGGAAATTGGCCTAGGTAACCTTGTTTTAAGCATTTAATTAATACTGAATTATGGTGTAGTGTCTCTTCTAGTATTGGTATGGTGATAATTGAATTATGATGTTTAACATCTATATTGGCTTGAATTGATGTTTTATGGAAACGGCTAAACGGGGACTCATGAAGAAGACTTGGTAAGCCTTGGAATCTCTATCTTTACTTCCAATTGTGATTAATTGTTGTTAAGTTATGATGTCATATTATAAAGTATTTATTATATTAGGATGATAAGGTGGTATGATGTTGAATTGAAATGTCTTGACTATGTTCTGAGGTTGATTAAGGTGTATGTGATATGAGGATGGTGATGATTATCAATGTGCCTTGATATGTTATGAAATGCTAATGTGTTAACCTCAATTATATGAATTGTGATGAAAGGACTATACTTATTAAATTCTTATCGAGCTATTGACGATAATGAGTATATGAGTACACGTTATGACCTAAGCTAAGCTTTGATTGAAATTTAAGGCTTAAAAGACATTTCAATAAAGGGACTTAGCTTAGCACAAACTGAACTTGACAATGAGAGGTGATGACTTCCCAAAGAGAAAGATTCGCCCTATAGTTCTATATGAGATGTTGACTTACCAAAGAGGAATACTCATCCAATGGATTCCCATGAGAGGATTCTTCAACTACCAAGTGGCATCAAAAGGTAATGTTATATATTTTAGGTCTTGAACTATGTTACCCCCATAGGAAGATTAGTTGGTGGATCCACCTAGAAAGCTACGTTTATGTTGGTTTTACTTTGGCCACCTTCCATCGGTGTAAGGTTTTACAACACCGGATTTCATACTTAGCTCCTATGGTGTATATCGGTTAAGGCAAGTGTTCCCTAAATTAAAATAAAGTAATGAAGTATAATAAACTAACTAAGGTGACTTGAGAGGTTTAACTTTGCTTGGTAGGTGTATGTGACTCTACCTATGCATTGCACGAGTTGACCTTGATGGACGCTTTAGGAAGATGATATTATGTATGTATGTGATAATGATGTATATGATGATAAAATGTTGATGCTACAGTATAAATGATATTATATGATGATGATCATTCTCTTGAAAATGTATTTGGGTTTTCCTATTGAAGTATGATACTAATTTTCCTTAAAGGTTATGTATGTGAAGTTGGTCAAAGTGTCTATAAGTTGATACATTTGTTTTCTTGAAGTGTGTATGTGACTCATTATAAGTAATCTTAAGGGTCGTTTAGTCACATCTAGAGAGGGTGTATGGGCGGTCTATCTGTGTGATGAATCATAGGATAACTTTAAGTGAGAATATTACATGCTAAAGGGCGTCTTCAATGAAGAATAAGAATCTTCATTGTACAGTGAAATAATTCACTATAAGAGTGAATGACTTCACTAGAAAGTGATCTCTAAAATATGATTCTTGCTTTAAATTTTATCTTATGTGTTTCTAAGTTGTTAAATGTTGTTCTTATGATTATAATATGATTTTTAAAAGAAAAGATGCATATTTCCAATTAAAAGTTTGTTTTCATGATTCTTATGCATATTGCCATACTTAGTACATGTGGTTGTACAAACTTCATGCTTTTATCTATCTATATAGTTTTTGGTAGGTGAGGAGCTTTTGGGAAGGAAGTCTTGGACCATAGAATCATTCAAGAGAATTTGAAGTATGTCCTCATTTGACTAGAGGGCATATATGTCTTTTATGTTTTCAATTCAAAGTATTGTAATAGACTAAGTATTTCTATATTTGTATTTTGAATTATGGGCCGTGTCCCAAGTATTCTTGTGTCTTAAGATGATGAGATTGAGACTTAGTATTTCCAATTGCCTTATATGAAAAAGTTTTTAAAGACTTATGTTTTGTGAAAAGTTTTAATTACGCACTACATTTCATTATGTTTATGCGATGAAGTATATGAAAGGGCTTGTATAAGACCTCCAAGAGGTCTAGTACGCAGGTTGAAATCCGATCTTATACCCTAACTTCTAGGGTATGTTTTGGGATGTGACAATTTTTTCCCCTTTTCCCAAACATTTTAGGTTTCGGTTATTGAAGGCTCATTGGGGACAATTTAAAGAAGGCTTGGATATACGCTATCATCCATGTGGGTAGGTCCTCTCTTTCCGAAGGCGATGCCAATATCTTGTCTACGAAGTTTCATTGTTTTTCTATGACTTTCATATTCATTCCACATTCATTGTGTACGACTTGTATAAGCCTATATGTGACTTCTTTACATTGATGTAGGGATATGCTCATTTGTGATGATAATTTAGATAGCATGATATAAGACAATTTTTGAGGCTATATTTTTATGTTATATAAATGCATATGCAATAAAAGTAGAAGGATATGTAACCTTCCAATACGAAGGGTCTATGTATACTCTATACATATATATAATGCGTATGTAGAGGTCTATGTAAACCTCCAAGTATATATAAGGAAAGTATTAAAAAATTTTGCATTTTGAACCTATGAATGTAATGACATGGGAGTAAGGGGCTAGTCTTAATCCTCAAACAGGACGATGACGCCGGTTATGTCTAGGGGTAAACACAGATGTGGCAATGATAATGTTCATTCATATGTGTTTCTAGAATGATATGCTATATTTGATAAAGTGAAGTATTGGTGTGTCTTGTGTGGTAAACTTGTGTCCCTTACTTGATACATGCATCGATGTAAATATGAGATGTCTTGTCTTAGGATGCTAAAGACCCTTAGTCTTGTATGTATAAATGACATGTGTCCTTGAATATTGCTACGAAGGCCCTTTATGCGGAACCGCTACTTAGTTGTAAGGTTATGATATCCTTGAAGCCAAAAGCTGTAATGGTATCCTTTTTGTGTGAATGGTGGTCTTAAGGTTGGTTGGTCGGAACGACATGAAATAATCTTTAGGAATATCATTAAGCTATCCTCTTGACCATTGAAAGGCAACCCTAGGGGACCTCTTTTATAAGGTGAATTTATTGGGTTATGAACTAGATATCGAACCCTCTTCATGTGATCCTTTATTGATTACTCTATGAGAACAAATTCTAGCATCAAAGTGAGTATGGTAAGGAGAGTAGTTCTAGTTATGAATGAGTCTTGAGTACAAAAAAACCCTAAATATTCCTTAACTATGTGCCTTCATGGGATGTGTCCAATTTCTACCATTGACAAGTAGAACACCCTCCATCAGAATATGTTACAACTCCGAATTCCATTCCTTGATACCACGTTCTATGTCGGTTATTGCATATTATCATCATATGGGATACCTACTAGCATTGGAGAAATTCTATGAAGTATAGGTGGTGGTATGGGACGCTATCTACACATTGCACAATAGCCTTTGAAGATGTTAGTGAGTGATTCCCTAGGTCTTTTCCAAGACCATTACTTGAATGTCCTTATGTGATGAATGTCTGTTAAATTAACTAAAGAAGATAATGACTTAAGTTAGAAAACATGTTAAATGAATGAGTACATACCTAGAGTAGTTAATGGTTGTCTAGTTAAGGTATGAAGGGGGCATAGGAGTAGTCACTTCAGTTCTTACCTAGGGAATTCTTAAGAAAGACTCTAGATAGGGAAGTTGGTTGATATATTAGACATGATCCAAACTTAGGTAGTCTTAAGGATTATTTAGGTAATCTTGGAGAGGCAAAGTATGTGCATTCTCTTCTTGAATTACTTAAGTAAATCTTGTAATAACCTTTGGAAAGGAGAATGTCATATTATATGTATGTTATGGTACTTAGTGATAATGATCTTATCCTAGATACTCAAAAGTATCTCTTAAGTGTGTGTGAAGGGATTTTATGTGCGGTCGCTTCACAACTTACTCAAGTGAACCTTAGCATCACCTTTTGTATGAGGATGTCATGTTTATATGTTTTGTGTATTGTAAGGGTATATATCTCATTATATGTGGTATTAAGGATCATTTAGGTGTGCCTAGAGAGGGTGTATGGGCGATGTCTGTTTGTCTTACTTAAATGAGTCTTAGGATAACTTTTAGTGTGAAGGTTAAATTTTTAAAAGGGTTCACTGTGAAGTTGGAGAACTCCATTGTGACAGTGAATTAATTCCCTGTAACAGTAACATAGTTCACTGTAATGTACTTAAATTGTAATAAAATGTTGAAGTGTTATCTAATGTTAAAGGTTTGAAATGTTGTTCTTATGCTTATACTATGATGTTTTAAACAAAAAGAGTATTTTTCCAATAAATGTCCATTTTCATGATTTTATGCACTCTGCCATACTTAGTACAAGTGTTTTTACTAATTCCATACTCTTATCTATCTCTAAAGTGATTCATAGGTAAAGGGTATTTGGGAGCGAAGCTTGGATTATAGCATCTTTCAAGCAAGTTTGAAGTATATCCTCATTTGACTCGAGGGCATAGATGTCTTTTAATTTCTTATTTCATAGTATTATAATAGACTTAGTAGTATTATATTTTAATGTTTGGGCAGTGTCCCAAGTATTCTAGTGTCAAGGATTTGATGATAGGAGACTTAGTATTTCCTATGGTTTCTATATGAAATATATTTTTATTGACTATCCAAATGTTGTGAAAAATTATAATTCATCTCAACTTTTCATATATTTATAATTGATGAACGATACAAAAGGTCTTGTACAAGACCTCCGAGAGGTCAAGTACGTTATGTCGCACTTCGAGAGTGCCCCAGATTCTAGGGTGTGCTCTCGCGATGTGACAAATGTGGTATCAGATCATAGTTTATGAAAGTGTCTTAGGAATCCAAAAGTCTAATAGAGTCACGTCTCGTAGAGTCTTGATCATCGATGTTAGTCGCGACACATCTATGGGCGAGAGGCTACAGGATGATAGAGTTTCCCTTCTTTTTCTACTCTTTTGTCGTGCTATAGACAAAAAGTTATGAGTGTTCTTCTTAATGTTTTTCCTTCTGGATACTAGAAGGATGGCCGCTACAATGTTCCAAATGAGAAGAGAGAATGAGAAGATTCATTCTCAAGTTAATCAAGTTATACAAGTTCTTCAAGGTGCTCAAGGTGATCAAGTCCCTATTGTGGGTGGAGGCAATGAGGTTTCGATGGTTCCCCAGAAATGAGTAATGGGGATATTAGAGAGCTTTGCTAACTTTATCCCAAGCTTTGACTACCAATGTGAATAGGGGTATTCATCCTACAGTAAATGTTTTGGAGAGAACTGTGTCATCTAGATTGAGAGATTTTGTGAGTATTAATCCTCCTATCTTTCTTGTCTCTAAGGTGGGAGAGGAACCCCAAGAGTTTCTAGATGGTGTGTGCAAGGTGTTGATTCCCATGGGGTGACTTCTAAGGAGAAGGCAGAGTTATCTTCGTACCAATTCAAGGAGGTTGCTCGAGTGTTGCACACTCGATGAAAATATAATAGGTCGGTTGAGTAGGGTCCTATATAATGGGAGAGTTTAAGGTATATTTCCTAGAAAAGTTCTTTTCCATGAGAGGAGGGAGGTGAATGTTGAGGAGTTTATTAATCTCAAGCAAGGCAATATGATTGTTGAGGAGTTATCTTTGAATTGAATTGTATTGACTATGTTGTAAGGTTGATTAAGGTGTATATGATATAAGGTTGATGAAAACTATCAACGTGCCTTAATACTCTATGAAATGTTAATGTGTTAACCTCACTTATATGAATTGTGATCAAATGACTTATACTCATACAATTCTTATTGAGCTATTGATGATGATGATTATACAAGGGGTATACCGTAAATTAAGTTATGATTGATAATTAAAGGGTAAAAGACATTTCAAAAAGGGACTCTAGCTTAGCACCGAGGGAACTAGATTGAGGAGTTTCCCTTCCCACATAGGGAAGGTAGGAACACTACTTTACTCTTAAGAATTGAGACTATAATGTATAGCGCATAAAGAGGGTCCCAACTATATCTCCTAGTTCTTGAACTATGTTGCCCCCATAGAAATACTAGCTAGTGGATCCACGTAGTTACTATGTTTTATGTTTTCGTACTACCTTGGCCAGTAGTCCGTCTTCTTTTGGTGTAGGGTTTTATGACGCCGGATTCCACACTAGCTCATATGGTCTATGTCAGTTAGGAAAAGATGTTCCCAAAAGGTAAAACAAATTAAAGTAATTGAACTCTGACATGGATAACCTAAGGGATCTAGCTTGTTCTAGGTAGGGTTAGGGGACTCAATCTAAACACTGCACTAGTTATTCTTGAGGGGAGTCTTAGGATGAGTCTTATATATGTTTATGTTTTGATAAAATATGATCTATACATGATGACCATGATACATTGTTGATATTATATGTTGATTAGTATATTTATGAATACGCCTTGGATTGTAATGTTAAATATATGATGAACTACAAGCTTAAATGCCATGATATCTAAGTTGAACACTGGTAATGTTTTCCTGTTGGGGATAATTTATTGAGTAAGGTTATGAGGATGCTTGTTGGTCATTGCACTTGTTGACTTGATAAGAACGAGTAGTTGTCTTGCTTATTATGATATGTTTTACTCTTGTTCATTCTTGTGATATTATTCCTTGATGTTAGGGTTGTAGTAAATCATATTTTCAACTCTGTCAGGCTAAGTATTACTTGTTGAGATAGTAAGCATGTTTGGTTGGTTGATATGTCTTACTTGACTTTGCATTAGGCCCCTAAAGGGGTCATTTTGCATAATTTGATAAAAAGTCCTTTTTAGCATGTTTTGCTTGTGTATGTGCATAAGATCTCATACTTAGTACATGTGGAGTACTAACCCAATTTTCTTCCCTTTTCCCAAACATTTTTGGTTCCGACCATTGAAGAGTGGAAGACAACATTGTTGAAGGCTTGGATTCTTTCTTTCAGCCAAGTTGGGTCGGTCCACAACTTTCGCGGGCATGCCATCTTCTAGCTTATGGACTTGTTATGAGCTTAATGACTCTTTCATTTCTTACCTTTTCAATTGAGTACTATACTTTTGTATGACCTATATGTGGTCTTTTTGGATTGATATAAGGGTTATGCCCATATTGTGATATTCGTTTAGATGGAACAAGATGAGACAATTATTGAGATTATTTCTATATTTAGTGTATATGTATGTGCAATAAAAGTATAATACTAGGTCACCTTCCTATATGAAGGGTCTATGCATACTCGATACAAATATATATAATGAGTACGTAGAGGTCTATATAAACCTCCAGGTAGTGATAATGGAAGTTTATAAATTTTTTAAATTTTTCAACCTATGAATGTAAATACATGAAACTAAGATGATAGTGTTTGTCCTTAAAACAAACGACGACGCCGGTCACATCAGGGGATAAACCCAGATCTGACACGTACGACCATGCTCGATGATGATATGAATCTATCTAGACTTATGGTTTAGGATCAATCCATAGAGGAGTCCAAACTTAAGAGGATCACTAGAAACTTTAAGAGTGGTAAGGTGGAGGAGCAAAAACAACCTAGGTTAAAGAAGAGAGCTCCAATGCAAGATGGGCCTAGTGCTCCTAATGTTAAACTTGAGAAGGGAAGTGGTTCTCAAAATGTTAAGCCTACATATGTTACTTGAGGAAAGAGGCACTATAGGGAATGCCTAATTAGTACTGGGAATTACTTTGGTTGTGGTAAATATGGACACAAGTGCGGGATTTTTCTACTATTTCTTCTAGAAGAAAAGAGGGTAAGCAAGTTACTCCAAGTGTACCAGGTAATAATGCTCCAAAGAAGAGTCATTTCTGTGCACTCCAGCCTAGAGAATCAAAGTTTGATGAGGGGATGATGATGATGGTAAGTTGTTGTATTTATTCCTTTAGTGTTATGAGTTCCTTCTAAGTAGGGGAGTATGGTTAGTAGATGGGCTATATAGTCATAGAAGCATGTTGCATGTGCATTGTGTTTAGGTGTGTTAATGGAATTTAATTTCATTAATTCCTTTCATTGTGAATTTCATGAAGTTATGATTATGTTGTAAAATGTGTTTACAAGGTTTTATATTCCATATTAGAACATTTCCATTATGAATTGCCTAAAAGTTGCATTTTCATAAATTTTGGCATAGTTCATTGTAAATCTGCCAGTTTACTGTAAAAATTTGAAATTTGAACTAAATCATTATTTGGTTTGAAATTGTTGTAATATGTATATATTTGATGTATATGAGAATTATAATGAATGTAAAAGGGGGTTTTTTCTATTTGGAATGAAGGGTGTAAGTATTATGGCATGATGAGTCGTACATTTGTTTTTAACTTCTTGTTGTGTTGTGGATCTCTTGATTATGTGAAACTGATGTTCGTTATAGGTGTTTGTGTTGTATGATGTGCTTTGTGTTATCGTTATGAACTGTTAGTAAAATCTCTATTCTTCGAAGTGTTCGAAGAGTGGCAAGTGTCATTCGGGGATGAATGTTGTCCAAGTGGGGGAGATTGTAATACCTCTAAAGAAACTTAGTGAAACTAGAGCCTAACATGTTTTTAATGAGTTTATAAGGTCCTAAAATGGTTTAATATGTTGTAATGAGGCAGTTTCTAAAGATATTAGTGAATTGGAAATCAAACGTTAAGGAACGACAAAGACGTTCAACGACTAGTCACCTATATGCCTTATGTGTCTTTGTGTACTTATGTGTGTGACATATGATTTGGTATCCTTATATAAGTTATAATAGTGTGTGTAGGGAGTGTGGCAAGTTTTATGATGTTTGGATATCAAACGTCTAAGAACGTCCATGACATTCAAAATGTTTGCCTTGAAATGACCTTGTGTGTCTTTGTATGTTTTGTTGAGTTTAATGTATTCATTTTTGATGAAATTGTTGTGGGAGGTCCTAATCTCATATGCGGTCATATTTTTCTTAGAGACATATGGGAAAATATCCTCAAGGACTAACCAAGGGTTCTTGAGGAAGGACCCATCTTGGTGGCCAAAACTGCCAAAAAGAGTCCCACCTACTGATGGGAATCGACGGCTAGTATCCTGGTCGACACCCAGAGGTGGAGGGAGTAGGTCAAGAGATAGGCGTGGGAGCCTGATCTTCCAAGGATCAACCTGCGACCAAAACCACAGACCAACAGGATTGTCCGTTGGTTGAGAGACGGCCCGTTGATGGGTCTATGTCACCTGGCATTTCACTATTAAATGCAATGGTGAAAAATTGTTAAATTCACCCTACGTCCAAGTAAGAGTTTTCACAGTTTCCTAAGGGTACTCTAGGTTTTTAATGGGGTTTATAAGTCCTAATTACGTAGATGAATTCATTATTCAAAATCAAAACCCAAAACCTCTAAAGAGCCTCTCTTGAACTGTGTGGAAGCTAGAAGGGAGATTGAAGCTTGAAGGTCGATTTCTCCAACAATTTCTCTCAATTTTTGTAGATTAACATTAGTTAAGGTATGTTTGTTCATCCTTGAAACTCTTTTAATCAATGAGCCAAACTTCAAATTGATTTCTAAAGTCTTCTAATGATGAACTTGTCCAATTTTGATATCCGTCCATGAGTTCTTGAATTAACCATCTTGAATCATTATATATTAGTTAAGTTGATGTTAATTAGATAATTTTAACTTAATTAACCTATGAACCCATGTAATTCGTGAACCCTAGTTTTTTGACTACTTTATGGGTGATTTGATTATATCTCAATGCTTACGAAATCTAGTGTAGTCTTTATTGGGCTATCGAATAGTGTAAGAATTGTATTGGAATAATGTATAGGTTGTCTTAGATTGATAAATCTATATTGAATTTATTTAGATTGATTGAGTATTATTAGTCTTGTATTGAATTGATGATCATGGCCATGGGTAAGGGCTTTTGGTATTGTATTATATAATTTAGCTATGGTTTGAAGTGGTGAGAATGGATTAGTGCTACACTGCCCTGATTATGTTTATTTAATGTAATGTAGGTCGTGAATTATGTTGTGATTGGTATGATCCACTTATAGTGGCGATGCTATGTTCTTTACTTGTGAATGATGTGGTCTTGTTGGCGTTACTTTATGTATTATGATAATCATGGCCTTGTTGGTACCACGTGATAGATTATGATGGTTGTGTAGTTGATTTATATGAACTATCATCATTTATATCTAGTTGTCATTAAGGTGAAAGTATGTGTTCTTCTAATGATATTGTTAGGTGATCATGTTAGAATATGACTATGTAATTATGTGTGTAGTCTTAGAGTTGATGCATGATTTCTCCTACATGATTATATAAGTCTATGATGTTTACATTGATGATTTTATAGTAGTGTATAGGGTGGCTTATAGATGATGATGGTCATTCCTATGTTCTTCTAGAATGTTATGCTATATGTGATAAATTGAAGTATTGGTGTATCTTGTGTGCTAGACTTGTGTCCCTTACTTGATACATGCATGGATGTATATATTAGATGTCTGGACTTAGGATTATAAAGCCTCTTAGTATTTTATGTATGACTGTCATGTGACCTTGAACATTGCTAAGAAGAACCTTTATGTGGAACCTTCGACCAAGTTATAAGGTTATAATATCCTTGAACTAGAAAGTCGTAATTGTATCCTTCTTGTGTGAATATTGGACTAATGGTTGGTCGAATGGAAAAACATGAAATCATCCTTAGGAAAATCATTATGCTTTCATCTTGACCATTTAAAGTCAACCCTAGGGAACCTCTTTGGTAAGGTGAATGTGATTGAGTTATGAACTAGATATGGAACCTGTTCATGTGATCATTTATTGAATTACTCTATGAGAACAAAGGCTAGCATTGAGTGTGTATGGTAAGGGAAGTAGTTATAGTTAAAAATGAGACTAGAGTACAAAGAAATCCTTCATATTCCTTAACCATGTACCTACATAGGATGTTTCCAAGTACTACCATTTCAATTAGAACACCCTCCATCGTAGTAGGTTACAAATGCAGATCCCATGCCTTACTACCATGATCTATGTCGATTATTGCTTATTATCATCATATGGTATACCTACAAGTATTGGAGAAGTTCTATGAAGTTTAGGTGGTGGTATGGGAATCTATTTAGACATTGCACAATAAGCTTTGAAGATGTTAGTGAATGAGTCCATAGGTCTTTTCTAAGACCATTACTTGAATGTACTTATGTGATAAATGTCTCTCAAATGAAATAATGAAGATGATGACTTAATTTAGAAAGCATGTTAAATGAATGAATACTTACCTAGAGTAGTTAAGGGTTATCTAGTTAAGGTATGAAGGGTGCATAGGAATGATCACTTCATATCATACCTAGGGAAGTCTTAATAAAGACTCTAGATAGAGATGTTGCTTGATACATCAGACATGATCAACACTTAGGTAGTCTTAAGGTTTATTTAGGTAATCTTGGAGAGTTAAGTAGTTGCATTCTCTTCTTTAACTGCTTTAGTATTTCTTTTGATAACCTTTGAAAAGGAGAATACCATATTATATGTGTGTGAAGAATGTCATATTATATGTGCGTTATGATATTTATTGAGAATGATATTATCCTAGGTACTCTAAAGGATCTCTTAAGTGTATGTGAAGGGATTGTATGGGAGGTCGCTTCACAACTCACTCAAGTGAACCTTAGAATCACCTATGGTAGGAGGATATCACGTTTGTGTGTTTAGTATATTATAAGGGTATGTATCTCATGATAGGTGGTCTTAAACATGTTTTAGGTGTGCCTAGAGATGGTGTATGAGCGATCACTCTTTGTCTCACTTAAGTGAGTCCTAGGATAACTTCTACTGAGCAGGTTGCATGTTTAAAAGGGTTCACTATAAAGTTGAAGAGCTTCACTGTAACAGTGAGTTAATTCATTGTTACAGTGACATAGTTCACTGTAATATCCTTAAATTATGATGAAATGCGTAAGTGTCATCTTATGTGTTCCTAAGGTGTTAAATGTTGTTCTTGTGCTTATTCTATGATGTTTTTAATAAAAAAGAGCTTGTTTCCAATAAATGTTTGTTTTCATGCTTCTATGTATTCTGTCATACTTCGTATAAGTGTTTGTACTAATTATATACTTTTATCTATCTCTAAAGTGATTCATAGGTGATGGGCATTTTGGGAGTGAAACTTGGATTATAGGATCTTTCAAGCAAGTTTAAAGTATGTCCTGATTTGGCTCGAGAGCATATATGTCTTTTGATTTCTTATTTTGAAGTATGACATAGTGGTACTATATTTTGTTGTATGGGTCGTGTCCCAAGTATTCTTGTGTCAAGGATTTGATGATATGAGACATAGTATTTTCTATTGTTTCTATATGAAATATATTTGAAAGACTATTCGAACGTTGTGAAAAGTTTTAATGTTGCACTACTATTAACATATGTATATGCGATGAACGATACGAAATGGATTTTACATGATCTCCGAGAGTTCAAGTACGCCGTGTCTCACTCCGACAATGCCCTAGTTTTAGGGTGTGGTCTCGGGATGTGACAATAATAATATAAATAAAATTAATATGGGTTAGTACAACCACATGTATTAAGTATGGAAACAATGAACATAAAAACATTTGAAACATGAGCATATACAAGTCAAGGATCAACAACTAAGACATCTTCATAAACAAGGATAACATCATCATAAAGGCATCTAAAAATTTTATGTTGAATACCTCATATCATCAACATACAAGACCCTTAACAACAATCCCGTTCCTACATGTGCAATGCTCATGTGAAGCCCCATAACCCACACAATCAAGTAAACAAGAAAAGGAACCATAAGCAATTTCTTGCTTCATATAACATAATCATCATGAATAATCATTATTTATACCAAGTTAGACCAATATCATTTTCATAAATGTAACCATTATCATATAAGGGAAACATCACATATATCAAACATATATAAAGTTCATGATATCATAAGTGTACAAGAACACAAGAACAACCTCCTAGGACTTCCGTCAAGGGTAACTTGTGCAACACATAGGTAAAGTCTCATACCGATACCTACACTAAGTAGAACCCCGTAAGTCGCCCTTGTTATTGTTGATATTCATTAGTCATCCATTAATTTTACTTTTGGGAACAATCGCCTTAATGGACAATAGACCATGTGATATAAACGTGGAATCCGGTGTTATCAAAAGAAGGTGGTCGACTTTAAAAGGTCGAACAAAAACATGAACATAGCATTCAAAGTGGATCCACTAGCTAGTATTCTTACGGGGGAAAATAGTTAAGGAACTAGGATATATACTAGAGAACCTCTTTATTGACATTTGCATTGTAATATCCATCAAATGAGAACCGTTGTGAACCTACCTTCCCACATTCGGAAGGGATACATCTCACATCTTGTTCGCTCGGTGCTAACCTAAAGTCCCTTTTTGAAATGCCTTTAAGTCAATATTAATCATAGATCTTAATATAGTCCATTGGAGACTAAACCCTTGTATAATAATTTCATTAGCTCATTAGGTATAGCATGATAACTTACTTTCATCCAAACCATCATTTGTGAGACCATTAAATTATAATTATATCATACTAAGACACACAAAACAGAATCACATTGAAAGTTGCATGATCATACTCCTTTCAAGATCTCATAATCCATAATACTCATAACATAGATTCATAATCATCATATCATAATCTTATCAGTCTATTCACATAATCATACTTCAATTGTATATCATGATCAATAATGGACCATCATTATTGAAGTATAGAACTCATAGTAAGGAAAGTCTTACCAAATAGCTTCCAAAGTCTCTTTCAAGATCATACCCTCAATTCATGATTATTATCCAAATAATCCACTCATAATCATCATAATATAGTTAATTTAATAATAACAAGATCAATTGTAACAACCCTAGTCATGTACAAGTCCAATTCATAACTAGGGTAAGGGAAAGGGGTTCCATCAAGAAGCTCTCACGAAAACTAGGTAAATGTCTAAGAACTACAACAATTAACAAAAAATATCATAATAACCAACACAATATCATAAGAAATCTATTTGTAAGACAATTTATGAAATTGGATGGAAACCAATATTTTGAAGAACATAGAATCAAATCTTTGAAGAGCCTCCTATGGAAAGGGTTCCCAAGAGAGAATAGCTTCCACACCTTAAGATTTCCTTGATAATTGGAGTAATGGATACTTGGTATTCAATGGGGGGTATTTTGGAGAGATAAAGTAGAGACAAGTTTTAGACAATTAGTTTGGGAATTATGAGGTGTTAGGTTAGTTTAATAACGATTAGTCCTTATATAATCCCTCAACTAACTTAATTAAAAACCCTAAAACCTTAATTAATTAATAATAAAAATGAATTACTAACTTCTTAATCATTATTTTAGGTAGTCGACTTTAGGTGCCAAACAACAAGGGCCAGTCTACGGTATGTAGACCAATCACGGTCCCGTATTGGCAAGTGTCATTTGCGAAAGAGGCTGGATTTTTGGGACATTTTTGAGAATGGGTAAGTATGGAACTATGACCACTATCTACGGACCATTGTACCATCAATGACTCGTCATTTGGTCTGTGTTTTCAAAACTTTGAACTTGACAGTTTTGGATCAACTGGAAGGGTCCTCTCCAAGGACACTTAGGGTGGTCCTTGGTGAGTCATACTGAGAATTTTTGACCCTAAACACATTGTAATACATTTTTAACACCTTTTTACCAAATTTCAGTAAATTTCAACTCTTAAAACTCCTTGAAACATGTCAAGACACACTAGCATCAAATTCACTAGTCTCTGAACGTCTTGGTCGTTTCTCCACGTTTTGACTCTTACACTTCTAATTAGTTTTAATACATTATTTGAGGCTTAGAAATAGTGTTTTATGTCTTGGTTCATCATGTGAGGATATATAATAAGTCATGGACTTTCAATGTGTTACATTATTCCTCCTTAAGAACATTCATCCCCGAATGATACTTAAATATTTTTGTAAGGAAGGGATAGACTCAATACCAGCAGCCCAACCACAACATCATAAAATCACAATGAAAGATAATTCATTGGATTAATTTACAACTCCATTCAACAAATGATCAAAGCACTTCACATAGAAACTCAACATTTCATTACACATATAACAAGGAACAATGTTCTCAATATCAATATGACCTTAACATGAGTATCAAGAGTCATTTTTAAGGCCCCAAAAATGACTTCGGTGAAACTAGAGCCTAACATAGTTTTTCTATGTAATATATGGTCATAAAATGGTTTATAATGTGGGTTTGAGTATGTTTCTAAGAGTTTAAATGCATTGGAAGTCAAATGTCAAGGGATGACCAAGACGTTCGACGACTAAGTCACCTATATGCCTCATATGTGGTTTTATGTGTTTATGTATGATTGATGAGGTTATAAGGTCCTTAATTGAATTATTAAAGTGTATATGGTCAGTGTGTCAAGTTTCGTGAAGTTTTGAGGTCAAACATCTGAGAATGTCCATGACCTTTGAAAGGTTTGCCTTCAAATTACCTTGCGTGTAATGTATGTTTCGTCAAGTTTTACGTGTTTGTTGGAGATGAAACTCATGTGGTTGTTCCTAAACTCGTATGCGAGAATATTTGAGTTTGAAACGTCTAGGTACTATTCCAAGTAGGACCCACAAGGGTTTTTAAAGGAGGACCCCTACTAGGAGCCCAACACTGCCAGGCAGTGTCAAACGACGACGCAAACGACGACCAGTCGACAAGGTGACAGCCCATCAATGGGTGGATTCAATGGAGTTAGCTGCAGGTTGACGAGTTCCAGGACCAACAGACGAGACCCATCGATAGGGCGTGGGTGAGACCACGGACTGTCGATGCTGGGGGCGTCGATGGTGCTGTCAACTGCCTGCAAGTTTCCGCTAAGGCTTGAGTTTTATAGAAATCCACCCGAAGTCATATAAAAAGAGAGAACGGTTGTTTTGAGTGTTTATGGATATTTTAAGAGTGTATAAGTCATTATGCTATCATTATAACCCTAACACCTCCATAAAAAACATTCCCTCCCTAAGTTTCTTCAAAAAACCTCCTAAGAGTTCAAGGTGAAGTTTGAGCTTGAAGATGGTTCTTCAATGGAGTTTCTTGTTCAATTATCAATGGGTTATTATAATAAGGTATGGGTGTTCTTAATCTAAGGCTTTCTATCACCTTAGAGCCAATTTCAAAGATGATTTTCAATGTTTTCAAAAAGATGAAAAATCCAATTTCTACTCTAAATTTTGGGTTCTTGCATAAATTGTTTTCAAACGTTAATATATGATTTTATTGATGTTTAATTGATGTTTTCCAATGAAATTCTCCATGAACCCTTGACATTCACAAATCTCTCAATTTGACAAAAATATGGGTTATCTGATCATGCTTTGATATTGATGAATTCATGTTTAGATTATTATGAGCTTTTGATTCATTTATAGATTATAGTTATTTGGTTTATAGGATGTTTCAATTTGATCAATTGAATATTGTACATTCTTAGATCTATTGAATATTAAGCTTATTGAATTGAGTATTGACTTAAGGTTTATGATTTCTAATGTAGTTTCTCATAGTCTTTTGATTGATGTAATAATTATAGTAAATTGATATCTAGGTTGTATTAGATTGATGAATGTGAGGTAAATTGACATAGTTTAATGAATATTGTTATAATATATTGAATTGTTGGTTATGGCCATGGGTAAGGCCTTATGATATCGAATTGGATGATTTAGCTTTAAAATCTAAGTGGTAAGATGGAGTGGGGGTATGCGACCGTAATTCCTTTTATTTTATGTTATTAGACTTTAATTATACTGTCATTTGTATGGTCCATTTATGGTAGAAGATTCTATCTAAATTGATGTGTCCTTGTCAGCGTTACTTTATGCAATATGGTGATCACGACCTTGTCAGAACAACTTGAAGTATTATGATGTTTTGTGTAGTTGTTTTATGTGAAGTATGAATATACCTATCTATATTGTAAAGTATGTGTTCCTTCAATGTATGTTAGGAAATCATGTAGACTATGACTATGTGCTTATATGTGTAGTCTTAGGGTTGATACATGGTTATTCCTACTTGACTATATGAGTCTATAATTGTGATATTGAGGATGATATGGTAGTGTATAGGATGAATTAAATATTATAATGGTTATTCCTATGTGCTTATAAAATGACTAGTAATATGTGTTAAGGTGAAGTATGTCGTGTCTTGTCTTTGTTGACTTGTGTCCCTAACTTGATGCTTGCATTAATATGAATATGTGATGTCTTGACTTAGGATGCTAAAGTATTTTAGTCTTGAATAAATAAATTATATGTGAGGCCTTGAATGTTGTTAAGAGGGTCCTTTATGTGAAAACTTGAACCTAGTAGTAAGGTTATGTATGTTGAAGTAGAAAGTCGTAATGATACCTTTCAAGTAAAGGAATGATAGACTTGAGGTTGATTGGATGGAACACCATCATATCAAACCTTAGGAAAGACATCACGAGCTTCTTGTCTTCATTGGCAGGTAGCCCTAAGAGGGACTCTTTGATAGGGTGAATGTCATTGAGTTATGAACTTTTTATGGAACCCTCTTATGTGAATTACTATTTGAGAACGAAGGATAGCACCGAGAAATAGAGGGTTTCCCCTCATAAATAAAATCATCAATCCTTCATCAAACAATCTTCTCACTACTCTCTACTCTCAATTCATAAATCCGCTTCCACCCCCCTCTCCATTGGTATCAGAGCTATATAATTAAATAATTATCGAAAACAAATCAACTATGACAAATAATCCACAAAAACAGGTATACCATTTTATATTCATGAGTAGCTAAATTAATTTATTCTTGAAAATCTCTTGTTAATTATATTTGTTTATCATGTTTGAATAATGTTATAATAACCATCTTTAGAAAGTTTGCTACAGAAATATTCTTCGAATAAGTATGCCCAGACTATGCCATCCTAAGGTTGAAACCGGTAGGCAGAGAAGGCCGTTTAGGGGAGTAAACAAAGTTGAGGCGCTGTTAGGGTAACTAATCAAAGAAGAAAGCTGTAGTAGTGACCAGACGAGATGATTATTAAATCATTATTTTTGCATAATAGGCAAGTATAATTTATTAAGAGGTTGGAAGAAATAAAATTTTAGTGAAAAATGAAAATAATAAAAATGGAGACATACCTATTAGACGATAATGTTGATTGTAAGATATTACTACTCTATATACTAAAAAATTTGAATACTGATATAAAAAGAGAAATTTATAATAAATTATTAACATATGAGATAATAGAAATAACAACCCAAGGTTGGACTGAGTTAACCATACAAAGTATAGAAGATGAGCTTTATTATGACATGTATGATTTATATGATGATTTAGATATTGGAGATTAAATATGACTGAATATTGGCTAAGACTATATGGTAGAAATTATAGGTTAAAAAAGATTAAATATCCAGATAAATTAAGTAGACTTTTTAAAATATTATATAAAAAATTATGATGAATAAAAATACTAAAATGGAAAGAACCAAGATAGATAAAAAGGTAAGAAAAATATGGAAAAAATTAAGACCCTTGTATATAGAATATGAACTACCGCAACTAGTCAAAACAGACAATGGTAAAAAAAGATCAATTGATAAATATAATTTCGAAAACAGAATACAAATATGTTCGCTATTTGAAAAAACAGTATGAACAAAGAAATTTATAAACAACAATTAATAGAAAAAATAATGGAAAAAATAACTGAGAAAGAACAAGAATTACAACATAGAAAAAATAGGTTAGAAGAAAATATATTAGCAGGAGTATGTAATAAATCAATACTAGCACAAAGAAAAGATATATTAATGTTAGAATTAGAATTAGATTGTCTTGAATATGAATTACAACATAATATAATACATAGATCATAATGAATAAAGAAGAGTTTGCAATAGACGAAAAAACATATGAAAACCAAGATGGAATGATAATAAAAATAGTATTTTCAAATTTAGGAAGAAGATACAAGAGAATAGGAAATAACTTATACTTAATGCTAGAAAAAGAAACAGCAAAATTAGAAGATAGTTTAACAGCTATGGTAAGAATAACAAAAGAAAATGAAGAAATAGATAAATCAAGAGAAATTGAAAAAATAAAAACACAAGCAAAACAAGAAGTACAAAATTTAGAAGAAATAAAAAATACAAGAATAAGTGAATTAGAAAAAGAATTAGCTAGGTTAAAATTATTATATGAAAATAAACAAAAACAAAAATATAAAGAGCTAGAATTAACAAATGAAATAAAACAAATGGAACAGAAACTAAATGAAGATCTAAAAGATCTAAATGAAGATATTGAAGTAAATGAAATAGACGGAAATGAAAATGACCAACAATCAGAAATAAGTGATATAAGTGAAACATATACAGAAATTCTAGAACAGATAAATAAACCAAAAAAATTAGAAATAAACACAGGAGATATGAAAAGGCCTAGTACGTCAAGAGTTAAAACCCCAGATAATAGTCCCAGAAATAGTCCTAGAGTTAGTCCTAGGAGAACACCACCAACTTATTATACAGAAAGCTATCAACAATCAGACAGAAATAATGCAATATGGAACAGTAGACTAAATAAAAATTGGACACCTAAACCAGCAAATGAACAATACAATTTCTTAGATTTAGATTGTGTCGCAAATATAAATAAAGCAATATTGTTATGGATAGGAAATATGTCTAAACAGTTAATAGATAACAAAATAGAAACAGCGAAAACACCAAGATACATAGAAAGAACATTCATAGGAACAACAAAATTATGGATAGAAAATCTACCCCCAGAAAATTTAGAAGTACTTAGAAATGATAAGAAAATGGATGGATCCCCATCAGCAACAAATATAGATATACTAGATAAATATGAATCAGCAATAAGAAATGAATTTGGAGGCATGACTACAGATATAAGAGAACAAAATAGAGAAAAAATAATAAATAGACAACTTATGACAAAATTAGCTATATGTAAAATGTGTTACTTAGAAGAATATACTTGCGCATTTAAAGAATATTATTACAAAGCTAAATACAATTTAGACGAAGCAAAAGAAATAAGAAAACAATATTATACAAAATTACCAGAACCATTTAGTACAAATGTGATAAAGGATTGGAATAATGAAGGAATGGTAGGATACTTTAGGATCTAGAATAAAATTTTTAAATCAATGGTTCATACAACTATGTGAAAACCAAAAAGAAAAATTAAAAATGGAAAAAGTATTAAATAAAAATTTATCATGTTGCAAAAATAAAATGGCACCACAATTTGGATGCACAACTAAAAAACAAAAATCTAAAAGATATAAAAATTATAGAAAAAACAAAACTATATATAAATATAAACAACCAAGACGAAGGTATTATGTAAAAAATCATAAAATAAAAAGACCATACAAACCAAAAAGAAAAATATCCCAATGTACTTGTTATAATTGTGGAAAGATAGGACACACAGCTAAAGATTGTAAATTACCCAAAAATCCAAAGAGAAAACAAATAGCAGAATTAATTATAAACAATGAAAAATATATGCAAATAGAGTATATAGATTATGAATTAAGTGAAAATGATAGTATATATGAAGTATCATACATAGAAACTGAGAATGAAGAAGAAAATATTAACATAGATAACAACGAAACAGATGAAGAAATATAATGTCTGAAAATGAAATAAAAATAATATCTAAGGAAGAATATCAAGATGAAGAATCATCAGAACAGAAAATTATATTTGATAATACGATATTTGAACAAATAAAAGGAAAAGAATTAGATTTAAGTGTTGAAAAAGTACTAGAAATACCTATTTTAAGAAATTGGTTTAAAAGACAAAAAGAAGAATACTATGTAGTTAGTCAAAAAGAACATATCATAGATTGTAAATACACAAGAGGAAAAGTATATATACCTATAATAAATAAAAGAATGATAAACAAAGAAATACAAGATATAAAAGCTAAAACACCAATAAAATATGTACATTTAGGAGGAACAGAAATATTAATAAAAGTCTGCTTTAGAGAAGGAATAGATACACCTGTAGAAATATATTTAGCAGATGATAGAATTGTACACCCTATAGAAAAAAGCATAATTAGTGCAGTAAAAGGAAACTTAATATATCAAAAATTTAAGTTTACAATAAGTGCTAATTATACAGTATCATTAACAAATAAAAATATAGATAGATCATTAGTTCTATATTGGAAAATGTCTGGAATAGAACTAGCACCAGGGAGCAAATTATTTACAGCAAGATGTAAAAATTTATATATATTAACAACAAAGCATAAAATAACAGCACGAAATAAAATTAATAAAATACAAATATGAAAAAGAAAAAATAGAACACCATTGTAGATATTATTCAGGATCTTATACAGAAGCACAAATAAAATGGGAAATAAATAGAAAAGAATTATTCGCATTATATAAATGCTTATTAGCATTTGAACCATATATTGTTTACAATAAATTTATTGTAAGAACAGATAACACACAGGTAAAATGGTGGATAACAAAAAAATTAGAAGATTCAGTTACAATAAAAGAAATAAGGAGATTAGTATTGAATATATTAAATTTTACATTTACAATTGAAGTAATTAATAAAATTTAATATATTCAATACTAATCTCCTTATTTCTTTTGTTGTAACTGAATCTTCTAATTTTTTTGTTATCCACCATTTTACCTGAATCTTCTAATTTTATTAATTACTTCAATTGTAAATGTAAAATTTAATATATTCAATACTAATCTCCTTATTTCATTTGTTGTAACTGAATCTTCTAATTTTTTTGTTATCCACCATTTTACCTGTGTGTTATCTGTTCTTACAATAAATTTATTGTAAACAATATATGGTTCAAATGCTAATAAGCATTTATATAATGCGAATAATTCTTTTCTATTTATTTCCCATTTTATTTGTGCTTCTGTATAAGATCCTGAGTAATATCTACAATGGTGTTCTATTTTTTCTTTTTCATATTTGTATTTTAAAACTCCTCCGTAACTATGATCACTCGAATCTGTTTCAACAATGTAAGTAAATGTTTTATTTTCATCAGGAAAATATAGTCTTGGTAATTTTTTACATAGATTCTTAATAATTTTTATATGTTTTTTATCTTTATTATCAAAATGATATTCTACATCTTTTTTATGTTTTTTATGTAATGGTTTTAAATGTTTTGCTAATTTTGGTGTATATTCTCTTACCTGGTTTACCAATCCTAGAAAGGATTGTAATTTCTTTTTTGTATCTATATTTTCATCAATAGTAATTATTTTTTTGTACTATATGAGTTTGCATTTTTATTCCATTTTTATCTATTTGTATTCCTAGAAATTCTATTTGTGATTTCATAATTTCTGCTTTTCTTTTACTCAAACTTATACCTGTATTTTTTACTATATGTATAAATTTTTCCAATAATCTTATATGTTCATCTTGTGTTCTAGAATATAGCAATATGTCATCTATATATACAATACAGTTTTCTAGTTGGTTAAAACAGTTATCCATAAAATGTTGGAATCTACCTGGTACATTTTTATATCCAAAAGGTAAAACATTCCATTCATAGAAACCTTGCGGTACTGTGAATGCTGTTAATTGTTTGGATTCTTCTTCTAGTTTTAGGTGGTAAAATCCTGATTTGCAGTCAAATTTGCTAAAATAATTATATCCTTGTATTTGTCTTATTTTTAGTATTTTGTTTGGTATCGGATAATTTTATGTTTTAGTTTTAGCATTTAGATTACGATAATCTATGACCATTCTACTTTTACCTCTTTTTTGTTCACTGTGTTTTATTATTATAAATGCTGGACTTGTATGTTTACTATTGATTTTTTGTATGTAATTATTTTCTAACAATTCATTTATATGTATTTTAAATTCTTCTAGATCATCAAAGTTATATTTTAATGGTTTCTTTGTTATTATACTATTTTCATCTATTAATTCAATTTTTACTTTTATCTTATGTTTTTCCCGTCCTTGTAATGGATCTTCACTATATAATTGTTCTAGTTGTTCATTAATTAATTTGACTTTGTCTATAGTAAATATAATAATTTCTAATTGCGTTATTTGTTTATTATTTATATTTTCCATTTCTTGGTTTATCTTTTCACTTCCTTTTATCCATTCCATAGGTTTTCGTTGTTTATTATTTACTCTTTTTGCTCCTATCTTATTTCCGCATGGTGTAGTAAGCCACCAATGTGTTTTTGTTATTATGTGTGGATAATATCTATCTAGAAATGGCATTCCTAATAACATATCTTTTGTAGTAAATTCAAAATTATACATTTCTTCTATTGTTAGTATTTTATCCCATATTTGTATTTTTATATTTTTTGCTTTGTATTTAATCATACTTCCTTCATTGTTAAATCCCGTTACTACCATAGGTGTTTTTAATTTTTCCCATTTATCTTCTAGTAAGCAATTATATTTACATATATTCGCTTCTGCTCCTGTATCTATCATAGGGGTATAAATCTGTTGTGATATCCTTCTACTATAATTTTTGCAAGTATAAATATTTTCATTAATCATTTTGTCCTTTTTATAATTATTTTTTTATTTTGATAAGTTATTGTTAATTGTTCATTTTCTATATTGTATGGTTTGACTTTTTCTAACCATTTTATTCCTAATGTAATATTATGATTTCCTTGGTATATTTTAAATTGTATTACTAAGGGTATTCCTCCTATAATTATTTCTTTTTCTGTTGTTTCTTCATTCGTGTTCACTATCTCACTAGGTAGTCCAGGGCATGTATGTCCTGTTCATATAATTTCTTCTTCTAATACTAACTCTCTTGTTATATAATTTTCTTCTTGTCCTGTATTTATTGATATTTTATATTTTCTTTGGTCTATTATTCCTGTTATGAAATAATGATATGGTGTTATTTCTTCTTTATCTAATAAGCTTTGTGGAATTTCATATTTTGTTATCTATTAACTGTTTAGACATATTTCTTATCCATAACAATATTGCTTTATTTATATTTGCGACACAATCTAAATCTAAGAAATTGTATTGTTCATTTGCTGGTTTAGGTGTCCAATTTTTATTTAGTCTACTGTACCATATTGCATTATTTCTGTCTGATTGTTGATAGCTTTTTGTATAATAAGTTGGTGGTGTTCTCCTAGGACTAACTCTAGGACTATTTCTGGGACTATTATCTGGGGTTTTAACTCTTGACGTACTAGGCCTTTTCATATCTCCTGTGTTTATTTCTAATTTTTTTGGTTTATTTATCTGTTCTAGAATTTCTGTATATGTTTCACTTATATCACTTATTTCTGATTGTTGGTCATTTTCATTTCCGTCTATTTCATTTACTTCAATATCTTCATTTAGATCTTTTAGATCTTCATTTAGTTTCTATTCCATTTGTTTTATTTCATTTGTTAATTCTAGCTCTTTATATTTTTGTTTTTGTTTATTTTCATATAATAATTTTAACCTAGCTAATTCTTTTTCTAATTCACTTATTCTTGTATTTTTTATTTCTTCTAAATTTTGTACTTCTTGTTTTGCTTGTGTTTTTATTTTTTCAATTTCTCTTGATTTATCTATTTCTTCATTTTCTTTTGTTATTCTTACCATAACTGTTAAACTATCTTCTAATTTTGCTGTTTCTTTTTCTAGCATTAAGTATAAGTTATTTCCTATTCTCTTGTATCTTCTTCCTAAATTTGAAAATACTATTTTTATTATCGTTCCATCTTGGTTTTCATATGTTTTTTGGTCTATTGCAAACTCTTCTTTATTCATTATGATCTATGTATTATATTATGTTGTAATTCATATTCAAGACAATCTAATTCTAATTCTAACATTAATATATCTTTTCTTTGTGCTAGTATTGATTTATTACATACTCCTGCTAATATATTTTCTTCTAACCTATTTTTTCTATGTTGTAATTCTTGTTCTTTCTCAGTTATTTTTTCCATTATTTTTTCTATTAATTGTTGTTTATAAATTTCTTTGTTCATACTGTTTTTTCAAATAGCGAACATATTTGTATTCTGTTTTCGAAATTATATTTATCAATTGATCTTTTTGACCATTGTCTGTTTTGACTAGTTGCGATAGTTCATATTCTATATACAAGGGTCTTAATTTTTTCCATATTTTTCTTACCTTTTTATCTATCTTGGTTCTTTCCATTTTAGTATTTTATTCATCATAATTTTTTATATAATATTTTAAAAAGTCTACTTAATTTATCTGGATATTTAATCTTTTTTAACCTATAATTTCTACCATATAGTCTTAGCCAATGTTCATTCATATTTAATCTCCAATATCTAAATCATCATATAAATCATACATGTCATAATAAAGTTCATCTTGTATACTTTGTATGGTTAACTCAGTCCAACCTTGGGTTGTTATTTCTATTATCTCATATGTTAATAATTTATTATAAATTTCTCTTTTTATATCAGTATTCAAATTTTTTAGTATATAGAGTAGTAATATCTTATAATCAACATTATCGTCTAATAGGTATATTTCCATTTTTATTATTTTCATTTTTCACTAAAACTTTATTCCTTCCAACCTCTTAATAAATTATACTTGCTTATTATGCAAAAATAATAATTTAATAATCATCTCGTCTGGTCACTACTACAGCTTTCTTCTTTGATTAGTTACCCTTACAGTGCCTCAACTTTGTTTACTCCACTAAACGGCCTTCTCTGCCTACCGGTTTCAACCTTAGGATGGCATAGTCTGGGCATACTTATTCGAAGAATATTTCTTTAGCAAACTTTCTAAAGATGGTTATTATAACATTATTCAAACATGACAAACAATTATAATTAACAAGAGATTTTCAGGAATGAATTAATTTAGCTACTCATGAATATAAAATGGTATACCTGTTTTTGTGGATTATTTGTCATAGTTGATTTGTTTTCCATAATTATTTAATTATATAGCTCTGATACCAATGGAGAGGGGGGTGGAAGCGGATTTATGAATTGAGAGTAGAGAGTAGTGAGAAGGTTGTTTGATGAAGGATTGATGATTTTATTTATGAGGGGAAACCCTCTATTTATACACAAAATTTATAGACTTTTGGCCAAAAAATGGCCGACACATACTTTACACTTGGCCTCTTTATATTCGGCCGACACAAGAAAACAAAATACATACTATTACTACTTTACATAATGGCCTCTTTTTTATTTTTGGCCGACATACACACTATTTTCTTTATGATTTTACAATTGGCTTTTTACAGCCAACACAACACGACAAAAATAAAAATTATTACTTTTTACATATGGCTGTTACAATGGTAAGGGATGTTCTTCTAGTAACGTACTAGACTAGATTACAAAGCATGCCCTTCTTATTCCTTAGCCATGTGCCTACATAATGTGTGCAAGTTCTACAATTGGCAAGTAGAACACCCTCATCAGAGTAGGTTAGAACTCCGAATTTCGTGTTATGCTACCATGGTTGTCGGTTATTGTCTATTCTCATCATATGAGATATCTACTAGCACTAGAGAATTTCTATGAAGTTTACGTGGTGGTATGAGACACTATCTAGACATTGCACAATAGGCTTTGAAGGTGTTACTGAGAGTCCATAGGTATTTTCTAAGACCATTACTTGATTGTCCTTTATATGATGAATGTCTCTTAATGAAAATATGAATATTATGAATTGAGTTAAGAAAGTATGTTAAATTATGTAGTACCTAGGTAGAGTAGTTAGGCGTTGTCTAGTTAAGGTTTCAAGGGGGCATAGGAATGGTCACTTCTTATCTTACCTAGATAAGTCTTAAGAATGACTCGAATTAGGGAAGTTTCTTGATTATGTAGATATGATCAAAGCCTTAGATTTTCTTAAGAATTACTTGGTTAATCTTGAAGAGTTAAATTATGGACGTTATCTTCTTGATTTACTTAATTAACTCTTTTGATAGCATTTGGTAGGAGAATGTCATATTATCTATGGGTTTATGTATTAAGTGAGAATGATTCAATCCTAGGTAGTCTATGGAACTCTGAAGTGTGTGGGTAAGCGACTGTATGGGCGGTCGCTTCACAACTTACTCAAGTGAACCTTAGAATCATCTTTGGTAGGAGGATCTCATGTTCATCTGTTTGATGTCTTGTAAATGTATGTTGATCTCATTATGGGTTGTCTTAAGTACCTTATAGGTGTGCTTAGATAGGGTGTATGGGCGGTCTCTCTTTGTATTACTTAAGAGAGTCTTAGGATAGCTTCTAGTGAGGGAATTATATGTAGAAAGGTGTGTAGAGTGAGGCTAAGAATCTTCACTCTACAATGCAGGACTTCACAGTAATGTTTTCCAAAAATTTGATAATTGCTTTAATGATTTCTTATGTGTTTTCTAAGTTGTTAAATGTTGCTATTATGATTAAAGTATAATGTTTTAATCAAAATTAATTAAAAGCATGCTATTTACTAAATATCCCTTTTATATGGTTTTCGCATGATTTCCATACTTAGTACATCTAATGTGCTAACCCCTTCTTTTCGCTTTTTGACTAAAGTGTAGACTATTGGAAGTCTTGATGTGCCATGGAGGATGGATATGTTTCTAAGGCTTTGAATATTATGTAATTGTGAATTCTTATCAATTCAAGGACAATATCCACAAGTTCCTTATGTCTTAGTCTTTACTTTTATGTTTTGTATGGGCATAGTCCCAAGTATTGTATATCTAAAGTTTAGATGGTTCAAGAAGATATTGTAAAGTATTAATGTTTTAAATGAAAGCCTTCCACTTGCGTATTGTTTATGAAAGAGTTCCACACGTGTGAAGAAAGTTTTAAATTTACTCAATTTAGTATGTTTATTATGCAATGAATGATACAAGAAGCTTAAATGAGACCTCTTGAAGTCTCATTTGCCATGTGATGACACAAGGATGCTCTATCTTCTAGGGTATACTTGTAGTTCATGACATCGTCATAGTATTTTCCTTCTCAAGACCATATCAAAGCAATACAATCTGAAGAATACAAAATACACAACTCATATAGGTGTAAATAAACCACAAAAACATTTTATTTCATGAAAACTCACTTTAGCATGAAACTTTTACCATAAAATAGGTGTAACACTTCAAAATATCAAGATGTGTTCTAGATCCTAGCATAAGTGTCATAAGGTCTAGACATTGTTTTAAGTTCTATGTTAATGAATATAGGTCATTTAGTAAGTCTAGGAACCAAAACATCCAACAACGTCCGTGACGTCCACAAAGTAGTCAAGGAGGTACTAGCGTGGCTTAACCTATTTGACTAGATTTATTTAAGTATATTCATGGCTGAAACGTCTGGGTAAGACTCCTCAAGGACAAACCAAGGTCCCTTGAGGAGGACTATTGCAATTTGAGTAAAACATTGCCTAGGCAATGTGCACCAAGGAAAGGGCATTGACACATGTGTTGATCGAGGGGTAGTCGATGCCAACTGTCAACCAAAAATTAGCAATTTTTTTGGAGGCCCTCACCTACACTGTCTCTGACAAAAACGATTAGTGTTTAGCACGGAGGAGGGACTAGTCGTCGACTACAAACGGACCGTCGAAGGTGTCTCGTCTGTGAGGGTCCAATTTTCCTACATGATTTAACTTAGTCTAAAAAAATCGATTAAGGGGTTTGGTGGTTATTTAGGGATTAAGGGAAGTCTAATTAACTTAATTAACCCCCATATAAAGACCCCAACCCCATTAGTCTAATTACACCTCTCAAAACAAAACTCTGTTACTTCTCTCTTCTTTCTCTCTCTAATGGAAGACACCATTGACGACAGGCTAGGGGAGGGATTTGGGGTCTGTAAAGGGAATGATTTACCATAAATTCTTCATCAAAAATTGAGTTATGGAATCCAATCAACTTTGAGACCTCTTTCCTCAGAGAGTTCCTTCAAAATATTTTCAGAAGTTGATTTTTCATGCGGGTCTTTCTCAATCTCAAAAATTATATCATGAATTGAATTGTTCTTGATTTATTTTGGATATTATAACTGTATTAAAATGTATTACAATGTAATTATGATATATATTGATGGTTTGGTCTAGTTTTTAGAAGATGACCCTCAACCCTTAATACTAGATTTGATCTTAATATGAATTATTTTGTATTTGGTTGAACTGACTTGATTATTGGTTGAATTACTACTAGATGGTTTTGTTATGATAATCATGAACAAAATTAGGGTGAATGGTAGTCTTTCATGCTAGTTCATGAGAAGATTATGTAGGTTATAAAATGTGTTGTGAATTAACCTAAGTATCTTGTCTTAAACTATGATCTATTATTGAATGGTGATGTAATGATTCTTCAAGACTTATCATCATGTTAATTATTGACTTATGATGATGTTTACCCAAATTGGGTTGAATTGGTGGTTTATGGTAAGACCTTGATGATAAACTGTCACGACCAAAGTCTAGACCCCAGACGAGATTGGCGTCATTGACCTCCAGAGGTCGCAAACAAGCCTACTTACGTCATTCTTACTTCGTCTAGGTTAGTTTTAGCGGAAAATTTGAATTTTTTTTATTAACATACTTACTAAACATTCTACTATATACCTAATTGTTCAACATCAACCATCTAACATTAAGATCATCAAATCAAAGAAATAATTTCTTATAATGATAAAGATGTACTTGCCAAAATGCCACCAATACATTGTCTGAACAAAAATGGGAAAGAAACGCTAGTGGATCATACTCCACTAACTCAATCCTACAACGAAGCTAGAATTTAAATGGGCAAGCATCCTTAAAAGCATGAAGCCCTACCATGTTCGGATGAATGCTCGACGTCTGGATAACTACAGCGTTGATCCGGTAGCTCTAGCGTCCACCTGTGCCAGCACCTAAAAGTTTAGAATTTTATAGGTTTAGTACGCACTTGTACTAATTATGTATATATGCAAGAACACACCAAGGACATGCATGAGTAAGCTCTTTCCTAGCAACATGATTATAGCAGGTCAAGTCAGTAGACTTGCCAAATTGACATTAGGAAAGTGAGTGAACTTTCAAGATTTGGATTAGGAATGTTTATGAGCTTTCCAAATTTGTATTAGGAAAGTTATGCCATGAGAGTAACATGCATCATCATACTTAACATTTTGCACACAGCACACAACAACGTACAGATAACACATATCATAATTCCTACAGTTCCCTAGGCATCACGTAGGTTCCAATTCATAAGTATGAAGCGCTTCACATTTAAAAATACAAACCTACATAGACTCGGTTGAGAGAGACATTGACTCAAAGAAATTCAACCTCCTGCTTTAATACAAAGTTTGTCACCTCCGGGTTTATCCCCTAGACGTAACGACGACGACGGCCCCTTTGAGGACTAAGACTAGCCTCTTAGATTACATTATTACATTCATAGGTCAAATTTAGTGTAAAATTAAAGAATTTTCATTTCTTCAACTTGGAGGTTTACATAGACCTATACATAAAAATATACACATATCGAGTACATAGACATCTACTCTTATTTAACATAAGTATATATATAAGATAAAACATAGTCTTCAAAGATTGATTAATCTCATAACCATCTGACACGATTAGCAATTAGGGCATAGCCCATAAATCAATGTAAAGATAGCGACATATAGTCTTTATACAATCCGTACTTAAATGAAAGGAGAGAGAACATAGGAGTCTTAAAACTTAAATAAAATCATAAGCTCGATATTGGCATCGCCATCAAAAAGTGAGGACCTACCCACTTGTATGAATGAGAAACTCAAAGCTTTCTTCAAGGTTGTCTCAATTATGAGACCATATGCACATATAAGATCAACTCATGCTAAAAGGTACATTTTATCAAAAGAGACTACTTTATTCTTTGTAAATCCTTATGCATCATCAACGAAAACATAATAATCAAGAAGGAATGTTCATCAAGTCAAAGTAAATAAGTTACTTATAAACATGCTTTAACCCATAATCTAATATAGCAATCCTCATAAATCCAACAAGTGCAATAACCAAGCAAAGCCTCATAACCGTACTCAGTCAAGTTACCCAACAAGAATCATGACTAATATTCAAAATGACACAACATAACCTTTTAAGGATATACAAACTCAACTTTTAACAACATACACCAATTACATATTCATAAGATATCAATCACCATATAGTATCATTTAAATGCAAAGTCATCATACTATAATCTTTTGCATTTTTTATCACATACATACATAATATCAATCTTCTAAAACATCCAACAAGGAAAACTAATGCAAGGCATAGGTAGAGTCCCATACCCATACCTAGACGAAGTCAAACCTCTCAAGTCACCTTAGTTAGTTTATCCTTCATTGGTTCATTTTAATTTAACGAAAACTTGCCTTAATCGATATAGAGCACAAGAGCTGAGTGTGGAATCCAGAGTTGTCAAACTTTACACTGATGGAAGGGGGTCTACTGGCCAAAGTAAAACAGAACATAAACGTAGCTTTCAAGAGGACCACTAGCTAGTCTTCCTATGGGGAAAAATAAATCCATTGGATGAGTATCCCTCTTCGGGTAGTCAACACCACATGTAGAACTTTAAGGTGAATCTTCCTCTATGGGAAGCCATCACCTCACATTTTTAAGATCACTAGATGCTAAGCTAAGTCCCATTATTTAAGTTTCTGTATTATCTTTATTAATCATCATAACTTATGGTAGGTTATAGGGTCTAAACCTTTTATAATCATCATCATCATCATAGCTCAATAAGAATTGTATGAGTACATTCCTTTTATCAATGTTCATATAAATGAGGTTAGAAAAAATTAATTATTATTCATAATAAGGCACATTGGTGATCATAACCATCCTTATAACATTTATATCTTAATCAACCTCACAACCATAGTTAAGAAATTCAAATTCAACATAATACCAATGCTATCAATCCTAATACAAGGCTTACTCCAATACAACATCACGACTTAATTACAATTAACTACAATTTCAAGTAAAGGATACAGATCATAAGACCTATCAAGTCTCCTTCATAGTTCTTCATTAATGTCTTACCATAAACCCTCAATTCAAGCCAATTTGGTATATATATATCATTATAAGTCAATAATAAACATGATAACAAAGTAGTAGAATCACTACATCACAATTCAATACTAGATCATTACTTAAGACAAGATACTTAGGTCAATTCACAATGTACTTTATATCCTAGATCATATCCTCAAGAACTAGTTTGAAAGACTACAAATCACCCTAATTTGTTTATGATTAATATATCAATATCATATAATAATTATTCAACCAATAACCAAGTCAATTTGACCAAATACAAGCTAATTCGTATGAAGATCAAACCTTTGATTAACGGTTAAGGGTTATGTGCTACAAACTATACCAAACCATCAAGATATATCATAATTAAGTTAAATACATGATAATAAATTCTCATTATACAATAGGAAACATGAAAAAACCAATTCATATAATAATTTTCGAGATTGAGAAATACCCACATTAAAACCTAACTTTTGAAAATAACTTGAAGGAACCCTTTGAGGAAAGAGGTCTCAAAGGAGAATTATATCCCACACCTCAATCTTAATGAAGAGTTGATGGTGAAATTTTCCTTTTATAGCCCCTAAATCCCTACCCTAGCTTATTTTCAAAGAAGTATTCCAATAGAGCTTTTGTTTTGAGAGTTGTAATCAGACTAATGGGGTTGAGGTCTATATATGGGAGGTTAATTAACTTAATTATAATTCAGTATTCCTGAACTAACCAACAAACACCTTAATTAATTGTTTTGGACTTCGTTAAAACATATATAAAAATTGAACCCTCACATAGGAGACCCCGTTGAGTGTCCATGTGTGAGTCGACGACTGGTCACTCCTTCGTGCTGTCGACTCATTTGGTTAGAGAATGTGCATGTGAGGAATTCACACACCCCGTCTGTGACTTTCATGGGTGAATACTGCCCAGGCAGTGTTTGACTACACTTGCAAGGGTCTTCCTCAAGGGCCCTTTGTTGATCCTTGGGGAGTCGTACTTGGAAATTTCGACTATGAATCAACTTAAACACATGTAACACACCCTTCACCCAATATTTATCATTTTTTGACTCCTAAAATCTAGTCAAATAGGCTAAGGAATGCTAGAACCTCCTTGAAGTACTTTCCGGACGTTCTTGGATGTTTTGCTTCCTAAACTTCCTAAATGACCTATGTTAATTAAAATAGTCCTTAAGATAGTGTCTATACCGTATGACACTTATGTTAGGATCTAAAACATGTCTTTGATTTTCAAAGTGTTACAGGTTAGACACCTTATATTTGCGATCCTTGAGGAACGTAGAGGGAACTTGATTAGAAAACCCTTTTTTGAACCTAGTCTTGTCTTGAATGCCAGGCCTACCATTAGAAGAACCACCATCCAAAGACCTTGCCTTCTTAGCATCCCTATTTTTCTTCCTTATTCATCTCTCCTCGACTCGTTGAGCATGAACCGTCAACCTAGAGAGATTCATATTGTCATAAAGCATAACCGCACGACCTTCTTCTACGAGATCTTTGGACAATCCCGTTATGTAACTACTCATTTAATCCCCAGCATTTGAAACCAAAGAGGAAGCATATTTGGATAACTCCCGCCATATAATGGCTCATTTAATCCCTAGCATAGGAAACAAAATAGGAAGAATATTTGCATAACTTCATGAAGTTTAAGGAGTATTCCTTAACACTCATACCTCCTTGATGAAAGTTGAAGGACTCATCTATCTCAACGTCCCTTTGATTCTAGGAAAGAACCTATCAATAAAGGCCCACCTTAAGATCTCATAAGTTACTAGATTATATTTTAGAGGCCTATTATCCTTCCATTATGTGAACCAAGTTTGGTATACATCTTTGAGTTTATAGGCGACTAGATCTACCTTCTCACTAGAACTCACCTTAATAGAAAATAAGATCTTATAGACGTTATCAAGAAAGTCTTGGGGTCTTCATAAACCTTATACACAAAGACGTAGGTGGATTCATCCTAGTGAAGTCTCTCAAATGTGAAGCCATGATACTAGCATTTGGGTTCACTCAAAGTCCAACATCTCGATTCGCTTGAGCCGTCATGGCTTGCACTTGAGTATTCATAGATTGAGTCAAACTATGAAAATCCGACTGTATCTCTCAATCCGCCATAGGCGCAGGTATTACCGGAGCTTGGTTACCAAAATGAGATTGCTCTTGTGGAGAAACCTGATTTCCTTGAGGAGTAGCTTGGATGTAATGGAAAGGAGCTTCTGCATTAGTAAAATTCTTCCTCAACCATTCTCGTGGTTGGCCTTCTATTAGTAATACCTATAACCAACAGAAGAGTGTTAGGTGAAAAGAACACATAGACTTAAGATTCAAAAGGCACGATCTAGGAATTACAAGAAGATGAGAATTTCCTAAGCATCACATAGTGTCTCATTCATAAGTGTGGCGTGCTTCACAATTATGAATAAGAATCTATATAGATGTGCTTTAATGAGACATCAATTCTAGGTTTACTTAACCTCATGCTTTGATACAAAGTTTTTCCATTTTGGGGAGCCCCCTCAGATGTAACCAGTGTCTTCATTCTCCCAGACGACTAAGAAAATCCCTTAGAATTTGTTATTACATGCATGGATCAAAAATATAGAATATTTATAACTTTTACATATAAATAGTGAAGTGTATACTTCTCACATATTGTTTTAGAGAGTTTACATAGACTCCTCATATAGGAAGCTTACTTTGGCTTCTCTTTTAGACAACATAGTCCATATACAAATGATAATCTAATAACATCGTCTCACATAAAATAATCTAAAACAAGTAAAATATAGAATTAGGCATTAAAACTTCAATATTCTATATAGGCTTACAACAATGTATCAAATGATAAAGTAATCAATAATGTCTTTATAAGAATATAACTTCAATGCTAGAATGTACAAATTGTAACATCCCCAAACATGAGGACCTACCAACACATGGAGAAAGAAACCCAAATTTTCTATAATCGGCCTCCTAAGAACACAATGACCAGAACCTACATATTTTTAGAAAACATAGAAGTATGGGTTAGTACAACCACTTGTCTAAGTATGGGTAGACGCGAGTAAACCATTTGAAAACATGCATGAAAAGGACCATTTCTTTAGAAAACATGTTAAATTATTTGAAAGGCATTTAATGCACACACAATAGAGCATATACAATATAATGATTACAAGAGCATACAACATGTTCATAACCAAAGAAAACATCAACACAAAGCCATATCAACATTTCATACTCAATAGCTCATAACAACATATCATACAAAACCCTTATCAAAAATCACATCCAAAGCCTACAAGTGCAATGCTCATGTGAATCTCCATAACCCTATATTTAAAGCTTTCCTACATAACAAATCAACATTAGTAGTCATCACTACACATAAAAATTTCGACCAACAACCTGTTCATTGAATATACCCAACATCATAAAAGAGTATCATCATATAAAGTCAACATCATAAATTTATATTATCATAATACGTAAGACCATCTCATAAGACTCTTTTTTTAGAGTTAAGATGTTCAATGTATAGGCAGAGTCCCATACCCCTACCTATCCTTAGTATACTCCTAAAGTAATCCTAATCAATGTACCTTTATTATATTTAGTCATTCATTTTACTTTCGAGAACAATTGTCTTAACCGACATAGACCACATGAGCTATATGTGGAATCCAGTGTCATGAAACTCTACACAGAAAGAAGGTGGTCTAATTGCCAAGGTAGAACAAAACATGTACATAGCCTCTAGGTGGATCCACTAGCTAGTACTCCTATGGGGGAAACATAGTACAAGAAATAGGAGACATATGAGAGATCATCTTCATGTCATTAGCATTGTAATCTCTATCTCATGAGAACGTAGTAAACCTACCCTCCCACTTTGTAAAAGACACATCTCACTTCTAGTTCACTCGCTGCTAAGCTAGAGTCCTTTTTTGATATGCCTTTAAGTAAACCATAGTATAGGTCATAAGGACTCACCTCTTGTATAATCATGTCATTATCTCAATAGGTATAGAATGAGAACTACCTTTCATCTACACCACATTAGTGAAGTCTTCATAACAAGTTCATAATAAGTCACACAAGAAATTCACACTCAATCTTTTATGATCATATCGCTATCAAGACCTTACAACCATCCTAGGCAGATCAACGCAACATAATAATAAGATCATCTTAGTTTCAATCTAATAACATATAATACTCCAATAGCACATCATCATTAAGTATAATCCATCATTATTAAAGTAAACGATTAAGATCACAAAGTCTTACCACATAGCGTTCATAATTTCTTCTTCAAGATCTTACCATCAATCCATCGTAATTATCCAACAAACTACATTACCATCATCGTAATATTGTGAATTGAACAGTAACAAAATGAATTTTAATAACCCTAATTTTCCACAAGACCAACTCATAGGTAGTTTTTAGGGAAAAGGGTTCATCAATGGACTCTCCATGAATTATATCCAAACCCAATAAAACATGACAATAGGTAGTCCATGAATGAAATAGAATAGTTAACAGAAGTCAAACGATCAATACATCAATCAAACCATAAGCGATATCAAAGATTTGGGGAAATTGGGGAAAGGACATGGATCAAATGAAATTCATACAATTCAACATGAATTACTCAACAATATACACTTAAATTAGCCACAGGTAATCAAAACTCATCATAATCAATTATCAATTTCTAGTTTAGAATAAAACCCATTTGTAGATGAAAAACCCTTGGAATTGGATAATTTTGATATCATAATTAAAACGACTCCTTTTTCACATCCGGGGAGTACCCCTAGACGTAACCCGCATTGTCATCCTCTTTGAGGACTAAGACTGGCCTCTTAGATTATATCATTACACTCATAGGTTAAAATGCAGAAAAATGTAAAACTTTTTAATAGCTATCTTGAGGTTTACATAGATCTCTCGCATATACATAATATAATGATATCGAGTATACATAGACCCTTCGTATAAGAAGATTTCTTAGTCTTCTACTTTTATTGCACATAGATATATAAGATACTTAACATAGTCTTAAACGGATGTCTCATCTCATAATCATTTAAAACAAGAGTGTATCAATCGAGCATATCCAATACATTAATGTAATAAATCCACATATAGTTATACACAATATTATAACTAGAACAACATCAAAAGATTGATAGTGATATTTCCCTCAAAAAGTGAGGACCTACCCAACTTTGATTAGGGAGAATTCCAAGTCTTCCTTCGAATTTGTCTCAAAACCGCTTTAACGACCGGAACCTAAAATGTTGCGGAAAAGGGAGAAATAAGGTTAGTACACCATTTTTACTAAGACCATCTTCACACACATCATAAAATCATGCTAAGAAGGGACATTTCATTAAATCATGTTATAATACATTTGGAAAGCCTTATTTACATTCAAGAACCGATAAAAGTCGTTAATGAATAATCATCAAGTCAAGACCATGTTCATTATACTAAGTCTAGCCAAGTTAATCTCAACACCAACATACTAGAACATATAGTCAAGACAATTCTATCATCAAGTTATAACATCAACAAGCATGAATAAGAGTTCATTACAACATAAACAAAGCAAGACAATTAATCAAGAACCTCATTAAGTCAACTAATGCAATGACTAAGAAAAGCCTCATAACCTTACTCATTCAAGTAAACCCAACTGGAAAAATGACCAATGTCTAACTTCACATAACATATCATTAAGAGTATATATCATCATACTTTACCAATGTAGACCAAACATATGTTCATAAGTGAAAACCAATCATCATATAGCCTCATTAATATGCAAGATAATCATATATATATATATTTATATATATATATATATATATATATATATATATATCAGGTACAATTATAATCATATACATATATAATAACATCCTTCTCAAGTATCCCTCAAGGCTAACTAGTGTATTGTTTAGGTAGAGTCCCATACGCCTACTTAGACTAAGCTAAACCCCTTAGGTTCTGCTAATTAGAGTTCATTCCTTTAGTTAATTTTACCTTTTGGGAACATATTGCCTGAAAAACATAGACCACATGAGCCGATGAGGAATCCGGTGTAAGGGAAACCTACACCAAAGAAAGGTGGACTACTTGCCAACGTCGTACCAAAACATGAACATAGCATCTAGGTGGATCTTCTAGCTAGTATTCCTATAGGGGTAACAAAGTTCAAGAACTAGTAGATATAGTTGGAACCCTCTTTATGCTACATGCATTATAGTCTCCAATATCATGAGTAAATTAGGGATCCTACCTTCCCAATGTGGGAAGGGACACTCCTCAGTCTAGTTCACTCATTACTAAGATTAAGTCCCTTTTGAAATGTATTTACTGCGTTTATTAATCATTATATATTAATGTGGGTCATAGGGTATATCCCTTATATAATCATCATCATAATTGTACCTCAATAAGAATTGCATGACTATTGTCCTTTCATTACAATTCGTACAAGTGACGTTAGCAGATTTACATAGTCACATCATGATAAGGCACATTAGTAAGTTATGACCATCCTTATAACATTTACATCTTAGCCAACAACTCATTATCCATAGTTACAGAAATTTCAATTCAACATCATACCAGCCCAATAAATCCTAATATAAGGCATTCTTCAATACAACATCATCACTCAATCACAAGTAGTCATTATTGAAGTAAAGAATAGAGATCACAAGACTTACTCGATCTCCTTCACAATGTCATCATCAAGGTCTTAACATAAACCCTACAATTAAACCAAACAATGGGTGTAATATCATCCACACAATATTCATAAAAACAATAACCAGATCACTTGAATCACTATACAACAAATAATCACTAGTTCATAGCATAGAATTAGAGACTTAGATCAAGTTCATAATCTACTTCAATACCTATGTTAATTACTCACAAAATAGGATAATTGAATTACAATATATCACACTCTACTCATAGTTATCATAATAACAACATGGGATAGTAATTCACACACTAACCAAACCAATTGAGCCAATAATATATAATTCAATCCAAGATCACAACCTAGGGTTCATTGGAAAAGGTTATCTTCTACAATTGAGATAACTACATCAAGAAGTTACATAATTAAGTGATAATAGATATTAATCTACTCATAAATAGCAAAATAAATCATGAACAGAGCAATTTACAAGATCAATTTCGCATTGTATGAAAAACCACTTGAATGTCATACTTCTGAATTCAATTTGATGGAACCTTTTGGGGAAAAAAGTCCCAAAGGTGAAAATAATCCCATACATTGTTTATTGATGAAGTTTGATGGAGAATTTATCTTTAGAAGACCTAGAACCCATATCCTTGCTTGTATTCAATGGGCTTCTTTCGGAGAGATAAAGAAGAGAGAATGAGGAGCACATTTGAGTTTTGGAATTATATGGGTAAAGTTAGTTTAATTATGTTAGGGTCATTGTATAGGTCATTAACCAACTTAATTATACTTAACTTAACCCCTAGGTTACTAACTAATCACCTAATTAATTAATTTGTCTAACTTAAAACATGCAGAAAATCAATGAGCTTCACATACAAGACCTCGACAGACAGCCCATCACTCAAACGACGGCCAAGGGACCAATTGTCCTGTTGGTTCCTTGTTTTCATTAGAGACTGTCCAAAACAGGACCTTCTCGGATTTGGCCAAGTGTCCATAGACGTCCCGTCGATTGGCCTACAATCTGTCTTTTGTACTCATTTGTGGACACTACCTTTTGGCAGCTTTTTGAGAAATTGCAAGGGTCCTCCTCAAGGGACCTTGGTTGGTCCTTCAGGAGTCGTACCCAGATGTTTCCACTATAAACTAACACTAATACGTGTTAGAAACCCTTCAACAAAAATTCATCATTTTTTCGACTCCTAAATCTTAGTCAAATAGGCATAAGCAAACTAGCCCCTTATTGAACTACTTTTCTACGTCATGGATGTTCCATGACGTTTTGATCCCTAAACTTCCTAAATCACTTATATTATTTTTTTTACATTAAAAGTGACACAAATTTAAGACACTCATGTTAGGATCTAGAGAATGTCTTAGACTTCGGAGTATTTCATTATCCCCCTTTAGGGACATTCGTCCCTAAATTACAGTAAAATTCTTTAAAAGGAAGGAATAGACTCAAGACTAGCAGCCCAAAGAATAAAGCATAATGACATGACTTAAAACATCAATCGTGGGATTTCGCATAGCAATTTAAAACATCAACTACTACTTATAAAGATCAATCATCAAAATATAAGGAATTTCCTTCTCACAACAACATGAGTTAACCATATCATTAAGGAGTAAATTGTCCGAAACTCAATCTATAAACATGCTCAATATCATTTCATAAAAACAAACTATATCAACATGCACGATATAATTCAAAAGAAGTAAAATTTACAATTTTCAAGTCGAAAGGTGTAACTACACTGTAATTCACTGTAACATGAACATTTTTGCAAAACTTTAGGAAAAATCAAAACAATTTCAAATTTAAATCATTATTTTGATTATTAATATGAATAGCTAACTTAGTTATCAAATAGAAGAGGGTAATGGGACTTCATGTCGTCCTCGACCTCCTATGCTACACCCTCAACTAGGTGATTCATCTATAACACCTTTACAAAAGACACCTCCTTGTTGTTTAAATTCATTACTTGTCTATCAATGCTTTGAACTGAAACCTTTTCATAGGAGAGGATCTCTTGAACACCTACACCTTAAATGGAAAGAATGGACTAGGTATCACCGATACATTTCTTAAGCATGGAAACATGGAACATTGGATGAAACTAATCCAAATCACTAGGAAAGATCAACTCATATGCCACCTTACCAATCTTTTGCAAGATTTCATAGGGACCGATATAACGAGGACTGAACTTCCTTTTCATTCCAAATCTCACCACCCCTTTCATATGAAATTTTTTTTGATACACTTTATCTTCTTCTTCAAACTCTAATTCCCTTGCCCTATGGTCGGCATAAGACTTTTTCCAGCTATAGGTTGTTTTAAAGAAATTCCTTATGATATAAACCTTCTCCAAAGTTTTATAAATAAAATAGGGATTGAAAAGTGAAGACTCACCCACTTCTAACCATCCAATTTGATATCTATATATCCTACCATACAAGGTTTCATAAGGAGCAATATATATAGATGATTGGAAATAGTAATGTAAGCAAACTCCACCAAAGGCAAGTGCTTATCTCAATTTCCCATGAAATCATCATAAAAGCTCAAAGCATATCCTCAAGGATTTGAATAGTATGCTCCGTTTGGCCATTCGTTTGAGGATGAAAGGCGGTGCTTAACTTCACCTTGGTTCCAAACATTTTTGAAATGACCTCCAAAACATAGATGTTAAATATGCACCACTATACGATATTGTGGACAACTAAATATCACGGCGAGACACAATCTCATATATAAAGATTCGTGAATAATCCTTTTATGAATAAGTAGACTTAACGGGAATAAAATGAGCGGATTTGGTCAACCTGTACACAACTACCCATATGGAGTCAAATTGCTTTTGTGTCCGAGGCAAACCTACCGAAAGATCAATGTTGATGTCTTCCCACATCCAAGTAGGAACTTAGATTTCTTGATGTAAACCACCCGAAATTTGGTGTTCGGCTTTCACTTGTTGGCAATCTGGACATTTTGCAACAAATTCTGTTATGACATTGTTCAAGCCTTCCTACAGAAAAAACATCCCTAAGGTCATGATGCATCTTTATAGAACCTGGAAGAATGGAGTAACGGGACCCATAAGATTCCTCAAGAATGCAGTTCCTCAAGCCATCTACATTGGGAAAACACAACCTTCCTTGATATCTCAAGACACCACCCTTCCAAGGAGAATGACTCATTAAGATTACTAAGAACCGATTCCTTCAACTTCATCAATGGTTGATCAAGGTGTTGCTTAGACTTCACCTCAACAACCAAATATTACTCTAAGTCATGATGGACCATAAAACCACAATTAGGAGAATCATCCAATCTAATACCTAATTTATCCATCCTATGGACATCATTCAATAGGTATTTCTTGGATTGCTATACATGAGACACACTACGCATGGTCATACGGCTTAGACAATCCTCAACCACATTGTCCTTGCTAGGATGGTAGAGAACACTCATGTCGTAATCTTTTGATAATGTCAACCACCTTTTTTGTCGTAGATTCAACTCTTTTTGAGTAAACACATATTTAAGACTCTTGTGGCCGGTATACACATCCACATGGACACCATAAAATAGTGCCTCCACATTTTCAATGCAAATACCACGTCCACTAACTCGAGATCATGAGTTGGATAATTCTTCTAATGTACCTTAAGTTGCCTATAGGTGTACGCTATTAGTTTCTCATGTTGCATTAGCACACACCCTAAACCCACTCGGGATGCATCACAATATAGAATGAAGACCTTGGTACCCTTTGTTAAAGTCAACACAAGAGTGGAAGTAAGCCTATCTTTTATGATTTGAAAATTTCTTTCACATGCTTTAGACCACTAAAAAGTTTTACTCTTTTTGGTCAAAGTAGCCATAGGAGATTCAATCGATGCAAGGCCATCCATAAACCTCCAATAATAACCCGCTAGACCTAAGAAACTCCTAATGTTGGTTGGAGTCAATGGCCTAGGCCAATTTTTCACTGCCTCGATTTTTATTGGATCAATCTCAACCACCTCACTAGAGATGATATGACCAAGAAACGCAAATGACTTCAACAAAAACACAGATTCATCTATACTTGGAAAATAATTGGTTCTGCTTGAGCACATGTAACAATACCCTCAAATGGTCCATGTGTTCACTTTCGTTTTTTGAATATACCAAGATGTTGTCAATGAATTAAATGACAAGTAAATCAAGGTAACTTCAAAACAACCTATTAATGAAATCTATAAATTCCACCGGGGCATTAGTGAGACCAAAGAAAATTAATAAAAACTCATAGTGACCACATCCAGTCCGAAATGCCCTTTTTTGTATATCCTCAACTCTCACCTTAAATTGGTGATACCCCGATCACAAGTTAATCTTAGAAAAATAGCTTGCTTCTTTGATTTTATCAAACAAGTGTAATATGAGCGAGAGGATACTTGTTCTTAATAGTGGCTTTATTGAGTTGGCGATAATCGATGCACATTCTAAGGGACCAATCCTTCTTTTTCATAAGCAAAATCAGAGCACCCCATGGAGAAATACTAGATCTAATAAAGCCTATGTCTAGTAAATCTTTGAGTTGAGCCTGCAACTCTTTCAATTCGGATGGATCTATCCGATAAGGAGGACTTGAAATGTGGTTTGTATCGGATAGCAAGTCAATACCAAAATCAATTTTTCATTTGGGATAGATTCTTGGAAGATCATTAGGAAAGACCTCCGGAAATTTCCTTACAACGGGGTTTGACTCAATGGGAGGTTTTTTGGATACTAAATCTTTGACTCTTACAATGTGATAGACACCACTTTGAGAACATTTTACAAGACTTAATACAAGAGATAATAAATTTTTAGGAATAGAATTTCCCCCCTTCCACTCTAAAACGGGTTCATTTGGAAAATTGAACTTGACAATTCTAGTTCTACAATCAGTAGAAACAAAACCATCACGCAACCAATCCATCCCCAAAATGACATCTAAATCGACCATATCATGTTCTACTAATTCAACATGTGTAACTCTATTGGGCAACATTATAGGACAACTTCTATCAACCCTCTTTGCAACAATTGACTCACCTATCGGGGTAGTTACCATGAAAGATTCATTTAGAATATCAGGCCAAATATAAAACTTTCTAGATATAAAGAGAGACACAAAATATTGTGTAGTGACCGGATCAAGTAAAGCATATACATCAATAGATAATACTTGTAACAAATAGGTCACTACACTGGGAGAACTCTCTTGTTCACCCCTTGAGCGAAGTGCATAAAAGAGATTCCTCTTTGGAGGATCCACATTAGAACCACTAGCTTGCTCGCTACCTTTGTCTTGCCCCTTTACATTTGGGAAATCCCTAACATTGTGGCCGCTCTTGACACACCTAAAGCAATTGTCCGTCCAAACAAAGCAATAACCATAATGTTTCTTGACACACTTTTCACAAGTTGGCTTCTTGTTTGTGAGATAGTACCTCTTCCCTTTTGAGACTTAGGGTTAGACTACCTATCATCACGAGCATTGTAAAATTTGATAGGAACTTAATTTGAAAACCTCTTTTTAAACGTATGTCAAGCTTACCCTTTGAACAACCACCATCAAAAGACCTTTCCCTCTTAGCATCTCTACTCTTTTCTCTTAGCCCTTGTCTCTTCCAATTTTTGAGCATGAACCATGAGACCGAGATGCTCATATTATCACGTAGCATAGTGAATGACATTCCCGTTATGAAGCAGCTCATTTCATCACTGGGATCCAAAACAAAAGAAGGAGTGTACATTGACAATTTGGTGAATTTCAATGTGTAGTCATGTACAATATACCTCCTTGACGAAGGCAGATGAATTCCTCCACTTTGGATTCCCTCTTTTCCCTAGAAAAGAACCTATGAAGAAAAGCCTTCTTGAAAATATCCCAAGTCACTGGTCCACCTATTAAGGGACTATTGTCTCTCCATTGGACGTATCATGTTTGGGCCAGATCTTTGAGTTCATAAGTGGCTAACTCGGCCTTCTCACTAGTAGTCAACCCCATAGTATTGAATATCTTGTAGGTTTCATCAATGAATTCTTGGGGTTCTTCGTCAACATTTGACCCATAGAAAGTAGGGGAATTCATCCTTGTGAAATAATTCAACCGGTGGTACCAACATATTGGTTTGCTCGGAGTACAACCTTCTTATTATCTTGGGCCGTCATGGCTTGATCTTGGGTAGTTACGGCTTGTTCTTGATTATTAATGGCTTGGTCAATTTGGAAAAAGTGAGCCCTTATATCACCATCCATCAAAGGAGGAGGATTGACTGGATCTTGGTCATCATTACTAACTTCGTCAAGAGGAACGACTTGATTGCCTCAATGAGGAGCTCTCACATTGGCAATCTCTTTGTCAAGTATTCGAGCTGCTTTCTTCGAGTATTCATTGCCTATAATCTCAATAAAAGTATTAGATAATAAGGGCATATATGGTCAAGACTCTGGAGGCACGATATTTGATTTCCAAGAAAAAGAGAATTTCCTAAGAATCCTATAGTTTCGTATTAATAGGTGTGGCACAAATAAAAATTATGAATAAAAATCTACATAGACGTGTTTAAGTGAGACATAAACTCTAAGGATATTCACCCTCATAATCTGATACAAATTTTATCACATTTTGGGAGCACCCCCTAGACGTATCCGGCGTTGTCGTCCTCTTTGATGACTAAGACTAGCCTCTTAGTTTAAATCATTATATTCATAGGTTATAAAATTTTTGTATATCTATCTTGAGGTTTACATAGACCTCTCTCATACACATAATATAGTCATATAGAGTATACATAGACCCTTCGTCCAAGAAGATTACATAGTCTTCTACTTTTATTGCACATAGATTTATACAGTACTTAACATAGTCTTAAACGGATATCTTATCTCAGAACCATCTAAAACAAGAGTATATCATTTGTGAATATTCCATACATCAATGTAATAAAGCCTCATATAGGCTATACAATTTTTACTACTCAAATGAAAAGGAAAGAACTAGAAGTATTATAACAAGAACATCAAAAGCTTGATAGTGGCTTTACCCACAGAAATCCAGGACCTACAAAACTTGGATATTTGAGAATTCTAAGTGTCCTTCAATGCCGTTTCCAAAGCCCATTAATTGCCGAAACCTAAAATGTTAGAGAAAAGGGAGAAAATGGTGCTAGTAAACCATTTGTACTAAGTATGAGACCATATGCACAAACATCACAAAACCATGCTAAAATGAATATTTCATTAAAACATGCTATGTTACATTTGGAAAGCCTAATGCACATTCAAGAACCAACACAAGTCATTAATGCTTATTCATCAAGGCAAGACCATGTTCATCAAAATAATTATAGCCAAGTCAATCATGCATGCCAACATACTAGAAAATATAATTAAGACAATTCTATCATCAACTTATTACCTCAACAAGTATGAGCAAGAGTTCATTACAACATAAACAATGAAAGACAATTACTCATGAATCCTCATTAAGTCAATAGTGCAATGAATAATCATTATTCAACAAGTAAACCCAACAAGAACCATGAACAATGTCCAACTTCACATAGCATATCATTAAGTATACATTTCATCATACTTTAGCAATGTAAACCAAATATATTTTCATAGGAGATACACTTTCATATATATATATATATATATATATATATATATATATATATATATATATATATATATATACATATATACAATTATAATCTTATAGATATATAAGAACATCCTCCTAAGTCTTCCTTCAAGTCTCAATAGTGCAATATTTAGGTAGAGTCTCATACCCCTACAATGACTAATCTAAACCCCTTAGGACCTCCTAGATAAAGTTCATTCTTTTAGTTCAATTTACCTTTTGGGAACATCTTACCTTAATCAACATAGACCACATGAGCTAATGTCGAATCCGGTGACATGAAGACCTACACAAAAGTAAGGCGCACTACTTGCCAAGGTAGTAACAAAACACGAACATACCGTCTAGGTTGATCCACTAGCTAGTATTCCTATGTGGGCAATGTAGTTCAAGAACTAGAAAATATAGTTAGGACCCTCTTTATGTTATATGTATTATAGTCTCCAATCTCATGAGTACATTATTTATCCTATCTTCCATATGTGGAAAGGGACACTCCTCAGTCTAGTTCAATCGATGCTATGCTAGGGTCCCTTTTGAAATTTGTTTAATGTGTTTACTAATAATTATAACTTAACATAGGTAATAGGGTCTATAACTTTGATAATCATCATCATCATAGCTCAATAAAAATTGCATGAGTATTGTACTTTCATTACAATTCATACAAGTGAGGTTACCACATTTACATAGTCACATCATAACAAGGCACATTGGTAAGTTATCACCATCCGTATAACATTTGCATATTAGTCAACACCATACAATCCATAGTTCAAGACATTTCACTTAAACATCATACCAACCCTATCAATATTAACATAAGGTATTCTTCAATATAACATCATCACTCAATCACAAGTAGTCATTATTGTAGAAAAGAATAGAGATCACAGGACTTACCGATCTCCTTCACAAAACCATCACAACGGTATTGCTATAAACACTCCAATTAAACCCAAAAATATGTTTGATATCATTGACAAAATAGTAATCTATGTTATAATAACAAGACACATTGATTTACCATACAACAATTCATCACTAGTTCATAGCCTAGAATTGGAGACTAAGATCAAGTTCGTAACATACTTCACAACCTAGGTCAATTACTCAAGAACAAGAATAATTTGATTACAATATATCACAGTATACTCATATTTATCATAATAACAATATAGGATTTAAATTACACACTAACCAAATCAATTTAGCCAATACTATACAATTCAACTTAAGTTCACAACCTAGGGTTAAGGGGAAAATCTGTTCTTCTACAATTGAGACCAAAAAATCAATAACTATCATAATTGAGTTATAATACGTTTTAACCTACTCGTAATATCCAAAATGAATCATGCACAAAGCAATTTAAAAGATCAATTTCGCATTGGATGAAAACCCGCTTCAATATCATTATTTTTAAATCAATTTGATGGAACCTCTTGGGAAAACAAGTCCCAAAGGTGAAAGGACTCCCATATTTAATTGATGGATTGATTTAATGGAGAAACTTGAACTTTAGCATCCCTAGAACCCATCTCTTGCTTGGTCTTCGGTGGGGTTTCTTTGGGGGAGAGAAAGAAGAGATAAGGAACAACAAATTTGAGTTTGGGAATTATCATGGTAAAGTTAAATTAATTAGGATAGGGTCTATATAAAAATCATTAGCCAACTTAACTAGACCGCTATAAATCCCTAACTAGTTAACCAATAACTTATTTAATTAATTTGTCTAACTCAAAACGTGCTGAAAATCATTGAGCTTCATAGACTAGACCTCGACAGACTACTACACCATTTTAGGCATGTGGCCCCCCACTAAGGTGTAGCGTAAAGTAGCCAAAAGTGTGGCATTTGATAAAAAGCTACAGTTTTGGACTTTAAGCAAAACTTTTTAGGGGGTGTGATACGCTCAAACTTACTTCTCAAATAAGAAGTAAAGTGGTCGTGTCAAGTAAATAACCCAACTAGTGAGGTTGGGATCGTTCCCACGAGGAAAATAGTCTAGACTTAACTTCAACCTATTATTACTATCGTTTGGTCAATAACTTCCTTGGAAAGTAATGATATAAAAAGGGGGGTTCTATCTCTAAATAAGTGAAAATAAACAACGAAGTTGAAAGAGAAACTTAACAGCTTTTAATGTTGGGTTTTAATCAATTAATCAAAGTAACTAGGGTTTACGTGTTCCCCACAGGTTCATAACTTGATAACTCTAACTATAATAATTCTTTCCTAGTATCTTGCATGCAAAGTGATAAGTTATGTATTTCTAAATCCTTGGTCCGGCATCTAGAAAATCTCACTCCGCTCCTTGGTCCGGCTACGTATGTTACTATCCTAACCCTTATCCTTACCTCATATTAAGCATCGTATTCGATATTTGACAAAGTTATTACCTCGTACCAATCAATACTAGCCTATTAGATAGTATACACTAAATCTATGTTAATAATTCTTTTCCTATTATCTACCTCCTTGGTCCGATAAGTAGAATTAAGGCGAGTTCTTATGTTGGCCATCCGTTAAAAAGACTTCTAAATGAAAGAATTATTAATACATGCAAGACACTATTCTAGAATTGTTCTTTTAATTAGGGTTTATCTCATTATTTGACTATGGTTCCCACAACCCTAGTTATGGAGTTTAGTTACTCATAGCCATAAAAATAATATTCAAATATATTAAATAAGAATTCATGTACTTACTTCATTAAGAAAGAATAATGTCCGAAAGTTTGCTTGATTAATCACCAAAAATCACTTGTAAGAATCTCCAAATCAAAAACTAATACATAGAGTCTAATAATATGATGTCTAATCGAGCAGAGTCTAACCTCAAAAATGAAGTTTTTCGAACTATTTATAAAAAAATAAAAACCTAATTAAACAAGGATTCTAATTGCTGGAAATCTGCCAAAACGAGGCTAGATCGACGGACCTTGCGACGGACCGTCGTGGTCACGATGGACCGTTATGGACTCCGTCGTCCCATACTTAGAAATTTCTTCTGCTGCTCTCTTCATTTCCCTCAACGGCAAGTATGACAGACCGTCATAGGCACAACAGTCCATCGAGGGTCTTTGTTTCAAAACACTTCAACTCTTGGAATCTGGGTACTGGGATCACTTCTCTGAACTTTATGACGAACCTGCAGGACAGACCGTCATAGCCACGACGGACCGTCACAAGCTACGTTACCCCACACTTGGTTAGACTTCCCCATCTTCCTTCAGCAGCTTCTCTACGCTGCAAACCTACGGACTGTCACAAGCACGACGGACCGTCATCAGCTCCGTAGGTGGTCTCTTCTGCATTTCTTCACTCAAAATCTCTGCATTCTACTTTTAGACATATTTCCTGCAACACAAAGAGAAACTCATATAAAAACTAGCACAAAAAGACTTTCGGACACACTAAACTTAAGGAAAAAGCATTAATTATACCGTCAAAACCACGGTATATCAACACCCTCAACATAAATTCGTTGTTTGTCCTCAAGCGACGTACTATGACTCACTACACAATCTTTGTACAATAGTATTCATGTTTTATCCTTTGCAATCATTTTTCTATCAATCCCGATTAATCTCATTAAATCTATGCATGCTATCACTATTAGGCTTGAATTTTGTGGGATTAGAACATGACACAAACTCACCATGCACTAACACCTATCCTCTTCAATTTCTCACCGATGTGCTAACAATTCCGGTATTGCAACTAGTGTCCTCACTTCAAAACAAAATCCTCATTTTTCACACAATGATTTCAGTTTGAGTATAAGGATTACTTTTCAACACTTGCTCTCAGAACAATGTCACACTCATTCATACCTATTTCCATAAGCTTGCCCTTATTTTCACTGCCTTAAGTTCGCTATACAATACTTAGGATCACGATAGGACTTTCTTAGCTTGTAACATAGGCTCAGAGTCAGGTAGGGTATATTTAGGTATACTGTAGTGACTTTTTGCCCTCCTTGACATATCGGCTAAACCTTCCACTTTCTATCACTTTATCTCGCCCAGTTTCTCCCATTCTTTCACCTTGCTATTTTCCCTTCTTTCTTTATTTGTCTAAGTGACTCTTTTCTTTTTTTCTCTTTTTTTTACTTTTGTTTCAACGAGTTCTTGAGTCACTTTACTTTTGTTCTTTCTCTCCCTTTGTTCTTTCAACCCCACTTTCCATAGCATTCCTCAAAATAGCCACCCTCAACTCATGGCTTTGCCATGAGTCAAGGTACACAATACCCAAAGTTGGGTCAGGGCCATAATGAAGGTTGTTTATGCATTAGCCACCCTCAACTTATGCTTTTGGCTTAAGCTGAGGTGCACATGTCCAAGGAGGGACCAGGGCCAACATATTGTTCCCAGAAAAGATCAGTTGGGGTGAAAAAGAAAGGTCTAATTTTAAGCTCAGATTATTTGGATCAAAGAAGATAACTTTCATTTGGTTTCTTTTATTTAGGCTAGAAATGGGCTATCTTGAATAAGGGCCTATGATCCTTTCCTAATTGTCTGTTACAGCTTACTTTTAGAAGGACTAACAAGGAAAGTTCTAGCTCAGTACCAATAGTGGACTATTCAAATTTCCTCACACTCACTTGACATCTCATCACCATACCAGATTATTAGACACCGAGCTCGAATTGAAGACTTAGGGTAATGCAATGGTGTAATTCTATTTCATGCTTAGAGCCACACAATTATCAGTTACTATGTCTAGTCATGCAATATTTTCCAGTTCTATCAGGATATCATTTTAGCCATCATGCTTCAGAGTTAAACTATGTACATAAGATATATACATGTTGGTTCAACAGAAAAAGTAATCAGTCTTTTGGGAAAAAATAACACAGGCAAGAAAACCCCAAAAAAGGATAGTGAGTTGGGCTACCCAGACTTCACCCTAACACTCCCTTTCCATTTACCCCACCCCCAACAAAAAAGAATGCAATTGTCCCCAATGCATTAAAAAAATTTAAATATTAGAGTGGTAGGTGAAGCAAACCTATGTCGATAAGCGCCGTCGATCAGCAAGCTGGTGGGTCCGGTTCCCCGGAACCCACGTCCTCTGCAATCTGGACATCCTTATTGGTGTCCTCAGCAGAAAACGCACCATCATTAGTTCCTCCTGCTGTCTCTACAGTGCGGGAGCTAGACGCCCCAGCCGCTAACTGTGATGCTCTGATCTGGTGCGCCTCCTCCATCTCTCGGCGCTCCTTCTTCCTTGCGCGCGCCTCATCCTCTGCTCGACCCCTACGCCTCTTAGAACTCTCTTGAGGGGGAGGTGGTGGAATTTCTGAAATAGTAAACAGGGCCGCTAACACGGTGTCCTCAGCAGGCTCGACAGAAGGGACCTCAGACTCTGGCACCCTCGCCTCTAGGATCGTGTCAATGTCTACACGAAGACTGTCGACTGCAGCCTGAAGAGTCGACACATCCACCGGAGGGGATGGTCGGGCAAACACTCTCAACTCAAAGGCGTCCAGGCGCTGGTTGACCTCAGCAATCTTCCGCTCTGTAAACTGCTGCATCTTCCTCTCTAGACGTGCTTCAGACTCAGTAATCGACTTCTGCATCCACGGCTTGATATGATGCAGAAGAGTGGCCATTTGTGCCTCTAGTTTTTGGACCCTAGCAAGCGGGACCCGTGCCGTTAGAGGGGTTGTGGGAGAGGAGCTCGGGGCTGTGCTACTACCCGGGATAGACTCGACCGGGGTAGTGTCAGTGGACGCCTGGGTAGCTGTGCGGGCCTGGGCTACCGTATCCGCAATATCATCAGCAAGTGAGGGCAGATCTTGATGGGGCCCTCTGCGTGGAGCCAACTCATTGGCCTCGTCTCTGATGAGGCCGACGTCTACAGTGCCCTGTGGGGTCTTAAGCTGATCTACGTGCCATATGGGCACACCTGCGGACCTGCAAAGGGCAAAGATCATACACGGGAAGGGGTAGGTAGTAGTTACCTTGAATTCCCTCTCATGCATGACTTCCTGGAGAAGCCATGTGAAGTCCACCTCGAATCCGGCTATCATCGCCACCATCAACCCTGCTCGATCCTAGGTAATGATTTTATCAGCAACTGTGGGGGAAAGGCAGTGACGGACGAGCAGCCACAAGAACTTTGCTATGAACGTGAGGTTGGCCTTCTTGATGGCCCCCTTCGGCTCAGTGACCCAATTGGCACCCTCTCCATCTACTGACAGGTGAAGGGCCATCCACCTCTTGGTGGTCTCTCTTAATGCAGGCTAGTGCAAGAACTGTCCATCCTTTACTATCTGCCAGCGGTAGTCAAACTTGGTAGTGATGGGGGTCCGAGTAGCAGCACTCTCGCCGTATAGAAACCGGCGGATTGCTGGCAGGGAAATGTCAACCTCCACGCCCCGGACTTGAACCTGCTCTAGTGGGGCCAGTTTAGCGGGAGCAGCCCGCCTATCTATGTGTGATCGGAGAGTCGCTACGTAGGATGCATAGAACTCTTGGATTACTTCCTCGTTGTATTGTCCCAACGGACGAGCTATCCACTCTAAGCGATGCCTGGTGAAGAGGTTGTGGATCTCCGGCATCGTTGGGAGACTCCTTGTAAGTACCCGCCGCTCCAAGGTGAGTGTTCGAGTCATTACTCCTTTATCAGTCAGGAACTTGGCATCGGAGTAAACATGAAACTGGCCATCGACACACCACCGGTTTGACTGGTCAGAGGCTGGGGTTGGGACCTGAGCTGGTGCACCGGATGTAGAGTCTGAACTGTCAGTCTCATCAGACGAGGCCGACGCTGCAGCAATGTCGGGTGCGGGAACCTCAGCAGAGCCCGAAGCTTCCTCGGACCATGATACTCCTAAGGAGCCAGACGCTCCTTCCTCTTTTGTGGCTGACCCGGAGGGTGTGCCGGTCAGTGTGTGCTCCTCATCAGACTGGGAGTCAGTGACTACGTCAGACGCCACCGTCTTGGGTGTGGCTCTATGAGCACATGCAGCACGGGAAGGTGCGGAAGAGCCTAGGGGCACATACTCACGGTCCCGCTCATTATCAGAGCCGATGATCAAGCGTGCAAACGGGGAAACAGACTTTGATCGCCTGCGTGCGTAGGTTCGGTCTTTCTTGGCTGCCATAGTAGGTACTACCTGCAAAGGATCACTAATAGTACGAGTAGTGGCAAACAAGACAAGCGAAACCATACGCAATAAAATAGTGAAAATAATATGTAATTATTGTATAAACAGTGACACACGACGGGACTAATGAAGGCTCATCATGACTATGAAGGACCGTCAAGAGGTTCGTCGTGTTGTACTTGCACTCTGTATAAATAGAGAACCCTGAAAGAGAGTCTCTGACTAGCATGACGGTGTGTGCAAGACGGACCGTCACAATTATGATGGTCTTTTGTAGATGTCCGTAGTAGGAAACTTAGGAAAAAATATGGAGACCCAAAGGAGAGGGGTCTCTGACCGTTATGACGGTCATGCAGGACGGACCGCCGTGGGTACGACGGTCTGTCACATGTGTCCGTTGAAGGACACATAGAAAAAAAATGAGAGACCCTTAGAAAAAGGGTCTCTAACAACCAGAACGGTTGTGCAGGACGGACCATTGTGAAGACAACGGTCCGTCACATGTGTCCGTTGGGGAATACATGGGAAAAAATGAGAGATCCTTAAAAACGCGGTCTCCGTCTAGCATGACGGTTGTGCAGGACAAACCATCGCAAGGATGACGATCTGTCACATGTGTCCAGTAAGACAGGGGTGCTAGGGCTTGTGCAACGGACCCTACGACGGTCCGTCATGGCTACGACGGTCCGTCGTGGCTACGACGGTCCGTCATCGGGGTCTCCTTCTGAATGACATTGACAGAACTAAAGGTACCCTAAGAAACCCCATGAACCCACATCAACCTTTTAGTGTTTTGGACCTACATGTGTTTACCCCAACTATCTAGGAAACTAGCAATGCTAAAGCACATATGTCTAGGGTGGTAAACATGGTAATTTTGAGCATTTGTAACCTAGGTTAGGCGAAATCGTAAAAAGTAAACAAAATGCTATGACTAACTAACTTAATACTAACTAGTAACAAAAATTCAAGATAAATGAGTATAAATTAGAGACACATACCTTACAAATGGAGAAAAACAGATGCAAAAGTACTCGGTGGCAAGGTAGACACTCACAACAGCAGTTTCCACTAGTAGATAACACTTTAGGGCTTTGGAGAATTATGAGAGGGCAATGATGGTGGGAGGGAATGGGGAAGTTAAAAAGAGAGAGTAATAGGAGAAATAATAGAGTAATGGGGTGAAATATGGAGGGGTGGAGAGTTTAAACGGTCTGATTTTGGAAGAAAGGGTCCAGCCAGGTCGGGTCGGGTATACCTCATTAATCACGCGACGGTTCGATGACGATGGTCCGTTGCAGTTGTGACGACCCGTCATTTTTTCCGTTGTGTGTGCCCTAGTTTCAAAACAACAGAAAAAACGTACCATGTACGACGGATGAATACGATGGTCCGTCACAGGCGCAAAGGTCTGTCGATGTTTCCGTCAGTGACTGCTGTAGAGTAATTTTCTGCAGAATTTCTTGGTGATGTGCCTGCAAATATAAAACCCATTAACAGAAATATGCTACCATTACTAAAAAGACGATAAGTATTGGGTTGCCTCCCAAAAAGCGCCTGATTTAATGTCGCGGCACCACTGGGGACACTCGATTACTCAGACTTCATCAAGATGGTATGCCTCTATCACTTCATTTGCCGATTCAGCATGCCCGAGGCGAGTAGATAGTATACACAAAATCTATGTTAATAATTCTTAGATAGTATACACTAAATCTATGTTAATAATTCTTTTTCTATTATCTACCTCCTTGGTCTGGCAAGTAGCATTAAGGCGAGTTCTAACGTTGGCCATCCATTAAAAAGACTTCTAAACGAAAGAATTATTAATACATGCAAGACACTATTCTATAATTGTTCTTTTAATTAGGGTTTATCTCATTATTTGCCTATGGTTCCCACAACCCTAGTTATGGAGTTTAGTTACTCATGGCCATAAACACAATATTAAAATATATTAAATAAGAATTCATGCACTTACTTCAATGAGAAAGAATAAAGTCCAAAAGTTTGCTTAATTAATCACCAAAAATCACTTGTAAGAATCTCCAAATCAAACAGTAACACATAGAGTCTAACAATATGATGTCTAATCTAGCAGAGTCTAACCTCAAAAATGAGGTTTTTCGAACTATTTATAAAAAAATAAAAACCTAATTAAACAAGGATTCTAATTGCTGGAAATCTGCCAAAACATGGCTGGGTCGACGGACCTCGTGACGGATCGTCGTGGTCACGACAAACCGCCATAGACTCCGTCGTCCCATACTTAGCAATTTCTTATGATGCTCTCTTCATTCCCCTCAACGGCAAGTATGACGGACCGTCATAGGAACAATAGTCCGTCGAGGGTTTTCATTTCAAAACACTTCAACTCTTGGAATCTGGGTACTGGGATCAGTTCTCTGAACTTCATGACGAACCTGCAGAACGGACCGTCATAGCCACGACGGACCGTCACAAGCTATGTAACCCCGCACTTTGTCAGACTTCCCCATCTTTCTTCAGCAGCTTCTCTACACTGCCACCTACGGACCGTCACAAGCACGACGGACCGTCATCAGCTCCGTAGGTGGTCTCTTCTGCATTTTTCACTCAAAATCTCCGCATTGAACTTTGGACAGATTTCCTGCAAAACAAAGAGAAACTCATATAAAAACTAGCACAAAAAGACTTTCGGACACACTAAACTTAAGGAAAAAGTATTAAGTATACCGTGAAACCACGGTATATCAGGGTGGCCTAAAGAAGCATAAACTTTTACATTAGGCAATACTTTTTAAATGTCGCTATCTTTTGCTTCACATATAATTGTAGCCAAAGAGGTATAAGAGCACACTTTGTTGTGATGCAATAGCAACACCCATTTTTAATTATATTACACTTAAAAAGTGTTGCCTTTGCAATGTCATTGATTACACATGAAAAGTGTTGTTTTTGGTATGTCATCTAGAGCAACACTTATAAAGTTTGGCGTTTTATATGTCATACAGAGGAACAATTAGAAAGTGTAACTTTATATCTCATCTAGAGTCACACTTATAAAGTGTAACTTTAAAACTCATCTAGAGCAACATTTATAAAGCGTAACTTTGTATCTCATCTAGACTAACACTAATAAAGAATAACTTTAACATTGGACATCCTACAATAATACTTTTGAACTATGCAGAAAGGATAGATGCAAAGAGTTATTTCTCTATGGTTACCGCACAAAAAGGTATGGCAAAATACAATAGATAGTTTTATTTGAAATGACATTAGTACTCTATCTAGATATTTGTAGTTTTATTTGAAAATGACATTAGTACTCCATGTAGCTATTTTTCTGATTATCCCTGGCCTCCACAACAAGCTCAACGTCCAAGTTATCCCCTGCCATAGAAAAGGAAAATTAATTTTAGTCAACGAAAAAATAAAAGGAAAGATAGGAAAAATGTGGCGGATAGGATAGATTTCGAAGAAATTATGAATTTACAAATGAATTTGACTGCTTCAGGGAAAATATGCTGAACTTGAATTTTATACTTTGAGATATCATCTGATGTTCCACTATATTGCAGATTTGACTGCTTTGATTATGTTTTGTAGCCTGATAACGCAAAAGTTAGGTATATCATCTACTATAAATGCCACAGAGTTGAGCTTATCAAACGAGACAAGAAAAAGTTTTCCAAGGATGGGATGTTATAATTTAACACCTCACAAGTTTCTAACTCTTCACTCTTGATCCATAATACCAAGAGTTTTCTAAAACCTCTGACCTCCGGCTACCAAGTATCAATAATCAATGCATTTTCTTTCAACTTAAGAACGTCATGGTATTCCAATTCCCCTAATTTTTCTGCCTCACTCTATGCAAACCTTGTGTTTCCCAAAGTTCACTTCTTTACAGTACGTACATTATTATACAAAAATCAAATCAAATTGTACATTTTTCTCACCCCCAGTATGTGTTGTTGTGGCATCTTCACAAGTAGCAGCACCACCACCAACAACCCTAGAAGAAGCCATGTTCATTATAAGCTCCTACATTTTTCTTCTTAAAAAGGCTAGGCAAGTATGACTCCACCTTCACATTGGCTTATATACCTATTTTCTCAGCCTAAATGGAGGGGAAAAATAGACACATAATAAATACAAAAGTAAAGAGATTGAGTTTACTAAAATAGTTTGAGTTCGATTGCCTTAGAGTAAAATGAATATCATCATCATGAAGGATCAAGAAATCATAAGTTCAGTTTTTTTCTTTAAAAACACCTGTCAGAAAATTATTTCTACAATATGCACCAACAAGCTATCTAGGGAAACTACATTGAGACGATCATTTAGATATATCATAATAAACTCAAGGCATATGTAAGGACACGAGCTTTGATAGATTAATATGAGAACATAAGTCCAACACAATCGATGAATAATCAGATCATGCAAGAAATTTGGAAAATTCTCCTTTTCTAGAATTAAGACGTATCACTGAAGAAGATGTACAAATTAAGCTTTTTCAAATGATCGTCCAAATAAAGTGATCGCGAGGATTCTTAAGATATTTCCAATACTCAAGATAATTTTGCAACCACCATCTCCTAAAATTTGTAATACTGAGGAACAACCTCCTTCACCAAATAAAAAGCTTTCAGCAAAGGTTTGTGCTAATCTTTCTAGAGTTAGTCTTGCTGCAACTTGTTATAAAGGAATTGATTGTAGGAAGTTTTAATGGCATTTACAACAGAATGAAGAGGATGTGCTATCTAGACAAACTATAAGACATGGACAATAGATGTACCTTCAATGTGCCTGAAAGCATTGGATCAAGAATGAGAGCACCTTTGAAACATTGCAAATGTGACTACGAAAATTATAATTCCACGATAATATACCATGTCAGCAACAATTCATTCAGGAAACCATGTCCTGAAAAGAATCTCCTCAACAGTGGCAATGCTTGTTGTAGTTGCAACTCCTTGAACAAATAAAACAAATATCTAACCATACACCTTTACCTAGATTAAAGCTGCTGATGAGGTTGGAGGAGCCACTGTAAAAACAAATATCTTTAAAACAATTTAGGAGTTCACAGAATAAATTAGAAAAACAAGTATGGTTCCTCAAATTAAACCTTTCAGAAAATTTTGTACAGGCAAGAAAGGCAGGCAGGATCTGAATAATGTAATTAAAATAGATTATCCTTCAAATATTAAACAGTGTAAGATAATCTAAACCTCAATCGAGTGTTCAGATCCTATTAAAGAGCATGAAGAAGTTATAGAGAAGAAACGGAAGATGTATTATTCACTTATATGATGATCCTTCTAAATCATATTTACAATATTACAGAACAAAGAGAGAATCGAATAGGACCTGTGCTTCCTCAAGAAGTTGTTATTTTGTCAACTTTAAATCATTAGTTGAATATTAAAAAAGAGAACTTTTCCCTTTTGCATTGAAGTCATATCTAGGTCATACTGCTGAAATGGTTTCTCATAGTCATGTATCATTTGCCCCACAGAATTTCTAGTAATAAAATAGACATGTTGAGGCCAACAAGATAAATGATCTCAGTGTCCTGAATGGTTTCTGCGTTGTCCAACTTTGCACAAGTATGGGCAGAAATGAACCGACCAATGGTGACCATAAACAAGCACCATATAAACAAATGCAAGAATCTTGGTACAAGTTCAAGGGTAGAGCAATATTAGTAGGATAGCATGTCAAGCTGAGTGAAATGACAGAGCACAGTATAAAACATGTTGACACATTACTAAAATCTACAGAATGAATGAAGGCCCCTCATTGACTCTACTCACAAAAGTAAAATATTAGTGATCTCGCGCTCTCAAAATGAAATTGAGACCCTGTAATTTTAAATCAAAGGAGCATCTAAAGATGGATAATAATCTTGCTAGAAAGAGGGTATGTTTGTTTTTCAAAAAGATGTGGCAGCAATAATAGATTGAAAATGTCTCTCAATAATTATTAAGCCTATGAGGGATTTAAATAACAAACCTAAACAAAAAAATCTACATAATTAAAAATTCAAAGCTCGTAAATTATCTCAAAAACTAAAACAACCTAACAAAACTATAAATTTCATATTAAACCAATGAAACTTATTATGCTAAAGTATACACTGAAAGCAATTTACAATAGGATCTGAAGTATATGTCATCTGAAGATTAACTGCACCATCCAAATTTTGATATTGAAGAACTGTAAATAAATAGTTGCATTTCTACTTTTTTAAAAAGAATGAAGATCATACAAGAGTTGTTTCTCACTCGGGAGGTCAAACAAATGTATTTGGTTAAGAAACGGAAGTCCAGAAGGTAAACTACATAATCACTAGTTCCGAGATCCCCACATTTCTATGACTAAGGCGAAACTATGAAGAATAAGAAGAAGTAATTTGATGCAAAAGGCTGTTTCTTAATTTTTTAAAAAAATCATACTTAAGGTGACTGCAGGGACTAGAGGTTTCTTCACTCGTCTTTTAATCCAAACAAAGAAAGAGATTAAAGTAAGGTGATTTTCGGAGACTACAGTTTCTTTCACTCATGTTTTTCATACAGATTAAAGAGGTTAAAATATGACAGAAGCCATGGAAGGTAATCACTGAAGTAATTCATTCATTATTGCAAATGAGGGTATCTATTCAGTGTAGACTAAATTCATCCATCATTGCGAGTAACTGTGAGGAAGGATACAAATCTGTAGCATCTAATCATGTGGAAGAGTAAAAAGAAGAAACAAACAATGGACATATGATTCCTTGCCATTCTTGGAAAAAAGGTGTCGCTTTATCCTGAAACATTCTTTTAGTTAATGTAGTAAAATATATAAATTGTTTCCTTGTTCAATAAAATTTATATTATTTCCTTTAATCACAAACTTAACACAATGCTAAACGAAATCGTGGAGACTTGACTTTTGCATAAAATAGAGATTTTATCAATGTGTAGTTAATTATTTTATCTTGCATTCTAAATCATAGATAAAAGACACAATGCCTCTTTTTATAGTATAGTGATGTGAAATCTTACCTTTGGAACAGTGGAAGTTCATCTATGCGGGGAAATGAGATGAGCATGTTAGTTAGGTTGATAGAACCTCATATACCACCACAAAACAACGCAACTTTTGTGACCAATTTCTGAATGCCACCCTTCCGTCCCAATTCGCCATATCGACACCAACATATTTATGAAAAAGAGGATAGCAATTAGATTTTCAGAAAAAAAATTGGGGTTAAAAAAAAGCATTTTGTGAAAATTATAACACCTATCATGATCCACTGCAGCATCTTCTTCTTTCATAGCACCAGAAGAGTAGCTACAGACATGACTTTATTAACAAGGATTGTGCCTATGTTATTGTTGGTTTTATCAATTATTTCCTCATCAACCTTGTCCACTTCTTTGATTTGATTTTTCTCATCCTCAGAGGATTTGGAAGAATGCTCAAAAGTTTAAACATCCTTTAAGCAAATAAGTATGATATATTAGAGAACGTATAGGGCAAAAATGGTACAATTGAATTAAGAAATAGGCAGTGAAAATATTAGATATATATTTTAGCTTTCAAGCCTAAAAATACTCCTTATATCCCCCCCACACCCCCAAAGAAAACAATCTGAAAAACAAACAATTAGATTGTTTTCCCTAAAAATACATAGTTAAAAAGCCAATACCATGTAATAGCCCACTGAATTTTGTCCAAAATATTCATTGCATTCTTCTCAAGGCGAAAGTATACTCTGGTCTCTTTAGGCCATTAAAAATATGGAATTCAATTGTTAAATGTAAAAAATATGATTGATATGTCCCAGTTCATGAGTTTAATCCGCTATGTAAAGGGTAATATTAATGCATTCCCACTTCTTTCATAGTGTAAAAAATGTGAAACATGTGTCAGAAAAATGTTCAATTAATAGCTCTTGTCAATTTCAACAAAAAATGTTGAAAATTTGTTTTTCGATTTTGAAAAACACATGACAGATTCAAACATGCAAAGAGCTATCCTAGATGGACTATTTATGGAAGGTGACATCTCATAACTTAGAAAACAAACAAAATTTATAAAACATAACATGTAAAAGGATTGTTTCAATGTACCAAACAATCAGAGGTTGTTTCACATTGATGAAGAAAGCAGAGATTTCTCTAAACAATATTTTCAAATACAAAAGTCTTGTATGTGCTAAATAATAACTAAAGTTGACTCTAAAATTTATTAAAATATTATGGAGTATTTCTAATTTATATTTTTGTTGTTCTTATTTAAAAGATGTTGAGCGAGCTTGTATACAGTTTGACTAACCCAACTGCAACTTGCTGCAACACACAAGCACATGTACCGGGTAAATGTACCCACAAAGATTGGAATAGAAAGGCTCACACGGATTAAAGTCATAGAGATTTTAACAACTGATCTCCATTCTATTACTCCTATGTCATAACCACTCAGTCATTCCTAATAGACTATTCTTGATCATTTCAATAAACTGAAATGTGAATTTTACCATTCTTAGAAGATTTAGAAAATATCAACGGCAAATTATATTAATGTAATTATGTGCATGTAACTAATATATAATTTATCAATGATAAATTATATACATATACAATATGAGGCATTAGAGAAACATAAGTTAAAATCTAAAATGGACCATTTAGTCAGTTGAACATGAAAGTCTACTAACTTCGTACAACTTTGAAATTCTATAGATTAACTGTTTCAAGTTCTTTTCAAATTTCTATATTCAATTTGACATACAACAAATATGCAACTTTCGGGAATTCAGGCCTTAAAAGAGAAAAGTGAATGGCGAACCTGGAGGATATAAATTACTAACCACTTGCACAATTTATAGGTTCACAAGACAGGGACAACACAATACAAATTAAAACTCAATCTGAAATACCAGACTTCAACAACATGGAGAATCAGAAAGAGAGATGAAATAAATGATTGATTTATAGATTGAAAATGTTAGAAGATCGCAAAAAATTGATGAAGACAAGAACGTCATAGCACGCTTAAAGCCTCTAAAATCGCAACTAATTTAAGAAAGCAACATAAACATAGAGTCTATTAATACGACTTTGAGTATAGAGCGAGACTACATATAAGATACAGAAGTTTATGGAGGTTAACCTGATAAAGTAGAAATCCTTCAGAATTTGGGTTATACAACTACGTCCTAGAATCCAAAAAATATAAAAATATCGTATCACTAACAAAGACTATAAATCCAGATACCATAAATTTAGGCTTTTAAGGATATGAATTGTTACCTTATTCCAAAAAATCCTAAAGTGAAGCATAGGGTTTCGTACGTTCTTGAGATTAACTTGCTCATTATCTTCAAGGATCTTTAAAGCTAAACGTGTTCATGACAAAATGCTTCATACGTTATATGTGGTAGCTCTTTAGACCAATTGGGAATTTTTCTGATTTTGGGGAAAAGAATTTTTTTTTATTAACTTGTTTTTGCCCAATAAAAATTGGAGGGAGAGTTAAAATGTTGGAGGGAATTTAAAATTTTAGTGAAAATTCTAAGGCCACATTTCGAATGTATTGTCTTTATAATTATAAAATAAGCCACTTTAAAAGTATGACCATATATATAAATAAATGTTCCAAATTATATCATATTGTGACAACACTCATAATGTGTAGCCTATATCTTTAAAGAATACACTTTACAAGTGTTGTCAATATTACTGACCCAAAAGTGAAAAACATGGCCAACACTTCAAAAGAGTTCCCAAAAGTATTTTAGGCAATGCTTTATAAGAGTTTTCCAGATTTATTATTGTCGTAGGCCTTAAATTATGTGGTGGACGGATCGTCTATCCAATGACGTCCAAGAGACCAACCATCCAATTGGTTTGCCGTTTTGGTCAGAGACTGTCCAACACAGTCCCTTATCGAATTTGGCTAAGTGTGCACCGAAGGTGGCCATCGATGCCCCGTCGATTGACCAAAGATTTGTCGTTTGCATTGGATACTGTCTTTTGGAAACTTTTTGCCAAATTACAAGGGTCCTCCTCAAGGGACCTTTGTTGGTCCTTGGAGAGTTGTACCTGGACTTATCGACTATAAACTAACTTTAATATGTGTTATACACCCTTCCAGCAAAACTCATCATTTTCTGACTCCTAACACTTAGTCAAATAGGCTAAGGCACACTAGCACCTCATTGAAATAGTTTCCAGACTTCATGGACGTTCCTTGACGTTTTCATTCCTAAACTTCCTAAATGACTTATATTTATTATTTTTTACCTTAAAATAGTGACACAGCCTTAAGACACTCATGTTAGGCTCTAGAGCACGTCTTAGACTTCGGAGAATTATACTCTTGGGGAAAGGAATCCCATAAGTGAGGAACTCATACATCAATGAAGACTTAATCCAAGAATTTTTACAAGAAATGTTGAGAACCTAGCCTTCTTCTCAAAGCTTCCAATGCTCTTCAATGGTGGTTCAGTGGAGAGAGAATTCAGATCGAAGTAAGAGTTATTTGGTTAAATGATTTGGGTGGGTAAAAATGAAATAAAATAGACCCTTAATCAATATATATTCACCTTTTAAGCAACCAAAAATACCTCTTACTTAATTAGGTCTTTCTGTGAAGTCAAATTGACTTAAAACTGATGAGGACGAATCAAGGAAGTTGTTGCGCGTTGCTGAGGCAGTGAGCCTTGTGAAGGGCCCATTACGAGGCACTTTTTTCCCACTCAGCGTTAGTTGTGTGATGCGCAAGGGACCTCACAGCTTGGCTACAGGCAGATTGCTCTTGCAACCTAATTGCCAATGGCTGGGTCTGATTAAGGACCCTTTGTATGGTCCTTTAGGAGTCATTTATGGATGTTTTTACCCTATATACCTCATTTTACCTATTTAAAGTCTTTTTAATTGTTTTATACTACATATAGCACTCCCATACCTTCACCAAACATAGGGTAGTTTACTAGTTCAATTTGGTAGTTTTCAGACGTCAATGTTTTTTTTTTTTTACATTTTTGCTCTAACACTTTCTACTTGAGTTTATTACATTAATGTAGATCTAGAAAAAAAAATTTAACCATTATTTAGTAGGTGAGGCTATATTCTATGTCATGGAACTTCCGAAGTGTTACATTCACCCCTCACTTGGAAGGGTTACACATATAGATTGCAGGCTAAGCCGATGTGTAGACTGACGCACTGTGAATAGAATGACGACACTGTACTTCAAGTCCGTTGTTTGTGAACGAGGCCTAGTTTTTGGGATTTGGTATCGCACGTCTAAGGTTGAAGCAACTCCCCCAATGAACGGGACATAGATCAATGAAAGGGCATCGTTTAGGAGGTCGTCGTTTGGTCAATTTCAAGGCAGTGTGCTGCCAGAGTTTAGTTCCTCCTCAATGAGCCTTTGGGTGGTCTTTTTGGGAGTCCTACACTGAATTCTCGACCGTAAATTCAATTATATATATGTTTGGGGCCTTCCCTATAAATTTGAAAACCAAATAACCCGTAAAATAGGAAAAGGCACACTACATAACACTAGAATGTCGAAAGGCTAACTTTCGAAAGTCTTGGATGTTTGACCTCTAAACCTCCCAAATAAAGTATACAAGATGTAGAACACTTTATTGACATGTTATTAACCTTTTTTAGGTACATGTGAGGATCTAGCTACCTTAGTTTATTTTGAGGGTCCTTACAATCTAAATCCACAACTTGGGTTTTGGGAACCATGAGAAATAAACAAAGTATGAATATAATTATGTAATTATTGAATATTGTTTATGCATTTATTGTTAATCCTTTCATTTTGAATTCATTTTAATGGGTTCACATGTTGGAACTCGTTGATACTCTGAAATGACACCTCCCTAAAGAAATATGAGGGATCATTATCAAGTAAAAAACCTTTCTAGTAGGTTGGGGTCGATATCACGAGGAAATTGGTTTAGGATTAACTTCAATTCACGATATATCTATTTAGTCAATTTCTTTCTGAAAAAGGTAAGTAAAGGGGTGGGGGGTGGGTTTGAAACAAATCTCGTAAATGGTGGAGTTATCATTTAGACAGAAGTGAACATTGGTTTTTATCAAGAGGAGAGAGTAACTAGGGTATTTGTGTTCCCTACAGGTGCATAACGGAGTATTTGTAGAAATAGCAATCCTTTCCTCGTGCATTACATGCAAAACGATAAGTTAGGTATCTCTCTAGAGAATTTCACCACCTTGGTCAAAATACGAATGTATAATTTACTAAACTTTACCATTATATCATATTAGAAATCATAATCCATGTATGACTTTGTTATTACTTCGTACCACTCGACACTAGCCTATTAGATAGTATCACATTAAATTTATGTTGATAATTATTTTCTTAGTAACTACCTTCTTGGTCTAGCAAGTAGCAAAAATGCGAGTTCTAATGCGTACACTTGTTAAAAATAATTCTAAGAGAAAGAATTATAAATGCATGCAAATACTATTAGAGAATTTCTTAATATCTACTCATACTTTGTTAATTACCCATGGTTCCCACAATCCTAGTTGTTGATTTACTTACTCATGATAGAAGAAAGATCACAATTCATAATATTAGATGCAAAAGTCATGAACTTACTTTAACAAGAAGAATAAAATCAGAAATCTTCAATTAAATTTGCAAGAAAAATCGTTCAAACCAAATCCGGAATTTGATTAATTGCCAAAGTTGCAAAAACCCAAACAATAATAAATAAAGAACAACAAAAGTAATAGTATCTAAACCCAAAAAGGTGGTTTTAATACCATACATATAGTAAAAGAGTTCCTAAAAGAAAATAAATTAATATAAGGAAAGTTTTGTTCTTGTAAGACGACATCAATGGACGAACTAACTAACGAACAGTCGATAGATCGACGATCAATCGACTGCTTCCGTCTGTTAGGACAGAGAATATATTTTTCTTCTCAGGATGAAACCCTCTCTGAATTAAATGATGGACCAACAATATGGTACGTTTATCCATCTAAGGTTAGTCGATGCCCTTCTGTAAATCTAGACTTTGAATTCCAAAATTAGTTACTGGAACCTTCTCTGAACGAAACGATAGTTCGCCAGTGCGGTCCGTCGTTCAATAAATGGACCATCATTGCCTCTCGTGGTTCCACATTTGGTCACACTTCCCTCATTTTCTTTCACTGTCTTGAGTTTCTCATCTACGGTTTCCACCTACGGTCCGTCGATTGCCTCCATGTGTCTGGTTCTTAACTATTTTCAGTTGTTTTCTTTTATTGCCAACTTAAAATCTTTCCTATAAAAAAGACATAAAACATGTTTTAAAAACACTATAAAAAGTCTTAAGACACACACAACTCTTATGTGAAATCGATTGGAAGTGCCGGGAAATCCTGACACATCAAAACCCCTCAACTTAAGTTCATTGTTTATCCTCAAGTGTAGCACTATGACTGAAAATGACTTTTTAACAGAAGTATACACTTTTAAGCTCTAGAAATCACATGGATCCCGACTCTTTCTTTGATTTGGTGCAGGCCTACACTCTCAGGCTTGACAAGCTAACTCATGCAAATAACATCACGGCATAAACTCACCATGCAACAGACACTAATCCTTCTCAACTAGTAGCATATAAACGCATCACATAAAGTTCAAGACATCCATACTAAATTCACCAAAATAATAAGGAGCACCAACTTCACATCATTAAACATTTAAGAAACATCAGAAAATTGGAACAAGTTTCACAATTCAAATTACATACTCATATCATCACTTATGGAGGAACTACCTTCTCCAACATTAGTCATGCTCATACACATCATTTCTACAAAGATTAAAATCATCATTCATAAAAAAGAAATTAAGTCAAAGTTTGAAATTATTTACAGGGAAAACTAATCCTTTATCGTGAAACATGCTTGAAATTTAACAATTCCCCTTTCTAGAAATTTAATAAAGAAGGCATGACAACATAAGAGACAAGACCATATAGAGTCACCTCATAACATAATCATAACACCAAATAGAAATTGGACTTACCTGGACTTTCATTTCTGATAGTTCTCTATTCTAGTTTCATTTTCAAAGAAACGTTTCCTTTTCGGAGCACTAGGATCTAGAGCACCTTGAGGAGATTGTTTGACCTCCTTCCCTTTTCCCTTGAGGTTAGGACGGTCCCTCATCTTGTGGCCCTTATTCCCACACCAAAGAAACCATCTGCTACGGTAAGATACTTATCCAAAAGTTGTTTCGCACAAGGAGCACACCTATACCGCTCAAAAGCATTGCCACCTCCTTGGGAATTTTTGTTGGGAGCCCTGTCCTTGTTCTCCGTTAAAAAATCTTGATGATAAAACCTGTTTTTAGGTTTTTGGTTACTTGATTTATCCGGCCTAGGCCTCTTTCCCTCTTGCTTTATCTACCTAATTTTGGACTCCTCAATTTGTTTGGTATGCACACCATGTCATTAAGGATCATTGTTCTATAACAATCCTTTTATACCATTCTAGAAACTCCCATCTCAAATCTGTTCATCCTAGCCCTATGGTTGGCTTCTATGGTTGGGGCATACCTAGAAAGTTTGGTGAATCTAAGAGAGTACTCTTTTACATTCATTCCCCCTTGACGATGATTCATGAATTCCACCATCTTCTTCTCCCTACACTCTAAAGGAAAGAACCTATCAAAAAAGCCACTTTGAACACCTCCCAATCTACCGGACAATCCCTCAAGGGTCTCTCATCCCTCCATTGCTCAAACCACTCTTGAGCCATATCCTTGAGTTTGTAAGCAGCTAGTTCCGCTCTCTCCTGATGGTTAACCCATAGAATCCACCACCTTTAACACCTCATGTATGAAACTTTGTGGATCCTCATCCACCTTAGTGCAATGAAAAATAGGAGGGTTCATCCTCATGAAATCTCGAGTTTTAGAAGCAAAAGTACTAGCATTAGGCTGAGGTCCACCTTGTTTGTTAAGCTTGGGAAATAAAGTGATTAATGACGACATGAGATTGAGTCTTCATGAGTTGGGTCAAATTCATAAACGCAGCCCTTAGATCCACATTTTCCAAATACCCTTCAAAATAGGGGAGCTTTAGGACCTTGGGGTATTGGAGGAATTTGAGGCCCTAAAGGTTTCGGAGGGTGAACCACTTTAGTTACATCCTCTTGGTCATATATAGGAACATTCTTACCAATGGGAGTTTTCCTCTCATCAATTATTCTTCCCTCCTCTTTCCTAGCATTTATCCCCCATGTATTCATTCCCTATAAACACAAGAGACGTGGTTGTGAAAGACATCTTATAGAATTCAACCTTAAGTAACGACACAAGAATAATGAAAAAAGTGGTTGGTGAGACTTTGGACCCTAAATGATTTTCCAAAATATTATTCTCTTATACCAAGTTTGTCATGGCTTAAAAGTACCCCCTATAAGATAGGGTAACCCTTAGGTCGGACAATTGTGTAATTGACTCTTCGGGGGTCTTGTATTAGCCTACTAGCTATCATTCATCGCATAAGACATGAAAAGTAATGTGCAATTAAAACATTTCACGACATTTATAATATAATAATAATAAAATATCTCTCATAAATACTAGATAGTAATCTCGTCTTCACAAGCCATCTTAAAGACACAACTTAAATATCTTAGGGACACGACCCTTTACATCAAATGAAAATACTTAATAACTCTTAATAATAGAAACTAACAAATAGAACTATGCCCTCAAATATATGAGGACAAACTTAGAATTGATAGAGAGAGTCGATTCCCAAGCTTTGCTTTCTAGACTTCCTATTTCCTCCAACCTATACATATAGAGTATAAAAAAAGTATGGGGTCAGTACAAAGAATGTACTAAACATGATATATACAAAAACATGCAAAAAGGGACATTTTAGTAAAAATAACTTTCCGTGCCAAATGAGTAAAACTCACATGAATATATAATTAAAATAGTATAAGAATCATAATTTATCACATAAAATAGAACTCTCATGATTTTAGAACTAAGACATAATCTTACAGTAAATTCAAGTAAAATTACAGTGAACACACGTGACATTACAGTGAGCATATTCATACCAAACACAGTGAACTCATTTCCTTTGAGGTTTTTCTACCAAGTTATCCTATAACTCACTTAGGTAAGACATGAAGGAACCGCCCATACACCCCCTTCAATACACACCTAAGTGATCCTTAGGACTACAAACAATAGGCTTACCTCGCACGGGAAACAAGTCCAGACTAGACATTAGAGAAACATGCTTGAATTTAGAACTTCACATAAGTTCTATTTGTCAAGGGGACTTTCACGTTACACAAAGTACAATGTTAGAATAACATCCCTTACTATTGATACGCTCAAACTTACTTCTCAAATAAGAAGTAAAGCGGTCGTGTCAACTAAATAACCCAACTAGTGAGGTTGGGATCGTTCCCACGAGGAAAATAGTCTAGACTTAACTTCACCCTATTATTACTATGGTTTGGTCAATAACTTCCTTGGAAAGTAAAGATGTAAAAAGGGGGGGGGGGTTCTATCTCTAAATGAGTGAAAATAAACAACGAACTTGAAAGAGACACTTAACATCTTTAGATGTTGGGTTTTAATCAATTAATCAAAGTAACTAGGGTTTACGTGTTTCCCACAGGTTCATAACTTGATAACTCTAACTATAACAGTTCTTTCCTAGTATGTTGCATGCAAAGTGATAAGTTATGTATTTCTAAATACTTGGTCCGGCATCTAGAAAATCTCACTCCGCACCTTGGTCCGGCTACGTGTGTTGCTATCCTAACCCTTATCCTTACCTCATATTAAGCATCGTATGCAATATTTTACTAAGTTATTACCTCGTACCAATAAATACTAGCATATTAGATAGTATACACTAAATCTATGTTAATAATTCTTTTCCTATTGTCTACCTCCTTGGTTTGGCAAGTAGCATTAAGGCGAGTTCTAATGTTGTCCATCCATTAAAATGACTTCTAAATAAAAGAATTATTAATACATGCAAGACACTATTCTAGAATTGTTCTTTTAATTAGGGTTTATCTCATTTTTTTGCCTATGGTTCCCACAACCCTACTTATGGAGTTTAGTTACTCATAGCCATAAACACAATATTCAATTATATTAAATAAGAATTCATGTATTTACTTCAATGAGAAAGAATAAAGTCCGAAGTTTGCTTGATTAATCATCAAAAATCACTTGCAAGAATCTCAAAATCTAACACTAATCAACAATTAAAAGTTCCAATAATCCAACAATCCAAAAGTCTAATAATATGAAGCCTAACAATACGGAGTTAACCTCAAAAATGAGGTTTTTCAAACTATTTATAAAAAATAAAAACCTAATTAAACAAGTATTCTAATTGCTGGAAATCTTCCAAAACGCGGCTGGGTCGACGGACCTCGCGACTGACCGTCGTGGTCACGATGGACCGTCATGGACTCCGTTGTCCCATACTTAGCAATTCCTTCTGCTGCTCTCTTCATTCCCCTCGACGGCAAGTATGATGGACCGTCATAGGCACAACGGTCCGTCGAGAGTCTTCGTTTCAAAACACTTCAACTTTTGGAATCTGGGTACTGGGATCACTTCTCTGAACTTCATGACGAACCTGCAGGACGGACCGTCATAGCCACGACGGACCGTCACAAGCTACGTAACCCCACACTTGGTCAGACTTCCCCATCTTCCTTCAGCAGCTTCTCTACGCTGCCACCTATGGACCATCACAAGCACGACGGACCGTCATCAGCTCCGTAGGTGGTCTCTTCTGCAATTCTTCGCTCAAAATCTCCGTATTCAACTTTGAACAGATTTCCTGCAAAACAAAGAGAAACTCATATAAAAACTAGCACAAAAACACTTTTTGACACACTAAACTTAAGGAAAAAGTATTAATTATACCGTGAAACCACGGTACATCAACACCCTCAACTTAAATTCGTTGTTTGTCCTTAAGCGGCGCACTATGACTCACTACACAATCTTTGTACAATAGTATCCATATTTTATTCTCTGCAATCATTTGGCTATCAATCTCGATTAATCTCATCAAATCTATGCATGCTATCACTATAAGGCTTGAATTTTGTGGGATTAGAACATGACACAGACTCACCATGCACTAACACCTATCCTCTTCAATTTCTCACCGAGGTGCTAACAATTCCGGTATTGCAACTAGTGTCCTCACTTCAAAACAAAATCCTCATTTTTCACACAATGATTTCAGTTTGAGTATAAGGATTACTTTTTAACACTTGCTCTCAGAACAAAGTCACACTCATTCATTCCAATTGCCATAAGTTTGCCCTTATTTTCACTGCCTTAAGTTCGCTATACAACCCTTAGGATCACGATAGGACTTTCTTAGCTTGTAACATAGGCTCAGAGTCAGGTAGGGTATATTTAGGTATACTTTAGTGACTTTTTGCCCTCCTTGACATATCGGCTAAACCTTCCACTTTCTATCACTTTATCTCGCCCAGTTTCTCCTATTTTTTCACCTTGCTATTTTCCCTTCTTTCTTCATTTGTGTGACTCTTTTTCCTTTTTTTTCTTGTATATTTCTCTTTTTCTTTACTTTTCTTTCATAGAGTTCTTGATTCACTTTACTTTTGTTCTTTCTCTCTCTTTGTTCTTTCAACCCCACTTTCCAGAGCATTCCTCAAAACCGCCACCCTCAACTCATGGCTTTGCCATGAGTCAAGGTACACAATACCCAAAGTTGGGTCAGGGCCATAACGAAGGTTTTTTATGCATTAGCCACCCTCAAGTTATGCTTTTGGCATAAGCTGAGGTGCACATGTCCAAGGAGGGACCAGGGCCAACATATTGTTCCCAGAAATGATCAGTTGGGGTGAAAAAGAAAGGTCTAATTAAGCTCAGATTATTTGGATCAAAGAAGGATAACTTTCATTTGGTTTCTTTTATTTAGGCTAGAAATGGGCTATCTTGAATAAGGGCCTATGATCCTTTTCTAATTGTCAGTTACAACTTACTTTTAGCAGGACTAACCAGGCAAGTTCTAGCTTAGTACCAATAGTGGACTAGTCAAATTTCCTTACACTTACTTGACATCTCATCACTATACCAGATTATTAGACACCTAGTTTGAATTGAAGACTTAGGGTAATGCAATGGTGTAATTCTATTTCATGCTTAGAGCCACACAAATATAAGTTACTATGCCTAGTCATGCAACATTTTCCAGTTCTATAAGGATATCATTTTAGCCATCATGCTTCAGAGTTAAACTCTGTACAAAAGATATAAACGTGCCGATTCAATAAAAAAAAGTAATCAGTCTTTTGGGGGAAAAGAACACTGGCAAGAAAACCCCAAAAGAGAATAGTGAGTTGGGCTACTCAGACTTCACCCTAGCACTCGCTTTCCATTTACCCCACCCCCTACAAAAAAGCATGCAATTGTCCCCAATGCATAAAAAAATCTAAATATTAGAGTGGTAGGTGAAGCAAACCTGTGGCGCAAAGCGCCGTCGATCATCAAGCTGGTGGGTCCGATTCCCTAGAACCCACGTCCTCTGCAATCTGGACACCCTCAATGATGTCCTTAGCAGCAACCGCACCATCAGCAGTGCCTTCTGCTGTCTCTACAGTGCGGGAGCTAGACGCCCCAGCCGCTAACTATGATGCTCGGATCTGGTGCGCCTCCTCCTCAGCAAGTGAGGCTCTCCTCGCATCCTCCATCTCTCGGCACTCCTTCTTCCTTGCTCGCGCCTCATCCTCTGCTCGACCCCTACACCTCTTGGTACTCTATCGAGGGGGAGGTGGTGGAATTTCTTAAGTAGTAAACATGGCCGCTAGCACGGTGTCCTCAGCAGGCTCGACAGAAGGGGCCTCAGACTCCGGCAACCTCGCCTCTAGGATCATGTCGATGTCTGCACGAAGACTGTTGACTGCTGCCCGTAGAGTCGACACATCCACCGGAGGGGCTGGTCGGGCTAACAATCTCAACTCAAAGGCATCCAGGCGCTGGTTGACCTCAGCATTCTTCCGCTCTGTAAACTGCTGCATCTTCCTCTCTAGACGTGCTTCAGACTGAGTAATCGACTTCTACATCCACGGATGGATATAATGTAGAAGAGTGGCCATTTGTGCCTCTAGTTTTTGGACCCTAGCAAGCGGGACCAGTGCCGGTAGAGGGGCTGTGCGAGAGGAGCTCAGGGCTGTGCTACTACCCGGGATAGACTCGATCGGGGTAGTGTCAGTGGACGCCTTGGTAGCTGTGCGGGCCTGGGCTACAGTATCCGCAAGATCATCAGCAAGTGGGGGCAGCTCTTGACGGGGACCTCTGCATGGAGCCAACTAATTGGCCTCATCTTTGATGAGGCCGACGTCTACAGTGCCCTGTGGGGTCTTAAGCTGATCTACGTGCCATATGGGCACACCTGCGGACCTGCAAAGGGCAAAGATCATACACGGGAAGGGGTAGATAGTAGTGACCTTGAATGCCCTCTCGTGCATGACTGCCTGGAGAAGCCATGCGAAGTCCACCTCGAATCCGGCTATCATCGTCGCCATCAACACTGCTCGATCCCAGGTAACGATGTTATCAGCAGCTGTGGGGGAAAGGCAGTGACGGATGAGCAGCCACAAGAACTTTTCTATGAATGTGAGGTTGGCCTTCTTGATGGCCCCCTTCGGCTCAGTGACCCAATCGGCACCCTCTCCATCTACTAACAGGTGCAGGGCTATCCACCTCTTGATGGTCTCTCTCAATGCTGGCTCGCGCAAGAACTGTCCATCCTTTACTATCTGCCAGCGGTAGTCAAACTCAGCAATGGGGGTCCGAGTAGCATGTGCACTCTCGCCATATAGAAACTGGCGGATGGCTGGCAGGGAAATGTCAACCTGCACGCCCCAGACTCGAACCTTCTCCAGTGGGGCCTGATTAGCGGGAGCAGCCCGCCTATCGATCTGTGATTGGAGAGTTGCTACGTAGTATGCGTAGAACTCTCGAATTATTTCCTCGCTGTAGCATCCCAACGGACGAGCTATCCACTCTAAGAGATGCCTGGTGAAGAGGTTGTGGATCTGCGGCATCGTTGGGAGACTCTCTGTAAGAACCCGTCGCTCCAAGGTGAGTGTTCGAGTCATTACTTCTTTATCAATCAGGAACTTGGCGTCGGAGTAAACTTGAAACTGGCCGTCGACACACCACCGGTTTGGCTAGTCAGAGGCCGGGGTGGGGACCTGAGCTGGTGCACCGGATGTAGAGTCTGAACTGTCAGCCTCATCAGACGAGGCCGACGCTGCAGCAGTGGCGGGTGCGGGAACCTCAACAGAGCCAGAAGCTTCCTCAGACCATGATACTCCTAAGGAGCCAGACGCTCCTTCCTCATTTGTGGCTGACCCGGAGGGTGTTCCGGTCAGTGTGCGCTCCTCATGAGACTGGGAGGCAGTGACTACGCTAGACGCCACCGTCTTTGGTGTGGCTGTGGGAGCACGTGCAACACGGGAAGGTGCGGAAGTGACCCCCGCTCATCATCAGAACCAATGATCAAGCGTGCAGACGGGGCAACAGACTTTGATCACCCGTGTGCGTAGGTTCGGTCTTGCTTGGGTGCCATAGTTGGTAGTACCTGCAAAGGATCACTATTAGTACGAGTAGTGGCACACAAGACAAGCGAAACCATACAAAATAAAACAGTGAAAATAATATGTAATTGCTGTATAAACAGTGACACACGACGCGACTGGTGACGGCTCATCGTGACTATGGCGGACCGTCATGAGGTCCATCGTGTTGTACTTGGACTCTGTGTAAATAGAGAACCCTGAAAGAGATTCTCTGACTAGCATGACGGTGTGTGTAGGACGGACCGTCACAGTTACGATGGTCCATTGTAGATGTCCGTAGTAGGACACATAGGAAAAAATATGGAGACCCTAAGGAGAGTGGTCTCTGACCGTTATGACGGTCATGCAGGACGGACCGTCATGGGTACGAAGGTCCGTCACATGTGTCCGTTGAAGGACACTTGGAAAAAAATGAGAGACCCTTAGAAATAGGGTCTCTGACAACCAGAACGGTTGTGCAGGACACAACGGTCCGTCACATGTGTCCGTTGGGGAACACTTGGGAAAAAATGAGAGATCCTTAAAAACAGGGTCTCTGCCTAGCATGACAGTTGTGCATGACGAACCGTCGCAAGGACGACGATCTGTCACATGTGTCTATTAGGACAGGGGTGCTAGGGCTTGTGCAATGGACCCTATGACGGTCCGTCGTGGCTACGATGGTCCGTCATCAAGGTCTCGTTCTGAATGACAGTGACAGAACTAAAGGTACCCTAAGCAACCCCGATGAACCCACATCAACCTTTTAGTGTTTTGGACCTACATGTGTTTACCCCAACTACCTAGGAAACTAGCAATGCAAGAGCACCTATGTCTAGGGTGGTAAACATGGTAATTTTGAGCATTTGTAACCTAGGTAAGGCAGAATCATATAAAGTAAACAAAATGCTATGAGGAACTAAGCTTAATACTAACTAGTAACAAAAATGCAAGATAAATGAGTATAAATTAGAGACACATACCTTAGAAATGGAGAAAAATAGATGCAAAAGTACTCGGTGGCAAGGTAGACACTCACAGTATCAGTTTCCACTAGTAGATAACACTTTAGGGCTTTGGAGAATTGTGAGAGGGCAATGATGGTGGGAGGGAATGGGAAGTTGAAAAGAGAGAGTAATGGGAGAAATAAGAGAGTAATGGGGTGAAATATGGAGGGGTGGGGAGTTTAAACGGTCTGATTTTGGAAAAAGGGTCCAGCCGGGTCGGGTCGGGTATTCCTCATTAATCACACGATGGTTCCACGACGACGGTCCGTCGCAGTTGTGACGACCTGTCGTTGGTTCCGTCGTGTGTTCCCTAGTTTCAAAACAACAGAAAAACGTACCTGGTACGATGGATGAATACGACGGTCCGTCACAGGCGCAACGGTCCGTCGATGTATCCGTCAGTGACTGCTGCAGAGTAATTTTCTGCAGAATTTCCTGGTGATGTGCCTGCAAATTTAAAACCCATTAATAGAAAAATGCTACCATTACTAAAAAGACGATAAGTATTGGGTTGCCTCCCAACAAGCGCCTGATTTAATGTCGCGGCACGACTGGGGACACTCGATTACTTAGACTTCATCAAGATGGTATGCCTCTATTACTTCATTTGCCGATTCAGCATACCCGAAATACATTTTTATGCGTTGTACATTCATCTTGAACCGCACACCCTCCTTAGTTTCCAACTCAACTGCTCCATGAGGTAATAGTTTGGTAACCAAGTAAGGACTAGTCTATTTGGACTTGCCCGGAAACAAGCGCAACCTAGAGTTGAATAAAAGCACCAAATTCCCAACCATAAATTCTCGCTTTTCAATTTTGTTGTCATGGTACTTCTTCATCTTTTCTTTGTATAGTGCTGAGCTCTCATAGGCTTTTAGGCGAAATTCATCGAGTTCATTCAACCCATTTAACCGTTGCTCTGCAGCTTCGCTCCAATCCATTTTGAACTTCTTCATAGCCCACATGGCTTTATGCTCTAAATCAACCGGAAGATGACAAGCTTTCCCATATACAAGTTGGTATGGAGACATACCTATGGGAGACTTATATGCTGTTCTGTAGGCCCAATGAGCATCATCAAGCCTCCTTGACCAATCCGTTCTACTCGCATTCACTGTTTTTGACAATATTTGTTTTATTTCCCGATTCTACACTTGAAGTTGCCCACTAGTTTGAGGGTGGTAAGGAGTGGCCACATTATAGCGAACCCTGTATTTCTCCAATAATCCCTTGAACAATCTGTTGCAGAAGTGGGAGCCCCCAACACTAATAATCGCCCTTGGGGTGCCAAAATGAGAGAATATATTCTTTTTCAAGATTGCAGTGACACTCTTCCCTTCATTGTTTGCGAGGGCTATGGCTTCAACCCATTTAGAAACATAATCGACTGCTACTAGAATGTACTTCATTCCATGAGAACTCACGAAAGGGCCTATAATGTCAATATCCCAAACATCAAAAAACTCAATCACAAGAATGGGGTTTAGAGGGGGCTCTTGCTTTCTTGAAATACCACCATCTCGTTGACATTTGTCACATGCTTTAGCAAACCCATGAGCATCTTGATGAAGAGTTGGCAAATAGTAACCACATTGTAATATCTTATGAGCGGTTCAGATACCACTGTGATGTCCCTCAACAGGTGAAGAATGGCATTCCTCCAACACACTCAACATTTCACATTCTGGCACACAATGCCGAATAAGCCCGTTGGCAGAACTCCTATACAAGTATGGTTCATCCCAAATGAACTTCTTCACATCGTACATGAACTTTTTCCTTTGATGAAAGGACAAGTCTGATGGAACAATATCACTAGCCAGATAGTTCGCAAAATCTGTGAACCATGCAACCAAGTCTTGTGAAGCAGCCAATACATGTTCATCGAGGAAAGTATCATCAATGTCAGTCTTATCCCCTAACTCTCTCATAGCTTCATCCTCTAGACGAGACAAGTGATCAGCAACTTGATTTTTAGTTCCTTTTCTATCCAGCACTTCCAAGTCAAATTCTGGCAACAGTAATACCCAACGAATAAGCCTAGGTTTCGCATCCTTCTTCGCTATCAAATATCTCAATGCTGAATGGTTAGTATGAACTATAAATCTAGTACCTAACAAATAGGAGCAAAATTTCTCAAAAGCAAAGACTACTGCAACGAGTTCTTGGTCAGTCACTGTGTAGTTCCTCTAAGATTCATTTAGGGCTTTAGTAGCATAGTAAATTGGGTGAACGATTTTGTTTCTTCTATGTCCCCATACTACACCAAGAAGCATCGCACATTACCTCAAATGGACTGTTCCAATCCGGAGAAATAATGATAGGCGCAGATACTAAGTTTTCTTTTAGCTCGCCGAATGCTTTAAGACAGGATTCATCAAAACAAAATTTACATTCTTTCTCCAGCAATTTGCACAATGGGTGTGCAATCTTTGAAAAGTCTTTGATGAAACTTCGGTAAAAACCTGCATGCCCAAGAAAGCTTCTGCCACCTTTCACAGAGATCGGCGGGGGAAGTCTCTCTATTACCTCGAGTTTAGCTCGATCAACCTCTATGCCATTTTCTGAAATCCGATGACCCAACACAATACCCTCTTTCACCATGAAATGACACTTTTCCCAGTTTAGTACCAAATTGCAGTCTTCACATCTCTTAAGAACCTTAGATAAATTGGTCAAACATTGCTCGAATTAATCACCAACAAGAGAAAAATCATCCATAAAACTTCTATAGTATCCTCCACCATGTAAGAAAATATTGACATCATACATCTCTGAAAGGTTGCGGGTGCATTGCACAACCCAAACGACATTCTTCTGAACGCAAAGGTCCCATATGGACAAGTGAAAGTGGTTTTATCTTGATCTTCTGGTGCAATAGAAATCTGATTATACCCCGAATACCCATCAAGAAAACAATACCACCCTTTTCCAGCAAGTCTATCAAACATCTGATCGATGAAGGGCATAGGAAAATGGTCCTTTTCAGTCCATGAATTCAGTTTATGATAATCCATACACACCCTCTATCCAGTAACCGTTCTCATTGGAACAAGTTCATTCTTTTCATTGGGGACCACGGTCATTCCCCCTTTCTTAGGTACACACTGAACCGAGCATACCCAACTACTATCGGCGATTGGATAGATTACTCCAGCATCCAACCACTTGATGATTTCCTTCTTCACAACCTCTTGAATAGGAGGATTCAACCGTCTTTGGTGCTCAATACTCGGCTTATGATCAGGCATGAGTTGGATTTTATGAGAGCAAATACCAGGAGGGATCCCAATAATCTCCGCAATGGTCCACCCAAAAGCTCCCTTGAACCTTTTTAGTACCTTCACCAAACTCTGAACCTGTTGTTCATCAAGGTCTGATGCAATGATTACCGGCAAAGTGTCACCATTTCAAAAGAATTCATACATAAGATGAGGTAGGAGAGGTTTTAATTCAACTTTTGGAGCCTCCTCTATCGATGGTTTCGCAGGTGGGGACTCGCGATTTTTCATATCAAGCTCAAATTTCTTCGGTTTAAACCGAACATCACCTCGGTCAAGAGCCGCGACTAATGACTCATACTCTTCAATGCAATCACTATCAAAGTTCATTATCACTGCCGCTAATGCTTCGACACCTAGACATTCTTCTATTTGTGTCTTAGATGTCTCACCCATGTTGTAGGGTATAGCAGATACCGATTGGAGCTCACCACTCTTCCTCACGGACCTACAAATATTAAAGGTCACTTCCTCATTGTTCAACCGAAATTTCATCTGCCCCTTTTCCATGTCTAATAAGGCTCTTCCCGTAGCTAGGAATGGCCTCCCAAGGATAATAGGCACTTCAAAATCAACCTCACAATCAAGAATAACAAAATTAGACGGAAAGATGAATGATTCCCCTTTTACTAGCACATCATGAAGTATCCCTATGGGCCGTTTACTGTTTGATCAGCCATCAGTAGCCGCATCGCAGTGGGCTTTGGGTCACCCAAACCCAACTTCTAGTAAATCGAGAGGGGCATGAGATTTATGCTTGCCCCCAGATCACATAATGCTTTCGCAAAATGTAATAGCGCGATTGTACAATGAATAGTGAACGCACCCGGATCTTCTTTCTTTTGGACCAGAGATATTGTAGCAATAGCACTACAATGCTGCATTCTATCATCATCCTTAAAAGTAACCGATCTTTTCTTTGTGACCAGATCTTTCATAAACTTGGCGTAACCGAGCATTTGTTCTAAAGCTTCTACCAAAGGGACATTGATAGAAGGTTGCTTCAACATTGTTATAAAACACCGATATTTGCCATCCTCGGTCTTTTTCACTAATCTTTGAGGAAATGAGGGTGGTGGCCTAGGCATAGGAGTTACCTTTTTAGGCACTTCAGCATCTTTTGCAATGTTATCCTCTAAATCAGCATCAACATTTACCACTTTATCAGTATCTTTTGACACCTTATTCTCATTAGATGGCATAGGTGGGTCAATGGTTTGCTTGCCACCGCCAGTTGTAATTGTCATACAATGTCCATCGTTTTTCAGATTTTGGACAGTGTTGCTAGAAATAGTGCCCGGTTGCCGTGTGTTCACAGCTGCAGATAATTGGGCCAATTATAACTCAAGTTGCTTAGTCAATATTGCATGTATATCAACTTTTTGCCCAATACCCGCAAAATCATTCCTCAACTCTTTATTGTGCTCATCACTAGCATCAAACCTCCTCATCATTTTATGCAACATATCCTCAACTCACGATATACTACCTCCACCATCCCTAGGAGTAACTTCACGATTTTGAGGAGGAGCATAAGGTCCATTCCTGTCGTTTTTATTGCCATAGTTACCCCTGTTGAAGTTGTTGTCGCGATTGTAGTTTCCATCTCGGACATAATAACCCTCACGATTATAGTTACCCTAGTTCCGACCTTGGTTCCCTTGACCTTGGCGCCAATTCTCCTGATTAGAGCCTTGGGAACTTGGTCGGAAACCCCCCATCTATTCATTTACTGCATAGGAATCCTCCTCATAATAACACTCATCGTTTGGAGGTGGTTGTTTAGCCAAGTAGTTTACTGCATTTATCTTTTCTGCACCCCCAGTGACATGTTTTAGTACCAACCCAAGCTCAGTTCTCATCTGATCCATTTCTTTATGAATATCATCTGTGGTTGGGTTGTGAGTGGACTGCACTGCGAAGGTGTTTCTCCCTGTATTGGACTTCTTAGTACTCCAAGCTTTGTTATTTCAGGAGATTTTCTCTAGTTTTTCTGCAATCTCAGCATAAGGGCATTCTCCATAACATCCACCTACTATAGTGTCCAACACCGCTTTATTGTTATCATCCTGTCCCCGATAGAAGTATTCTTTCAGTGACTCATCATCTATACGGTGATTTGGAACACTTCTCAAGAATGAGGTGAATCTATCCCAAGAACTACTAACTGACTCTCCTGGTAGTGCCACAAAGTTGTTCACCCTGTCTTTGTGGTTTAATTTCTTGGAGACCGGATAGTAGCGTGCTAAGAAGACATCCCTTAGTTGGTTCCAAGTGACGATGGAGTTGTATGGGAGCTCAGTGAACCACATAGCAGCCTCTCCCGTCAGTGAGAGAGAAAACACTCTGAGACCTATTACATCTAGATCCAAATCAGGCCTCCCCACACAACTCTTACACACTGCCCTTACCTTAGCTACAGGGGCATGTGGATCCTCAGAAGGTAGCCCTGAAAACAAACCTCTGGCAGTGAGCATTTGCATCAGGCTACTAGTTACCACAAAAGTGTGGCCTATGGGTAGAGGGGGCAAGACAAGTGCCCCATCCGAGTCTTCTATGTTATCATACCCTCTGTAGTATGCTTGGGGCCGTGGAACGGGATTTTGTCCCCTCTGTTGATGTTCTCCTGGAGCGTTGGGTAATATCTGACCATGAACATCCACTAGATCTGGGATGTTCTGGTTTGGATCCTCATCATTTATTCCCAAGTTTCGATTCATATTGTTCAGTGTATGCTCTAGCTCGTGATTATAGGGAAACAAGGGTTCTCCTCCTCTCCGTGTATTTGGAATACAAGGAGGATAGTTCTGAAAGGAAATCAAAAACAATAAAACAAAGTAAATTCAAGAAAATATCAACTAAACTATAGTAATAAGTTCAAGTTAATCTAAAAGCTAAAATCCCCAGGAGTGGCGCCAAAATTTGATACGCTCAAACTTACTTCTCAAATAAGAAGTAAAGCGGTCGTGTCAAGTAAATAACCCAACTAGTGAGGTTGGGATCATTCCCACGAGGAAAATAGCCTAGACTTAACTTCAACCTATTATTACTATCGTTTGGTCAATAACTTCCTTGGAAAGTAAAGATATTAAAAGGGGGGTTGTATCTCTAAATGAGTGAAATTGAACAACGAACTTGAAAGAGACACTTAACAACTTTTAATGTTGGGTTTTAATCAATTAATCAAAGTAACTAGGGTTTACGTGTTCCCCACAGGTTCATAACTTGATAACTCTAACTATAACAATTCTTTCCTTGTATCTTGCATGCAAAGTGAAAAGTTATGTATTTCTAAATCCTTGGTCCAGCATCTAGAAAATCTCACTCCGCACCTTGGTCCAGCTATGTGTGTTGCTATCCTAACCCTTATCCTTACCTCATATTAAGTATCGTATTCGATAATTGACTAAGTTATAACCTCGTACCAATCAATACTAGCCTATTAGATAGTATACACTAAATCTATGTTAATAATTCTTTTCCTATTGTCTACCTCCTTGGTTCGGCAAGTAGCATTAAGGCGAGTTCTAACGTTGTCCATCCGTTAAAAAGACTTCTAATCGAAAGAATTATTAATATATGCAAGACACTATTCTAGAATTGTTCTTTTAATTAGGGTTTATCTCTTTTTTTTGCCTATGGTTCCCACAAGACCGTCGTGATCACGATGGGCCGTCATGGACTCCGTCGTCCCATACTTAGCAATTCTTTCTGCTGCTCTCTTCATTGCCCTCGACGGCAAGTATGACGGACCGTCATAGGCACAACGGTCTGTTGAGGGTCTTCGTTTCAAAACACTTCAACTCTTGAAATCTGGGTACTTGGATCACTTCTTTGAACTTCATGACGAACCTGCAGGACGGACCTCATAGACACGACGGACCGTCACAAGCTACATAACCTCATACTTGGTCAGACTTCCCCATCTTCCTTTAGTAGCTTCTCTACGCTGCCACCTATGAACCGTCACAAGCACGACGGACCCTCATCAACTCCGTAGGTGGTCTCTTCTCCAATTCTTCGCTCAAAATCTCCGCATTCAACTTTGGACAGATTTCCTGCAAAACAAAGAGAAACTCATATAAAAACTAGCACAAAAAGTCTTTCGGACACACTAAACTTAAGGAAAAAGTATTAATTATACCGTGAAACCACGGTATATCAACTGTTACTCCCACAATGTGCTCCTTGATGATTCTATGAGATTAGGTTCACCACATTCTCCATTCATAAACTTCATCATACAAGACTTAGCCTTAACATGCATTCCTAACATTAGACATTAACTTGCATAACATCATTCTAATTATAAAATTTCTCATTCATTCATTAAATAAAAGACACTACAGGACCCCCCTTTTAAGTTCCTACTTGTGCAATGGATAAATAATGTCTCATACCATCACCTACCCTAAATAGTACACTCTTTAAGAGACTTAGTTCATTACATTCTCTTGGGGGGAACTTGCTTTTACTGACATAGACAACGAGAGCTAATCATGGAATTTCGACGTTAACCCCTATCGGACGAGGAATCCTCACTTTCCCACAGTAAGATTTCTTTTAACCTTTACATGGATTATCCCATAGCTACACCTAGGTGGGTGCATAGTTGAGATATAAGAAGATTGCTTCTAAGTAATTAATTCTATTACTAACGACCAGTACTCATCTCAAGAGGTACAATGTATACAGCATCCCAACTCACGACCCCTTCCTTAAATCCTCTCGGTGCTAAGCATAACTCCATCATAGTGTCTTAAACATTCATTACTATGGTCAAAGGATAACTATTGGACACCTCATATCAATTCAGGAAGAGTATCCATCCTCCAACCTACTTTAGAAATCTATTGTGAAATAGTGAGGTTGTTACTAAACACTTCATCTCAACTCACGAAGAGTGTTCACACCTTTTATAGAATAACCATTTTCATTACCTTGATATCTAGACATGCTTATGATTTTATTCATTACATTTTACACACAAGCATGGTTAGCATGAACACATTCTTCACTTAGACATAATAGCATGAAGATGCACATTTCAACCTTCTAAGACAAATTGTACAAAAATAATCATAATAATCATTTTTCTATATCTATCATGAGTTTTACATAGACCTCTCGCATACACATAATATATTTAAATTGAGTATACATAGACTCTTCGTTTAGGAATATTACATAGTCTTCTACTTTAATGACACACACACACACACACACACACACACACACACACATATATATATATATAATATAACAAAGTCTTAAAACAGATGTCTCATATCATAATTAACCAACAAAGAGTATAACAATTGGGCATACCCCATACATCAAAACAATAAAAGTCACATATAGGCTATATATATATATAGCCTATATGTGAATGTTAAATGAAAGAGAATGAGCAAAGTATCTGTAAGACTAATCAATATCCCATACTATGAAATGGCATTGTCCTCGAAGTGGTGAGGTTCTACCTAAAATGGAGAATGAGGATCCAAACCTTCTTCAGAAGTGGTCATGAGCCCTTCAATTACCATAACCTAAAAAGTTGGGTAAAAAGGGAGAAATGGGGTTAGCACATTAGTTGTTTTCAGTATGGAATTATTTGCACACATAACATAGAAATCATGCGAAAAAGGGAAATTTATTAAATCATGCTAATTTACTATGAACACTCTAATGCACATCCAAGATATAGTACAAGTCAATAGTACATATTCATTAAGTTAAGAAAATGTATATCAAAACACCAAAAATCTAAAGTCCATTTAAGTCAACATGCATATAAAAATAACTGAGCACATAACCAAGACAACTCTATTATCAAGTCATAATATCAACAAGCATGTATAAAAGTTTGTAACATCATAACCAAAGCACGAGCCTTACTCATGAACCCCCATTAATTCCACTAGTTCAACGACTAAGTAAGGCCCCATAACCTCACCCAACCATGTAACCCAATAAGAACTATAAGAAATGTCCAACTTCACATACTATGCCATTAAGAGTAAACATCATCATACTTTAGCAATAGAGACGAACCACATATTCATAAGTGAAACAAACATCACATAGTGTCATCACATGTATGAACAACATATACATATATTTTGCATTTATAAGCATATAGGCACATAATCATACAAGAACATGCTTTTAAGACTTCTCTCAAGTCTAACTAGTGCAATGTATAGGTAGAGTCCAATACCCCTACCTAGACCAAATCAAACCCTTTAGGTCATCCTAGTTAGAGTTAACTTGATTAATTCATTTTACCTTTTGTAACATATTGACTTAACTGACATAAACCACATGAAATTATGTGGAATCCGCTATCCATGGAATTTTACACCGGAAGAAGGTGGACTACTTGCCAAGGTAGTACAAAAATATGAACATAACATCTATGTAGATCTACTAGCTAGTATTCCTGTATGGGCAACATAGTTCAAGAACTAGGAGATGTAGTTAGGACCTTTTTTATGCTACATTAATTATAGTCTCCAATCTCATTAGTACATTAGTGATCCTACCTTCCCTATGAGGGAAGGGACACTCTTTCTCTAGTTTACTCCGTTCTAAGCTAGAGTCCCTTTTTGAAATGTTTTTGAGTCTTTACTAAACATCATAGCATATTTTAGGTCATAGGGTTTATCTTTTATATAATCATCATTATAGCTCAATAAGAATTACATCAGTATTTTCCTTTCATTACAATTCACACATGTGAGGTTAGCACATTTACATAATAACATAATAATAAGGCACATTGGTAAGTTATCACCATCCTTATAACATTTACATCTTGGCCAACATCTCATAAACCATAATTAAAGACATTCCAATTAAACATCATACCAAACCTATGAATCTTAACATAAGGTATACTTCAATACAACTTCATAACTAAACACAAGTAATCATAATTGAACATAATAATTGAGATCACAAGACCTCCCCCAATCTCCTTCACTAGCCATTTTCAAATTTTTACCATCAACCATCCAATTCAAACCAACAATGCATGTAGTATAATCAAAAAATAGTAATTAACACAATAATGAAGTCAATTGAATCACTACCCAACAATTCATCACTAGATTATATTCTAGGGTTAGGGACTTAGGTCAAATTCATTATCTACTTCACAATCTAGTCAATTAATTAACAACTAGCATAATTGAAATACAAATACATCATACTCTACTCATAATTATCTAAATAAATCATATACAAAGCAATTTATAAGTCAAATTCGTAATAGAAGAAAACACCACTTGAAACTCAAATTTTTGAATTCAATTTTGAGCAACCCTTTGGGGAAATATATCCCAAAAGTGAAAGGAATCTCATACCTTACTAATTAATGAAGTTTTATAGACAAATGTAGTCTTCTTTCTATCCTAGAATCCTCCTTTTCTTGGTCTTCTGTGAAGTTTGTTTGGGAGAGAGAAAAAAGACATAAGGTAGAGCAATTGGGTTTTAGGAATTTTGAGGAGTTAGATTTAGTTTAATTAGGTTAGATCTTTATATAGAGGTCCTTAATTAACTTAATTAGAACTGCCTTAACCCCACACTAATTAATAAAACAATTAATTAACTAATTGAAATAATTAAAATGAAACAGCAAAATAGTTGCCTAACCTACGAGAGCCTTACTGACGTGTCGTAGGTCAGTAGATGCCATTGACCCCCCTTCCGTCCTGCACGTCCGTCATTGTTGTCTGAGATCGGTATAAATGGACCTTTATTAAAATTGGCTAAGTGTTGGTCGACAGAAGAATCTACGCCCCGTCGATCAAATCACGACTCATCGACTTTGGTAGTAGGTGCACACTATCCAATAGACAACTTTTTGCCAAATTGCAAGGGTCGTACTCAAGGACCCTTTGGTTCATTCTCGAGAAGTCATACCAGGACTTTTTGACTATAAAACAACTTTTATATGTATTAGACGCCTTACCACTAAATTTCATTATTTTCCAACTCTTAAACCTTGCTAAATAGACTAAGTTATATTAGCACCTCTTGGACTAGTTTCCAGACGTCATGGACATCCCTTCATGTTTCGTTTCTAACACGGCATATTTGACTTATATACATATAATTGACTCTAAAAAATTGTTGCAACTCTTCGATTCTCATGTTAGGCTCTAGATTAGGCTTTACACTTTTGGAGTATTACATTATCCCCCACCCCTTTAGAAACATTCATCCCCAAATGACACTAAAATTCTTTAAAAGGAAGGAATAGACTCAAGACTAGCAGCCCAACCAACAACAACATATAAAAATATGAGTTACAATAAAGATAAACATAACCACATGACCTTTTGCACAATGCAAATAATAGATCATTTTCAACTCATACGAGTTCAACATTCATTTCATGATTATTCATTATGCCAAAGCTTTTTCTAACACATACTATCAAGCTTAATACGACTCATGAAGCTTCACATACCAAAATACACCACATCAGTTCAATTCAAGTAAAAGACCATTTTTTTAAAAACATTCATTTCAATAGGCATAATTCACTATAAATCATTGTAACAAAGTACATAGTTAAACATTTTACAAAAAATTAAGATAACTTAAAATAAGATCATTATTATGACTATAAATAGGAACAAATAACCTAGTTATCAAATAGATGAGGATAGCAGGACTTCATGTCTGCCACGGCCTCCCATTTTAAACCCCCAACTAGGTGATTCTTCCATAACACCTTTACGGAAGTCAACTCTTTGTTCCTCAACCCATATCAAGGATTTCAACTAAAACCTTAACATAGGATAGGTTTGATAAAACACCTACACCTTCAATAGGAACAATAGACTCGAGATCACTGATACACATCTAAAGCATGGAAACATAAAATACCGGATGAAAGAAGCCAATAACTAGGAAACATCAATTCATATGCAACCTTGCCAATCCTTTGCACATTTTCATTGGGACCCAAATAACGAGGACTAAACATCCCTTTATTGCCAAATCTCACCACCCCATTCATAGTTGAAATTTATAGATACATTTTATGACCCACCTCAAATTCTAAATATCTTCTCTTATGTTCGGCATAAGACTTTTGTCGGCTATAGGTTATTTTCAAGCAATTCCTTATTATATGAACCTTCTCCAAAGTCTTATAAATCAATTTAGCACCAAAAAGGGAAGACTCTCCCACTTCAAACCATCCAATTGGAGATCTACATATCCTACCATACCAATATTCATAAGGAGCCATAGATATAGATGAATAGTAACAGTTGTTGTAAGGAAACTCAACCAAAGGCAAGTGTTTATCCTAGTTTCCATTGAAGTCAATTTTACAAGCTCTAACCATATCTTCAACGATTTGAATAGTACGCTCTGCGTGACCATTCTTTTTGGGATGAAAAGTGATGCTTAACTTCACCTTGGTACCCAACCCTTTTTGGGATGACCTCAAAGCCTATATGTGAATTGTGCACCCATATCCGATATCATGGACAAAGAATACAATTGTGACACACAATCTCCTCAATGAAGGTCCTTTCATAATCATCTGTCGAGAATGCGGACTTGACGGGAATAAAATGAGCGGATTTGTTCAACCTATCTACAGTCACCCATATTGAGTCATGTTGCTTTGGTATCTGAGGCGAACATACCACAAAATCCATTTTAATGTCTTCCTACTTCAATGTAGGAACTTTTATTTCTTGACGTAAACCACACGAGTTTTAGTGTTCGACTTTCACTTGTTGTCAATTTGGAAATTTTTCAACAAATTCCTCTATGTCCCCATTCAAGTCTTCCCACCAGAACACTTCTCTAAGGTCATTATACATCTCTGTAGAACCCGGATGAATGGAGTAACGGGACCAATGAGCTCTCAAGAATCTGGTTCCTCAAACCATCTACATTAGCAACACAGAACCTTTTTTTATACCTTAAAACACCATCCCCCCTCCTCAGTAGAATGACTCACTTAGCTTACCAATAATCGAACCCTTCAACTCCATCAATGGTTGATAAAGGTGTTGCTTAGACCTAACCTCAACTACCAAAGATGATTCAGAGTTGTGATGGACCATAAAATAAACTTTCGAAGAATCTTCCAATCTAACACCCAAATGAGACAATCTATGAATATCTTTGACTAGCTGTTTCTTGGCATTATCTAAATGAGAAAAACTAACCATGGTAATACGACTTAGATCATCCACAACCACATTGGCCTTAGCCAGGTTTGTAGAGAACACTCAAGTCCTAGTCTATCAACAATTCAACAACCTTCTTTGTAGGATATTCAAATCCTTTTGGGTAACACATATTGGAGGCTCTTGTGGTTAGTATAAGTATCAACATGGATACCATCCAAACAATGCCTTTATATTTTCAAGGAACATACCATCACCGCTAACTCAAGATCATGATTTGTATAATTCTTCTGATGCACCTTAATTTGTGTAGAAGCATAAGTTACTACTTTCCCATGTTGCATAAGGACACACCCTAAGCCCACTCGGGATGCATTACAATATACAACGAAGCCTTTAGTACCCTTTGGTAAAGTCAACACCTGAGTAGAGGTAAGCCTCTCCTTAAAGATTTGGAAGATTATTTTTATGCCTCTTACCACTCAAACTTCACACACTTTTGGGTGAAGTAGTCAAGGGAAATGCAATGGATGCAAAACGATCCACAAACCTCCTATAGTAACCCGCTAGGACCAAAAAGCTTTTAATGTTTGTTGGAGTCAATGGCCTTGGCCAATTTTTGAACGCTTCAGTATTCCTTGAATCAACCTCAACTCCCTCACTAGATATTATTTGACCAAGAAATGCCACCGACCTCAACCAAAACTCACATTTTCTATCTTTGGCAAATAGTTGATTATCCTTAAGAACTTGTAACAACACCCTTAAATGATACATGTGTTCACCCTCATTTTTTGAATATACCAAATGTCATCAATGAAGACAATGACAAATGAATCTAGATAACTTTGAAATACCCTATTCATGAGGTCCATAAATGCCAACAGGGCATTAGTGAGACCAAAGGACATTACTAAGAACTCATAATGACCATATCAAGTCCTAAATGTCATCGTTTGTATATCTTAGTCTCTCACCCTAAGTTGGTGATACCCCGATCTTAAATCAATCTTAGAAAAGTAGCTTGTCCTTTAGGGTTGATCAAATAAGTCATCAATTCTAGGGATAGGATGCTAGTTCTTAATAGTGATTTTATTGAGTTAGCGATAATCATGCACATTCTAACGGACCCATCCTTCTTATTCACAAACAACATGGGATCACCCCATGGAAATATATTAGGTCCCATGAATCCTTTGTCTAGTAAGTCCTTGAGTTGAGCCTTCCACTTCTTCAATTCGGTAGGAGACATCCGATAAGGTGAAAAGAAATGGGATTCGTATCCGGTAGAAAGTTAATACAAAATTAAATTTTGCCACTCGAGAGAGGGATTCTAGGCAGATCATTAGGTAAGATCTCCGAAAGTTCCCTCACTACAGGGACTAACTTAGTGGGAGGATTTTCAGAGTCTAAATCTTTGACTTTTACAATGTGATATAGACACCCTTTTGAGATCATTTTACAAGACTTAAGATAAGAAATAACACGATCTCTAGAATAGAATGTTCCCCCTTCAACTTAAAAACGAGTTCATTCAGAAAATTGAACTTGACAATTCTTGTTCTATAATCAATGGAATCAAAACAATCATGCAACAAAAACATACCCAAAATTACATCAAAATTAACCATATAAAGTTCTACTAATTAAACATGAGTAACTCTATTGGGAAACATTATAGGGAAATTTATATATACTCTCTTTGGAACCACCAATTCACCTCTAGGGCAGTTACCATTAATGTTTCATTTAGACTGTCAGGAAAAATATCAAACTTCTTGGTTATCAATGGTGTAACCAATGATAATTTAGTACCCGGATTAAGTAAAGCATATACATCAATAGAGAAGACTTGTAACATACCGGTCACCACATCACTAGAACTCTCATGTTCACCCATAGAGCGAAGTTCATAAAATGATTCTTATTTGGAGCATCCACATTAGAACCACTAGATTGAGCTTGCCCACTTATTATTTCTTGCCCCTTTATATTAGGGAAATCCCTTACGTTGTGGCCGCTCTTGCCACACGCAAAGCAATAATCCGTTCCAACAAGGAAATCACCTTACTGCTTTTTTCCACACTTTCCACATGTTTGGTTCTTTCTTGGTGAGCTAGTACCTTTTCCATTCTGAGAGTTAGGGTTAGACACCCTATCATCATCAGCCTTTCGAAATATGGTAGGAACTGTTTTAGAAAACCTCTTTTTTAACCTATGATTGTCTTCATTGTAAAGCCTACCCTTAGACGAAACACCTTCATAAGACAAGGCCTTCATGGCCTCCTTACTCTTTCTCCTAATCCTAGTTTATTCTACTTGTTGAACATGAACCATGAGACGAGAGATATTCATATTATCATGAAGTATAGACAAATGACATTCTTCCACCAAGTCATCAGACACCCCCCGTAAGAAATAATTCATATCATCCCTTGGATTTGAAACCAATGATGGAGTATACTTGGACATTTTATTAAATTTCAATAAATAGCAAAGTACACTCATACCTCCTTGACGAAGGTTGATGAATTCTCCCACCTTAGCTTCCCTCATCACTTTATAAAAGAAACTATCAAGGAAAGCTTTCTTGAAGATCTCCTAAGCAACCAGACAACATCATAGTGTCTTATTATCCATTACACATACCATGTTTGGGCCACATATATTAGTTGAAAGGCACTAACTCGACCTTCTCAGTTGAGTTAACAACCGTAGTATAGAAAATCTTATAGACCACATCGAGGAGATCATTAGGGTCCTCATCCGACCTCGACCCATAGAATATAGGTGGATTCATTGTAGTAAAGTCTCTCTAACATGAGTCTAAAGTGAAAGCATGTTGAGGCACACGAGGTCCAACCTCTCTATACATTTCGGTCGTCACAGCTTGAACTTGAGAGGTGACGTCATTAACTTGAGAGTTCATATATTGAGTCAAAGTGAGAAAAGTGCCCTTATATTTTCATCGTTCATCGGTGGAAGAGCAACTAGAACTTTATCACCCATAGCAACGTTAAAGTGGAGGATGTTAGTTGTCTTTATTCCAACATTAGTTATTTCTTCCTCGACCATTAAAGATGTTTCCCTTCCATTATTCACAAGTATAACCAGGATACAAGGTTTTGGAGAAAGCACATAACAAGATGCTAGAGGCACGACATAAGAATACAAAAAGATGAAAGTTTATAAGCATCACATAGTCTCTCACTTATAAATGTGGTGCGCTTCACAGTTATGAATAATAATCAACATACACGTTGTTTAATGAGACATCGTTTCTAGGGATAGTCAACCTCATGCTCTGTTACAAAAATTTTCACATCTGAGAAGTACCCGCTAGACGTAACTGGTGGCGGCGTCATCAAAGAGCACTAAGACTAGCCTCATAGCATTTATCATTACAGGTTAAAATTGCAGGAAAATTTAGAACTTTTCTTCTATATCTATCAGAAGGTTTCCATATACCTCTCGCATAGAGATAATATATTTGAAACGGATGTCTCATGTCATAACCATCTAAACAGGACTATAACAATTCTGCATAGCCCATACATCAATACAATAAAAGCCACATATAGGCTATACTAGCATAGTACTCAAATGAAATAGAATGATCAAAGTGTCTTTAAGACTTATCAACATTTAATTCTAGAAAGCGGCATTGTCCTCAAACTAGTGAGGACCTACCCAACTTGGAGAATGAGGATTCAAGCCTTCTAAAAAAGTTGTCACAAACCCATCAATGACATGAACCTAAAATATTGGGGGGAAAGGGAGAAATGGGGTTAGCACATCACTTATACCAAGTGTGAAATCATATGAACATATAACATAGAAATCATACTAAAAAGGGACATTTCATTAAATCATGCTAATTTACTTGGAAAAGCCTTATACACTTCCAAGAACCAATAGAAAGGAATAGTAAATACTCATTAAGTCAAGAACATGTAAATTAATAGACCAAAAATTTTATGTCTGGTCATGTTAACATACGTGTCAACATAATTGAGCACATAACCAAGACAAATCTATCATCAAGTCATAATATCAACAAGCATGAGTTCGTAACATCATAAAAAAAGCAAGACCCATACTCATGAACCCCCAATAATTCCACTAGTGCAATGACTAAGTAAGGCCCCATAACCTCACCCAACCAAGTATACCCAATAAGAACTATAAGAAATTACCAACTTCACATACTATTACAATAAGAGTAAAAATCATCATACTTTAACAATAGAGACCATCAAAATGTCCACAAGTGAAACCAACATCACATAGTGTCATCACATGTATGATCAACATATATGTATCGTTTACATTTATAAGCATATATGCACATAAGAATATAAGAACATGCTTCTAAAACTTCTCTCAAGGATAACTACTGGAATGTATAGGTACAGTATCATACCCCTACTTAGAACAAGTCAAACCACTTAGGTCATCCTAGTTAGAGTTCACTTCATTACTTCATTTTACCTTTTGGGAACATCTATCCTTAACAGACATTGTCTAAATAAGCTAATGTGGAACCCGATGCCCATTTAACCTTACACCGAAACAAGGCGGACTACTTGACAAGGTAGTACCAAAACATGAACATAGATTCTATGTGGATCCACTAGCTAGTATTCCAATGGAGGCAACATAGTTCAATAACTATGAGATATAGTTGGGACCCTCTTTATGCTACATGCATTATATTCGCAAATATCATGAGTACATTAATTATCTTACCTTGCCTAATTGGGAAGGGACACTTCACACTTTATTTCACTCGGTGCTAAGCTAGAGTCCCTTTTTTAAATGTCTTTGAGTCTTTATTAAACATCATATCTTAATATAGGTCATAGGGTCTATCCCTTATATAATCATCATCATATCTCAAGAAGAATTGCATGAGTGATTTCTTTTCATTACAATTCACACATGTGAGGTTATCACATCTACATAATTACATCATAATAAATCACATTGGTAAGTCATCACTATCATTATAACATTTACATCTTAGCCAAAATCTCACAAACCATAATTCAAGAAATTTGAATTCAACATCATATCAACCCTATCAATCTTAACAGAAGGTATACTTAAATACAATTTCATTAATAGACACAAGTAATCATAATTGAAGTAAAGAATTGAGATCACAAGACTTACCCCAATCTCCTTCACAAGACATCATCAAGGTTTTACAATCAACAAGCCAATTCAACCAAAAAATGGGTGTGGTATCATCACACAATAGAAATAAACACATTAATGAAGTCAATTGAATCACTACACAAAAATTTATCACAAGTTCATAGCCTAGGGTTAGAGATTTTGATCAAAAACATGATTTACTTCGCAACCTAGGTAAATTCATTAAAAAATAGCATAATTTATTTAGAATATATTAAAATCATAAACAAAGCAATTTATAAAGTAAAATTTGTAATAGAATAAAACGCACTTGAAACTAATCTTTTGGAAATCTATTTGGAGAAACCCTTTGGGGAAAGAGATCCCAAAGGTGAAAGAAATCTCATACCTTATTAATTAATGAAGTTTGATGGATAAAAGTATTCTTATTTCTGACCTATAACCCTCCTTTTCTTGGTCTTCTGTGGAGTTTCATTGGAAGAAAGGAAGAAGATAGAAGGAAGAACAAATGGGTTTTGGGAATTATGAGAGTTAAGTTTAGTTCAATTAGGTTATGTCTTTATGTAGGGGTCCTTAATTAAATTAATTAGACCTCCGTTAACAACTAACCAATTAATTAACTAATTGAATTAATTAAAATGAAATAGCATAACAATGGTCTAATATACGAGACCCCGAGTAACGGGCCGTAGGTCAGTCGACGCCCTTGCCCTCCTTCTGTCCTCCAATCCATCGTTGGTGTCAAAGACTGGTACAAATTGACCTTTAGACAAAATGGCTAAGTTTTTTTCAAGTGAGGCATCGACGCCCCGTTGATCTAACCACACTACGTTGTATGTGGTCGTAGATGCAAAATGTCCATTTGACTACTTTTTTGCCAAATTGCAAGGGTCCTCCTCAAGGACCCGTTGGTTGGTCCTTGGGGAGTCTGACCAAGACGTTAAAACTATAAACCAACTCTTATATGTATTAGACACCTACCACTAAATTTCATTATTTTTTGACGTTTAAAACCTTTCTAAATAGTGTAAGGCACACTAGCACCTCTTGGACTAGTTTCTAGAAATCACGGATGTTCCTTTACGTTTTAATTCTAAAAATTCATAAATGATTTATATTCATTGTAATTGACTTTAAAACAGTGTTGCAACTCTTAGAAACTCATGTTAGGCACTATATTAGGCTTTAGACTTTCGGAGTATTACAGTTTTGACCCTTGGTACATCCCTCTATTTACTAGGGTCATCTCCACTGGTTTTAGACACCAAAAACTACCTAAAATAATGCACCAAAATCAAGGTCACACTAGCACATTTAAGGCACATTTTCCGAATGCCATGGACGTTTTTTGACGTTTAACTTCCAAAATTCACCAATTGACTTCTAATGGTAAAACACGTCATTTAAAGTCATTATTAACTTGGGAAACACATGAGATTTAGTTTAAACTATTTCATTTTGAGGGTCTAACAAATCATTCTTGTTACCATTGTTTTTCCAATTGAAGTTGTTGTATAGTTCCCATCTCGGACATATTAATTCTTTCAATTCTAATTACCATAGTTAGAATCATAGTTTCCTTGATCTTGGCTCAAAGTATCCTCACTGGAACCTTGGGAAGTTGGTGGAAAACCTTATGTATGATCATTAACTACATATGCATCCTCATCTTAGTAATAAGCATCTTCCAGTGGTGGTGATTTAGTCAGATCGTTCATTGCATTCACCTTCTCTGCGCCTCCGTTCACATGCTTCAACACCAACCCTAATTTAATCCTTATCTATGCCATCTATTCACGAATCTCATATGTTTTTGGGTTTTTAATCTGTTTGAAAAGGTGTTTCACCTAGTGTCTGACTTTATTGTGCTCTAAGCTTTATTGTTGCAGGTTATCTTCTCCAACTTTTTTAAAATCTCAACATATGCCCATTCTCCATAGGAGCCACCTGAAAAGTATGAAGCACCGCTTTGTTGTTATCATCTTGACTATGTAGTACTAAAATTAATATTTTAGTAACTCATCATCAATGCAGTAGTTTGGGAAGCCCCGCATGAACAAAGTAAATCTTTCCCAAGAGCTACTTACCGACTCTCCAGATAGTTCCATAAAGTTATTCACCTTATCCTTGTGGTTAATCTTCTTGAACACAGGATAGAACCACACCAAGAAAAAAAACCTCTCAACTAATGCCAAGTATAGATAGAGTTATAGGGAAGCTTAGTGAATAATATAACAACATCCCCTCTTATTGATAACGGGAACACTCGCAACCCGATGACATTCATATCCAAGTGTGGTCTCCCAACAGAAATTTTGCACACAGACCTCTGTTTTTCTATATAAGCATGTGGGTCGTCCGATGCCAGTCTCTAGAACAAGAGCGGTAGGCATCTTCATCAAGCTACTTGTCACCAAGAATGTGTGCCCAGGTGGCAAGGGGTAGGAAAAGAGGTCCAACAGAGTATTCGATATTCACGTTGCCCCTGTAGTAATCCTGAAGTCATGGGGCTGCTGGAGGTTGCTTCCTCAAAGCCTCGCCTAACTGATTCTCACTAGGTACCTCAACTGGTAATAGAGGTTGCTGGCCTACTCCATCACCTAGATTTCCTTTGTTAGGGTTAAAAAGAGCTCTTTGGTTTTCCATTCTCCTCAAAGTTCGATTTAATTTTGGATTATATGGAGTGAGTGGTTCACCTCCGCTCCGTCTAGTTTGCATAAACTAAAGCTAGACCTGAGAGAAACAAAAAGAAAAAAAATTTAATAATCAGAAATTAGTTGACTAAATTTCAATTATGTAATTAATGTTAATCTAAAACCTACATTCCCAGGCAACAGCGACAAAACATTATATGCTCAAATTACACCTCCCTAAAGAAGTTTAAGCGATCGTTATCAAGTAGATAACCCAACTAGTAGGTTGTGGTTGATTCCTACGAGGAAAATGGTTTATACTTAACTTCAATTTATGATTATATCTATTTAGTCGATGTATTTTTGAAACAGGTAGTAACGGGAGGTTTGTGTTCCTAACGGTTTCATAACGCAACATTCCAAGAAACAGAAATTGTTTCCTAGTGTATTACATGAAAAGCGATAATAAGGTGTCTCTAAATCCTTGATCCGGAATCTAGATAATTTCACCCTCACCTTGATCCATTTACGTGTGTATAATTTACTATCCCTTACCATTACCTCATAGTAGACATCATAATCGATGTATGTCTTAGTTATTACGTCACACCAATTGAAACTATACTATTACATCGTATCACAATAAATATATGTTGATAATTCTTTTCTTTTTAACTAACTCTATGGTCCAACAAGAAGTAACAAGGCGAGTTCTAATGCGTGCACTCGTTAAAAAGACTTCTAAGCAATGAATTATCAATGCATGCAAAAACACTATCAGGGAATTGCTTAATTACTAGACATAACTTGTTAATTACCCATGGTTCCACAGCTCTAGTTGTTGATTTAGTTATCCATATTAGAAAGATAACAATTCATAAATATTAATGAAGAAATCATGAACTTACATTAACATGAAGAATAAACCCAGAAATCTTCATTTAATTTGCAAGAAAAATCGTATAATCCAAATCCGGAAATTGATTAATTTCCAATGTTGCAAACCACAATCTCCAATACACAAAGTACAACAAAAGTAATAGTACCTAACCCCTAAAATGAAGTTTTAGTACCATATATACAGAAAACAAAGTCCTAAAGAATAAGAAATTAAAATAAGGAAACTTTTATCCAGGTAATACGATATCAATCGATTAACCAATAGACGTACCGTCAATCAATTGATGGTACGACAACTACTTCCTTCATTCAGGATAGAATATATTTTTCTCCTTCGGATGGAACCCTCTCTGAATAAAAGAAATGACCAGTATTACAGTCCAATTAGCCATATACTGGTCATTGATGCTCCTTCATATGCCCATACATAGAATCATCCAAAATTAGGTAATGGAACCTTCTCGGACCCAAACGATGAGTCACAATCGTTGGGCAGTTGTGGCCTCTAGTGGTTCCACACTTGGTCAGACTTTCATGATTTTCCTTCAATGTTCGAGCTGCTCATCTATTATCACTGCCTATGGTCCGTCAATTGAACTGTCACATACCAAAACCATACCTTAGTAATTAGGGGCAATATTGGATTGCAACCAGCGTACTTGACCTCTCGGAGGTCTTCTACAATCCCTTACTTATCATTCATCACATAAACATTAGTGAAAAGAAGTACGGAATTAAAAATTTTGACAAAACATATCATAGTCCTTAAAAATCTCTTCATATAAAGTCATAGGAAATCCTAGGTCTCAATCTCATCATCTAAAGATACAAGAATATTTGGGACACGACCCATAAAAAATGCGAATATAGAAATACATTGTCTATTACAATACTTCAATAAGAAAAATAAAAGACATATATGTCCTCGAGTCAAATGAGGACATACTTCAACTTTTCTAGAACAATGCTATGGTCCAAGTCTTCACTTTCCAAAAGCTCCTCACCTACCAAGAACTATAGCTATAGATAAAAAAAATGCAATAGTACATACAAAGGTACTAAGTATGGCATAATGCATAAAAATAATGAAAATGGACATTTAGTTGAAATATGCATCTTTTAATTTTTAAAATCAGATTATAATCATAACAACAACATTTAACAACTTTGAAACACATAAGATAACATTTAAACAAAAAATCACAATTTTAGAGTCACTTTAGAGTGAACCCATTTCAATGTACAGTGAAGGTCTTCAGTGTTAAAGTGAAGTGCTTTCTTTTCCATTTTAACACTTCCTCGCATGTAGTCTCCTCAGTAAAAGCTATCCTAAGACTCACATAAGCAACACAAAGAGAGACTGACCATACGACCTCCCTAGGCATAACTAAATGACCCTCAAGACTACTTATAATAAGGCATATACACACTTACATCAAACATCAACACATAGATAATATGACATTCTCCTTCCTATGGATATCAAAAGACCTTAAGTAAATCACGAAGATAACGTCCATAATTGACCTCTTCAAGATTATCTCAATAATACTTAAGACTACCTAAGGCTTAGATCATGTCCACAAAATCAACCAACTTCCCTAACTAGAGTCATTCTCTAGACTACCAAAGATAAGATATGAATAGATCATCCCTTATTCCCTTTTCACTCTTTAGCTAAGGAATCCTTAAGTCATTTTAGATTAGATACACATTCATTTACATACGTCATAAGATAATTCATTATTTCATAACTTTATTAACAGACTCATACATCACATAAAGGACATTCAAGTAATGGTCTTGGACAAGACCTAAGAACTCTAACTAACACCTTCAAAGTCTATTGTGCAATGCCTAGATAGCGTCCCACACCACCAACTAAACTTCATATAACTTCTCCAATGCTATTAAGTATTCCATATGATGAGAATAGTCAATAACCGATATTGACCATGATAGCAAGACATGGAATTCGGAGTTCTATCCTAACCCAATGAGGTTGTTCTACTTGACAATGGAAAACTTAGACACATCGTATAGAGGCACATGGTTAAGGAATATGAAGGGCATTCTTTGTATTCTATTCTCATTATTTTACTAAAACTACTTCACTTTACCATACTCACTTGGTAGTAGCTTTCGTTCTCATAGAGTAATTCACATTAAGGTTCATATAAAGAGGTTCCATATCAAGTTCATAATCCAATTACATTCACCCTACCAAAGAGGTCTTCTAGAGTTACATTAAAATGGACACAAGAAGCTCATGATGACTTTCCTAAGTTTTGATATGATACCGTTCCAGACAATCAACATTGGTATCCTACCTCCCAATAATAAGTCCCAATCGACGATACCCTACCAACGGGGCGTTTATTGACCAACTAGTAGTTGACTGCATAGTGGTTTACGCTGTCTTGGGATACCTCAACACCTATTTTAGGTGTTTCTTCAAGGTCCCTTAGTTGGTCCTTGGGTATTTTTACCCGAACTTTTCAAACCCAAACTTGATTATATATGATTTTAGCCCCTATCACATGCGTAGACACACAAGACCTTTTCAAGGCACATCTTTCAAACGTCATGGATGTTCTTGGACGTTTGACCTTCAAACATCACGAAAGTCGACACACTACCTATATATGCTATAATAACTCATTCAAGGACCTTAAAACCTCATTAATAACATATAACCACATAGAACAAGATATGAGGCACCTAGGTCACTTAGTCATCGAATGTCTTTGTCGCCCCTTGACGTTTGACTTCCAATGCACCTAAACTCTTAGGCACTGCCTCATTAACCGTAATAGAACTATTTGCGACCTTATACAATCAAAACAAACATTTTAGGATCTAGTTCACCTATGTCATTTTATGGGTCTTACAATCTCCCACACTTGGACAATATTCGTCCTCGAATAACACTTGCCACTCTCTGAACACTTCCGAGAATAGAGATTCAACTAGAAGCTCATAACCATACCATATATGACATAACTAAGAAGAAAACATCAATTTCACACTATCTAGAGATTCACAACACAACATGAACTAGAAAACTATTCTATAACTCATCATACTAGAAAACTAACATGCTTCATTCCAAATAATAAAAACTCATTTTATATTCAATATCATAATTATATACATCATTTATTACAACATTACAACAATTTTAGACCAAAGAATCAATTAGTCAAATTTCCATAAATTTTACAATGAGTAGTTTTCCAAGCTAAGAGTGATTTTCACAAATTTTTCAAAAATGCAACTTTTAGGCAATTCCTGATATAAACATGCTAATATGCCAAGTAACACAACATAAACATCTTAAAAAATAATCATATTTTATAAAATACACAATGCAAGAAGTTATTGAAATTCAATTTCAATAAAACTCCTAAACACCATGCACATGCAATCATGCTTCTATATCATTCAATCTCATCCACTAACCATACTCCCCCGTCTTAGAAGGAACTCATATCACAAAAATCAATGCAAGGGCTTACCTTCATCATCAACATAATTCTCATCAGGCTTTGATCTTCTAGTCTGGAGTGCATACAAATGCCTATTTGTTGGTTCATCATCCTTTGTAACACTCGGAGCACTTGCTTACCCTCTCTTCCTCTAGAAACAAATTTAGGACAATATCTCACCTTATGTCCTTCCTTTCCACAACCATAGCAACTCCCAGTTCCCCTTAGACACTCACAATAATTTTTTTTGTACAAGTGACACATGTAGGTTTGACATTTTGAGAGCCACCTCCTTTTTTCCAATTTCACCTTAACACCCTTAGATTCTTCTTGACTTTGGGAACTCTTCATAAACCTAGGTTTCCCTTGATCACTAGAACCACTCCTTTTAAAGTTTCTAGCCATCCTCTTATGTTTAGACTGTTCAATTGATTGTGCATACAACATGAGTCTACCTAGGGTCATATCATCATGTAGCATCATCGTACGACATTCCTCCCTCTCTAGATAAATCGCACCCGTCATAAAATGACTCATTTCATCCCTTTCATTACAAACAAGAGATGGGGAATTTCTAGATAATATTGAGAACTTTAAAGAGTATTCCTCAACACTCATATTTCCTCCACCTTAACTTATCTCCTCCTACAGGGAAATTATTTACCAAGAAAAGATTCCTTAAATTCTTCCCACTCAATAGGAACCGACTCCTCCAGCCTATTAACCTTCCATTGAGTGTACCATATTTGAGAAACATCCCTCAATTCATATGAAACCAACTCCGCCTTCTCCCTAGTTGTAACTCCCATAGCACTCGACACCTTGTACACTCCATCTAGCAACTCTTGGGGATACTTTCCCACCTTAGAGCGAAGAAAGATAAAAGGATTCATCCTTACAAAGTCTCTCAAACTAGAGTTCATAGTTGTCTCCACAATATTCACCCTAGGCCCCATACTCAAATTCACTTGAGTAGTCACAGCTCGGGCTAAAGTAACCATATCCTCCCTAATATCCCTATTACTTGAATCTGGGACATCAACTCCTTCATCGATAATAGGGACATGTTCACTTTAATCACCCTGAGGAACTTGCTCAAATTCCTCAACTTGAGTAGGAATCTCTTCTTGCACATCATTCTCTTCAACTCTCCTAGCCGGTGTCGCGCATTCATCTTCCTAGAATCACAAGGAAAAACATAAGAAAATATTACTTATAAATTTTAATCTATGGAACGATATAGGAGTAGAAAAGTAGGGAAACTCTAGAGTCTTATATGTTTTCACCCATATAGGTATCGTGACTCACACCGATGGTCGAGACTCTACTATACGTGACTTGATGAGACTTTTTTGATTCCTAAACTACTTTCAAAACCTATGCTCTAATACCAAGCTTGGCGCATCCCAAAACCACAACCTAGAAGTTAGGGGATATCTCGAATTGCAACCAGCATACTTGACCTCTCGGAGGTCTTGTACAAGCCCTTGCATATCATTCATCGCATAAACATAGTGAAAAGTAGTGCAGAATTAAAACTTTTTACAAAACATGTCATAGTCTTTCAAAATATCTTTCACGTCGAGTCATAGGAAATACTAAGTCACAATCTCATCATCTAAAGATACAAGAATACTTGGGACACGACCTATATAAAATACGAATCTAGAAATACTTAGTCTATTACAATACTTCAACAAGAAACATAAAATACATATATGCCCTCGAGTCAAATGAGGAAATACTTCAACTTCTCTTGAACGATGCTACGGTCCAAGTCTCCACTTCCAAAAGCTCTTCACCTACCATGAACTATGCATATAGATATAAGCATGGATAAGTACAACCACATTTACTAGGTATGGAATAATGCACAAAAATCATTAAAAGAGACATTTAGTTGAAATATTCATCCTCTCAATTTTAAAATCATATTATTATAAGAACAATATTTAACAACTTAGAAATACATAAGATAACATTTAAACCAAATATCACAATTTTAGAGTCACCTTACAGTGAACTTATTTCACTATATGATGAAGTTCTTCATTGTTACAGTGAAGTGATTTCTTTCCATTTTAACATTTCCTAGCATGTAGTCTCCTCACTAAAAACTATCCTAAGACTCACTTAATAAACACAAAGAGAGACCGCCCGTATAACCTCCCTAAGAATATGTAAATGACCCTTAAGACTACCTATAATAAAGCACATACACACTTATAAGACATAAAACATCAAAAGATAGATAATATGACATTCTCGTGAGAAAGGCTATCAAAAGATCTATTTATGTAAATCAAGAAGATAACGTCCATGATTGACCTCTTAAAGATTAACTAAGTAATTCTTAATAATACTTAAGGGTTAGATCATGTCCACATAATCAACCGAATTCCCCAACTAGAGTCATTCTCAAGACTTCCAAAGATAAGATATGAAGAGAAATTTCTTATGTCCTCTTAACACTTTAGTTAAGGAGTCCTTAAGTCAATTTAGATTAGGTACTCATACATTTACATACTTCATAACATAATTCATTAGTTCATAAGTTTATTCCGAGACTCATACATCACATAAAGGACATTCAAGTAATGGTCTTGGACAAGACGTAAGAACTTTAACTAACAACTTCAAAGCCTATTGTGCAATGTCTAGATAGAGTCCCATACCACCTAAACTTCATAGAACTTCTCTAATGCTAGTAAGTATTCCATATGATGAGAATAGTCAATAACCAACATAGACCATGACAGCAAGACATGGAATTCGGAGTTATTTCCTACCCCGATGTGTTTTTTCTACTTGCCAATGGTAGAACTTAGACACATCCCATGAAGGCACATGGTTAAGGAATATGAAGGGCATGCTTGTATTCTAGCCTCATTCTTAGACTCAAACTACTTCCTTTTACCATAATCACTCTGTACTAGCATTCTTTCTCATAGAGTAATTCACATTAAGGTTCAAGTAAAGGGGTTCCATATCAAGTTCATAACCCAAGTACATTTACCCTAACAAAGAGGTCTTCTAGGGTTACCTTACAATGGCGACAAGAATCTCATTATGATTTTCCTAAGGTTTGATATAGTGTTGTTCCACCCAATCAACATTAGTTCCATCATTCCTTTACCTTGAAGGATACCATTACGAGTTTCTACTTCAACATTCATAGCCTTACCACTAGATCAATGTTTGGACATAAAAGACTCTCTTAACATCATTTAGGGTCTTATATCATTCATAGATACAAGACTAAGAGTTTTAACATCCTAAGTCAAGACATCACATACTCATTATTATATATGCATCATGTAAGGGACACAAGTCAACCAACAGAAGACATCATATACTTCATTTTAACTCATAATACATGTCATTCTAGAAACACATAAACATAACCATATCATTCAAGTCATCCTATACACAATCATACCATCATCAATATGACCAAAATAGACTCATAATGTCAATAAGGAATAACCAAGACTCAACCCTAAGACTATACAGACAAAGTCAAAGTCATATTCTAACTTGATCACCTAAGATGAAATGAATAAAAAAACACATATATGAATTCACATGTAGATATTATTGTCATACTTCACATAATATATTATAAAAATATCTACATTACTTCAAATATTTTCCGACAAGGCCATGATCATTACATTGCTTAAAATAACACCGACAATGCGACATCATTTGCAATTAAAGAACATAACACTGTCATTATAAGTTTACCATACCAAACACAACATAATTGAAGTATAAACAATATCAAAATAAAGGAATAAAGGAAATAGCGGTAGAGTGCCACGACTCCATCCTCAACACCCCAATATGATGCTAAATCATCCAATTAAATAACATAAGGCCTCATCAAGATTGTATGCCTCGATCACTTCATTCGCTGTTTCAGCATGCCCTAGATAAATTTTTATTCACTGCCTGTTGACCTTGAACCTTACACCCTCCTTAGTCTCCAACTCAACTGCACCATGAGGGAATTGTTGGGTGATCAAATAGGGATCAGTCCATTTGGACTTGAGATTGCCCGGAAACATGAAACCTAGAATTGAACAAAAGCACCAAATCCCCAACCAAGAAATTGCGCTTCTCAATCTTTTGGTCATGGTACTTCTTCATCTTTTCTTTATAGAGGGATGAACTTTCATATGCCTTCAAGCGAAATTCATCAAGTTCATTCTACCCGTTTAACCTCTGTTCTGCAGCCTCATTCCAATCCATTTTCAACTTTTTCATTGCCAAATGGATTTATTCTCTAATTCAACCAGTAAGTGACACGCCTTCCCATATACAAGTTAGTATGGGAACATACCTATGGGAGTCTTGTATGCTGTCCGATAGGCCCAAAGAGAATCACTAAGCCTCCTTGACTAATCCATTCTACTAGCATTCACAATTTTTGCTAAAATTTTCTTCATCTCCCTATTTGATACCTCAACTTTTCCGCTAGTTTGAGGATGATAAGGAGTGGCCACATTATGGTGAACCCCATATCTTTCCAATAATCCCTTGAATAACTTTGTGCAGAAGTGGGATCCCCTATCACTGATAATATCCCTTAGGGTGCCAAATCTACAAAATATGTTCTTTTTCAAGAACGCGGTAACACTCTTGCCTTTATTATTTGCAAGTATGATAGCTTTCATCCATTTAGAAACATAATTGACTGCAACAGGAATGTTCTTCATCCCATGAGAACTCACAAAAGGGACCATAAAGTCAATTCCCCACACATCAAACAACTAAATCCGAAAATGGGATTTGATGGAGCTCTTGCTTTCGCGGAATGCCACCATCTCTTTGGCATCTATCACATGACTTGGCGAACTCATGAGCATCTTGGTTCACTGTTGGCCAATAGTAGACACATTGCAAGATGTTGTGAGCAGTCCAAATACCACTATGATGCCCTCCTACAAGCGAAGAATGTCATGCCTCCAAAACACTCAACATCTCAACTACTGACACACAAGGCCGAATAAGCCCATCAGCACAACTCTTATATAAGTATGGCTCCATCATGCATGAACTCTTTCCTTTGATGAAAGGACAAGTCCGGTGGGACGATATCACTAGCAACATAATTTGCAAAATCTGCGAACCGTGGAACGAAGTCTTGGGAGGCAGCCAATACATGCTCATCAGGGAAAGTATCATGATATCAACATTTTAACCCAACTCTCCCATTGCTTCATCTTCTAATTAAGACAAGTGATCAACAACTTGATTTTTGATTCCTATTCTATCTTTTACCTCAAAGTAAATTCTTGCAATAGTAAAACCCAATGAATCAACCTCAGTTTGGCATCCTTATTTGTTATCAAATATCTCAAAGCAAAATGATCAGTATGCACTATAACTCTAGTGCCAAGCAAATAGGAGCAAAATTTCTTGAAAGCAAAGACTACATCAATGACCTCTTGTTCATTCATGGTGTTGTTCTTTTGGGATTCCTTAAGGGCTTTACTAGCATAGTAAATGAGATGAAGGATTTTGTCCCTTCGTTGTCCCAATACCACACCTAGAGTAACCCCACTCACATCACACATCACCTTATAAGGCTTTCTCCAATCCGGAGAAATGATGATAGGTGCATACACCAACTTTTCCTTCAACTCACCAAATTCCTTAAGACAAGATTCATCAAAATGATACTCACCCTCTTTCTCAAGCAAATTTCACAAAGGATGTGCAATATTTGAAAATTCCTTGATTAACCTTCAGTAAAAGCCTGCATGCCCAAGAAAACTTCTCACACCTTTTATAGGGATAGGTGGAGGAAGTCGCTCTATCACCTCAACTTTGACTTGATCAACCTCTATACCCTTCTCTGAAATATGATGACCCTATACAATACCTTCTTTCACCATGAAATGACATTTTTCCCAATTTAGCACAAGGTTGCAATCTTCACACCTCTTAAGAATCTCGGACAAATAAGTCAAACACCTCTAAAAGGAGTCACCAACCACTAAAAAATCATCCATCAACACCTCAATAGTGTTATCCACCATATCAGAGAATATAGACATCATACATCTTTGAAACGTGGTCGATGCATTACATAACCCAAATGGAATTCTCTTGCATGTGAAGGTCCCGTAGGGACAAGTAAATGTGGTTTTCTCTTGATCTTTCAGTGCAATAGAAATATTTTATAACCCGAATATCCATCAAGAAAAAAGTACCTCCCCTTTCCTACAAGTCTATCCAACATTTGTTCCATGAAGGGCATAGAAAAACGGTCTTTCTTGGTCCATGCATTTAATTTCCAGTAATCCATACATACCCTCCATCTAGTAACCAGCCTCATCGAAAAAAATCTCATTTTTCTCATTGGGGACAACAATCATTCCCCCTTTCTTAGGTACACACTTAAAAGGGCAAACCCAACTACTATCGCCGATTGGCTATGTCACTCCAGCATCCAACCAGTTAATGATTTCCTTTTTTACCACCTCTTTCATAGGTGGATTTAAACATCTCTAGTACTCAATACTTTGCTTATGATTGGGCATGAGTTGGATTTTATGTTAACAAATCCAAGGAGGGATCCCAATAATATCTGCAATAGTCCATTAAATAGCTCTTTTAAACATTTTAAATACCTCCACCAAACTCTCAACTTGATGTACATTCAAATTTGATGCAATAATTACTGGCAAAGTGTCACTTTTTCCCAAGAATACATACCTCAGATGAGGTGGTAGAGCCTTAACTTCTACCTTTGGTTCCTCCTCTAAAGATGGTTTCGCGAGTGGAGACACGTGATGCTTCATATCTAACTCCAACTTCTTTGGTTTAAACCGAACATCACTTTGATCAAGTGCCGCGACCAAGAATTCATACTCTTCATACAATCATAATCAAAATTCATGATCACTATCGCTAGTGCTTCTACACCCAGACGCTCTTCTATTTGTACATCAGATGATTTTTCAAACCTGTAAGATATGGCAATACCGATTAGATCTCCCCACTCTGCCTCGTGAAACTACAAATGTTGAAAGTCACTTATTCATTGTTCAACCAAAATGTCATTTGCCCTTTCTCCGTATAAACCAAGGCTCTACTCGTAGCAAGGAATGGCACCCAAAGAATAATAGGCACCTCAAAATGAACCTCATAATCAAGAATCACAAAATCAGCCGAAAATATGAATGACTTCACCTTTACTAACACATCGCGGAGTATGCCAATAGGACTTTCACCGTTCGATCGGCCATTAGTAGTCGCATTGTAGTGGGTTTTGGGTCACTCAAACCCAACTTCTTGTAAATAGAAAGAGGCATGATATTTATGCTTTCCCCAAAATCAAATAATGTGTCGCAAAGTGTAATAACCCGATTGTACATGGAATAGTGAAGACATCCGAATCATCTTTATTTTGCACTATAGACCTTGTACCAATAGCACTACAATTTTGCATTCTATCATCATCCTCAAATCTCACTAATCTTTTTTTAGAGACCATATCTTTCATGAACATGGCATATTCGAGAATTTGTTCAAGAGCTTGTATCAAAGGTACATTGATGGAAAGTCGTTTAAGCATACTGATAAATCGCTGGTATTTACCATCCTCGGTCTTTTTCACTAACCTCTATGGGAATGTAGGTGGTGGTCTAGGAATGGGGGTCACCTTTTGGGTACCTCAGCTTCTTTCCTTATTTTTTCTTCTAACTCACCACTAACCTCCACTACCTCATCATTGCCTCTTATCACATTTTCTATACCAGACGTCATCGGTTGGTCAATGGTTTGGTTACCACCTCGAGTTGTTATTATCACACAATGTCCATCATTTTTCGAATTTTTGACAGTATTGCTAGGAAGAGTGCCTGGTTGGCATGGGTTCACAATCGAAGACAATTGGCCCATTTGCAACTCAAGATGCTTGACCGAGATTGCATGTGCATCAAATTTTTTCCCAATACTCGCTAAGTCACTCCTCAACTCTTTAGTGTACTCATCACTAGCATCAAACCTCCTCATCATTTTCTGCAACATATCCTCAACTCGCACCATACTGCCTCAACCATGCCTAGGAGCAACTTCAAGATTTTAAGGTGGAACATAGGGCCCACTCCTATCATTTCTCTTACCATAGTTAAAAAGGCTGAAGTTGTTGTCGCGCTTGTAATTCCTATATCGGACATAATGACCCTCTCGTTTGTAATTACCATAGTTACGACCTTGGTTTTCTTGACCTTGGCGCCAATTTTCCTTATTGGAGCTGTTGGCGGTTGGTCAACAAAAAACCATCTGATCATTTACTACAGAAGAGTCCTCCTCATAGTAATACTCATCAATTGCGGTGGTGGTTTAGACAAGTAGTTCATCGCATTTACCTTTTTTACAACCCAGTAACATATTTCAACACCAACCCAAGCTCAGTTCTCATTTGAGTTGTTTCCTCATAAATCTCATCTGCAGTTAATTTGTGTGTGGATTGCACTGCAAAGGTTTCTCCCAGTATGTGACTTCCTAGTGCTCCAAGCTTTATTATTTTGGGAGATTTTCTCTAACTTATCAGTGATCTAAGCATAAGGAAACTCCCCATAAGAACCACCCGCTATCATATCCAGTACTGCATTATTATTATCATCTTGTCCCCTATAGAAGTACTCTTTCAGTGACTCATCATCGGTGCGGTGATTGGGGACACTTCTCAAGAACAAGGTGAACCTATTCCACGAACTATTGATTGATTTTCTCGATAGTGACACAAAGTTGTTCACTCTATCTTTGTGGTTTATCTTCTTGGACGTCGGGTATTAACGTGCTAATAACACATCTCTCGATTGATTCCAAGTGTAGATTGAGTTTAAGGGAGCTCGGTAAACCATATAGCGGCCTCTCTCGTCAATAAGAGAGGAAACACTTTCAACCCAATAATTTCCATATTAAAATCATGTCTCCCTACACAACTCTTACACACCGACCACTCCTTGACGATGTGAGCATGTGGATCCTAATAAGGTAGCGCCGAAAACAAACCTCTGGCGGTGAGCATTTGCATCAGACTACTAGTTACCACTAAAGTATGGTCGTGTGGAAGGGAGGCAAGACAAGTGGGTCGTTAGACTCATTAATATTATCATATTCCCTATAATATTCTTGAGGGCGTGGACCAGGAGGTTGCCTATGTATTTCACCTTTCCCACAATTTTCAGGTAATAATTGATCATTAGCATCAACCGATGGTGGAATTTCCACGTTGTGATCATCATTAAGAATACCCAAATTTCAGTTCATTCTACGCAGTGTATGCTCCAGCTTAGGGTTGCGTGAGAGTATGGGTTCTCCTCTACTCCGCCTACTTGGTATACACGGAAGTTAGATCTGCAAAAAACAAAAAGACAAAGAAAAAGTAAAATTAGGAAAATATTGACTAAAATTTGGTAATAAGCTTAAAGTTGATCTAAAAGTTACTTTCCCCGGTAGCAGCGCAAAAATTTGATACGCTTAAATTTACTTCTCGAAAAGAAGTATAAGAGGTCATATCAAGTAAAGAACCCAACTATGAGGTTGCGGTCAATCCCATGAGGAAAATGATTTACACTTAACTTTAACCTATTATTACTTCTATTAAGTCAAGTCCTTTTCAAGAAACAAGTAACAAAAAGGGGGTTTTAAAGAAATAAATGTAATTTGCTTTTTCTAAGTAAATAAGTAACAGGTTCAAAGATTTGATTTCTATCAAGTAATGAGAGTAACTAGGGATTAAGTGCTCCCCACAAGTTCATAATGCGGTAATTCCAGCTATAACAATCCTTTCCTAGTATCTTATATGCAATGTGGTAAGTTATGTATCCTTAATTCCTTGGTCCAGCAACTAGGGGATTTCACTCTGCACCTTTGTCCGGCTACTTGTGTATGCTTTACCAAACCTTAACTTTGCCTCATATTAAGCATCATAATCGGTGTTTGGCTTTGTTATTAATTCACACCAACCGACACTAGCATATTAGATAGTCTTTACAAAATTTACGTTGATAATTCTTTTCTTATAATCTACCTCCTTGGTCTCGCAAGTAGATATAAGCCGAGTTCTAATGAGTTCACTCGTTAAAAAGACTTCTAAACGAAAGAATTATCAATACATGCAAGACACTATTTGAGAATTATTATTTTAGTTAGGTTTTACATTGTTATTTACCCATGGTTCCCACAACCCTAGTTATGGAGTTTAGTTACCCATGTATATATTGACACAAGTCATATTAATTAGATAAGAATTCATGCACTTACTTTGATAAGATTGAAGAAAATCCAGAAAATTCCTTAAATTAATCCAAAACTTGCAATAAATGATTCCGGGAAATAAAGTAATTTTCTTCAAATCCCAAAATTGAACACATAGAACAATAAAAATAGAAATTATGAAAGATTCTAACCTCAAAAACGATGTTTTTACAAGTACTTATAATAATAGAATCCTAACAAAAGAGGAAAATCTACCCAAAAATGTGTCTGAGTCGACGATTGGAGCGACGGACCGTCGAGGGCCTCCGTCGTTCCATACTTAACTTCTTTCTCTGCTTCTTTCTTCACCAACTTTCTGTTACCATGACGGTCCATTGCGTTCACAACGGTCGGTCGATGGATTCCATTCCTCCATACTTAGAATCTTTTGATAATGGGTACTGGCTACTCTCTGGTTACATTGAAGGATGTGCAGGACGGTTCATCGTGGCTATGACGGTCCGTTGAGAGCCTCCGTAGCCCCACATAATAAAAATTCCCCAACTTTCTTTAGCAGCCTTTTTCTTTGTACGATGGTGGCCACCTATGGACCGTCGAGGTCACAGCGTACCATCGATTGCTCCGTAGGTCGTCACTTCTACAATTTTAAGCACAATTCTCCCATGTTCTACTTATGAAAAGATTTCCTGTAAACAAAGAGAACGATATATCAAAACTAATAAAAAAAGTCCTTAGACACACACTAAACTTAAGGAAAAAGCATTGAAAGTATAGTGAAACCATGGTACATCAGTAACGAACGATATTATGAAGCCACGTGTGATGCCGGCAAGTTGTTTTGTGCAGGCCAAAGGCGATATGGGCAGACCAAATCTGATGTCTCCTAACCATTGTGTGCAGGACAAAGGGGATGCACAACTTACCATTGTGGGCCAAAGGTGATGCGGGCAGGCAACACCTGATGTCAACTGACCATTGTGTGTTGGCCAAGGGTGATGCAGGTATTCTACGCCCGACAATGAATGAGTGATATGCACAAGACACGCCGATGTGGGTAATCCACAACAAATGTCAGTTGAGCGATGTGAACAAGCCAGGACCATTGCGGGCGGTCCACCACCAATGTCGTGAGACAAATGCCGCTTTGAGTTGGCCGATGTCGCTTGCCCGAAGCGCACATGACTTGGATGAAGATGCCTGTTGTGCCAGACGCTAATCTAGCCATATCGATGTGCACACGCCATAGCTCATGGTACAAGCCTTAGTTGATGTTGTCTATCATTGTCCAGCGTTCCTTACCCTATGGGCATTAGCTATGGAAGATGTTGGTTACCGTTAGCCGATGCCGATGTCACTTGACAAATGTACACATTACACGTATGATGTGTGCATGCCTTGGTTTATATAACATGTAGATGGCCGATGCCGCTTGCCTGAATCCCGAATTCCATGTCCAATTTTTGGTCCACTTAGAACTCTTGATTTTGCGGTGTGGATTTTGACTAAGAGGAGTAGACATCATTTGGTGCAAAGATTCATAATGAACGTGTAAAACCCATATATGCACGTTTTAAGGTACAAACACGTATTATCTTCCACAAACAACTTTTTATATAAAAAATAAGTCATCAACAATTTTTTTATTTTTTATGCTAATCATGAAAATGAGTATCTAGTCATTACTGGCAGCAGCGGGATGTTACGAGGACTAAGACAAGTCCTTATCATTCGTCATAGCACATCATAGGTAAGAAAATATGGGAAAAATTAACAAAATTTGCTTATATCGCGAGGTGATTTACATAGACCTCTACATATGAAACATACATAGGTTTCTCTCATAAACAACATACAACATATAGGAATTTAGTCTAATACTTTGTCTCACATTAAACCATCTATAAAGTTCATCATAATAGTTTGGGCACAGTCCTTAGTCTATTACTATATTCCATATAGGCGAGAATGAAAGTCTCAACATGAGAATGTAATCATTGTCTCAAACAAAGACAAAACTACTAAGGCTTGATTAGTGGCTTTATCCTTAGAACTCATGAGAACTTACCAATTGATTTAGGAAAGACCAAGTCTTATTATTCAATGACCATGAATCTCCTCAGTGGCCCGAACCTAAAATGTTTGGGGAAAAGGGAGAACATTTGGGTTAGTACAAATCACATGTTCTAAGTATAGCTCCTATGCACAAAATCATCAATACATGAGAAAAGGACATGAGAAAAGGGCAATTTAGTCGAAATCATGATTTCCATCAATTTAAATCAACATGCATATATAAGAAGAAAAATAAGTCAATTCGACATAATAGCTACCTAACATGTAAATCACCCAAGCAATACTTATGCAATACCAAAGATAGAACCCCATAATCCATCTAAGGTAAGTATCACATTAAGCGACCCACTTCATGCTTACAACATACTTTCATAACATTCTTCTACATAAATGCTTACTCATAATTTATTAATGATAACCATAATCATAATCGCAATCATAAAAGAAAACTACTTAGAATCATCCCTTAAGATCCCACATGTGCAATGAGTAAAAGAAGTCTCATACCCTCCCTTACCCTATGTAGTAGCCTTCAAGACAACCCTAATAAGTGTTTACATGCTTAACTTTTTCATTTACTTTTACAGTAGGGAAAGAAGTGCAACAACCGACATGATACCATGTGAGCTACATGGAATCCGGTGTTCTACTCCCACACCGAAAAAAGAGAGTTAACACTTGCCTAAGGTGCAACCATTCATACGTAGCTATCTAGGTGGATCCACTAAGCTAGAGTCCTATGTGGGCACATAGTTAAGGGTCAAGGAGATTCTTTCTAAAGAACCTTTATTACTAACATGGAGGTTTCCATCTCATTATACAACACATAACTATGGAATCCAGACTTACTAATGTGAGGAAACCCATGTAGGAAGTCGGACTTATTAATGTGAGACCTTCATCCCATTTACATGCCCTTTTATTGCTAAGCAAATCTTACCTTTAGTAATCATCATATAACATCATACAAGTTCATATTAGTCTCTTTTAGACCTCTAAGGAAGCATCTTATCATAATAGCTCATAGGTGATCACAAGTGAGAACTATCATTTCATTTTAGACACAACATTATAATCATGAGAAACTAAATTCAATCATATAATTATCACATCATAACATAATTACATACTTCATATCTAATTCATAGATCTAGGGTTAGGGATGAGGGATCCTTGTCACCAACATCACAACAATTCACCTTGCATAATTGAGATCAAAGGAGAATCAATATCATACCTCATTGCCTTTCATGGGACTTCATAATTCAATACCTAAGAACTCGGAACTAAAATATGAAATAGGGCAATTCATTAAGTATTAACATAGCTAAAAATCAAAGAAGACAAGGGACATGTTCATCACCATCAACAATTCATCTTAATCAATCTAAGAAATTAGGAATTTGGTGAAAGACATGGGTCAAGGGAAAACTCATAGGAATTCATCAATTGACCTTCAATTCATACTTAAAACATAATTAATCATAATTCATCACAATTAACTCACTATATCGTTTTAGAAATCATATTTTGAAGGACCTCTTGGGGAAAGGAATCCCAAGAGTGAAAGAAATAATACCTTATTCATGAGAGAGCCAGAAATTGGGTTGAAAAACTTGAAGGCTTGATCTTCTTCATGGAGCTCTATTAATATTCAATAATGTTTTGGAGGAAGAGAGAATTTGGGAGAGGGAGAAAGAGATTTTTTATTTCAATTTGTGTGACTTGATTTTTGTGTTAGAATAGACCTAAAACTGACCCTTATACATTATATACTCACCCATTAAATTACCCAAAAGATCCTCACTTAAATGGGTTTATTTGTGAAGTTAAAACACCCAAAACACGACTTTTATGATATCAGCGAAGTGAGTGCGCGTCACGAGGCTAATTCTCATATTTATTTTCGAATTTTGATCTGAGGCAATAGGGTCCATGTCAGCCCCGCGTCGTGAGGAAAAATCCAAATTCTCACGTGATGGCTGCGTGAGCACAGCAGAATCAGAATATGCCTGCGCGTAAGCTGCCTTCCAACTTCGTGTCCTCCCCAAGGACCCTTCCGCTGGTCCTCGGGGTGTCGTGAATAGATGTTTTGACCCTTCATACTAAATTATACCTATTCAAAGTCTTTTTACAAGTTTTGGACTTCATATGACCCTCTGAAACATTCGCCAAACATAGGGGCGTCAACTAGTTGAATTTAACTAGTTTTCTCAAACAAGTTATTTACACTATTATAGGTCTAAAATCAACATTATACAACATATGAGACTCTAGTGTAGGTCATGAAAATTATGGCGTGTTACATAATGATAAAACATAGGAAAAATATGAAAATAAAATAAAAATAGTGCCAACGATTAACAAATAAATATAGTAACTTTATATTCAATAATTTCAATAATTATTTTAAATTTTATTTTTTTCAGGAAATCCCAAAAATGAGTAATTGATGAACCAAAATTGGGGATATATGAAAAATATATATAAATAACGCCAAATATCATAAACAAATATTGTAACCTTACATTCAACAATTTCAACAATGTTTTTTAAATTTTTATTTTTTTTTCATAAATCTTGTAAAGGGATAATTCATGTATAAAATAAGAAAAAAAATGAAAAAAGCATAAAAATTTGACACCAAAAATTCACAAATAAATATAGTAACCTTAAATTCAATAATTTCAACCATTTTTTTTCAATATTAATTTTTGTTGTTATAAATCCTGAAAATGGGTAATTCATAAATAAAAAAAATATAAAATTCACTCCAAAAATGCACAAACATATATACTAAACTTAAATTCAACAACTTCAACAATTCTTTTTTATTTTTATTTTTGTTCGGTAAATTCCGAAAATAGAAAAATTTTATTGATAAAAAGTAGGGAAAATATATTATTTTGAAAATATAAATTAACGGCAAATATACATAAATGAATAAAATAATCTTAAATTCATCAAAAAAAAATAATTTTTATTTTTATTCGTTAAATCATGAAAATGGATACTAAAATATAAAATTTGAAAAATATGAGAAATTGTAAAACTAACGCCAAAAATTCACAAATACATATAGTAACCTTAAATTGAACAATTTCATAAATTTTGATTTTAAAATGTGATGTAAAAATAAAAAATGGTAAAATAAATTTTTACAAATGACTAAAAGTCAGGAAAAATATGAAAATGCTCGAATTATTTTAACCATGTGAAACTAATGGTGGTACATATTTCTACAAATAAAAGATTTTTCTTTATCGTATGAACTGTAAAAGTAATGAAACAAATACAAATGAACCAGGTGAGTCAGAAATGTTGACAATACATGGTGGAAAATAGATGAATATGTTGTTATGCATAAAGGGTGATTCACACTCTTTTCATTTTTGTACGACATGAACATCTGCATGTCGACTACACCTCGATTAATGTAGTCATATGTGACATCGCTTATTTTTTAAATGTAGGCTACAAATGATGCGAGTTATCATGTCCAATTTCGTCTAACCAAAGTGTGCAGGCCAAGCACATCGGATGTCGATAGACCGCTTTGTGTAGAAAAAGGACAATACTTGCAGGCCACGTCTAACCTCGGCAGGCCAATGTGTGCAAGCGAAAGAAGATGCTGACAGGCCACACTCGATGTTAGCTGACCGATGTTTGCAGGATACAGACGATAAATACAACTTATGTCGGACGTCGGCTTATCGTTGTGTGCAGACCAAAGGTAATGCGGTTAGGCCATGTCCAACGTTGGATGACTAATATTTGTAGGCCAAAGGCTATGAGGGATGGCCACGTCCAACGTCGCTTGTCTGAAGACCAGGTGATATGAGAAGGCAATGCTCGACATTAGCTAACCGTTGTCAAGTCCAAAGGTAATTTGGGCAGGCAATGCTGACATCGATTTACAGTTATGAAGGCCAAAATCGATAGTGGAAAACAACGCCCGATGTCGCGTGACCATTTTTTGAAGGCCAAAGGCGATGCAATAGCTCATGCTTGACAACGGTTGAGCGATGTTCATAACACATGGTCGATGCGATAGTCCACAATCGACATTTGATGAGCAATGTTCAGGCTACGGCCGTTGCAGACAGCCTACGTCCTCTATCGGCTGGCCGTTGTGTGCAGGCCATGGGCGATGCAGAAAAGCCAAGCCCAACGACCCGTGAGTAATGTGCAGAGGCCATGGAATATCCAAAATCGACATCGGTTGAGTGATATCCATAGGCTATAGACGATGCGACAGCCTACAGCCAATTCCACCTGGCCTATGTTGCTTGTTGTTGGCCTATGTCGCTTGCCTGAACAAGACAAGATTTGGATGATATTGCCTTTCGTTGGCCGATATTGATGTTGCCTGAACAAGACAAGATTTGGATGATATTGCCTTCCGTTGGCCGATATTGATGTCGCCCTGATTATGCACACAAGCCACGTCTGATGCATGCAGGCCTTGTATGATGCAGTCTATCGTTGTCCAATGTTGCTTGCCCAAAGCACACAGGCCTTGGCTAATGTTGTCTGACATTGGATGTTGTAAATATCGCAAAGACGATGCACACACGCAACGACTAATGCATGCAGGAATTGTATGATGCTACATAACATTAGTCAATGTCGCATACTAGATGCCCACATGTCATATCAGATATGTGTAGGCCTTGGCTGATGCTACCTATTGTTGGTTGATGACTCTAGCCCAAAGTGCAAAAGCCTTTGTTGATGATGTCATCCATTAGGGGACGTTAATACCATTCAGTCGTTGCACACACACAATGGGTTATGCATGCATGCCTTGGATGATGATGCATGTCGTTGTACGATGTCTCTTGCTAGATGCACACAAACCACGTCACATGTGTGAAGCCCATTGTTTATGTTATCTGTCATACGCCGATGTCGTCTAGACGATGCATATAGGCCATGACTTATGTCACCGAGTTGATGCGCACACGCAAATATTGATTCGTCCAGGCCTTGGCTAATGTTGCCTACTAGATGTTGGCTTGCTAATGCAAGAAATACACAACAAATGTCACCGAATTGATGTGCACACGCCATGAATGGTGCATACACGACTCTATTGTTTCTTCATATTGTTGGCCGATGTCACTTGACCGATGCGCGCAGGATACAATCGATGTTGGCTAGATAATGTGCTCAGACCACGACTGAATTTGTCCTCCCTATGTGAACATGACATGGCTAATGCATACAGGCCTTGGCTAACATTACATGTCGTTGAGCAATGACGCTTTCAAGATGCACACATGCCATGTCCGTCCATGGAGGACTTGGGTGATGCCACATGCCATTGAGTGATGTCGCTTGCCAGATGTGTACATCACAAGTTCGTGCGTGCAGGCCTTTGCTGAAGTGACATTCCATTGGCCGACGTTGCTTGTCAAATACGAATATGCCATGTCATATGTGTGCAGTGGTGGTGCCTGCCTTTGACCGACATATCTAGAACGATGTGTTCAGGTTACAAACGATTCTAGTAGGCCACATCCGACGTCGACAGACCAATATGTGTAGGCTATGGACTATGATGGCAGGAAACATTCGATGTCGGCAAACCGTTGTGTGAAGTCTACAAACAATGTTGTCATGCCATGTTAGACGTCAGTAGACATATGTGTGCAAGCTGTGAACGATGCTAGCAGCCTACGTCTGACATTGACTGACCGTGTGTGCAGGCCAAAGGCGATGCGGGCATTCCAAGTCTGATATTGGTTAACCATTGTGAGCATGCCAAAGGCGATGCAGGCAGGAACATCTCGATGTTACCTGACCGTTGCATGCAGGACAAGGTCAATACGGGAAGTTAACGGGATACATCGGGTAAGCAATGTTCAAAGGTCATGACTGATGTGGGCGGTCCACAACCAATGTCACCTGGTAGCTGTCTCTTGTTGTTGTCTTACGTCACTTGCTCGAAGTTCACAACCCTTTGTTGAAGCAGCTTGCCGTTGATGATGATCACATGCCACGACTCATGCACGCAAGCCTTTGCTGATGCTGCCTATCAGTGGTCGACATCACTTGTGCGATGTGAACAAGCTACGGAAGATGTCGACTGTCATTGGTTGATGCTTAAGTCACTTTACAAATGTACACATTTCACGTGTGATGCGTGCTGGCCTTTGTTGATGTCGCCTGCAGTTGGCCGACGTTGCTTGCCTGATGCCCACATGCCACATCCGATGTGTGGACTACTAGGAGCTCTTAGTTACGCATCGCTGATTCTGACATAGAGTAATAAACATCGTTTTCCAAACATTCATAATGAACATGTACAACTCGAATTTTCACATTCTAAGATACAAACAAAATTAGCTTCCGTAGATAACTTTTTTATATATGGAAAAATAGTTTTCAACAATTTGTTTTTTACTTTTATGGTGTATCTCAAAAATGAGTAATTGATTCTTAAAACATAGGCAAGATACGAAAAATATAAAAACAACGTAAAAATTAATAAATAAATATAGTTACCTTAAATTCAACATTTTTTAGTAAATCTCGAAAAATGAGTACTTTATGAATAAAAATAGGTAAAATAGGAAAAGTATGAAAAAGAATATATACAAATAAACAAAAAATTCAAAAATAAATATAGTTACGTTAAATTAAACAGTTATAACAATTTTTAAATTTTATTTTTTGTTCGGTAAATCCCAACTGTGGGTAATTCATGAATTAAAAATATGAAAAAATGTCAAAAGTTCATAAATAAATATAGTCATCATAAATTCATCAAATTGAATAATTTTTAATTTTTTTTTATTTTGGTTCGGTAAATCCCAAAAATGAGTAATTCATTAATAAAAAAAAGGAAAATTTTGAAAAATATATATTTAATTAATGCGAAAAAATAACAAATAAATATATTAACCTGAAAGTTAACTATTTCACAGTTTTTATAATTTTAATTTTTGTTTGGAAATCCTAAAATTGGGTAATTCATGAATAAAAAATAGGAAAATGTATTTTTTAAAATATAAAATTAACGCCAAAAATACAAAAATAGATATAGTAACAGTATATTCAATAATTTTAACAATTTTTTAAAAATTTTTTTTGGCTAATCTCGAAATTGGGTTATTCATTGATAAAAATATATGAAAAACAATATAGAGAACTAACGCCAAAAATTTAAAAAATAATATAGTAACCTTAAATTCTACATTTTGGAATTTTTTCAATTTTTATTTTGTTTGGTAATCACAAAAAGGGTTATTAATCAATAAATAAGAAAAATATGAAAACATTATAAAACTAACAATAAAAATTACAAATAAATATAGTAACCTCAAACTCAAAAAATTCATAAATGTTAATTTTTAAATATGACTTAAAAATTGAAAAACCGTAAAAATGGATTTCAAAAAATGTATAAAAGCCGAAAAGATATGAAATTGCTTGAAAATACATCTATACATGTGAAACTAATGATAGAATACATACTTGTACAAATAAAATATGTTCCAATATCGTATGAATTGTAAATGGAATGAAATTGGTATGAATGAACCACGTGAGGAGTTAACGTTAAGAATATATAATGAAAATTAAATGAATATATTGTTATGCTGGAAGGGCGTCTCACACTCTTTTATTTTTGTATAGCATGTACATCGGCATGTTGTTGACTAGATCTTGATCAATGTCAACGCATATGATCTCGCTCGCCTAACAAGTGCAAGCCACAACAGATGTGGGTAGGCACTTCTGACATCAGCTGCTGAAGAGTGCAGGCCACAAGCGATGCGGGAACGCCACATCTGGCATCAGTAGATCGATGTGTGTAGGCTATGGATCATGCTGGCAGGCCACGTACGACATCGGCAGGCCGATCTGTGTAGGTTAAAGTCAATGCGGGCAGGCCACATTCGATGTCGACTGGCAATTGCGCGTAGGCCAAAGGTAATGTAGGAAGTACCCGTCCGACATCGGTAGACCATTATTCACAAGCCAAAGGCGATGCAGGAAGGCCAAGCCCGATTCAGGCTGACCATTGTGCAGGCCAAAGGCAATGGGGGAAAGCAACTTCCAATGTCGGCTGACAATTTTGCAAGCTAAAGGCGATGGGGGCAAGCAACAGCCCATGTTGCATGCCCGTTATTTGCAAGATAAGGGTGATGCAGACAGTCAACGTCCGATGATGGCTAAGTGATGTGCATAATCCATGGCCAATGTCTATGAAGCAATGGGCAAGCTACGACCTATGTGGGCAGTCAAGGTCCAACGTCAGCGGGTCGTTATGTACAAGGTAAGGGCGATGCAGGAAGGTCAATCCCGAAGACTGCTAAATATTATGCACAGGACACGTCCAATGCCGCTGGTCCATGCCTGACGTCCGTTGATTGATGTGCACAGGTCACGGCCGACGCGGTAATCCACGACGAATGTTGCCTGAAGGATGTCGCTTACCTTTGGCCATTGTCGATTGACCAAAGCACACAGGCCTTGGATGATGGTACTTGTTGTTAAACATTGTTTTTTCCAAAAAAATCATAAACAAATATATATATATATATATATATATATATATATATATATATATATATATATATATATACATATAAATGCCAAAAATTACATAAATAATTATAATAACCTTAATTTCAACAAATTTAACAATTTTTTTAAAATTTTAATGTTAGTTCGATATATCAAAAAAATGAGTATTTCATGAATAAAATAGAGGAAATATATTAAAGTATATAAAATTATTGCCAAAAATTCACAAGTAAATATAGTAACCTTAATTTCAATATTTTTGTTAATTTTTATTTTTATTCGGTCAATTTAAAAAATGGGTAATACATTAATAAAAAAATATGAAAAAAAATAAAATTAACGTCAAATATTCACAAATAAATAATTTAACCTTAAATTCAATAATTTCTCCAATTTTTTGAATTCTTGGCATTTTCAATAAATCCCGAAAATATGTAATTAATTAATAATAGGAAAAATATGAAAAAAGTAGTAAATTAATGCCAAAAATTCATCAATAGATATAGTAACTTTATATTCAACAATGTCATAAATCTTAATTTTTGAAAAGCGACCTAAAAAATAAAAAAACTGTAAAAATTAAATTTCAAAATTGAAGAAAAGTTAGAAAAATATGAAAATGCTCGAAAATACACGTGAAATAAATGATAGAGTACATATTTGTACAAATAAAAGATGTTCCAATATCGTATGAACCTTAAACGTTATGAAATTTGTACGAATGAACCACGTGAAGCGGAAAAAATGAGAATAGATGACAGAAAATAGATCAATATGTTGTTATACTGGAAGGCATTTCACATTCTTTAATTTTTCTACAAAGGCGATGAGGGAAGGCAACGGTTGATGTCGCCTGACCGTTGTTTGTTGGCCAAGGCGACACCGCCACTCCATGCCCAACGACGGCTGAACGATGTGCACAAGATATGGCTGATGCAACCAGTCCACAGCCGATGCAGCTAGTCTACGACTAACGTTTGTTGAGAAATATATAGTCTACTACCGCTGTGGGCAGCCCACGTATGACGTCAGTTGGATATTGTAAATAGGAAAATGGTGATGCGAGAAGGCCATGACCGACGATCGCTAAGTGATATGAACAGGCTATGACTTATGCAGAAAGTTCATGCCTGATGTCGCCTGACTGATGCAGGCAGGCTACGACTTATGTCACCCAGATGATGCGCATATGCCACAAGTGATGTGTGCAAGCCTTTGCTGATGATGCCTGCCATTGGTCGGTGTTGCCTAGTTTATATGCACAAGCCACGATCGATGCCACTAATTCAATGATCACAAGCAAGGTTCTATGAGTTCATGCCTTGCTATTGGTGTGTGTCTGTGTCGGATGAGTACAGGCCATCGCCTAGCCAATGAACACATGACAGGATTGTTGTGTGCATGCCCTGGATGATGTTGCATGTAATTTGCTGATGTCATTTGGCAGATGCACACAGGTCACGTTCGCGCATGAAGGCCTTGGTTAGTGTCGCAAGTTGTTGGCCAAAGTGGCTTTCCACATACACACATTCCACGTTCGTGCTTGCAAGCCTTAGCAGAAGCCACATGCCATTGGCTGACATCTCTTTTGACATGCGCACATGCCACGTTGGATGCATGCATGCTTTGGCTGATGGTGCTTGCCATTGGCCGATATTTGCATACCGATCTATGCAGGCTACGGACAATGCTTGTAGTCCACATCCAATTTCGACAGGCTATTGTGTGCAGGCTACGGATGATGCTGGCAGGATACGTTTGATGTTGGTAGACTGATTTGTGCAGGCTACGAACAATGTTGGTAGGCCACATTCTACATCAATAGTCCAATGTGTGCAGGATACAGATGATGCTGGCATCCCATGTCCATCGTCCACTGACCGTTATGTGCAGGAAAAAGGCGATGAGGGCAGACCATATCTGATGTCGATTGACCATCTTGTTTTTGACGAAGGCGATGTGGGAAGGCCACGCGTGACGTTTGTTGACCATTTTGTGCAGGCCAAAGGCGATGCAGGTAGGGAACGCATGACGTCATATGATTATTCTGCCGCGACCAAGGGTGATGCGGGCAGTCCACGCCCTAGAATGACTTAACATATGCATACGCCATGACCAATTAAGAAAATTAATGACCAACATCGACAGAGTGATATGCAAAGCCACGACTGATGCAGGAGTTCCACGACCAAAGTTGACTGGCTTATGCCACTTGCCGTTGGGCAACTTTTCTTGCCAAAAGCGCAAAGGCCTTGGTTGATGCTGCATACTTTGGTCCGACACTGATGTCACCCTACAGATGTGCATACGCCATGGATCATGCGTACAGACCTTGGTTGATGTTGTAATCATTGGCTAATGTCGCTTGCGGATGCGCATTTACTACGAACAATGATACCTGTTGTTGAACGACGTCAATGTCGCTTGGTAGATGTACATTTGCCACGTAAGATATATGTAGGCTTTTGGTTGATGCGTCTTGTAGTTTACCGACGTCTCTTGCTCGATGCGCACATTTCACTTCTAATGTGTGGCCGACTTAATGTTCTTGGTTCTATCTAAGAGGAGTAGACATCATCTTTGACAAAGACACATAACTAACATGTACAACCCAAATATGCATGTTCTAACGTACAAACGCACATTAGCTTCCACAAATATTTTTCGATATAATGGAAAATAGTTTTTTTTAAAAAATGGTTAATCTTGAAAAATAGTATTTGATTAATTAAACATAGGTAAAATATGAAAACAAAATGTAAATAGCACCCAAAAAATAACAAATAAATGTAGTTACTTTAAGTTCAACAATTTATTTTTATTTTTATTTTTATTCGGTGAATCCCGAAAATGAGTTATTGATGAATCAAAAATAGAAAAAATATGATATATATATATATATATATATTCACAAATAAATATAATAACCTTAAATTCAAAAAGTTCAACAATATTTTTTTTATTTTTATTTCGAAATACCAAAAAAGGGGGTAATTCATGAATAAAAAATAGGAAAAATATATAAAATGAACGCCAAAATTATATAAATAAATTATAGTAACTTTAAATTCAGCAATTGTTTTTAGTTGTAGATTATTCGATATATCCCCAAAATAAGTAATTTGTCAATAAAAAATAGGAAAAATATGAAAAAATATAAAATCTCAAAAATGCACAAATAAATATAGTAACCTTATATTCAACAATTTCATAAATTTAGAGTTTTAAAATGCGACGTAAAATTAAAAAATGGTAAAATAAATTTTTTAAAATGATTAGAAGTAAGAAAAATATGAAAATGCTTGAAAATATTTCTAAAAATGTGAAAATAATGATAGAGTACATATTTGTATAAATGAAAGGATTTTTAATATTGTACGAACCGTAAACGTAATGAAATTGGTAAAAATGAACCACGTGAGATGGAAATGTTGATAGAAAAATAGATGAATATATAATTATGCAGAAAGGGTGTTTCACAATCTTTTTATTTTTTACGGCATAGACATCTTCGTGTTATCAACTAGACCTCGATCGTGTTGTTGCATGAAATATCGCTTGTCTTATAGGTGAAAACCACAAACGATGCAGGTAAGCACGTCTTATAATGGCTGACCAAAGTTTACAGAACACAAGAAATGCGGCATGGCCACATCTGATGTTGGTACACGTGTGCAAACTACGAACGATGCTGGCAGGACACATCTGACGTCGACAAACTGATGTGTGCAAGCTATAGACGATGTAGGAAGGCCACGACCGACGTCAGCTAAAAAATGTGTGCAGGCCACGAACGATAAATGTATCCCATTTTTGAGGTTCACTAACTGTAGGGCGCAAGCCAAAGGCGATGCGGGCTGGCCACTTTTGACGCTGGTTGATCATTTTGTATAGGTTAAAGGCGATGTAGGAATGTCACGTCCAAAGTCTATTCACAATTGTGTGTAGGCCAAAGGCGATATGGGAAAGCCACGTTTGACGTCAGCTAACCGTTTTGCAGGCCAAAGGCTATGAGGGCAGGTAAAACCTGAAGTCGGCTTATAATTGTGAAGACCAAAAGCGATGGGGGCAGGCAGCACCTGATATCGCCTGACCATTGTTTGTAGGACACGGGCGATTCGGGCAGTCCACACCTGAAAATGGATGGGCGATGTACATAGACCATAGCTAATGCGGGAAGACCACGACCGGCATCGACTGAGCAATGTGCAGGCTAAGGATGATGCGAGAATTCGATGTCCTATGTCTGTTGGACATTGTGTGAAGGCCAAGAGCAATGGAAGAAGGGAAAGTCTAACGACTGTTGAGTGATGTGCACAAGCCACGACCAATGCGGTCTCTCCACGCTCAACGTCGGCTGAGCGATTTTCACAGGCCACTGACGATGTGATAGTTCATGACCTATATTGCATGGATGATGTTACTTGTCGTAGGCATTTCGGTTACCCAAAGCACATAATCCTTGGTTTATGTTGGCTGCCATTGGATGATGTCACTGTCACCCTTCCAATACGCACAAGAGACGAGTGATGTGTGCAAGCATTGGTTGATGTTGTCTATCATTGTCCAATATCACTTTTCCAAATTGCACAATCCTTGGATATTTTTGTTTGACATTGGACGATGAAAATATTGCCCAACCGATGCACATACGCCACGACCAATGCGTACATGCCTTGGTTGATTATGTATTCCATTGGCCAATGTTGCTTTTGAGATAAACGCATGTCATGTCAGATGTGTGCTATATCAGGTTGATGTTATGTACAGGCCAAAGGCGATGAGATATGTCCAAGATGGACGACGCTTAGTTATGTGCACAAGCCACGACCGACATGGCCTTTCCACGCCCAACATCGGCTCAGCGATATGCACATGCCATGACCGATGCAGCACTCCATGACTAATTTCCCCTGGCCAATGTCGCTTCGCTAAATCACACACACCTTTGTTGATACAACCTTTTTTGGCCGATTCTGATGTCATTTTACCAATATACACACACCACGAATGATGCATGTAGGTCTAGGTTGATGCAGTATGTCGTTGGCCAACGTCGCTTGCCTAATATGTAAGACCCAAAAATTATGTAGATTAAAATGGAACCTAACATGTGTTTAATGAGCTTGTAAGATCCTAAAAAGACTAATAATAGTGTCTAGAAACAGTATGTAAAATTTGAGAGGGTTAGGAGGTGAAACGTCCGATGACGTTTGAAAGTTAACCTTGTGACGTGCTAGTACCTTAATATGTTTCATGAGTTTTTTATGTTGTTTTTTAAGCTCAAATGGATGGGGAACGTTCCTAACACGTAGAAGGACATATTTAGGGTGTAAACGTCCGGGCACGACTCGTCAAGGACCGCCACTATCTGGAATTTATTATCGAAAATTATACGTGGGCATCTCCGCGCCGTGGAATTTTTTACCGACAAAAGTTCCATAAAATTATGTTACAATTGACTTATCGAAAAGGTTTGGGGATAATTTGGTAATTTGAGATATGGTTAGAAACAATTTTTAGGAATTATTTAACCCCATTCCCAAGCCAAAACCCCACAATAAGTAATACGAAATCAAAACCTTTTTCTTCCAAAGTTCTCCCAAAACCACCATTGAAGAAGAAGAGAAATTGCAGCAACCTTTATGAAGAATTTTTCAATGAATCAAGCTGGGTTTAAGGATCTTATCTAAGAGGCTTATTCATCCATGGATTCTTCAATCCATGAGTCCCCCTTGTTTTCCTCAATGTGAATCCAAAGAACCCCATTCTAGAGAAGGTTGTGATTGCATTGTGGGTAAAGTTTGATTGTGATCCCAATAGAGTGTAGCATTAAATTATGTTCATGTGATGATTATAAAATGTTTTCATAAATTTTTCATGGTGAATTGTGGTAATTGATATTGAAGGTGATCATGGTGATCTTAGGTCATTAGAGGCTCGATGAATGTTCTAAGTTGACTTTCTTAAATTCAATTGTATTATATACTATTTGATTGTGATTGACTCACCTAGATATGAATTGAACTTGGTCTAATTGTTTGAAGTTGATCTTGACTTGTTAAAATTGGAATTGAACCTATGTGATTATGTATGACTAGAATTACCTTCTAATGATCTAATTGAATAGATTAATATGAAATTGGGAATGAATCATGAGGGACTAAACTTTGTAATAGTGTGTAGGTCTCATGGCCATTGTTTCTAGAGCTTTGGGGTAAAGTCATGATGAGTATGATTATGGTGATGTTCCTTTCTCTTCTACACCTAGACATGAACATGATTAGGAGAACAAAGTTCTCATATAGAGGAACACTAGGTTGACTTAATGACCTAAAATGAATCAATACATCGCAGACAAAGATAACTTAAAGATGAGTTGTATGATCATTTCTTCTGTAGTTGGCCTGGTGAGACAATACCAAGGACATGGTAGCTTGAGTTGAAATACTCATTATAGCTTGAGATATTAAGATATAAAGGGTAGCTTGATATGTTGAAATCTCAATGAGACTTGAGTTGAAATACTCATGGTTGCTTGAGATGTTGAAATATCATGGAATCTTGGGTTAGATACTCATGGTAACGTGAGACGTTGAGTCTCATGGAAGCTTTGGTAGATACTCATGGTATCTTGAGGTGTTGAACTTCATGGTCGCTTGACTTGATTTGGACAAAACCATTTCATGGTAGCTTTAGGGGAAAGGCCTATACTCTCCTATTGGTAGCTTCATTTGCATGGAAGGTGTATTTCATGGAATAGCTTGATATAGATTTCTCATGTTACTTAGGGTTGAGGATTCATGCTCCCCTGTGTTTATCTTGCATCTACATGATTGGTTTCATGCTAGTTAAGATGTTTGTATCCTTCCTTAGTTAGCTTGGGTAGTATGATGAGATGATTTCCATGGTAGTAGGTATATTATGGTAGAAGGTTGATGTTACTAGACAAGTATGCAACATAAGTTAACTTGGAGTAAGTTGGTCTAATGGAGTACTTATTATGGATGGTAGTACGGGAATCCATCTATACATTGCACAAGTATTACTTGAAGCTACCTAAGACATGATCCATTTATGATGTATGCTTAGCTTGGATAGTGAGTAGGGTTGCATTCCATGACATGATAGACTTCAGATGATGATTCCTTGTAAATATGAATTAGGTTTCTTAGGCGACTCCTAAGATGACATGAACAAGCTAAGGTGACTGCAATATATGCTTACTGTGTGAGGTATTATGGGATGCTTCACATGCATTGCTCAAGTGTGTTTTTAGTTTTCCTAGGGGAGGGGAATAGTTCTCATATGTTATGATGAACTTAGGTCTTATTTTGAAATTAAACTATGATAAGGTATGATCGAAAAGAGGTACTTAGATTTGGTAGTAGTATGAGATGCTACCTTAGCCTTTCACAAGGATACTTGGAGGTGGCTTGTGATGTAGTTCATAATAGTAAGAAAGGAAATGAGTTAAGTGTGAACTCTTATATGATTTATGATGCTTTAATATGCTTATGAAATATACGTTATGCTTATGTCTTTTCCTCTTATGATTATGTCAATTGGTGACTAACCCTTTGAGACATCATATGTATAGTGAGGTAGTTTACATACTCAGCTTATCATTCTAATGCATATTGCCTACATGTTGTCCATGTTGAGTCTTGATATTCTTTAAAGAGTAAGTTTCCAAGGTATCCAAAAAGAGAATATTGGTTGAGTCCTCATAGCATTAGAGCACACCACCATGATGTACCATTATGTTTTTTCATTATGTTTAGACATTTATTGGTTGTGATCAAAGACTCTTGTTAATCACGCTGTCTGTCATGGATGGTTTTCAGACATATGTTAGACGTTTTATTGAAATGACTTCCACATTATGCTATTAAAGAAAAAGTTTTAGTAAGCCATGTTTTGACCTAAGAAGACCCTAACTTATAGGGTGTAAACGTGGGTCGTGACAAACTTGGTATCAGATAATAAAGTTATGAAATTGTCTTAGGATGTCTCAAAGACCACGCCTAGTAGAGTCTTATTCATCGGTGTGAGTCACGACACACCTATGAGTAGGAGGGTACGGGATGCTTAGAAAAGTTCCACTTCTTTATTCTTCAAGTCGTGCCATAGAGTTTGGCCTTAGTAGGAACTTTTCTAATGTTTGCCTGTAATTTTGTAGATTATCCTCATGTGCAAGAGCAGGTTCCTCCTTAAATTCTCAATGACCCTCCAATTGGGAATGCTATGTTTGAAGAATTTAGGGATTTTATGGGTTTGTTGGTTCAAGCCTTAATTTCCCAAGCTAATATAGAGAGGTGGCTCCAGCTAATCCTATAGGAGGTATGAGTACTACTAGAGTAAGGGAGTGCTTGAAAATGTATCCACCAGAGTTCTATGGCTCCAAGGTTGGGGAGGATCCGAATAGGTTTCTTGATGAGGTGTATAACGTGCTTGCAATCATGGGAGTGTCTTCCATTCAAAAACCATATTTGGCTGCTGATCAATTGAAAGGTGTTTCCCAACTTTGGTATGAGCAATGGGAATATAATAGACCAATAGAAGCGGGTTCCATTGAATGGGAGACTTTTAAGTCGGCTTTCCTTGATAGGTTATTCCTAGGGAATTGAGGGAGTCTAAGTTGGGGGAATTCATAAACCTCAAGCACGGTGATATGAGTGTTAAGGAGTATGATTTGAAGTTCACTCTTTTGTCCAAGTATGCTCCAAGCTTGGTAGCAAACCCTAGAGACTTGATGAATTGTTTCATGATGGGGGTGTCAGAACTAGTAGAAGAAGAGTGGCGTACGCCAATGCTTGTCGATGACTTGAATCTCTCTACTCATGGTATTTGCTCAACAAATAGAATAGTCCAAACTTAAGAAGGATAAAAGAGTAATGATGGAAAAGGAGGGGTCCGATGGACATGGTCGTTCTAAGAAGTGACAAAATTTTTCCGGACAAGGTCATTCTAGTGCTTCTAAGTATGAGGATGAAAACCCTAGACCTCAAGGGTATAATGAATATTCCTGACCTACTTTCCCAAGATGGTTGCTATGGATGTGGTGAGAGTGGCCACACACACTACGGCTGATGCATGTATGCCTTAGCTGATGTTGCATTTCATTGGCCAATGTCGCTTTCAAGATGCTCACATGCCATGTCAGATGCGTGCAAGACTTGACATATGTTGACCAAGTTAACTTAGAAAATAGTTAAATTTCAAGAGTATGAATCTTGTGAGAAATATTTCAGGAATTGAAAAAGATGTTGACTATTGACCCTGTTTTGACCTTACTAGAAGGTACGCAAGGCTTTTTTATTTGTTATGATACATCTAGAGTTAATTTGAGCTGTGTGGTAATGCCGAATGACAAGGTTATAATTTATGCCTCAAGACAATTGAATGTTTATGAGAGGAACTACCTAACCCATTATCTAGAGTTGGTTTTCATAGTTTTTGCGTTGAAAATATGGCGTCTTTATTTTCATGATGTTTGTGTGGCTGTGTTAATCTATCATAAGAGCCTTTCCGTATGTGTTTTACTCAGAAAGAGATTAATATCATGCAAAAGAGGTAGTTAGAATTACTCATGGATTAAAGAGTATTATATATTACCCATGTAAGGCTAATGTTGTTGTTGATGCCTTTAGCAGGTTGTCCATGGGCAGTACTGCCCATTTTGAGGAAGACAAAAAAGAACTAGAAAAGGATATGCACAGACTTGCACACTTGGGAGTCCAACTAATGTATTTCACTTAGGAGGAGTAGTGGTGATGAATGGGGTTGAATCATCATTAGTTTCAGAAGTAAAAGAGAAGCAAGATGAAGACCCAATCTGCTTAAATTAAAAGCAAAGTTCATAAGCAAAATTCTGCACCCCATTTTAAAACTATTCAAAAATGGTTCCCAACATAATATGGTTGGCACTTTGATTTTTTAAAAGATTGATTTGTTTTTGTGTTAGAGTCACCACCTAAATTGTAAGTAAAATATTAGGAAAACAATATTTAAAATATGTGAATGTAAATTCTGTTTTAATATGCGAAACCAATGAGATTCTGAGTAAGGGTTTTGGTTACTCGAGGAAAAGATATTAAGCATCCCTCAGAGCCTATTCGAAGATAGTCTTTGAACTCAATTTAGGAAAATATAATTAGGAAAATTTGCATATTTATTTGCTTTTAAATTAATGGTAAGTAAATTTTATTAGTTTTTTGAAAAAGTAAAATATAAGGTATGCTATATATACGTCTATTAGATAAAAATATAGTAGTATGTTGATGATACGGTAAGAAAATAAATTAATTCGGTAAAAATGTATGAAATTTTTTTGTTAAAAGAATATAGATGTGTCTTATATAAATGTCTCCAAAATAAATATTGAGTTTAAATAAACAAAAAATTTGTTAGTTTATTTATATATAGAATTAAGACGTAAAAGAAAATAAATAAAATTGAATGTAAATATGTAGTAAAAATAATCTGCATTTTAAAGTTTAGAGATTTATAAAAATAGTAACATTTGTAAAACTTGTAATCGATATGAGAAAAATAATATGAAGCGTAATAAAATTATAAGTAACGTATAGAGAAAAATTAAGAAATATAGAATTTGTATCTTTATGCGTATATATGTATGTACCTTGTATTTTGAACATGTTGACATGTCTAAAATCTTGAAATAATATATTAAAAAATTAAAATATTTTGACAATATGTAATTTATAAAATCAAAATAGTAATAATAGTAAATTTAATATCTTCATAAAGAAGTGAAATGAAAAGAAAATAAAGTAAGCCTAACTTGTTGTGACTTAAATTCTAAAGAATATGTATTAGTGTCTTCAAAATTTGTATTTTTGACACTTTGTGCTTTAAAGCCCTCAAAGCGTGATGTTTTTAACTTTTAAAAATCTGCACTCTTTCAAACTGAAAATACATCATTTTGAAACCCAAATACCGTGCCATAACTCCCATAACAACGTTTTTTTAAAAAATACAATTTTTTGTGCACTAAAAACGTGTACGGTAAAGCTGTTAAAAGCAGAAGTTTTTATCTTTTCAAATCTGTATTTTTCAAGCTTAAAATTTGTAATTGGCAAAGCTCACATAAAGGCAGTGTTTTAAGCTTCAGAACCTGCAGTTTTACACTCATATTATGTAAATTTTGAGCCCATAATCTGCACCTTTTTGAGCTCACAAAGCTGCAATTTATAGACTCAATATACAACTCTTAAGCTATCAAAAAAGGGTATATTTGATCATAAAAAACTGCATTTCTCTCAACAATCATAACCTCTATTGCCCTCAAAGATTTCATATTTTGAATTCTTAGGAAGCCAAGTCTGAGAAAGAAAAGAGAAATAACAATATAGGAGAAGAAAAAATCTCTCAAGAATCAACCTTTTCAGGTCGATTTGAGAGGGTTGAGTGACAGATGGGCATTGTAACGACCTATTTAGTCGTCACGAGCAGTAGAATTGCTTTTGTTAATAACTGACTGTGTCGACGGATCAATCGACGGACCGTCATGGTCACGATGGACCGTCGAGGTTGTTCGTGGCAAAACACTTAAACTCTGAAATTTGGGTACGGGGAATCAACTCTCTGAACTTCGCGATGGAAGAGCAGCACGGACCGTCGTAGACACGACGGACTGTCACGAGCATCTTCGCTAAAATCGACTCTCTGAACTCTGTGACGACCCTGCAGGACAGACCGTCACGAGCTTCGTAACCTTGACTGGATTGGATTTCTGCTAAAGTTTTAAAGGGGTGTTTTGGACTATTTATGTCAAACTGTATGAAATTAGTTGGTAAGTTTAATAACATATTTACTTGGGGGTTAAAGGAGATAACCTTAAAATAAACAATGGGTTACTTTTATCATAATGAATTATAGGATAATTAGGGTAAAAAGAATAAGGGAAAGAAGAGAGGGAAGAACGAGCGGGAGAGGGAGAAGCGAAGAGGAAAGCAAAGACTTTGAGAAGTAGCTTGCTCGATCACGATTCTTCGGTGGAGGTAGGTTATGGTTTATGCTATTTCATAGTAAACTCTAAATAGCGATTGATATGTATTAGGTGGTATTGTAAAGTCTTCTATATGCTTAATTGTGTTGTTGCATGTTGTGTTTACGTAAATGGTGATGGATTATAATGATGACACTGTGAAATCATAAAAACCTTAAATCCACTCTATTAATGATGATGCCTTGATATAAAAGAAGGCTTGATGAACTAAAAGAATGAGGTTAATGGATCGGGTGTCACGAACCGACACGTAGTATTAGTTGATCGGGTGTCACGAACTGACACGTAGTATTAGGGGATCGGGTGTCACGAACCGACAAGTAGTATTAGGGGATCGGGTGTCACGAAACGACACGTAGTATTAGGGGATCGGATGTCACAAACCGACACATAGTATTAGGGATCGGGTGTCACGAACCGACACGTAGTATTAGGGGATTGGAGTGTCACATTTCGACACAAGAGGAATAAAGAGAAAGAATCTGGAATTATGTAAATGTAAATAAATTCAAAGAACCTATTTTCCCAAATGAGTATGGTGTGGAGGCTTGAGTCCTCATGGTGTGTATGATATTATTGCCAATGGTTCTTGTACTTGTTGTTGCCACCTGTTGAGTATTGTAGTTGATTTTATATTATGACTCTATGTATATTGCTTTCTATTTTCAGTTGGCCGATGATACCTACTCAGTACTTGTTCCTTATACTGACCCCTACTTGTATTTTCTTCTCATTGTTATTTGTGGAGTGCAACAAACATGTCATCGACTTCTACTCGTCCGCAACTCTAGCAAGTCTTCAGCATATCAGATTTCAGGGTGAGCTATTTTTCCTAGCTCGGACTGGATTCTCTCCTTCACGTCTTGATGTCTTGAAGTTCGGACATGGACCATCTCTTTTACTTATTTTTAGCTTCTTAAATACTGTTACAATTAGAAATTTAAGGATAGATGTTCTTGGTGTGATGACTTCCAGATTTTAGGAATGATAGTTGATAAACTTTTAGAAGCTTGTTTATTGGTTATATTAATAAGATTTGAGTCTTCCGCATTATACTCTGTTTATTATGGTTGAAATGTTGGAGTTTAGATTTGATGGTTCGCTCACATAGTAGGATAAGTGTGGGTGCGACTCGCGCCTTGTTTTGGGCCGAGACAGGCATTTTTTCGGTGGCCGAGAGCCATTCTTCTGATACAGGAAATGGGGAATCATGTGCGGAAGCGATGGGCGGCAATGGAAGAGGAGCATAGGGCGGCAGTAGGGGAAGAAGAACGTGATGTCTATGGGGAATCAGAGTAAGGGACGCATAGGAGCCTATAATGAAAAGTCCGCGATTTAATTTAGGTATTGGAAGGTTATATATATATATATATATATATATATATATATATTTATATATATATATATATCACAATCCATGTTTTCGGTTAAGTGGCACACACAGATCAGCTAGTTTAAGGGGACTTGGATTGCTAAAATTGCTCGAAATAAATTTATTTAAATTGTAACCTCTTCTTTATTAAATATTCATAATTTACTAAATTAAAAATAATTATTTTTCAAGATTAGCTTACCGATAAAATTAGTCACTCTTAAATTAAATTAATATAAATTAGTAACTTATTAATTAATTAAGTCTTCTAATTTTACTACATATACGAAAAAGTATCTATTGCGAAAAAATAAACTATATTTAATTGAAAAAATCGATCTAAGCCGTAAGAAAAATATTCATTTAACATAAAATCTAAAAATGAGAAAGTAGTAATATTTATATAATATTCTTAATTTTTTATATAAATAATATTAATGAAGATAAATTTATCAAGTAAAAACATCTTTTCATATTCATATTAAAATTTCTTGACATATTTATTTTTCTATTTATTATTATTTTTAAATCGAGAGAGCCAAAATTAGCTGTCAACACAAAAAAGTAATTGATTTTGAACAAGAGAGAGATGGTGTATTGAGGTATCAGGGTAGATTGTGTGTACCAATGGTGGATGAATTCCAATAGAAAATAATGGAGGAGGCTCATAGCTCCAGATATTCCATTCATCCGGGTTTCACAAAGATGTAACATCACTTGAGGGAAGTTTATTGGTGGAGTAGTATGAAGAAGGGCATTACAGATTTTGTTGTTAAATGTCCCAATTATCAACAAGTTAAACTAGAGCACCAAAGGCCAGACGGTATGACTCAGAATATAGAACTTCCGAAATGCAAGTAGTCACAGGTTCACCAAGGTCTCATAGGCAACATGATTCTATTTGGGTGATTGTTGATAGATTGACAAAAATCAACTACTTTTTGCCGGTAAAGGCCACCCATTATGCATAGGATTATTCCAGGTTATATCTTCAAGAAGTAGTTAGACTTCATGGAGTTCTACTCTACATTATTTCAGACAGAGGTGCACAATTTACTACAAATTTTGGAACTCATTCCAAAAAGGCTTGGGTTCAAAGGTGAACTTAAGTACTGCATTTCATCCTTAGATAGACGGGAAAGCAGAGTATACTATTTAGACCTTAGAAGATATGTTAAGGATTGTGTGATTGATTTCAAAGGTAATTGGTATGATCACCTACCTATCATCAAATTTTCTTACAACAATAGTTACCACTTAATATCCAAATGGCTCCTTATGAAGATCCTTGAGGGAGAAGATAAAGATCTCATATTTGGTGGTTTGAAGTTGGTGAAACGGGGTTGATAGGACTACATTTAGTTGATCAAGCTATAGAGAAGGTGAAAGTCGTTCAAGGGAGTTTGAAAAGGGTGTGACTCGTTAGAAATCCTACACTTATGTTAGTAAAAGAGAGTTAGAGTTTGAAGTAGATGATTGGGTCTACTTGAAAGTTTCATCCATGAAAGGTGTTATGAGCTTGAGCTACCACAAGTTAGCAATGGTCCATTTGATATTTCACATCTCCATATTGAAGAAGTGCACAAGTGATTGTTCTTTGATCATACCGACTAAAGATATTGAGATAAAAGATAGCTTATCTTATGAAGAAATTTCGATCGAGATTCTAGATTGCCAAGTTCGCAAGTTCAGGACCAAGAATTAGCATCCGTCAAAATTCTTTGGAGAAACCAATTTATTGAGGAAGCTACTTTGGAAGTGGAGGAGGATATAAAGAAGAGATATCCACATCTCTTTGAATCTGAACAAGTTCCAAATCAAGTTACTAATCCTTTTCTTGGAATTTTTATTTATAAGTTCGCATGTTGTAATTGCATTACTAGTTGGGTGTTTAAGTTGAACATTACGTGTATACCCTTAGCCTACTAAGAGTAATCTCATTCGAGGACGAATGTTCCTAAGAGGGAGATATTGTGACATCTCGCAAATTGAAATAACTAGGAAAAAGTTAAGAATTGAACATAATCTTTTTTGGAAAAAATATGAAAATCTTGAAAATTTGTTATGTATGTTAAGTTGAGTTTTTGGTCAACTTCAAATGAACATAACTCATATCTCAAGGAACTTGGTCAGCTTAATCTTTTGAAAATTAAATTAGGGTTTTAGGGGAGATAAAAGAAGAGGAGAAAAGAGAAGGAGAAGCAAGGAAATTGTAAGTTCTTCGAGAATTGCTTTTAGATTTCATTAAGGGGTAATCCCTACTGTAATGCTCCAACAGTCTAAATCCTAATCTAGAGCCTAACAAGAGAGTCTAAGAGCTGTAACACTATTTTAAGGTCAAATATAATGTATGTAAGTCATTTATGAAATTTTAGAATCAAAACGTCAAGGAACATCAATGACGTTCGAAAACTAGTTCAAGAGGTGCTAGCGTGCCTTTGTATATTTGATAAGGCTTTAAGAGTCAAAAAATGATGAATTTTGTAAAAAGGTTGCTAATCCGTAGAGTTGATTTATAGTGTAAACGTCCATGTACGACTCCCGCAGGACCAACCAAAGGGTCCTTGAGGAGGACCTTTGCATCTTGGTTAAAAGATGTCTAGGACAGTAGCCATCGACGACTTGCAGGTGATGAGGCGGATCCAATCGATGGGGTTTCGATTACCACCGTCAATGTTCACTTATACAAATTTTTGAAGACATCATTTGGCAAGAATCTGACCAAAATGGCAAATGTGAAGTATGGAGGGGGGCTTGACCGTCCACTGACCTACGACCCGTAGGTCAGAGTTTCGTAGGTCAGGTTTATGTTTTGTTGTTTCCTTTTAGGTTAGTTAATTAAATAAATTAATTGGCTATTCAATTATTTATGGGTTAAGGGAGGTCTAAATAATTTAACTAAGGACCTCTATATAAAGACCAAGCCTAATTGAACTAAACTCAATTCACATATTTCTCAAAACCCAATTACTCTTCCTTCTCTCTTCATTTTCTCTCCCAAAGAAAATCCATAGAATACCAAGAAAATAAGGGTTCTAGATCAGAAGGAAGACTACTTTTATCCATTAATCTTCATATATGAACAATACTCATGCAATTCGTATTGAAATATGATGATGACTATATAAGGGATAGAGCCTATGACCTATACTAAGCTATGATGATTAATAAAGGCTTAAAGACATTCCAAATAGGGACTCTAGCTTAGCACTGAGTAAACTAGAGTGAGCAGTGTCCCTTTCCACATAGGTAAGGTAAGATCACTAATGTACTCATAAGATTGGAGATTGTAATGCATGTAGCATAAAGAGGGTCCCAACTACATTTCTTAGTTCTTGAACAATGTTTCCCCCATACGAATACTAGCTAGTGGATCTACACAGATGCTCTGCTCATGTTTTGGTACTACCTTGGAAAGTAGTCAGCATTTCTTCAGTATAAGGTTCTATTGACACTAGATTCCAAATTAGCTCATGTGGTCTATGTTGGTCAAGGCAAGATGTTCCCAAAAGGTAAAAAGGATGTAATGAAGTGAACTCTTACTAGGATGACCTAAGGGGTTTGACTTAGTCTAGGTAGGGGTATGGGACTGTACCTATACCTTGCACTAGTTAGCCTCAAGGGATGTCTTAGAAGGATGTTCTTATATTCTTATATTCTTATATAAATGTAATTATAAATGTAAATGATATGTATATGTTTATCATATATGTTGATGACAATTTGTGATGATGGTTTCACTTATGCACATTTGGTTGGTCTCTGTTGCTAAAGTATGATGATTTTTACTCTTAATGGCATAGTATGTGAAGTTGGGCATTACTTATGGTTCTTAGTCGGTTTATTTTGTTGGTGAGGTTGTGGGTATTACTTAGTAATTGCACTAGTGGACTGAATGGGGGTTCATGAATAAGGGTCTTGCTATGGTTATGATGCTATGAACTCTTAGACATGATTGTTGATATTATAACTTGATGATTGAGTTTTCTTGATTATCTACTCAATTTTGTTGATATGCATGTTGATTTGACTAGATTTGATATTGTTGGTCTTTTGATATACATGGTCTTGACTTAATGAAGATGTGTTATTGAATAGTATTGATTTTGAATGTGCTTAAGGCTTTTCAAAAGTAATTTTTCATGGTTTAATGAAATGTCCCTTTTTAGCATTATTTCTATGTTGTAAGTGTATATGATTCCAAACTTAATACAAGTGATGTGCTAACCACATTTCTCCCTTTCCCCCCAAAATTTTAGGTTCCAGTCGTTAAAGGGTCCATGAGGACTTTTGAAGAATACTTGGATCCTCATTCTCCAAGTTGGGTAGGTCCTTACCACTTCAAATACGACGCCACTTTGTAGTATTGGATGTTTATTAGTCTTAGACACTTTGTTCATTCTCTTTTATTTGAGTACTATGATTGTATAGCCTATATGTGGCTTTCACTGTATTGATGTATCAGCTATGCCCAATTGTTATACTCTTGTTTAGATGGTCATGATATGAGACATCCGTTTTGAGACTATATCGTATCTTGTTTATATATATATACATGTGTGTGTGTGTGTGTATGGTTATGATATGAGACATCCGTTTTAAGACTATATCGCATCTTGTTTATATATTCATATATATATATATGTGTATGTGTGTGTGTGTGTGTGTATGTGTGTGTGTGTGTGTTATGTGTATTTGATTTTGTGTATGTGTGTGTGTGCTTGTTTGTGTGTGTGCGTGTGTGTGTGTGTGCCATAAAAGTATAAGACTATGTAATCTTCTTATACTAATGGTCTATGTATACTCGATATGAATATATTATGTGTAAGCGAGAGGTCAAAGTAAACCTACTCGATATGAATATATTATGTGTAAGCGAGAGGTCAAAGTAAACCTCATGAAGTATTGTAGATTAAAAGTTTTAAATTTTCCGCATTTTTAACCTATGAATATAATGATGAATGCTTAGAGGAAAGTCTTAGTCCTCTTTGAGTACGACGACACCGGTTAGGTTTGTGGGGTACTTCCTGGATGTGACAAACTTTGTATCAGAGCATGAGGTTGAATATCCCTAAAAAGAATATCTCAATAAACCACCTCTATGTAGATTCTTATTCATAATTGTGAAGCTCGCCACACTTCTGAATAAGAGGCTATGTGATGGTTAGAAACTTTCATCTTCTTGTATTACTACGTCGTGCCTCTAGCCTTCACCTAAACCTTGTATCATGGTTATGGATATGAATACTTGAAGGGCGGCGACTAGAAGGACCGAGGAAGAAATGGCTAATGTTGGAAATCAAGACAATCAAGCGTCTCCACAAGATAACCGAGGGCCTCCACATGAAGAAATTGCTATGGGTGATCAAGATCCGAATGCTCCTCCACCGATGACCTATGGAGATACAAGGGAAGCCTTTCTCACTTAACTAAAGCCATGACCTCTCAAGCTAATGTCGTCACTTCTCAAGCTCAAGAAATGACGGCCCAAATGAATACGGAGGTTGGACATCAAGTTCCTCACTATGCTAACACTATGGCATCGTATTTGAACAACTTTTCTAGACCCAATCCACATATGTTCTATGGATCGAGGATGGATGAGAACCCTCAAGATTTCCCATATGAGTTCTATAGGATTCTCTATGCTATGGGTGTGACCTCAATTGAGAAGGTCGAGTTATAGACTTAACAACTCAAATTTGTGGCCCAAACTTGGTATATGCATTGGAGGGATAATAGGGAACTAAGAGGTTGTTCAATGACTTGGGAGATCTTCAAGAAAACTTTCCTTGGTAGGTTTTGTCCTAGAGATGTGAGGGAAGCTAAGGTGAAAGAATTCATCAATCTTCATGAAGGAGGTATGAGTGTACTTTACTATTCCTTGAAATTCACTAAGTTGTCCAAGTATGCTCCATCCTTGGCTTCAAACCCAAGGGATGAGATGAGTCACTTTCTTATGGGGGTGTTCGATGACTTGGTGGAAGAATGTTATTCCGGTATGCTTCATGATAATATGAATATCTCTCTTGTGATGGTTCATCCTCAAGTATTGGAAGAAACTAGGTTAAGGAGAAAGAGTAGGGAGGCCAAGAAGGCCAAATCTTGTGAAGCTGGTTCCTCTAAGGGTAGGCTTGACATTCAAAACAAGCCTAGGTTAAAGAAGAGGTTTTGTAGTCAAGTTCCTTAAAAATTTCACAAGACTCATGAAGATATGGTGTCTAACCCTAATCTCAAAAGGAAAAAGGTACTAGCTCACCAAATAAGAAGCCAACTTGTGGAAAGTGTGATAAGAATCATTATGATGATTGCCTTGTTGGGATGGAAAATTGCTTTGGGTGTGGCAAGTGTGACCACAATGTTAGGGATTGCCTTAATATAAAGGGGCAAGACAAAGGAATAGGGTAAGTTCAAGCTAGTGGTTGTAATGTGGATGCTCCAAAGAAGAATCACTTTTATGTACTTAGATATAGGGGCGATCAATGAGTTATCCCAATGTGGCGACCAATATGTTACATGTCTTCTCTATTGATGTTTATGCTTTATTTGATTTGGATGCTACATTATACTTTGTTAGTCCATTGATATTTAAGAATTTTGATATTTTGCTCGATATTTTAAAGGAATATTTCATGGTAACTACCCCAGTAGGTGAGTCGGTGGTTGCAAAAAAAAGTATATAGAAATTGTACTATAATGTTGTCCAATAGAGTTACTCATGTTGAATTAGTAGAACTTCATATGGTCGACTTCGATGTAATTTTGGGGATGGATTGGATGCATGATTGTTTTGCTTCCTTTGATTGTAGAACAAGAATCGTCAAGTTCAATTTTCCAAATGAACCCGTTTGAGAGTGGAGGCGGGAGGGGGGGATTCTATTCCTGGAGGTCGTATTATCTCTTGTCTTAAGACTTGTAAAATGATCTCCAAGGGTGTTTATATATTATAAGAGTCAAGGATTTAGACTCCAAAAATCCTCCTATTGAGTTAGTCCCTGTATTAAGGGAATTTCCATAGATCTTTCCTAATGATCTTCCTGGAATCCTTTCCGAACGGGAAATTGATTTTGGTATTGACTTGCTACCGGATACCCACCCCATTTCAATTCCTACTTATCATATGGCTCCAACAGAATTGAAATATTAGAACGGTCAACTCAAGGACATAGTAGACAAATACTTTATTAGACGTAGTATTTCTCCATATGTTGCTCCGGTTTTGTTAGTGAAGAAGAAGGACGTGTCCCTTAGAATGTGAATTGATTATCGCCAACTCTAAAAAGTCACTATTAAGAATAAGTATCTTCTCCCTCGGATTGATGACTTGTTTGATCATCTCCAAGGGACAAGCTACTTTCCTAATATTTATTTGAGATCGAGGCATCACCAACATAAGGTGAGAGGTGAGGATATACCAAAAATGGCATTTCAAACTAGATTTGGTCATTGTGAGTTCTTAGTAATGTCATTTGGTCTAAATAATGCTCCAGAGTACTTAAGGAACACCAATTATTTGCCAATTATAGAAAATTTGACTTTTGGTTGAGGTCGGTGGCATTTCTTGGTCATATCATATCTAGTGAGAGAGTTGAGGTTGATACAAGGAATGCCAAAGCGGTCAACAATTTCAAGACCATTTACTCCAACAAACATTAGAAGCTTTTTGGGTCTAGCAGGATATTATAGGAGGTTTGTGGATGGTTTTGCATCCATTGCATCTCCTTTGACTACTTTGACCCAAAAGAGTGTGAAATTTGAATGGTCGGAGACATGTGAAAAAAGCTTTCAAATATTAAGAAAGAGGCTTACCTCTCGTATAGTGTTCACTTCACCGG